>NC_135700.1:3449442-4049442 GCF_964276395.1 Gasterosteus aculeatus
ACAATTAAGTAGTTGTGCTCATATTTTTAGATAATCTATTGTGACAACATACCCGCCGATGGGGCAAGTTGTCTTAAGTGCACTCTCTCTATTCTACAGTATCCATCCATCCATCCATCTTCACACCACTTATCCTGCGCACAGGGTCGCGGGGGGGCTGGAGTCCATCCCAGCCAGCTTCGGGCGATAAACAGGGTACATCCTGGACTGGTCGCCAGCCAATCGCAGGGCTACACAGAGACATACAACCATTCACACTCACATTCACACTCACATTCACACACCTACAGGCAATTTAAAGTCCCCAATCAGCCTGATCCCCAGAGCATGTCTTTGGACTGTAAGGAGGAAGCCAGAGTCGAACCCAGGACCTTCTTGCTGTGAGGCGACAGTGCTAACCACCACGCCACCACAGTATACAACTCTTTAATCAGATAAGATATGAAAATGTTATGACTACAACATATGTGCCCAAGACTTCCTTGTTTCATTTGGCATGACTTTTATACCATTGTGTTCTATGGTTCTCAGTAAATGTTAGACAGTGTGAAAAGTGTGACAACATGCCTCGCTCTCCCCTACTATAAAGGTACCATTTATGAATGAGGGTCATACTAAAGGTTCATTGTGTGTTCGTTGTGTTTTTAAGCCTTCCATCAGACACATACTGAGACCAAGTACAATGGTGCCCTTGCTGCTGCTACTGCTGCTTCCTGAAGCGCCGGCTGAGGAAGGTGTGACATTTGACACATCTTGAGTATTTATAAACCCTTTGAGTGTTGAGTGGTTTCTAATGTCCTGTCTCTCCTGTGTTCAGTTTGTTTTAACATTTCAGACAGTGAAATTACTTTCACCATGGCGAGTCTTGGGTTGACGCTCAGTGACCGTATTAACGGGCAGCCCGGGCAAGTGACGTGCTTGGCGTATAAGGAGACGTGCATCTTCATGTGCAACTCCAGCAACTCGTTTGAATTCAATGACTCGAGAACATGCACACATGCTAGTTGGTCACCTGACGGGGTCGCAATCACCATTGATCCCTGTAAGTACGCTGAATCTCAAGCAGACCCTTTGACTCAAAGAGGCCCTGTGCGTGATTCGTACCCCTCCCCGTCGGCCCGGCCTCCAACCAACCTGACCATATGTGTTCATATTAAGTCGGATTTCTCTCTCACTTGGCAGATTACAATTGCACCACCTATTCATGCAACAGCGACACCCTCCTGTGGCTAATTGACTTGCTGAGGAGGAACAACTCTTACCAGGAGAGCATGATGCAGCTCCTCTACTTTTGGGATTCGTGTCATCTGCTCTTTAGAAGTGACAATAAACTCAAGGGGTCCTACATAAGGTCAGTGTCCGACCCGAGGCCTCGCGTGCTGCTCTGCACACACATCTAGTTCAGGGTCGCTTTTTAGCCCCAGCTGTTGTGTTTGGTCCAGACTGAAATATTTCAACAGATCTTCATGGTTCCCAGAGGATGAACAGAGAAAAAAAAAACAATATTACCCTCCGTGCTTCCAGTCCTGTCACAAATAATTACAAATTGTAATGTAATGCTAAAGATCAGCTGACCAATCAATACACAGAATGTAATCTCCTGACCTCTTCCCAACCTTTCCTCAGAGATGCATCAGAAAGGTTGCAACCTCAATGACTTGATGAACCTCCGGTTTTGTACAAGCACCATGTGTGTGTGGTTAGCGTTGCACACGAGACGTGTCTGGAACACACGTACATTTCTTCACACCAGAGAGGAGGAGATGACAGAGGCCACTGGTACGTGCAGCTGAAGAACTAATCTGTTTTGTTTGCGGTTATTTGTCTTTTCCGCAGTGCGGAGAGACAGATAATACATAACATCATGAGGAAGTCCAAGCTTGACCCCGGACGCAGCATGCACTACAGCCTGAGGAGCTACACTCTGCGTGTGGCCAACATCAGTGACGCTGACCTCAGCTCTGACAACCCCAGGATCCAGATAGAGGCGCCACAGGTACACGACGACTTGAGAGGGAGCGATGATGATGCCGATTGCATAACGGAGTTTATTAGTTTGCATCAAAGCACAAACGTATCTGCTTCTATTCCCCGGTCAGCTGCTGCCTCAGAACCAGTCGTGCATCCCCGACGTTTTCCTGCCTGTATCAGACCTGCACGGCATCCCTCAGGAGAAAAGAGTCGTTGGTTTGGTCAGCTACATGCAACACAGCCAGTTCCAAGTATATCCAGTCATCGTATTTGTTCCTGCCTTGTCAGTACATACTGTACATACTGTGTGAATAAATATCCACTTTCATAGGACTTGTCTGTTAGTTTGGACAGGAAGAGATCTCCTCAATGGTTCTCCGGATAGAGACTCTGGGTCCACGACCCTTTTGTGATCTGAAGACACCAATCAAGATGATTTTCCGAAACATTCCACCCGTGGAAAATGATGTGAGTGAGTCTACGCACGCATACTTCCCCTTTTTAGCATCGACCTGTTTCAACTGTTTGATTGGCCTAAGGATGCATCGTGCCTATGTAAAGATTTGACAGAAGCTATTTGGCTTGACTTGACTCGATTTTGATGACGGCACATTACAGGCCATGTTTTCAGAGCTTTGTATTTTCTTATTTTTACAGAATAACTCCTGGTTACAGTGTAACTATTTTGATGAAAAAGGTAGGTTGTATATGTGGCTCGTTGCAGGAGGGTAATCAGCAAAGCAATATAATAATTATTATCATGCTATATAATTTGGCATGTTCAATGAGTTGCACTAAATGTGAAAAGTGATAATAAGTGAACTATGGTATCCAGGTGGGCTTTGGAAAACAGATGGATGTATCACAAACGTCACCCAAACTGAAATTACTTGCGACTGTGACCACGCAACACCCTTTGCCATCCTGCTGGTGAGAAAACCCTCTTGTTTTGAGAATTTTGAATTCTTCGTCACGATACTTGAACCACTTCACCGACCTTTTAATCATTTAATGCCACACAAAAAAACAGACAGCGCTCATCTGTGATCGCTTTACTGAGTACTACTGCTTTATTCGTGTTAAAAACCCCTCTCTGACTTGTCCCCGGGCGTACAGTAAAGGTTATCCAACTAAATGGAGATCATGCTCAACATATTTTTGCTGCAGATGAGGGGCCCAATCTCAGAAGTCCACTGGCAAATCCTGTCCTCCATCAGTTACATCGGCTGCGGCCTGTCTGCGTTCTTCACTGCTCTGTCCCTGGTGATTCATGTGTTCAGCCGGTAGGTAATCGCGTATTCTTTGCACTTAGTTCTCAGCTCCAAAGGACGCCAGCGACTCGTGCTCCTCCTATCTCTTCCTCAGAAACGACAGATTGGATGTCTCCATCTCCATCCACGTATCTCTGAGCGGGGCCTTGTTCCTGCTCAATGCCACCTTCCTGTTGACCGAGTGGGGGGCCACGGTGGATCTGGACTGGGTGTGTGTGTTTGTCGCGGCCTTCATGCACTACTCCCTGCTCTGCTGTTTCACCTGGATGGCCATAGAGGCCCTCCACCTCTACCTGCTGCTGATAAAGGTGTTCAACACCTACTTTAAGCACTACCTGGCCAAACTGTCTCTCGCCGGATGGGGTGAGTGCGGCCGAAGGGACTTGGCTTAGACATGTGAAGCCCAAAAACGTTTGCACAAAAAATCCATCGGGGCGTTGTGTCCTTGAACACAACTTCCACCTCGGCGCACGATTGACCAGGACATAACGCCGAGTGTGTGTGTGTGTCTGTGTGGTTCTCAGGGATCCCGGCTGTCATCGTGGCCGTCTCTTTGAGCGTGAAGGACTTCAAACAGTTTTATGGAGTCACACAAATGAGGGTGGCTGATACGAACCGAACCAACGCCATGTGAGTGAACACGGACGTCTACTGATGGAAAGAATCACCTCTAACTATAAAAATAATCTGAACCCTTTTTACGTTATTACACAATATTCAGTGCTCTCTCATTTGTGTCTCACATGTGACAATTAATCAGCATATGACAAACTTGTCCCAGAGGAGTCAAAGTGTATATTATAAACATCTCCTGTGAGACTGTGAGAGAGTGAGTGAGGACACTTTTATACTCGTGAACAAATATTACCTATAAATAGCATCAAAAACTGTACTTGTTTTCATGGGGAAAGGAAGGAATGTAGCTTTAAACATTTAAGATCATGTTATTTCATTCATTCACCGTTATGTTTGTGCGTTATTCCGCATGTCCCCCTGAATTGTCGGTGAAACTCTGACCCATCTGTACCACAGCTGCTGGATCACAGATGACTCCTTCTTCTACTCCTTGAACCTGGTGTATTTCACCCTCATATTCATCTTCAACACTGGCATTCTGATCGCAGTGGCCTCGAAGGTCTGCCACATGGAACGGGTGACCAGGGGCCGCTCGGGGCCCGCGGCAGGGGCCAAGGCAGCGACTCAGGGGAACCCTGTGAGGTTCGGTGACACCTGCAGGAGCGGCCTCACCGTGATGGGTATCACCTGCCTGATGGGGACCACCTGGGGTCTGGCCTTCCTGGGTGCAGGATACGTCAACTACCCCATCCTCTACCTCTTCTGCATCCTCAACTCCACACAAGGTCTGCGGACCACCCCGTTCCTCTCTGCTCAACCGTATTTGAACCTGTCTTCACCTTGACAGGTTTTTTCCTTGTCAGATAGATTCTCTTGGAGCTCCGCTCATGGTTTGAATGTGTGTCTTTGCGCAGGTTTCTTCATTTTCCTGTGGATCTGTCTGTCGGCCAAGAAGCAAAGGGATAGAGACATGGAGGAGAGACTGACGTCCTCTGCTGTGAAGACCTCATCAGTCAATTTCAATTAGACCGCTACAAGGCCTTGGCCCGACCGCAATCTCTCCCTCTCGCGCACTTACGCTTTATTGCACAATCCTGCAAAGTCCAGGAGGCTTCAGCTCTGTCCGACTGACTAATCACTGAGTGTTTCAGAGGTTCTCTCACCGACGTTTTGAACCTTTGATACCTTCGGCTGACTTTTCCTGAGTTACGCATAATTCCGCATAAAACAAAGAGGTTATCGGAGGAGACGTATGAAAATGTCACATTGTGATGAGGCATAAATGATAAAGCGCTTATGTAATCATGACATAGGAGGAACGGAAACTCCCACATGTAACCCTCCTGACGTGTTAGTTGTCAAGTTTTCCTGAACTTTGTGTTGTGTAACTTCTGTTTTCCTCACATAAACAGTAACACATGTTTTGGTCTGTGTGTGTTTGTTTAGCTTTTTTGATTTAGGTAAAGTTGTGTCCTTAACTAACGTACTGTCAAATATTCAACTTGTTTTTGTGAATGTAATCTAAATGGATCAGAATAAAGCAGCGTTCATGTGTTGCTAGTTGTGAGTGGTTTATAATCCTGGAAATCATCATGAATAGCTTGAGTTTTTCAGAGAGGCATTTCTTTATAAGCGGTATGTGCTGCAGCTTTGAAGAACGACATGTGGTTAAAGTCTTACTTCCGCTTCCTCAGCAGGTTACGAGTGTCAGTATTAGCTGACCATGTATTTTTATTTATTCATTTATTTTACAGGGACAATGCACACCAATCAACAGTTGCGCTGTAAGACAGCCAGAGTTGGCCAAAGAGACTACTTTCCATCCGCTGTCCTCGGGCAAATCTTTCCGTCTAACACACTTCATTACTTCATAAGAAAACTGTAACATTTGGAAAGTTCCTCTTTGCTCCTTCCTCTAACCTTGGCGATTTATTATAAATACCGTTTCTCACCACACTTTCAATGGTGGAGGTTTATCCCTCTCTTTCTGACTGTCAATACAGTGGCACCAATCCACAAATAGATGCAAAATATCTCCTAGGAAAGGCTTATCGGTCATGCATCACTTCTGGTACGAGTGAGTTAACCCCCCCCAGTTCCGCCACAACCACGTGGGAAATGTAGATGTGAAACTCCCTGCCCATCAAGCAAAACACATAGAACCTTTTTGTGTGCAGAGTCACATCCTCTGTGTGCGAGGAGCAGCGAGACGCAATGTGGATTTGTCTTTTTCCCCTCGCGCTCGCGTGGCTGTCTACAACCCGAGCTTCCGGTGAGTTGCCAGAGGTTCTTTTGGTGCTGTGAGGTTATGTGGTGAATACCGTTTGATCTGTTGAAACAATATAAGAGTATGTGGTGATAAAAATGTCCCCATGGAATATCATTCATCTCTCTTTCAGAATACTGTGAGAATGTCTTGAACGTGTGTCAGGGAGGCGACATCTCATGGACCAAGTAACCCACAAGCTTTACCTAACACTACAAACAGCATGTGATTTAAACATTATAAGAAATCATCACAACATACCATAATGCGGATGGGATCACCAGCTTGTCAGCCTTTTCGGAAACCAAAAGCACATGACTTTTGCTTTAATACCACAGTGTTGTGAAATAGCTGTGAGCTGCAGTTACAGGAATGGACAAAAGACGATGTAGACAATGTGTTTCTACCTGACATCAATTGTCATTCAAATGTTTGTATCTGTTGGGGTCATTACTGTTTGAAATGTGATTTGGTAGGTGCTATGAGGACCGGATAGCAAGCTGTGTTGTAAGACGCCGCTCATCGAGCTTCATCTATCGGAGGGTGAACTGGACGTATGAGGTGAGGGCATATTTACAGTATGGACTCCCAGCTGTCTCACTTGGCTCTCAAACCATCCGAAGACAACCAATTAGAAATGTTTTTGCTCATTTGAATAATTATTAATTGAACAAAAGTCCTTTTTCGCTTTATGTTGTGGATTTCAGGAGGAACAGAGTCCAACTGCAGACCACAGGTTCCTAATCTCCTCCTCAGCCCTCCTCACAAGCAGAGGAGCCGTGTCTGAGAGCGAGGTGCTGCTGGTGGCCACGGTGATCCAGAGCACTTATTTTAAGGTCAGGAGCTCTGAAGATCAAACATTCACGGCAGGCCTCGTTTTTTGGATATTTTGTAAGCTTTGCAAAATGACAAGTGGCTACAGTTGGGAAATTCAGTTCCTGTTTTTGTACGGTCTTCTTCAAAGGAACAGTTCACCCCAAAACAGTAGGGTTGTAAACAGCACTGCCTTCCCCAGGCTCTCCTTGTACCTAGAAAAGAGAGGTTACTATCAAACGCCGTTAAGGCAAGTGTATGAAGGCAAATCAATGTCAAAACCTGCCACCTGCCAGGTCCATGCGCAAATATAAAAAGTCCGTGTGACATCAGCCATTTGCTCACTTTCATTTTCACGGCAGTAAAAACCAGTCACCACAGTATTGCTGCATCCAATTGGTTACAAACCTCGTCTTTGGATGGGCTGAATTTCATCTCTGTGGAGAGTTATGCATTCTCAGAACTATAGAAGCCCTTTTCCGCACTAAAAGAAATAATTAAAAGATTGGAAAGCCGAAATAATGAGGTAAAGTCGTTATTATGAGATAAGATATGCGCAGGCTCCCCATAGTTTGGTAAAGTTGACAAGATATACAGAGATTCAGACTTTCCTAAAATTCTTGCATTTTATAGTATCCTTACATTTGCAGATAGTTTTTTTGCCTTTCTGAAAATGGAACCTGTTACTTGCCACCTATCAGTCTCACTCAGTTCATGGGAAATGTGTTTCGCAAAATTCTTGCATTTGGATTCCCATCGGGCCACCAAGTCGATACAATGGATACTGTATAATTGTTCCCGGTAGCATTTTCCCTTCATACTGATTTGCATTGATTTCCATGAAGTCAAAGTTAACAAATAACGCAAATGGGGAAGCGGTTGATCAAAGAAGCAGGTTCAAATCTAACTAACCACACCTTAAGGCATGTGTCTGATCTGCCCTAACCCTCTCTGTCATTGCAGCCGGGCCCTCCCCCTCGCAGCAGACACATAACGGTACACAGGCCCAGTCAAAGCACAGTTCTGGGGAGCTCTGTCCTTGCAGTAAGGGCGGGGAACTATCCTGTCAGCGACCTCTCACAAGCCATCAAACTAGGCTTCAAACACGACAAACAGGTATAAAACCAAAAGCCCGGTTGGAGACTTTTTTAATCTGCTTTCCTCTGATTTTGAATGAACTTTTTTTTATGATTCAGGTGGACGGAGCTTGTGTGTTTTGGGCGGAGTCACAGCTTGAAAATGGAACAGGTAGGGCTACATATGGAGGCCAAAATTCTCTTTTGCAATTACACAATAACAAGATGAGTTATCCTGTATCATATGTGTTTCTAGGTTATTGGAGCACAGAAGGCTGTGATACCAACCGCACTGAAAGTGAATTTATTTGCACCTGCAACCACCTGAGCTTCTTTGCTGTGCTTGTGGTAAAAAAAAAAAAAAATTCTAGCACAAGCCGCATGCCACTCAAAGTCACATACAACCAGAAGTAATTGGGAACTGATGCAACACAGCATGTGATTAGATGAACCGTCTGTTAATCTAAAACTAAATCTAAAATTTTCCATCGAGACACCATCAGTGGTTGTTTTGCTCCGCCTTTAATGAAGAATTCAGCGTTGTTTTCTAACAGCACTCACCCAATTGCAGCTGAGCCCACCCCCTCAAGAGAAGCCATTGGTTGTATTGAACAAACAATCACCTAACCAAGTGTTGTTGCGTCAAAACACACACATAAGCCACGCTTCTCGACGGCCTTCCTTTTCTGTGCACAGTAACAGATTGCTTCACAAGCCGCCAGTTATTAAGCCCTAAAATTAATTAAATTAAAATCCTGTTCCGAATCTGATTAACGTAGAGTATTCACACTAATCTACAGTCTCTGAATAAACACATTCCGGTTTCCATCCAAATGTCGCACAAATGAACTGTATCAGTTCCCTGATAAAACGGTTAAAGAAAGCAGCAATTTCAGACAAACTTTTTGGTTGTGTGTGATAAACATGCCTTCATTCTGAAGAAGTGCAGATTAATAGTTCAAATAAAAATATTTTTACTAGTATACTTATAGAGGGATAGAGTTTTACTTAAGACACATCAAAATCAATTCATATATACTGAAGAGGAATCTACCAGGCTTCGGAACTTAATCTACATTTTAAAAGTAAAGTTTATTTCCCTTCCAGAACCCTGTGTTAACAGTGGATGAAAGACATGCTGTGAACCTCAGCTATATCACCTACATTGGATCAGCACTCTCCATCTTCTTCGTGGTCATCAGCTTGATCATCTATATACGTCTGCAGTGAGTTTGATTGTCTTTATTTGAATGATATTAAGATGCCATGACACATCTGTAATGTTTTGTTTAACCAAAAGACTGCCGCAAGAGCAAAGCAATATGTGGCTGTCACTATGTGTGTTATTTCTGGATTCATTTATTCTGTTTCTCGTTATCCTGATGTACTCTGACAAATTCAGTTCATGCATTTGCTATGTCTTGATTAGTAATGAAAAAAGAAAAGACGTCTGCATCCCTACATGTCACCCTACCTACTTTATGATCATAAATAATGGCAAAATCCGTGCTGTCCCGTAAGCAGTCAACACACACAGCGTTCAAGCGGTAGCTCATAAGGTTCCTTCAGAACTGTTTGGTTCAGGTACACGGTTCAAATACCTGTAGATTGCAGGTCACGAATAGCATCTGCTGATGAAGCATACAAAAATGCTCATAACAAACCTTTCCCTTGCAGGCGTCGACGTCCCGAGAAAGCTGTCGGCTTGCATTTGCAGCTGACCGGAGCGCTGCTCTGCCTCCACCTCAGCTTCCTTCTGTGCTGCTTCTGGGTGTGGCATCTGAACGAGGAAGAGGAGGACTGGGTTTGCCGGGGTCTGGGTCTCCTTTTGCACTGGTCCCTGATGGCCACCTTCACCTGGACGGCTCTGGAGGGGTTCCACCTCTACCTTCTCCTCGTCCGAGTCTTCAACATCTACGTCAGGAGATACCTGCTCAAACTCAGCTTGGTGGGATGGGGTGAGTGGAGCCTAGTTCGTGGGCCATTCGGGGTTTACTGTTCATTTAAACTAAAGAAAGTAATATAAATACTAGCGTAGTGGTGGACAACATGTATGACAAAGCCCTGTTCTGTATTTTGTGCCTCATGTTTATGATTTGGCATGCTTCTTATTGTCCAATACAGCTGTTAGTAATTGATGTGGATGAAACCCCCGGAACTGTGTAGTAGAAATATTTCACTGTTCCGATTTTTGGTGATGCGACATCTCTTTTTCATTCAAACAATTAGGGGAACAATACAAAACATTGTATGTTCTAAAAAAAAAGTACGAAGACCATATGATGTTAATTATGTGTTTTCATCAAACAGACATATATATATATATATATATATATATATATATATATATACACATAAGAAAAATACTTTTATTATTATTTAAGAATCATTATTATTACTATGAAAAGACATTCAGCTGTTTTTATAAGAATCCTTATTATGAAAACGTTTTAGCATGATGATAAAAGATTACATGTATCATATTTAGAGCAGTGAATAATTACATGTGTTTTTTTCATATAAAATAACGCATATTTATTCATTTAGTCACAAGTAGATTATGTTTTTCCAATAACAAAGCTAGGACAAGTGGTAGAGATGGGCCAGTCGAGTTAAGATAAGGTAAATTCATTTTTCAATATTATATTGTTGCAATGTCCTTGCACAGCAAGATTTTAGGCCATTAAAGGGTACGTTTTGGTCTTTGGATCTAAAGAAAACAAGAGGCCACCTTGCAATTGAGACTGAGCAATATTGCAAGGCAATTTTATTTGTATAGCACATTTCAACAACAGGGCAATTCAAACAATTACGCTTCCCATAAAACCATGAAAAAGATCCAAATTATAAGCAAGAATATTTAAAAACAGTTAAGAACATCGATTGAAAACAGTCATTCAAAAGATTTATAAAAAAGATTTTAAAATGTTTTCCAACTATCTTCCCTCCATCCTCACATTTTCAGGCTCACAACGGTTTACGACGTAAACATGAAAAAGCTGTCTTTTGTTGTGCACACAAGCAACTCCTCTGTCTGTCCTTTATGCAGGTCTCCCAACACTGATTGCAGTGGTCTGTGGGATTTCAGGTGTTTATGGTAGATACAGGCCTGAACTGACGGACGCCAACAACCGCAGCTCCACCGCTGAGATGTAAGACACCAATATGAATTCATATTATGTCATATTTATGATAATCGTACACTGACATGGAGGGAAATGGTGCAGATGCTGGATGAGCAGCCACAGGCTTCCGGTCAGCTTCGTCACGACCGTGGCCTTCCCGTCCCTGGTGATACTGGGCAATTCCTGCATGCTGGGGGTGGTGGTCTTCAAGCTCTCGGTGCTGAGGGCAAGCGGTTTCGGCGCGGAAAGCGGCGGTGGCTCAAAGAAGATGTCCAGAGAGCAATGGGTGAAGTTATGGAAGGACGGTGCCACGGTGCTGGGCCTTAGCGTCGTGCTGGGTTTACCTTGGGGGCTAGCGAGCACCACCTACGTCTCCCTCGCAGGAATCTACGTGTTCACGATACTAAACTCCCTACAGGGTGAGTGCATTGCACGACCCTCGTAACAAGTGGTCATTGCTTTTAAAAAAATAATTGGCTTGAAGGATTCACTGCCTTTCTGCTCTTCCTTGCCAGGTCTATTCATGTTCCTGTGGTCCTTGGCGTTGTCCGGCAAGTCCCGATCCGACCACTCCTCTGTCAAAGACCCTTCATCGCAGAAAATGATGACTACCAGTTTCAATAACTGATATTCGCAGGGACAAGTGTATCAGCGGTTGCCTATGTTAGGTGCTTACGGGCCTTTGGACTCCAGCCAAATGCGGAAAACTCACAATAACTTCTTTAAATCAATCCAGAACATTAACATCTTTTTACTCTTGCGACAATTCAAGCAAATCAAGCTTATGGTTACATGGATGTTAGTCAATGGGCAACCAAGAATCAAAAAGAATTATTATCTGTGCCTGATGAATCATGCAATAACCTGTGTGCGTATGTGCTTCTGTGGGTGAGTGAGCATCATAAAAAGTGTGTCGGTGTTAAATTGAACACACGTCCTGCTAAATCTATCTGGTTGAAAGACTTTCTTCCAACTAGCTACTGCTAATTTAAGTAACAAATTCAACTTGGCCGGAAAGAAAAGTGGGCGCATGTTAATAAGATTCATTTTTGACTTTTTGACTTTCTGTTTCCTGGATGGTAATGGCGTTATTTTGGTCAATGGTGCACATTTCCGTGTCAAAGTTCAGTTAAGCTGCTCTAAAAATGAAGAACCTCCGGACGGACAGAAGACATCTTGTATTGAAGAGTTAAAACCAAAAGTATTTAATAAAAGAAAGGGTTGTGGTAAAAAGTATCAACTATACTATCAAGTATTACATGCATGCATTTCCGTTGATTACGTTACATTGAATACGATACAATACAAATAGGCGCCATCTGCTGGCTCCACAAGGTTCAATGTACCATAAAAACATGAGAATAACAGCGCTCCCACAGCAGTCAACTAACACTGACTATCGAAACAGTAAGTACATCTCTAAAAGACAGAAAATGATATTCCGTGTTAATGTTGTTGAAAACAACCCCTGACTATTATAATCACAACATGTATCACTATTGTCTGTTAAGTATCTTAACTATAACTATATTTGTGATGAGATCGATGAGACAAAAACATGGGCTGCTGTTATTACACAGACTGCGTCGCAGTTTAATGTACGCCCCCAAATTAATCTCTAATTCTCCACAGACAGACTCTTCCTCCACTTATACCTGTATATATACAAACAGTACATATAATATATATATACAGTGCTGGTCAATCTCGTCTTCTGCATCAGTTCCACATCTGCCCATTCATCATCTCTCGTACACCTGAGGAGGGATCTTTCTGTGTGCTGGATGCAGCCCTGACAATCCTCTGCAGACACGTCGAGACATCCAGCGTCCTACTGGTCCAACAGGGACGTCTGACCATGAGGCTGCAGGTGGTAAACTTTCTTCTTCCATGAGCAGAAGAATTAAAGTAAGAGGTCGCGAGTCGGAGAGAAATGTGGAAGGAGAAGTATCAGTCTTCTGGCTTCAAACTCACTCTGTGACTGGAAGAGAATGGTTTCAAAGTATTATAAGTTCAATTGTAGTTGTCGGTGTAGCAGGATGCAGGAACATCGGTGTCACATTTACAGTAACTTTACAACAACGTCTCAGAGTTGGGGAAGAACTCAGATGTCCTCAGCTTGCATCAGATTAGGTACTTCGCCCACTTAAGTTGCAGAACTGTGAAATGCTGTATGCCCCTCTGGTTACCCTGAAGGCATGTGACTCTTTACAGCGTTTCTCCAACTCTTCATTCACTTCAACTGGTCCAATCAATGCAGCTCATCTGATTTGGTAGTGACCAATCTTTAAGGCACTCCAGCCCTCCTAGCCTGCACGTTATGCGTACCAAACAAGCTCAAACCAATGGAGCTCCTCGGCAAGACCCAAATTGCGTTACATCGCATGAAAGAAAAGCTCATAACCAAGGCCGAGCCCAGTCAGTGACGTTCAACAGATGAGTCTGCATTTATAACATTCTGTTTAATAAGTATATTTATATGCATATTCTATCATTGTTAAAGGTTTATACCTAAACCTATTTTAATTAAATTAAATTAAATTAATTTTATTTTGTATCGCCCAAATTTGCAAAATTGCTTTACAGTCTGTACACATACGACATCCTCTGTCCCGAAACCCACCATCGACACAAGAAAAACTCCCCAAAAATGAAAAAACCCTTCCAAGAGGGAAAAAAAGGGAAGAAACCATAGGGAGAACGTCAGAGGAGGGATCCCACTCCTGGGATGGACAGACTACAATGGATGCCATGTGTACAGAATGAGCAATGTATAATACATGCAATTCCTATGACAGAAAGGATTCAAGTAATTGTGAGTAGTAAGCCAGGCGCACAGCAGGACCACTGCAGGGGCAACCACCATCAGATAGAACCACCATCAGATAGAACCACCATCCACAGAAGCCTGTGGGGAGGGAGAGCACAGAGACTTTAGGAGAGGGTAATGTCGGTTTATGAGTAGAGTAATATAATTAATATCTAAAATGATAATGATGATGATGATGATGATGATGATGATGATGATGATGATGATGGCAGCAGCAGGCGTCAGCAGGGCCACGGCAGGTGTCAGGACCAGGGTCCAGAAGGAACTACGATCTACGAAGACCTGATAGGGGAGAAAGCACAAAAAACTCCCGGAAAGAAGCTGAATTAGTGATGTGCATTAATAAAACGTGAATTATGGTAGAACGAGAGGGTGAGAGAGGAGCTTGGTGTGTCCTAAGAATTCCCCCGGCATTCTAAGCCTATAGCAGCTTAGCTAAGGGCTGGTCTGGGCTAACCTGAGCCAGCCCTAACTATGGGAAGAATCAAAGAGGAAAGTTTTAAGCTTTATCTTAAAAGAGCTGACCGAATCTGCCCCCCGGACTGAAAGTGGAAGCTGATTCCACAAAAGAGGAGCTTGATAACTGAAGGCTCTGGCCCCCAGCCTACTTTGTAAAACCATAGGAACAACAAGTAACCAGCATCAATGGAGCGCAGCTGCCTTGTAGGGCAACAAGCTCTTTAAGATACGACGGTGCCTCACCAGCAAGTGCCTTGTAGGTGAGGAGAAGTACCTTAAAATCTATTCTTGATTTAACAGGGAGCCAGTGCAGAGAAGTTAATACAGGAGTGATATGATCCCTTTTCTACGTTCTTGTTAATACACGTGCTGCAGCATTCTGAATCAACTGGAGAGGCTTAAGAGATTTACAAGAACAGCCTGATAACAAAGAATTACAGTACTTCTTTTTACTTCTTCGTGTTGTCCATGTCTTTGTCTGTGTTTATCTTTTTCTTGTCTATTTGTAAAAAGATAACTGTATGTCCAGTATGTGGAGAGCAAAAGTAAAGCGGAACCAAATGTCATGTAAAAATCATAGTAACAACCACCGGTGTCCCACAGGGCTGCGTGCTGAGCCCTCTCCTCTTCTCCCTCCTCACTTACGACTGCAGACCTGTACATAGTTCCAACCATATTGTCAAGTTTGCAGACGACACAACGGTGATTGGCCTTATCAGCAGCAACGATGAGTCGGCCTACAGGAGAGAGGTCCAGCACTTGACTGAGTGGTGCGCCAACAACAACCTGGCACTCAACCCCAAGAAGACCAAGGAGATCATTGTGAGCTTCAGGATTCAGCATCGTGAAGGACAACGCTCACCCCAGCTATAGACTGTTTGCCCTCCTCCCCTCCGGGAGGAGTTACAGGGCCCTCCAGCCTGGTCCAGCAGGTTCAGGAACAGCTTCTTCCCTGCTGCTGTCACCCTGCTGAACTCTGCACCACGGTGACAGCCCCTCGTCCCCTCCCCAATGTCCCCCCCTTACACCACCAGTCACTGAACATTCTGCACTTCAATTATGCCATACTTGCACGATTTGCACTACATTATCATTCAAATTCAAAATTTAACCGCTGCTTAATGTATATACTGCTCCATGTATATTTACCACTGTACATGTATATATTTATATACACTCTGCACTTTATCTGCTCTCTTGCAATGCTAAACTGCGTTTCGTTGTCTCAGTACCTGTACTCTGTGCAATGACGATACAATTGAATCTAATCTAATCTAACGAATTGGGAATAAGAGACGTGACGTCAGCCTTTCGCATGAGGTACACATGCGCATTAAACTCTTTCTCGGATACCCGGAAGTAAAAGCGGAGCTCTCCGTTTACTCTCCTCCGTGCGCGAGACAGACCTATGAGACAGACAGAGGGACAACATGGATCCTAACACGACGATTCTGCGAGTCAAGAGAAAGCGCGGAACCGACCCCGCGGATGCGTTGTTGCTGGCGTGCAAACGCATCCGGCCGGAGACGTCCCAGAGCCCCGGCGACGTGGTGCCGGAGCCCAATGAGGCCGAGGTGGAAAACTCCGTCTTCAAGCTCGTGGCAACCGTAGCGACGCAGGTGAGAGGCCCGCCGCGGTGCTAGCTGAGCCGCAGCCGCGGGCTCGCGTCCACGCTGCGGCCGCGGAAGCGTCCAACAAACGGGGGTTCGAACGGGCCGGTGTTCAGTAAATTACACGCGCTGTTCTAAGGTGTAATCTAAGTTAGCTGGTTTTAAACACTTAACACGTTGGTGTTTATTGGAGACGAGGCACCGTCTGTGCTAGTTGTTGTTAGCATCATTTCTTTTAGCTGCTGCGATGTGTTTCGTGTTCTCTGGCCTACAAAGCGTTATTAGTTTTATTCCAAATCGCAGGCTGTCATCGTTTTAACGCGGCAGTGTGACTCAAACATTTACGGCTGTATAACGATCACGCGAGCTAACGAGCGTTAGCCTAGCCGGTAAACATCGGAACGTGTAATAGCGTGATCTTACGAGGCCTTCGCCTCTCTGTAATGTGTCCCACATTCATTTGACCCCCCCCCCCCCCCCCCCCCCGCGTTGTCCTCCTGTCTCCAGGATGCTCCCGTTCAGACGCAGGTGCGTCAGGCGCTGGCTCGGCCTCGCATGGCCCACGCCATGCGCCCCTCCGCGGCCAGCTCCCAGCGGATCACCGGGGACCTGCGCAGCACCAAGTGGAGCACCCGGCGGGAGGAACGCTACCGGATCCTGTCCAGCCACCGCTCGGGCCTCTCGGGCCCGGCGGAGCAGCTCGCCCCCCCGGCGGGAGCTCCGGAGAGCGCGGCGCAACCCGCTGAAGAGCAGGACAAATGTTTGGGTCTCGGTGCGGTACAGGTGGTGGATGTCCTTCACGAGGACGTGGAGGACAAGGACGGGTTGTCCAGTAAGGTGAGATGAGCGTTGCTTTTGTCCTTCGTGGGGTCGGTTGTCATTTTCATTTTTTGATTTTTTTTTTTTAAGTATAGATCCACATGGATGATGAGAACCAAAAGTTTCTGATTTGCATTTATTCAGAAATAAACAGCACCGGTCAATAGTTTGGATACACTTGTGTCCCAAACGTTAACTGGTACTGAATACTTTGAGTATTTCTCCAACCATTATAACAGGGGAGCAACACCCGGAAATAGAATGCTATTAAAAAAAAAAGAAAAGAACAACATTTATTTATTTTTCAACCAGTACCGTGCCGTACGCAGCAGAGTGACCCAACCCAATAAACCCTAAACTCATTTCCCACTACATTCTCAATTACTTGTTGTTTTTGCACCGCGATGGAAAGGTGTTTTTTATCAATCGGATGCTGCCGATGCCATTCCCATCCTTCCGTGGAAAGGCTTAACTTTTTTTTGTTTTATTCATGGCTTAATATTAGCACCTGCCAAATACAGGTAGAATTCGGCCGTGTCGGGTAAAGCAGTGACTTTTATTGTTCGCAGGTCCCTTCACTGTTGTCGTAGAGGCAAAAGGGTGGTTGAGGGCTGCGGGGGGGGGGGCGGTGGTTATTATTGTGTCACGGGTGCATCATCCGCAAACCCAGAACGCCCGGTTACGTCGGCGGCAGCGGTGGTTCATGTAAGCCGACTATGGAGCGCGACGGCGTGAGTGTGTGCGCGTCCTTGGTGTAGCTCGCAGGCCCAATCCCCGTAAGAGAGCGCCGCCGCGTCAAGATGAAGACCGGTTTAAGAGCTCGGTGCTGTTCGGCAGGCGGTCGGCCATCAGAGATCCATGCTCCGTTTACTAATAATTAAATTCTTCTATCTTAATTAAATATAATCGAGCCATTACAGGGTTTTTAAGCCTCACGCATTGACCGTGAAACACGCGCAATTAAACCAGTTCACACGGCACAACTTGAAGGAAACGTTTTGTGCGCGTATCGTTTTCCCAGAGGACAGACACACAAAAGAGAAACTGGTGAGGAAACCAAAAATGAAGGAGAAAAAGAAAAAAAATCATTGCGACTAAACGGACAAAGACAACAAAGGGTTGCATTTAGGTCCCTGATCCTCATGAAGGCGCCGCAGCTTCACATCCCTGCTCAGTTCTATGCAATGAACTACTCTTTTTGTCTTTATGAGTTACATGTTTTCATACAAAACGAGATCAAATTAAACTCAATTTCCCAACAACAAAATTGCTGATTGGCCGGTGAGCAAAAATGTTTTCTAAACCGTTTGTCTGTATTTGAACCATGTCCGCGTAACCCAATACTCATCATAATCAGTGCTGATCTCTTCTTTGTGAAGGCGCTGTGCTCAGACCCGGAAATGATCCTGTGTAACAGCACCAAGATGCTGCGTGAGCGCCTGAGCATAACTGGAGAGCAGCTGGGGGGGGGGCACCGGGAGCAGGACGACGACTACGTGTACGACCTGTACTACCAGGAGACGGTCACGCCGGGCTGGATCCAGGACATCCTGTCTGTCAGGGCCTACACCGACGAGGGAGAACTGGTGTGTGTGGATGGATGGAACGGCAGATGAATGAGTGCTGGACTCGGAGTGAGTGAATGAAGACATGGGTGACGTAAAGATTAGACATGTGGAGAGTTGTTTTGTTTTCATATTTTGGCCCAAATGAAACGATTCCAAATGTATTAATTTGGTTTATTGTTAAATTCATATATATATTTATTATTATTATTATTATTATTACTACAAATGTCTCTGAATATAATGAGTCAAGTAAACCTGAGGCCTTCAGGTAAATGGGTTGTTACTGTTTGTCCCAGGTGCCTGACCTTGTGGTTCACGAAGAGGAGGTTTATGAAGACGACGATGATGAAAACGAGGAAGGCAACTGGAGGAATGACTACCCTGATGAGAACAGTGATGCAGACAGTGATGCAGAGGAGCGCTACGGGGGTATGTGTTGATTTATCTGGCCTCGTGTGTGTGTGTGTGTCAGAGCTCTGCCTCCAGGTGGATATCTGTCCCGGAGTCACACACAAAGGTTTTTAGAGAATGTGCTCGCTTTATGTTCAGGTAAACCCGACCAAGTCTTTTTGATAAATCACTATTCTCCTTCATTACTGTTGGGGTCAACAGGTTCTCATTCATCTCCTCGGTTTGACAAATTGTAATGTAATTCTATCATTAAATGTCACAAGGAGGCTACAACAAACCGAACAGGCTCCCTCTTGTGGCTCAATGGTGTACTGCAGATATGAAAGTTGTATCAAAGATAGTGAAGAGAGTGTTCCGTGTTTCTGCTGGTGTTCTGGTTGGTCATGGCGTCTCCTGTGCAGGTTACTGGGAGGAGGAGCACTCGTACAGCCAGAGGAACTGGGCCCGCTACCAGAGGGAGGTGCTGCAGGAGCTGGGCCACTGTGGGGAAGAAGACAAGGAGGAGGAGGAGGAGGACGGAGACAAATATAATTCGGATTGATCTGTCTGTGGATGTTCCCAATGGCCTCCCCTACAGACAACGCCTCACCCCCGGACCTGTGCGTGTGTGTGCGTGTGTGTGCGCGTGTGTGCGCGTGCGTGTGCGTGTGCGTGTGTGTGTGTGTGTGTGCGCGCGTGTGTGTTTGCAAGAGTGGAGGGAAAACAACTCCCGCCTTAAAGGGCAGCAACTCGTCACATTTATGGAATGTTGAATTGATTTAGACCATCCTGAACTTTATTTTCCCCCACAAAACATCACAGTATATCAACTATCACAGTGTTGCTGTTTTAGTTCTTGAAGAACTCACCATGAAGTCAAATTTCTTCAAGAACTCAGGTGATTTTGTAGGTGAAACATTCTTTTGGAGTCCAAATCAAAAAGGATAAAAGATCCACTTTCATTTGTCAGAGTAACAGCATCAGCCCCCCCCGCACCCGTACACCTACATGACGTCCCTTTGTCCCCCACACAGACGGGGAAGGAGGAGTTGTTTCCAGAAGGATCCAGTGTCTTTTTTTTATTTTTTATTGTGGTGGCGTGAATTGTGCGTGTGGGTGTTTGTTCAATGTGGACGTGTGTTTAAAAAAATGGTGCACATTAGCGTGATCTGCCTCGTATGCTTTGTGCTCTTAACACTTGCGTCAGTGAGACGTCTCGGGCCGCGTGTGGCTGCATTTTGTGCATGGTAGTGTGTGTGCAAGTATATATGTGTGTTAGATTTTTGGCACTATGTGAAAGCCTGACGCAGTCTGTTTTTGTTGTGGGTGTGTGAGTTTGGTCTCTTTGATGCTCGGTGAATTAAACTTTTTGTAAATATGTAGATGTGTATAAAATGAAAGCTTTCAATTAAACTTTAAACATGTCTGTGTGAGTTTGTCCTGCATGGAAGAACACACTTGTGTTTAGTTGGGATCTAATAACCTGTTGAGGCAGAACAAAGTGCTAATAATGCAGACCCAAAACATTTTTGGCACTTGTACTATTTTTTCTACCAAATCTTAATCTGTAAATTAGACACTAAATGGTTCAATGCTCAGCAGTATATTAAGATGGTTTCATCTGGGCCGAGTCCACACGCGAACGTTCCAGTCTGCAGCAGCACTTTTATTTATATTACCACAAGCCAGACATCCGAAGAGAAACATAACCAGCGGTGAGCTGGGTAACGTGTCTGAGTACGACCTCTGGACCCGTCTCACTACTTCAGACACCTGTGATCTTCACTCCTCTGCACATTCATCCACGTTTTGCTCTATCGGATCCATTTTTGAACACATTGATATAAAAACAATACACGCTATAGTTGAGAAATTAAGTTCTTCTCAATCCCTCCCGGGCTCCGTTTCATCGCTGAGTGATTCTGCAGGCAGTAAAAACACAACTCTGAAGAAACATTTATTGTGACAAATACAAGTAAAAAGGAAGCTTCCTACGATGTTGGACTGACTGCATTTAACAGGCAGCTAAACTCGCCTTGAAAATGAAGTGAACATAGATGAGAACTTCAAGTCCTCACGTAGCAGCATTCAAAACAAAACCTCTTCTCTTTTTCTGCACCGAGCTTCTCTCAAGTGTTGTTACAGTGTCCTGAGGTCATGAGCAGCGCCTCGGCGTGAAGGGTTGGGCCATCGCCTACCCTCAACGGGGGGGGGGGGGGTGATTGAATGTCCTTCAATTCCGGAATCAAACCTTCATGCAGCAGTTCTTTCAGTGTTTTGTAAACAGGTCGCTGGCAGCTGGGAGCTTCAATGTGGAGAACCCCACCCCTCCACAGAAGATGGAGCTGGACTCCCCACTATTGCTTTTTGTCTGCCTCCGTCAGAACGCAGTAGCAGGAGAACTGGGTGGAGTAAGTCAGGGAGCCTGCAGTGAAGGGAGAGCACAACACGTTAGAGGGCTGAGAGAGGTGGAGCAGCCCTGGGGGGGTGGGGGGGGCAGGACTCACGCAGCATCCTGGTGATGATGGGCGGCCGCTTGGACTCCGGCAGGTAGACGCACAGGAAGTAGACGGGGACCCCTGACAGCGCGATGGAGATGCCAATGAGGGAGTTGACCGTGTCGCTGTAGAGAGGCACCGCCACCAGGAAGACGGCGCAGCAGCAGAACACCACCGGGAAGAAGAGGGACAGCTGGGCGGAGACAGCCAGGAAACACCGTCAACCACACTTCATTTATTTTTTGCCTCCACACAGTTTTTAAAGACAAAGTGTTTGGTTCTTTTCTCGTCACACTGGTCTCCGTATTTATATCACAGTCAATAGCGATGCAACAATTATTGATTATATATCATATTCTGGGAGGTCAAATGAATGATGGATGGGTGGATGGATGGGTGGATGAATGGGTGTGTGGATGGATGGGTGGGTGTGTGGGTGGATGGATGGATGTGTGTGTGTGGGTGGATGGATGGATGTGTGTGGGTGGATGAATGGGTGTGTGGCTGGATGGATGAATGGGTGTGTGGGTGAATGGGTGCATGGATGAATGGATGGATGGGTGGGTGGGTGGGTGGATAGATGGGTGGGTGAATGGGTGTGTGTGTGGGTGGATAGATGGATGAATGGGTGTGTGGGTGGATGAATGAATGGGTGTGTGGGTGGATGGATGGATGGGTGTGTGGGTGGATGCCCAGGGTCACCTTGAGAGGTCTCGGCCGGTCGGGCTCCTTCCAGCGGAGGTAGATCTGCCCGGCGGTGGAGAGGCCCATGAAGAACCAGTAGCTGAAGCTGTAGTAGTTGATGAGCTGGAAGACGTCCTGCACCGTCAGGTAGATCAGGGACATGACACACTGGGCCGATGAGGAAGACGATGAGGAAAGAGGACATGCTATTACCGTTGTCCTTTACATTTTTATTTCAATTTCTTTTTACAGATATTTCTTGTTGATTTTTTCCTTTTAGGATGGAAGTCGGGTAGCTTACATTGAAGATCAGAGCTGGGATGGGAGTGAATCTCTGGATGTGGATCATGGACAGGGCGTCTGGGAGGTGACCTTCACGAGAACCCACAAAGAACAGCCTGCGCACGTCAGACACGAGTTAAGACACAAAGCACCCGCCTCTCATGCCGCCACCATCACCTCCGCAAAGGCTCGAATAAGCAGCATTCCACTGGTGTGTGTGTGTGTTCTACCTGGATGCAGCGATGATGGAGGCGTTGAGGCCTCCGTAGCAGGACAGAGCCACGGCGATGGGGATGGTCCAGCTCATCACGCCGAGAGCGTGATCTGCAAAGGTCTGAAGCGGCGACAGAAGGCGGTTTAGCGGCGCCTCCTCTTGCGGTCAGTCAGTGCAGGGACGCGGCACGGACGCTCTACTCACCACAGCGACGGCGTCGCTGGCCAGGATGGCACTGACGTCCAGGACGGCGTAGTAGGCCACGTTGGTGAGGATGTAGATGACGGTGACGATGGGCATGGAGATGGCGATGGCCAGGGGCAAGTTCCTGCAGGCGACAGGAAGTCGGCTCATCATTCTGACCTTTTCTAGAGTAAGAAAATAACAAAGGGGGCACGGAAAGAAACGCAAACCTCTCCGGGTTTTTGATCTCCTCCGTGACAAAGTTGAGGGTGTCCCACCCGGAGTAGGAGAAAAGGGCGGAGTAGAGGGCCAGCGCGATGTCACCGGGGTCTGTGGACGATCCCTGGAAAGACGACTCCAAGTTGTCGGTGTGACCTGGAGGGACGCAGGACGGCAGACTTGTCCCTCTGATCGGCATGTGACGGCGCGCTAAAAACAGGCGCCTCCCTCACCTTTGCACAGCTTGACGATGCCGGTGACGATGATGACGATGAGCGCCGCCACCTTGGCGTAGGTGAAGACGTCCTGCACGCGGGTGCCCCACTTCACGTAGGCGGAGTTGATGAATGTCAGCAGGCCTGGGGAGAGAGGGACGGCTGAGGGGACGAGGAGACAGGCGGCGAGCGGACAGCAGGGGGCACCGGGGCGCGCCGGGAGCACTTACATAGGCACGCCGCGGCGATGAGCCGGGAGGCCGCGTACGGCGGCTCGCACGTCGGAAAGAGCGGCTGCACCAGGTAGTTGGCGAACGTGATGGCGATGACCGCCTGGCTCGTGGGCTCGATGATCAGCAGGGACGTCCACAGGCGGATGAACGCGATGAAGCCGCCGAAGGACTCCAGGATGTACGCGTACGACGCCCCCGATTTGGTGATGGTGGTACCCAGCTCGGCGTAGCACAAGGCCCCCACCACGGAGAACAGGCCCCCGACGGCCCAGATGACCAGCGACAGCCCGTAGGAGGCGCTGTAGATCAGCACGCCCTTCGGGGACACGAAGATGCCCGAGCCAATCATGTTGCCCACGATCAGGCTGACCCCGTTCAGCAGGGAGATCTCCTTCCTCAGCTGCATGCTCTCCTTGGGGGGCTCCGTGAGGCCAGGGGGGACACTCAAGATCCTGGATCCCTCGTGGGCGGCCATGGCCGTGGATGCTGTGGCCCCTTCGGAAACAACCTGTCCAACACATGGAGACGTGACCGGTCAGTGCTGGGTCTTTATAAAAGGAGCCCGAGTCAGATCTCCAATGTCTCAAGATGAGTTTAGCACCGAGGAGAGCCGGCAGGGGGGGCATTGGAGAACAGGTCACCATGTGTCATAGCTCACACACACACACACACACACACACACACACACACACACACACACAACATCCTGAATAATATATTGGGACCATGTGAAGTTTTTAGGGTGATCACGTTTAAAAAATAGTAATTGACAATTAAAATACATAATAATAATAATAGGCATGTTATGCAGGCATCCTTGCTAAAGCAAGACACAGTATACCAGCAAATTAAGAAAAAATGCGGATAAATCATAACGATAAATGCTGAATTAAAGGGTGGATGTTGATGAGTAGAACTCAAATGCTGCCACGGGAGCTGTGATTACCTAAACCACTTCAGTCTGATGTTAAAGTCAGTCTACGTATGAGATATGCGATGACATAGACCTTCAACAAAGCATCCCGGGCCGGCGTTTCCTCACTGAATTGGCCGGTGTCAAGTTACATTGAACTAAGTGTGACTTCCGCCTGTCATTTTCAAAATAAAGTGTTTTGATAAACATGTCAAGTCAAATGTAATAATGCGTATGGAACGACCCGACAGAGCATGACGCAAAATAACGGGCCACGAGGCAAACAGCATGCCAACGGGTAACTAAGCTGTCGTGTAATGTTTTGATATTAAATACAGGTAAAATAATAGCAGGTTTAATGAGCTCCTTATAGTAACGTTAGTTCGGCTTTTTCTCTGATGAGACCAACAGCACGTCACTGGTCCGAATCTTACAGGAATGTTCGAGTTCGGTTCCTCTACACGAATGAACTGTCAAAAATAAGAATAAGAATAAGTGATGGATATGTAATTCGGGCATTCATTTTGAATGCCAACCTCCTCCCCTCCGGTAGCATCCCGGCTACCAGCCGTTAGCTTGTCGCGACTCTAAACGGAAAGGGACTTTTTGTATAATAAATGTAGGTGCAGGTGTGTCTCCGGCGGACACGCAGGCATTTGTCCCATTTCAGCGGTTCCTGCTCACCGTTTCGGGTCCCCCTCCCCTCCAGTCTCACCTGGGCGGCTGTGCGTCCCGTGTAGCGCTGCTGACAAGGCGGCCAACGCGGCTTCTGACGTGAAGTGCGTCGGCGGCGCCGCGAAGCAGCGCTGCTAGGAGGAGAGTCACGTGACCGCCGTTATACGACCATCGTGTGCACGCGCTGGGAACGGAACCATCCACTCTTATTTACGCTCTCTCTTTTTTATTTTCCTTTTACAGAGAACAGTCAATATTACATAAGACGTGTTTGTGTTTGTTTAACATATTTCCATCCGTATTTCATAAAGAATAATAAATTCATCTTTGTTAACATAAAAACATCCTGGCACGTAAATCAAAGAGCTCAGTCTAAATGCTCTTGATGCACTAACTCAAGATAACATTAGCATTTTCTTTAATTATAATATTGTTTTTAGTGGCTGATTTACTTTCTCTCCACAGTTGACGGGTGGAGAGTTGACTTGTAATTAGAGCGGGCCTGCTATGAGCACGGGGCCGGGGCCACTGGCCCTTGGACACTACGTGCCAACGTCATGTAAGTGAAATGTCAGGGGTAGTCAAACACATTTGAACCAGGTGCTTGCTGAGCACAGCACAGGATTGAACAGGCGTGCCGGTGTGGGATCAGACGGTGCAGGGCCCCGGTCGCAGGCCCAGCTAATACATGACAGGTACAGTGAAGGAGGGCATTGCCTCAGGTGATAGTTGGTCCAGATGGTCCCACTGTGTGCAGATTTTCAACATACCGACATAAATACATACATACATACATAAATCTACAAAAAGTGCAAAGATCACAGTATCTAAAAAAAAAGTTAAATTATTAGCATTCAGCTATCTATTCCACCATGCACATGTCATCTATTAAGAATATTATAACAATATAAAACACAACTCACTAAGTCGTTGACACTACAAATGAAAAAATAAAAAGCTTATCTAAGGTTCAATGAGTGCTTTGACAAAAATAATAAGAGAATTTTCTTCACAGACATTAAAAGGGAAATCACAACACGTGTCCCTGTCTGCATTTGAAAGCTTTACCTACAGTTTACAAATGAGCATTTCAAATAAATTCTCTTCCTTCTCTACTAGACTCGGCCTAGGTGTTCTACACATCGTTTACTAAAAGTCCACTGTTCTGCTGAAAGTGAATTTGACGGCTCAGTGGTTGATTACAGTCAGCTCATCTCCACCCGGGTGCAATCTGTGGCTTTAATCAACCGAAGCCAAGTGGACCCAACATGTGATGATCGGTGATTCCGCTACAGTTTGCAGCTTTTCTTGGAGCAGGGATTCCCAAAGTGTGGTGTGCGATCCCCTGGGCGTGCGCGAGCGGCCTCTACAGGGAAAAGTGTAATGGTGTAATAATTAATATTGAATATATATATATTTTAATTAAGTGGGTTTTTACACAAAATGGCGACATGGATTATAAAACTACTTGTAAATTAATTTAGAACCTACAATTTAACAAATAAATGCACTTCAGCTGTTCCTTTTGCATAACGTGATGTCTTCTAAACCCGGACACGGAAAGCTAATATTAGCATGACCCGGACACCCAGAATCTTTTTTTTTGTTGATCGCCCATGTAACGTAAATTATGTTTATTTACACATG
The DNA here is from genome assembly GCF_964276395.1 of Gasterosteus aculeatus. NCBI lineage: Eukaryota > Metazoa > Chordata > Actinopteri > Perciformes > Gasterosteidae > Gasterosteus > Gasterosteus aculeatus. The sequence continues at coordinate 3,475,980 of NC_135700.1, forward strand.
TCAACGAATCTACGTGTCAAATCTCATGAATATATACAATCGTTTACATGTGTAATTACTACAGGAAAAAACAAAACAAGACACGGGCAACGTTCGGGGCGACGCTCGGCCGATGGTCTATACTCTGAAAAGTGTCTCTGTATTTTCACTGTAGGCTACTGCTAATATGAATGTAGCTTGTAGCTAGCTTGACACTACTTTGGGCACCAATTCGTGATATCATTTGTTGGAGGGAGGCAGAAATGTTGGAGGCCTAAAAAAAGTTTTAACAAATGAGCAAAGAATTATTGCGCCGGTTTATGTTGGGCAGCTTCTTGGTTTGTTTCTCTGGGACAGAACTTCAGAAATAAGTAAAATACAATGTTTTCTTTGTAATGTGTTCTTTTTCATAACGCAGGGATCAAGCACTTTCATACACAATTATCTTATAAATGACGCAAATAAGTAATGCTAATGAGCAATCTTTGCTTACTAACGCTAGCTTAGCTTGTGGCGGTTTCCTCTTTCTGACAGATGAGAGGCTCGTTGTTTTGTTCATATTGACTCGTTTTGCCGTGACGGCAGCGCTGTTGTTGGTTACCGCTACTAATTGAAGAGGGAGAATAAGAAAGAAAGAAGAGAGAGAAAAAAAGATTCCAAAAAGTGTAGAAATAAGAGGGAAAGAAATAAATGAAAAATGTAGGTTACCTGTGTCTGAGATCATTTGGAATTTAATTGTCACTGATTAAATTCATGTGTGTTTTATATGTATCTAGATGTGTATCCTCTGACTGTTTCCACGGTCAGAAGACACTCACCCCTGCAGATTCCCTGGAATACTGTTTGTATTCTGCCAGTCACGGGTTTCCACTGACGAAGCCTCAGGTCCTGGCCCACGCTCTGGCCATTTACAATCATCGGCACACTGAATCCCCCAAATTAACGCTAGGCCAGGCAAGGTGGATACATTTTAGGGAGCGGCAGAAACATTGCCTCACTGCCCAGACCCCAGACATCATTGACCGCGGGAGGGCATGCTGTGCCAAGAGGTGGCCGATTGAGGAGTACATTAGGCTCCTCACCCTCAGCCTCGAGGAGCACGGGTTGAGGTCCCCGTCAGTTATACAATTGCGACAAGACAGGGTTTCAGCTGGACTCCATAAGGAAGAAGGTCATTGTGCCCCGGGGGACTAAACATGCCTACAGGCAGGCCCAGGGAACTAGGAACACAACTTGAGTTTTTTTGGACCCTTGAAGGCAGATTTCTCTGGTGTTGTGGGAGATCTGTCAGCAGTAAGCCACTCCTTCTTGGTCTCCAGAAGGAGTTTTCAAGGGTCCTAAAAAACTCCTACCAGAAGGTGACGGATCGGAGAATGGCATCTTCATCTTCCTGGACTTCTCCTGATGTTACCTTACCCAAAATGCACTTTCCCCATCCCCTGAATCCAGCCCATTTCCCCATCCCTCAGAAGCAACCTCCACCTATTCCTGCTCCCAACCCTTATAGCACCCACCCCCTGGTAACATCAGGTGAATTCCAGTTGACCTGGCCCACCTCCTGGCCAAAATAAATTATAATAGACAAATTGGTAAGGCCAGGAGGAACACCACCAAGGCCAGGCTAGTGACAGCTCAGGAGATGTCGGATGTCATTGTGGAGGCGCAGGACCGTGCAGCTAGGGAGGCCCAAGCTCTGGTCAGAAGAGACCGAGAGCAGCAGCGGGCACTAGATGGTAGCTCGGCAATCACTTCCTCCACCCTGTCTGCCGGCTTCCGCCCCAGCGGCAGAGGACCGTTTTCCCTCGTGGCCGCATCAGCCGCCGGCTCCAGACACTCGATCGCCGGCCCCTCATCCCGCGTCGCCCCCTCTAGTGCCTCCCAAGGTCAACAGCTGCCTGCTAGCAGCAGCACAGCACTGCAGAGGAGCCTGCCTGCTGAGGGGCACCGCCCCCTTCCCCCCATGGCATTTCAAGTCTGAAATAATCTGAATGTATTCATTATTGTGACTCATAAGCTCATGTTGTAATAACAAAATATTATTATTTTAGCACCTTCAACATCGGCAGCTGGATGTGGCCCCTGTGGGTCCCAACCTCCTTCTTCTCCCTCCTTCTGTAAATCCTTCATATAATCTGAAAAAACAAGCAAACCTTTAACATGTTGGTTGAAACCAATAAGAGTAAACAAACGATAATAATGCTTTTTTCTAACCTGCAGACACAGGACCTCCGCCATCCAGCTCCTCTTCTGCTGGACCCACGACATCCACCGGTAGTGTAGTTACTGTTAACTTTGTTTGCATGGCAACTCATGAAAATGTGATCACTTTCTTTAATTAAAAGTTGTTTTTATTATGTTAGTGGGTCACACTCCTGAAGACACAGAGTCGGCTTGAGAGTGTGGCCAGTGCAGGGAAGCTGTGAGCTCGAGGTGTTGTGGGTCCAGTGTGATGTGTGGTACCACGAGTGGCAGCTTCTATGTGTGGGCTGGGAAGAGAAGCTGGATGACGAAGATGATTTTAAATGGTTTTATTGGTTGAATATTTTAATTGTAATAACTCTTATTCTACACCATGTGTTGAACAAATAAAATGTATGTGGGTTAAATCCAATGCATTTACTGGTGTTTTGCAAGTCATTCACGTACGAAGAGTTAAACTAAACTTCCAGCAGGTGGTGTTACACACTCAAATTGAGAGTGACCTCCGGCTCCACAACTCATGCCCCCGACTTCAGTCCCTGCTCCACGACTCACACACCTCTATGTCCGGCTCCCCGTGACCTGTTGCCGGGGCCCCCGACCATAGCTCCTGACTGCTGTCCCGGCCGCCCCATGGAAGTTCCTCTGCCGCCCGACTGCCGTCGACCTCGGCTGGATCACCACTGGGGGCGCCGAAGGGCCATGCCCAAATTTCAATGTATTTTAGGACGCTAAAATTATAATCTCACTCATCAACTTCATCAGTGATTGGCTAACTGCTTCTTAGACCCGCTTTGGGCCCGTGCACAGATGAGACATGCGGAGAGGATGAGTATATATTTTCCGCAGATATCTTAATTTACAAAAATTACCGGGTATTTAATCCACGTTTCAAAAACACAAATATTGACTACTTGTAAAATGTAGTTTTAATATAATAAACAACATTATATTAAATCGCTCATGTTGAGGCCACGTCCCATTGCTCTCTATGGACCAGCCGCTATTGCTCACCAGTGTACGTTTTCAGCGTGATCTGTGTTGACTGTGGTGTGAGGGGATGTGGTTTCCTCCGATATACAACCTTAGGCACCAAGGATAAAGGGTGCTCCTGTGTCCACTCGCATCCGTGCTGCTTTTCCGTCCAGTAGTGGTGTAACCCAGCATCCATGTCAATCATCTGAAAGAGACAAAACATGCGAATACTTCAGATTTTGTACTTATTCTGCAGTCTAAGTCTTTGCACCAATACACTTTGGTGACCTGTTCTCCCACAGCAATAGCATGGCTTGGCACCAACAGTTTTGTTCCTGAAATCGGTAGACACCTTATGCACTTGGGTTGATGCACTTAGCTGCTGTGCATCTTTGTTTTCCATTGACTTCTGTTGCTTTCTTGAATGTTAAGTTACCCTCCTTCAAAGTGAGTATCTGTATTGTCCCACTGCGCATGTCGCACACCAACCTATCACATATAGTGTCATTTAGAGAACGTCCAAATTCAGTGTTCAGATGAACAGATGAAGCACAGCCACAAACTGGGAGATTGACTCCCCCTCCTCTTTATTTGATTTAGATCTGAAGCTCTACGCAATGATGCTTTTAAAGTTGGCACTATTTCCTCACAACATCTGTCCCCTGCCTTTCCAGGTGTTACTAGGCTGCGCAGTAGATTAAACATTTTTCCTCCCATGACAGTCAAAAATGTTGGCACAATCACATCTGATTTGATGCCATTAGCTAACGCAAAGTACTCAAAACGTTCCGTGTACAAACTCCATTGTTCCACAGATTCATCAAATGGTCCAATATTTCCAATCAGTGTTTTACTTACTGTCCGTTTTCTTTCAACACTCGCTGAGATTCCCCTTTTTCTCCCGCGGAAAACTTTTCCTGTCCCACTGACGTGCCGTTGGTAGCTAACGGTAGTTAGCTTTACTCTCCGCTAGCCACCTTCTCGTTTTCTTCGCGTCTCTTCGCCCTATTGAAGACTCAAACTTTTCACCGAGCACAATTAAAGAAAACGTGAGAACATCCCATCCTTGTCGTCAGTTTTGTTGTATAGCACACTCTATACTAATACAACTGAAGTAAAGATCACATGGAAGATAATGTGTATATTTCAATGGATGTTGCATAGGAGAAAGAATACCCAGCATTCGGTGCAGGTTAACAGTTTACAGCAGGGATGCCTTAGGGAACAACCTTAATATCAATACACAACAGAAGGGGTCACCAAACCTTGTTTTTTTTCTCCCTCTCTGCTGTCCCAGTTTTCTTCCTGCTGGACTGGATGCGGAAGCATGCCGGCGGCGGCGGCGGCAGCACAGGCTACAGGCCCAGGAGAGCTAGATGGGCCGCCGGCGTTGCAGCAGCAGAGCTTTAAGACAGTCTTATCTGCGTAGATGAGCGCACGCTGTGCCGGCTGAAGAGCTCTCAGCTGTCCTCCCTCTGGTTGATAAACGCAAGAGCACCTCAGGGGATCACCACCTCATCCACTTTGATGCACTTAGTCAGTGCCTTGGGTGCAGATGGTGTTAATTTATCCTTTCCAGTGTTTCCTCGAAGACAGTGGTTCCCAAACCTTTTAGGCCACGCACCCTCTTCTACATCCCCATTCCCCCACACTTAGGCTGTGTTTCTTTTCCTTAGTCCATTTATAGCTGCAATAACTGCAGTGTAATAGCTGCAGTGACACATGAGGAAGGGCAAGGAACTTGAAACGAGGAGTTAATTGTCAAAATAAAACAGGAAGTCACAAAACATCCATAGAGACAGGACAGAAACCCTACTTGATATACAGGTGTGACAGTGTTGGGATGTTGCTGCAGTGTTTTGAGTCCCAGTTTCTTTCAAATCCTTGTTCTCTAATGGAGTTGTGGACGTTTTGACAAAAGTGACAGCAAAGGAAATGTCACCTCACTCACAGTACAACCAGCAAATATTGATAACAAGTTGTCGTCGTAAACTGCAGTTTAAAAAAAAAGATTATCTCCCTACTCGTGCCCAGGAATCAGTCAGAAGACCCAGTTCTACGTGTTCACTTCCCCTCAAACACTGCTGGTCCTGGGCCTTCCCTAGCTCATGGATCATAATCCACTATTGATTGGTCGGTGGAGTTCCACCTGCCACTCCCGCTGCCTCCGGTCCCCCATCAGGTTCTTCCCCCAGGCAGACCAGACACCGGTCCTAGCCTAGCCGCAGTGCTTGAGGAATATCAGGACCTAGCAGAGGCATTTAGCATGGAGCGGGCCATTTCACATCCTACTCAACGGCCCTATGATGCGCTATTGACAATCTCTCCCGGCCAGAGCGCGAATCCATGGAGAAATATATCAGACTCTGTTGCCGCAGGGATCATACGTAACTCGTCTTCACCCGTGGGAGTGAGATTCTTCTTTGTCCCCAAGAAGGACAAGACCCTCCGCCCCTACATCGACTACTGAGGTTTGAATTCAATTACTATAAAAAAAAACATCCTTTACCACTCATGATCCTCTGTTTCCGGGCCCTTAGCTGGGGCCAAGCTATTCACGAAATTGGATCTCTGCAACGCATATCATTTTGTCCGGATTAGGGAAGGCGACAAATGGAAGACGGCGTTTAACACACTCTTGGGACACTTTGAATATCTGGTGCGCCGTTTGGATTAACTAATGCTCCTGCCGTTTTTCAAGCGCTGGTTAATGATGTTCTACACAACTTCCTTAACCGTTTCGTGTTTGAATTTCTATCGGCGATTCATCCGGGACGATTCCACCCACAAACTAATGGCCAGACGGAGAGGCTAAACCAGGAGCTCAAGACCATCCTCAGGTGTGTGATTGCTACCAACCCCCCCTTGGGTCGAGTACGCCCACAATTCCCACACGTCTACGGACACTGGACTGTCCCCATTTGAGGCGTCCTTGGGCTATCAGCCTCCACTGTTCCCCAGCCAGGAAGTTGAGGTTGCAGTACCATCAGTTCTGAGCAATGCCCGTCGTTGTGGGCGGCTGTGGAGAGACACTACGGCCGCTTTGCTTCGCACGGCAGAGCAGAACAGGAGGGTGGTAAATCAACGACAAGCACCCGCCCCGGCCTACTGCATCGGGCAGTCAAGTGTTTGGCTTTCGTCCAGGGACATCCCCCTACGCAGAGAGTCTGGGAAGCTTTCCCCCAGATATAGCGGTCCCTACCCAATCATCTCCAACAACCCAGTCTCTGAACTGCAATACCACCAGTATTCCATGTCTCCTTCCTTAAGCCAGTCGTCTCCAGCAGTCCAATGGGCAAACAAATCCAGAGGGGCAAGCAGGAAATCCGTAAACTGGGACAGGCAGGGTTCAGAAACAGGATGGCCATCCGACAGGCAAACAAATCCAGAAAGGGCGCAGGCGAATAGTTCGTGGTCAAGAGAAGACAGGCTAGGTCAGGACGGGATATTGGTAATCGGAAAAACGCTGGAAAACTTGTCATGCACACAAGACACTCTGGCAGGGAACAAACAAATGTGACGGCCTTAAATAGTGAGTGGCTGATGAGGGGATGTGCTTCAGGTGAGGGCAAGGAGAACCAGGTGAGGGTAACGAGCTGATAATGTGGGAGGATCTGAAAAGACAGAGTTAGATAACATGCGGTGAAGATGAAATTAAACATGCAGTGAAGATGAAATTAAACTATGATGTGGTCTATTGTGTGACACATGTAGCTCAACTTAAGACCTACCTTTCATTTCAATAATTGCATATTAAACAAAAAATTTTGTAGCATTTTCAAACTGCCTGTCTGCCTGTCTGTATATCTCTACCTCTCTCACTTCATTAGACAACCGTCAGTAAACAGCTGGGCAAGGCTTTGAAATCACTGAGTTTTTTGTTTGTTTATTTTTTACGAAACATTGGACCAGTTGCGACGTAATGATTTCAGGGTCGCTAATGTTGTGGTTCATTTATCACCAGACAACATCATTCCCGGTTTGTTTGATGCTGTAGCTGTTTCGCCTGGCGCTCAGCACTGCATGAACACTAAGTGGACGAGGCGGGGGCGGCGGGGGCTGAGCGCCAAGGAGCATGTCGGGTCAAAATTCTCACAATAACTCAAATAAATGCCCCGTCACATATCAAAACACATTTGCAGGGAATTGATGACAAAGACAGTAATTTTCATTCTTAAATATTGATGAAAATTAGGCTCCATCAGAAGGGGCACTTCTCATCCAGGGTAGAAGGACAGGTGCTTGAGCATCACTAGGGGTCTGTCTGGCTATCTGTGCACGTGCCTGGGAACAAAAAAGATGTAGATCTATGATCCATGTATGCGTTTTCACGCATGGCCAATAAATCTGATTGTGATTACTCAGAGTAGCTCTCTGTTTGGCCCCTTTGTCTTCTGTCTGTGTCACACGCGGCTATGGCGGCCGCTCGACTGCAGGAAGTGTGCAGGATGTTTGCGGTGCTCCAGTCCCACGCATATACACACATCCATTTATGCCTGCTTGGTGACAAGTTTGCTCAGCTGATGTTTGAGTTTGGTGCTCAGATTAGACAAAATGAGTCATGAATTAATAAGTGAATTAACATCATCGCTTATTTCCAAGCTCTCAAATTACTCCGAATATCTATAAACTATTGTGGTGGCGGGCGTGGTTTTGGCTCGTCTGCAGGGGGAGAGAGGGAGTGGCTCAGGGAACGGTACCAGGTGGAGGCAATTGGCCTCAGCTGATTACACACTGACTGTTTGTATTGTGGTTTTAAAATGCAGTAGAGGCAAGCGGGAGAGCGAGCGACGGTGTGAGAGAGCAAGACGCCGGGAGACCTCGCGGATCAAAGAGAAAAGCATCAATAAAAAGCTCATTGAAACAGAACCCACTGTGTCGTACCGAGTCTGTAGGAAGTACCGAGGAAGGTGCCCCAAGCACCCACACCGTGACAGTGGCGCCCAACGTAGCGGGGGGACGACGAGATGGCACACAACGAGCGACAGCAGGGGATGCCGGCTCAGCCGATCATGGCGCTGGGACAGATGATCGGCGAGCTGGCGGTCATCCAGCGCGACCAAGCAGAGGCCAACCGGCAGTTCCTGGGGGCGCGCCAAGCCCAGGTGGGAAGACAGGCGCTGGCTGGCGGATGAGTGGCCGGTCCGGCTTTTGCCTCTCCTGTCCGGGGAGGCGCAGACGGTGGCCATGGGGCTGCCCCCGGGGGGACTACGCGTCCGTGCATAAGGCGGTAATCGACAGGCTGGGGTTGCTGCCAGAGGACCACCGCCGGCGGTTTCGGCAGACCAGGTTGGAGCTAGAGGACCAGCCGTTTGTGTACGGGCAGCGGCTCAAAGACCCCGCGAACAGATGGCTGCTGCCTAACAGTGATGGGGGGTGGAGGCCGTGATGGAGAAGGTGGTGTTGGAGCAGTTTGCGGAGGGTCTCCTGACCCGGACGGCAGCGTGGGTGAAATACCACCGCCCACCGACCCTCAAAGCTGCCATCACCCACGCGGAGGATCACCTGGCGGTATACCCCAGCAGACAGCGGGACCAGGGGGGTACGCCATTCCCGGCCCGACCAGCGCAACGGGGAGGGGGGCAGCAGCAGCAGCCAGTGGAGCGACCCGTGCCGGCCCCACGACGGACATCGTTCCTCTCGGCCCGCTACCCACCGAACGCAGAGAGCACCGGCGACCTTCCCCACCCACAGAGGGGTTCTCAAATGCCAGGGCAGGAATGTTGGAGGTGCGGGCAGGTGATTTGGGTTGCCGGCGTTCCAACACCCTCCCCTGGTCCGGGAGCGACATACCGCGTTCCGGTAAGAATCCAGAGGGGTAAACGCCAGACGATGGTGGATTCGGGCTGTACGCAGTCTATGATACACCAGAGCCTGGATCAGCCCGGGGCATTGGTGGATGCATCACGGGTGAAAATAAGGTGTGTGCATGGGGACGTTCACGAGTATCCCATAGTGTCTGTGGAATTTAGGCATAGAGGGAAAAAGCATAGTGTGAAGGTAACGGTTAGCTCTCGCCTGACGCACCCCGTAATTTTGGGAACAGATTGGCCCGGGGTTTAATAAGCTAATGGGGCTGTCCGCGGGGGTGCGTTCACGGCCGACAGGGTTATGCAGTATGTGCGCGGTGCTCAGTGGTGACGTAAGGTCGTCCGACACTGCAGACTGGGAGGGGGAGCCGGCGGAGACTCTACGGGAGGCTCCGCTGGCTTCCCTGGTTTCACCTACTTTCCTAAGTGATTAGGATTGATGGTCAGTTGGTGCGCCCTGACGCAGCGCAATCATATCCACACTTTTCATTGATTAGGGACAGATTGTATAGAGTGAGTCGTGACTTCCGTGACGGGTCAGGAAAACACCCAATTGCTGTTGCCGAAAAGCCGTCGGGAAATTATTTTCCAGGCGGCTCATGGCTCATACAACCCGATGGCGGGGCATATGGGGTACGGGAAAACACTAGACCGGATAATGACCCGATTTTATTGGCCATGCATATGGGGGGACGCCCTGACACTCAGGACGTCCGGAGTGTCAATTAGTGAACCACCCGGCCATTCCGAGGGGCCCGTTGCGTCCTTTACCGTTGGTAGAGGTCCTGTTCGAACGAATCGGCATGGACCTCATCGGGCCATTTCACCGGCGCACACGCGGATATCGCTTTGTGTTAGTCATTATGGATTATGGAACGCGTTATCCGGAGGCAGTGCCATTGCGCAATATCTCTGCTAAGAGCTTCGCGCAGGCTCTGTTCCAGGTCATCTCCCGAGTTGGAATCCCTAAGAAGAGGACTGACCAGGGCACCTCGTTCATGTCGCGCACACTGAGAGAACTTTACGGGTTACTGGGCATTAAGTCCATTCGTACTAGCGTGTATCACCCGCGTATGAATAAGACTCTGAAGTCCATGATCCATAAATGTATTAGCGAAGATGAACGTAATTTGGATAACTGGCTTGATCCTCTGTTGTTTGCAGTGCGGGAGGTTCCTCAGGTCTCCACGGGATTTTCTCCCTATGAACTTTGTTTGGCAGGACACCTAGGGGGGTGCTGGACCTGATTAAAGAAAACTGGGAGGAAGGTCCGAGCCCTGGCAAGAACGAGATCCAGTACGTCCTGGACCTGCGGGCAAAGCTCCACACACTGGGTAGGATGTCACGGGGGAATTTCCTCCGGGCCCAAGAACGGCAACAGGCTGTGACAATTCACACCGGGAGAAAAGGTACTTGTGTTACTTCCTTCTTCCAACTCTAAACTCCTGGCTAAGTGGCAAGGGCCCTTTGAGGTCACGTGGCAGGTGGGGGATGTCTACTATGAGGTGGTGCGGTCTGACCGGGGCAGAGCTACGCAAATATACCACCTAAACATCCTGAAAGCCTGGAGGGAGGCGGAGTCCGTTGCCCTTGTGTCCGCGGTATCAGAAAGAGAAGAGCCGGAGGTGCCAAAAGCGGCTAATCCCACACCGCTCCCGTACGACGTCTCTCCGAGGACCAGAGAACGAACATTGCCCAGTTGCAGAAAAAGTTTGCCGATGTGTTCTCCCCCCTGCCAGGCTGGACCGACCTGATAGTTCACCCAATCGAGACTCCCCCGGGGGTGACGGTAAGATCACGACCCTACAGGATGCCCGAACACACAAGAAAAGTGGTTCGGGGGGAATTGGCTAGTATGTTAGAGATGGGGGTAATAGAAGAGTCCAACAGCGCCTGGTGTAGCTCCATCGTTCGTGTGGCTAAGAATGATGGGTCGGTACGGTTCTGTGTTAAAGTTGAAAGTTGAAAATGGCTTAGTCCTATGGATTTATTTGGAAATGATAGCATATTTCTATCTTGTATAGAATTTTGGTAGGTGCAGTGAGCCTTTTTGTCCTGACTCACATTTTGGGGATGAATGATATGACTAATGGTCTTGATGTATATTGCAGGATTAGGTCCAGAGAATGTGGAGCTGTAAGGGGTGCACAGAAACTGTATCAAGTAGGTCCAAGCTTTTACATCACTACAAGTTAAAGCATCCACATTTTGGACGTAGTTCTCGCTATCCATGTACATACCAGCACAGTCCATGCACATTTAAGATGTGGAATGCCCTTATTGTCCACCAAAGTAAAATCCACACCGCAGGGGTCCCTCACAAAAAAGAAGCTATATTCAGTTGTCACATTTGTAGTTGTACTGATTTAGCATCAGAGAAGGATTATTTTTCTCATATAAATGGACATCTCAAACAAAAGGAGACATTCATTTGTATGTATTTAGGATGTGACTTTAAGACAAACATTTATTGTACTTTTAAATCACATAAAAACCGAAAACACTCATCACACACTAGTTGTGTCACAGGGTGAGGTCAAGTTGGGTTTTTGTCGGCATGTTTTGGTCTTGTCATTTCCGTTTTATTTTGAAAGTAGTAACCTTCCTCTCGTTTCAGGTCACTTGCCCTTCCTCATGTCACCAGTCGAATCGTCTCCCCTGATTCCTGATTGTGTCCACCTGTTTCCCATTACCCTCATGTGTCTTATAGTCTGCGTCTCCCTTTGTCTTGTGCCTGAGTGTACCACCGTGCGTTCACCCAAGCCTCGCCACAGCCACAGGATTTGTTCTACCATTGCCTTGTCTCGGAATGATTACCCCTTTTGTTTTTCCTCTGAGTAAGAGTGACCTTTTGTTTGAGCTTCTTAGATTTAGTTTTAGCGCGCTTTCGAAGCCGTTCGTTTTCCTCGTATAAGAGATTTTAGTTTGTTAACTTTCGTCGGAAACGCTGATAGCTCATAGCCGTTTGTTTGTTTTTTCACGACGCGAATAAAGACGCCAAACCCTCTGCATCGGAGTCCTCATTTTAATCTGGTCCTGACAAGTTGATTTTAAACCATCTGCCAACAAATTGGAAGCAAACAGTGAGGAGTGTGTTGAACAGTCAGATACTTCCATTCGTTCAAACAGTCATTCTCAAGACTTGCATAAGGTCATTGAGCATAGATTTGCCGCAGCTTTGCTGAAGTTAGAACATTTGGTCCATGTACCCACTTCAGCTGTAGATAAATTTCTTGAGGAACTCCATCATTTGATCTGTTCTGCCCCTGTGCCATTATCTTGTGACATTGTGAGTGACATCTTTCATCAGAGAAACCTCTCTGTTGATGAACTTGTAATTAGAGAAACTGTTAATGCAATTTGTTCTGGTAATCCAGTGCAAAGGTCCATACAAAAAGGTGTCTCTCTAAGTACAGCCTATCTGCGTAAGGAGTATCGCAAAAGAAACTTTGGGGTTATAGCGCATTCTTGATGCTGAAAACAAACGCAGTTTCCATTATGTCCCAATATTGAAATCCTTACAGCAGCTGTTAAATAGAGGGGACATTGTTACAAAAGTTGTTGAGGGTCATCAAAGACAGGAAGGCACAAATTCTGGTGGGACACATCAGTACAGAACCTCAAGGGACAGCTCGCTATTTAAGAAAAATTGTTTCTTTGCTGGAGAAAAGCCAAGGATCATCCTAAATTTTTATGTTGATGACTTTGAAACTTCTAACCCACTTGGCACGTCACGAAAGAAGCATAAGCTCTGTGCTGTTTGGGTATTGGCTAACTTGAATTACTGAAAATCAATTAAATAGAAATATTAGTTGACTTTTTTCCCACCATACTACTATTTTTATACTGGATTTGACATTTTAAATTTTATTGATTGTGATTAATATCCTTTGTGTTTCTGCAGAATAAAGGGCTTTGAAGATGGCCATGGCTGTGATCGTGAAGATCTTACTGACTGATGGCATGGAGTCTTGCACATGGACTCCCTGAATCTCTTGAAGACCTTCTGGCTGAAGTAAAAAAACAGTGTAACCTTCAGGGAAACATCAGACCTCAGTTTATGGACTCGTTGTTTGGGAATGAGTTTATGAATCCAACTTCAGTTTCAGAGGTGGAGGACAGAGGGACTCTAAGAATAATTGATTTGTCAACACCCACAATGCAGCATGAGAGCTCTACAGTTCTACCCCTCCAACCATCAAGTCCTTTCGCATCTAAAGAGTCATCGCTATCAGATGAACTTGTGGATACAGATATACGGTCATCAAATGAGTCTACAAGCTCACGGTCCTCCTGGCCAGCTGTGTTTCATGTACCCAAGTTCTCCTATGATGCAGAATTAAAACTTCAGCGGGCAAGTTTAGTCTACATTCAAAATGGCACTGTACTCATTCCAGATCCCAAGTTGAAGTCTGCCATCCTTGATGGGTTAGTGCAGGAAATTGTGCAGTATAAAGTCTATGTTAGTGATATGGAGATGGAACAAGTAGCCCAGAGTCTCATCAAGAAACATCCATGTCTAACTGAGAAGGGGTCCAGTACTGGATATGGTGGATGGAAGATGAGGTTGAAATATAAACTATCTAACTACTGCACACAACTGAGAAAACTGGGATGCCCAGAAGTGACTGTGAACTCTTTGAAAAACAAACCTGTTGGAAAGCGCAGTGCAGCCTTTGGCATCAAAAAGGCAAAGAGAGCAGAAGTTAATTTTTGCCCCACATACCCATCAGCTGAAACTGAGGAGAGTCTAGGAGCCATGTGGAAATCTTTACTCTTGGATGTAAAGAAGAGGAACAACCGAGAAGCTGGGAAGCTTAATATGTGTGACGACCCCTGCTGTGGAGGCAGCAGCCTTCCAATGAAATTTGGTTTTGGTGATTGAAGGCACCTGGGCCGGGTACCCTGTGATTAGAAAGCCCCGTATTCATTCATTCTGTCGCTCTCTCCTCTCTCCAGCAGACGTCCGTTGTGGTAGGGCAGCCGCTTGTTGAATCCTGTTTCCTTTTGGTTAAAAGCCCTTGACAACACCCATCATTTACACTTTACCCTCATGCACATCCTACACTACTGATAATACTGACATTCACATCCATCTGGAATGGTTGTGGCTTTTTGTCATTGTTGTGTTAAGTAAAGAATATGTTACACCTCGGAAACCAGTGCAACTCCAATCTTGTCATGGCCCAAAGAGCCAGGTCGTGACAATATGGAAAAGACTTTTGCATATAGAAGACATGAGGTTGTGCGTGATGCACCGATGGTAGATTATTTCATGGCAAGATGGCCTGCTTTGTTCGAAGTCAGTGAGGTAAGGCTGATCTCATGCTGTTTTTGTTTTTTTTGTACTGTCAAATTGCTATTATACATAATAGTACATCATGTTATGTCTATGCCTCATCTTACTCTATTGTCCTGCTTTTGCTTTTGTGTGATGGTGACAGTTCTGTGCTTTTTTTAGATCAACGCTGAATTCAGAGAATTCCCACCGTTCCCCTTCAGTCCAGTCTCAGCTAGACCTCCACTCTGACAATCTGACAAGGCTGTTCCAAAAGAGGGGAGGAAATCTAGGGGAAAAGCTCAAAACAGTCACTGCACAAGTCGCTAATGTAAGTGATGCCTCCTACAGTCATAGAAATGTATCTATGTTCTACCTCTTCTGTAAGTCTCTTCAATCTTCCTCCACCATGGAGTACATGGCAAGGCTTGCACAATCATAGGAAACTTGAGACAAATACTCTGCACCCTTAGGACAGTTTATACCAATGGATGTTGTTAAGTTAAGGCACATGAGCTGAATTAAGAGACTAATCTAGAAAATGTCCTTTCAGTGTGATGATGTAGATGCTGGATGAGAGTGGATCATTAAAGGACTCTGTGTCTACATGGGCGAAGATCCAGTTAACCTTCTACATGAATATGTGTATATGAATCCGTGCTTATACTCTTCTTCCGCTCTTCTCTAATTCTCATTCTTGATTACTTGTGCTGAAATTATTTATTAATCAAAATCATTAATAATTTTCATCATCAATGGCTTACTGTTTCATACAAAAAAATCCATAGTGTTTTTTTGTTGATGCTAAAATAACTTCGGTAGGATGAACGGTTCTCAAGACTTTTGTCATAGCTCAGCATCTGTCTCATCTGTGTGTGCTGAAAGAGAATCCTGTGTTGATACACGGCCATCTTTGTTGCACATAAATGCAACAAAGATGGCTCATGGAACAGATAATGCTTCATGTTTATATTTGCCTTATTATATTTGACACTAACTTTCACCTTCTCTAGATAGTGTCACTGTTTTATAATATATCATGTCCTTGATGGAGCTTGGTGAATAGTTTTGATTTGGCTAACTGGTTTATTTACCTTTTTGTCTGTTTAATACAGAGCCTGGGTAACCACACCATCAATGAGGCCATTGAAGACACCACTGTTGGATGTTCTTTGACAACAAAGATCCCTCCAGTGATGAAGTAGAGGACATTGGTATTGTTCTTGAACCTCAACTACCTTCATGTAAGAACCATTATTGTCCTTGCAAATGTAGATCTTGTGCTTAAACTAAATTTGGTTTTGAAAATAAAGTAATACAATTAAGTAATGGCTTGCTTTCCCACCACTACTATGTCAGTTAAGAATGTGCAAAATCCCAAAATTACCTCCAAATTTGAAAATGGGGTAAACTGTTGGAGGTCTATTCAACACATCTGACAAATGCTGACACTTAAATGAAAAAGGCACATGACCCTGAGAAAAAAAAATACACTACACTTGGTAGCAGCCCATCACAGAACATGCAGGTGACTGGTTCCAATAATCCTACTGAAAGTCCAATGAAAAAGCAGCAATGGTCCATATTCCAAAACAAGATGGCGAAACTGTTGTATCCATTTTGCCATTAGATGGCAACAGTTCACTGATGGAGTCTGTTTTTGAGAGCCTAAGCCTTCTTTGACAGTGTGTTGCCGTCCAGCTCCATCACAACCTTCTTGAGCACTTCGAACGAGTACTTAAGTTCAGGAGGGTAGCTGAGGTTCAAGGCATACATTAGGCCAAACAACATGGCAGCAGCTAAGGCAACGTTATCCAGACCATGCAGTACCACCTGGCCCTCCAGGACAATCCCAATGTTCTCTGGTCCATCTGTGGGTTTCACAACACATATTCCCAGCGTGGTCTCCTCAATGGCTCATTGGTTCAGGTCTACATCTTCTGCCTGCAGAGTGCACATTCACAAAAAGAGTCATATGAGAGAAAATAAAAACACTTAAAACCTAAATCTATCATGCCCTTAAAACATCATACTATTTAATGAGTATCTGCGTTAACTGATAATTTTCCTCAAATAATGGTCTGGGCCTTTATTTACCTCAGCAGCAAAGGGCACCAGGTCTGCAGTAAGTCCTATTTTTTTTATTATAGTCTACATTAAAGCAGATCTACATTGGCATTCAGGAACTTTAACTGGTTAACAGCTGTTAAGTAAGAAATATAGCCAGTACCAAAGCAATACTTGATAATATTTTTTATAAAAAGGTCATAGTATTTTATGTAACTAGAAGGACTGTCAGTAAAATATTTTTGAATTATACTACAATTTAATGGAATACCAAGGTCAGTGACTAACAATTCTGTCATTAGTTGATCTATTGTTTTCTCAATGGTTAGCCATCATAAAAATTCCCACAACACAAAGCAACATGACATCATAGTGATAAATACATTTTGTGTTTAATTTCTGATAGCTCATATTTTAAGACATTTCACTCTACTTGTCTTATAAATGTAAAAATGGATATTCACAAAAAACATTAATTTTTTAATTTCAGTTTTCAACATATTTTAGGCTACTACCAAACAAACTAATTTTAGACCACTTTAAAATTCAAAAACACTACCATACGGATATCTAAATAATTGGATAGCTGTTCTGTTTCTTCAATAACTAGATGTTTTAGAAGTTCATGAAGTATTTAACATAAATCTCAAAAGTATTCTCTCACTAGATTTTCTGGATCCTCATTGAGGTACACACACAGACCCTTGAGTACGCATTCCCGCCCAACATAAACATCATCATCCTAAGTAAAGGGAAATAAACAGAACAAGTCATGGGGTTAGAGGCCATAGCTCTATCAGATGTGTACAAATCAATAGCCCCACCTCCACACAAAAAATGCATTCTTACTTGACTCATATCTGCCGCTTGCCTATCTGTCCTCTTTTTTCGAAGATCCACCTTTTTCAATAGCTCTATGAACTGGATTAGATGAGCAAACTGCGGTCGTAATTTTGGTAACCACAGAATGATCAATTTTGAGATTGTGACGCTCAAAAATATCCCTCACAAAACCTCTAGATAGTGGGTCTGATGCAGAACTTAGGTAGTTAAGTTCTTGTAAAAATTCATCAATAGCCGTACCTGGCACGTGCACTAAATATTCCCAGATGTCCCAGAAACTTTGTCTACAGACTCATCATCCTGGCAATCAGCAATTGAATCCTGTACTGATGGAGGTGCTAATGTTGTTGTTTTAACAATACCAGGTATAAAATCAGATCAGTGTTTGAGGTGTGTGTGTTGGCGGCTCTTATGAGACTTAAAGGTTCCATAAATGCTAGTTTGAAAACTACAGCCTCTTTTTTTCGAATAGTTTCGCAAGTCGGTCAGACAGCACATCTAGCTGTGAGAGAAATCTGGATTGCAGGGGCATGGTGGTAATGCGCTTGAATTTATCTGAAAACAAGAATGATCAGACATAAAAATACTGTAACAATACTTTGGAAAGGAATACATTACCCAAACATTGTTTCTATAAAAGCTTTCACTGCATGATCAACATATTCAGTCAAAAAAAAAATTATGAAAACTTCATATTCAAATTTCATAAATCACATACCTCGCTTACATCAAACAGCGCTGGCCACCTTGCCTGGAAGTCTCGTATAATTGTTGCGTCACAAACCAGTTCATATCTCCTATGTGAAAATGTTTTTTCCATTTTCATCCTCACCATCTCCCGGGTGTTCCTTTTCTTAACATCTGAAAGAAGTTTCACTCTTACACTCAAGGCTCACATCAGTTTCTCCGGTAGGATAGGGGGGGCAGTAGTTCACTTCGAATCTTCTTGGTTTTTTGATGCCAAAAGCAGCACTTGATTTGCCCTCTGGTTTGTGCTTGAGAGAGTTTACCATCACCTCACGACACCCCAGCTTCCTCAAGTGAGTGCGGTAAATTGCAAGTTTATTCTTCAAGCTAGCTTTCCATCCAGCATATCCAGTGAGGGAGCCTTTCTCAGTTAGACAGGGATGCTTTGAGATGAGAGCCTTTCCAACCATGTTAAACTGTTTATCAGTGACATAAACTCCTGTAGCGGACTATTTCTTGCACCAGTCCCTCTAAAATGTTTGACTTCAGTTTTGGATCTGGATTAAGCAATGTACCCTTTTCTGCTGCATTGCCCTGCTCAAGTTTGAGTTCGGCGTCATAGCTAAACTGAGGAACATGGAAGACACTGGGCCAAGATGACCTTGAGCTGGATGACTCAGACTCTGGTGAAGAGTATGTCAGTATCAACATTCCCACTAGACAGGGATGAGGATTCTTCAAGAACGTGCTGGTGCGGAGCAGGAACTGGAGTGGAAGGTGAGATTTCTTTCATGGGAATTACTCTAATGGTACCCTTATTCTGTACTTCATCCATTGAAGTGAAATTCATAATCTCATTTCCAAATAGTGCATCCATGAATTGTAGTCTGAAGTTTGAGTTAAGACCACATTGTCTTTGTACCTCACTAACAAGTTCATTAACAGATCCAGGAAGTCAGTTTTGGAAAGTCAACCTTTGGCAGCTGTTGTCACCCAGGATTACTTTGAGAATGGTCAAAGGATTCATCATTCTGTGCTCTAGTCTGTTAAGAAGAGAAAGACAAAAAATTATTACAAGGTTGCTATACTGTTTTAATAAGCCTTTAACTTATAATTACTATCCTGATGGTTAACCAACCTTTTACGAGGACATGCCTTTTTAAGGTCACCATACGATTTGATCGAACCACATAATCAGCCAATGGATAGGTGTCCAGAAGTTCACTGAGTGCCGCAAGCTTTGTTTCTCTTGATGGTGACAAGCGTAGTTCAAAGGCTCTGTAGTGTTCAATGTACCACCCACACAGCACTTTGACCATGAGGAACAACTCATTTACAACACACATCTGAACAATTTCTGCAAACTCTGGTAATCCACTTGCTGATCCATAGGCAACTATCATACCCTTGCTGTAGGCTATGCCACCGCTTGTTGCGTTCTTAGCAAGATGTACTTCAGATGTGTTAGGGTATTTTGACCTAATAGCATGAGCCAGTTCCTCTCTCAGTACATCAACTGGAACTGTGGACACATTCAGTATATCAAGGCTAGATTTACCATAAGACGGTGAGTTTATGTGGAAAGCGATCATCAGCTGATGTTTGGAAGCCAAAGTCAGAGGTATATCTTAAAGCAACTTGTGTGCTTCACAATCTGCTTAAAGAAACTGTTTGGACTCAAATCGCATTGTCCAGAGTGCGACTAGAGGTCCAAAACACCTTATATGAGGGTAGTGCTCAAGATAGTGATGCTTAGGTCGAACTCTGACACCAGGGAACAACTCTTGGTACCGCTGTCTGTGCTCAACTATTTTGCTTTCAAGATATGAGATGGATTCATCAGTATGCACAGGAGCGACAACTAACTCAACAATATCTTTTAAGTCCATCAATGCTAGCCGTGCTGGATCATTTTCTGGCACTAGAGGTCCAATCAAAAATGGGAGAAACCTCAGCAAACTCCAACTTTCCTGGGCATTGCCCCCAATAGTTTTCCGACTCAAACTCTGTGGCAAAACGTGTGGTTTGTTTGTTTTGTCTGACCATTTATAAGGGAAAGACAAAATTGCTTTATTTAGGTAATCCAATCTATCTTCTTTGAGATCATTAAAGCCAAACAGCAAGCCAGCTCGACTGGCACAATACCCTCCAAAACATTGTGTGCAACATCAGGAGGATAACCAGAAACAACATGAAAGTGAGACAAATTTTTGGTTAAAACACACTCGTTTAACTCCAAAGCAAAGGGAATGACTCAAGCGCTGCTTTTACATGGTCTATATGCGCCTCTTTGGTTCTAAGGCTGAAAGCACCAGATGCAACACAGTCAGTTCTAATATCAAAACTTTTTCCTGTGCAAAACCGGCAGAAGAACTCACCTGAAAAACTTTCAGAGAAGCCTGCAATACTGTGCGCACCCAAGTTATCAGCAACAACACTCTGAATTGTACCTTTAAGAGAGCTACCTAATAAAGGGACATACACATGGTCTTCTAGCGTTTTAAGATCCTGCAATAGAGGCTCCAACACTTTGTCATAACCACATATTTTTACGTCAACACTTTTGCAAAGTATTGCAAGATAAATAGATGATAAAGACGAGTGAGAGCCAGGTGGCAAGTTACCTAGTGTCCAATAAACACCACAAAGCTTGTGTGTTTTCCGAGAGGTACCTAAGGCATTGCAGGTCTCAAAATCGTCCACATACAGATGCAGTGATATTCGTAAATCCTCAGCATTCAAAAAGCGGTTTTCCTTAAAATGCCAACCATCTTCAGGAGACTTGAATTCACAAGAGGGGTCAAGTTCAATGTAGTCATGTCCTCAATGATTTTTAATGATCTTATCAAGAATGACTTTGCAATTTAATATTTGCAGCAAAGACTTTAACAATGGGACATACTGAAAGGTGTGTTTCTTTATATGATCAAGAATGTAAGTAACTGGTTAGACAACAGAAAATTTGTCCTTGTAATATTGTTTACGTTTATATGAAGTGCTAAGAGATCCACCTTTTTCAATAGCTCTATGAACTGGATTAGATGAGCAAACTGCGGTCGTAATTTTGGTAACCACAGAATGATCAACTTTGAGATTGAGAGAAATATCACTCACAAAACCTCTAGATAGTGGGTCTGATGCAGAACTTAGGTAGTTAAGTTCTTGTAAAAATTCACCAATAGCCGTACCTGGCACGTGCACTAAATATTCCAACTTCAACAAGGCTGCTGCAAGCTGCTGCTCAACTACACTTGGGAAGTCCTGCTGTTGACCTGGATCTAGGGATGTCCCAGAAACTTCCTCGTCTACAGACTCATCATCCTGGCAATCAGCAATTGAATCCTGTACTGATGGAGGTGCTAATGTTGTTGTTTTAACAATACCAGGTATAAAGTCAGTTAGTGTTTGAGGTGTGTGTTGGCGGCTCTTATGAGACTTAAAGGTTCCATAAATGCTAGTTTGAAAACTACAGCCAACAAACATGCAACAAACGTTTTCATTTTTCCTCAGATGGGTGTTAATATGAACAAAGAACTCCCTTTCGTTTGATAAATGTTTACATGTACATAAGTGGCAGCTGAAACTATACAGCTCTTTTTGAGTCTGACAAACGTGTGTGGAATGCACTCTACTTTGATGAACGATTAAAGCATTCCATGTCTTGAATGAGCATGGGCATTTCCAATATGTATATGGATAGCGGACAGTACGTCCAAAATATGGATGTTTGAGTTTGTAATGGTTAAGTAGCTCGGACCTACTTGCAACTGCTACTGAACACCCCTTACACTGCCACATTCACTGGGGGGGAGAGGGAGAGAGAGAAACAAATCAGAGACAGCCCAATGTTAGTTATTAAGAAAAGCCAGGTTAGATTAAATATTATAAACACCATTTTTTTAAACAGTTATAACAAATACTGCACTTTGCTACCTTTACGAAAGTAGGATTTATTATAGGACTATATTAGACTGAATTAGTTTCCACCTAAAATTGTAGCAACAAAAAAAAAAACGTTTTTTGAAAGTCTTGACAATTTAGTTTAAACATGTCAAATAAAATTAAAACATGTATATATTACTTATCATTTACTACAGAGCCTTTGATCCTGAGCACAAAGCAAAGTGGAGATCTTAACTGGAACACCCAATACCTATCCAGAAAACAAGAACATTTTGAAATTAATTTATTATTTCTACAAGCTGGTGAAGCATCCTGATTGTGACACAGCTTATTTAACTGTCAAAAATAAAAATAAAAATTATGAAAAGGAATTTGAATAATGCTCTGCACTACATCATAGTATTTAAAAACGATCTAATAAATAATCTTGATTTTAGATACATTTTCTTGCCAATGTAAATCTCAAATTTTAATTCCAACACAGAAAATGTTGAAAATAATTACTGAACAGTTAACATCAGGAATACGGACATGGTAAGAATTGCTCTAATCAGAGTAATGCACCTCCTATATATGGACTTCTTGAGATGAGGACGTTTGAGGAATGTCTCTCACCTGCAAACTCAAGGGTTGAAAAAAGGTGACAAACTAAACCGTTGTAGGGGGGTCTTGAGGCATCCTCCCCCGGCCAAATTTTGCTATTTTAACATGTAAATTAAGCATTCTGGTGTACTCCCAGAAGAAAATAAAAGGAAAAGACAACATTTTCTTTTAAAAAATGGCACATTTATTGATCCATAAACTCAGTCAGTTAAATACAGGGTTATTGCCAGATTAGCTGCTACTACACTGAAAAACTTGCATTTGTGACGTATCCCGGTAAATTGTCCAGAAGAACCACTCGCTAGCCTAGCAAAAATGTATTACCGGTTCCGCTAGACCAACAACAACAACAACAACAACCACTTCGTTCTCAAAGTTTTCCCACCAACTAGAGGTCCGACCGGGTCTCGTCCAAAACCGGCGACGGTGGCGGGGGTCTGTGTCGCGGGACAAGTGTTGTCATTGGCAGTGCCCTGCGTAGAATTGCATTCTGATGCCTCTGTTCCTCAATATAGTGATATAACTGATCATGTATCGGTATACATGTTAGAAGCCCTGTTAGCAGCACAGTTATTATAAGCACGATTTGGGCTACATCCGCCATTGCACAGAATCGTCAACAAAGCAGTTAGCGACGCACATTCTGATGTCAAACACAGCGGATAACGGCGCACACTCTGACGTCGCAAGGCAAAAAACCCGGTTATACTGTCCACACGACAACACTACAACCAGCGTTTCTGAAAATGCTCACCCTGGCCGGAGTTTTCAAAAATGTTCGGTTTCTGTGCCCTGAAACTGCCTTTTCGTGTGGATGGAAGGCCGAATCGCGTAAAAAAAGTCACGGTTATAAAAATACCTGTGTTCGTGTGGACAGGGCCTAAGTCAATAATGCGCAAAAAACTCCCGTGCTGGTATAACCGAGCAGTTTAACGTTACCTTTTTCTCAGCTTGATTTAGAAAACATGAACATTCACGTTCCTGACTTTATCAAGTGTTGCGTTCTAATTAATAAGCACAGAGCAAATTTGTGCACGGTCAGCAAAAAAACTGCATTAAACATTTGCCTTAACTACTAGCTTAAGATAACCTAGCTAATTAATAAGTTGACCATGTGGTCTAATTTAAGTCTGTACTTATACATTTAAAATTACCTATCAAGAATGACAGTTACACTTAAGATAAAAGTTGCCCTCACTAGCATAATACGAGTAGAAACATTAGCTAACCTTAGCATTGCTTGTTTTTGCTAGTTCTTTAAAAACCTCTGCTCAGCGAATATAATGCCTCGAACAGGAATATCTTTAGCATAACGTTAGCTAACGCTAGCGAGTAGCAACATTAGCATTACCATTGACTATCCATGTAGCGAGTGGTAACGTTACCACTAATGTACGTTAGGTAACTGACTGACATTGACTAATTCCTGCTCAATGTTATACTGGGAGATAAAAACCTCAGCTTAGTCAAAATTGTAGTCAAACGGGACTACGTCTGTCTTTGACAAATAAATGACACAGTGTTATTAACTTCACCGTGTGAAGAGCTGTCCAGACTTTTATGGTCCAGACGGATGAATTCCTCCGACTGGATTGAAAAAATGGCGCACAAAGATTTCCCTCAAAAACCTGCTCCTAATGGGCGGAGTTTCCAGACTAAACATAACAACTTCCTTTCTTTATAGACAAGTTTCCTGAGTAAAATAAGCGGGCCGCCATTGGCCTTTCACTCTGCCAACAACTTCCGGTTGTGTCTGCAAAGCACTTCCGGTTAGCGAGTTAGCGTCTTTTACGGTCTTTGGTTAGCGTGCAGAAAAAGTAAACAATGGATGGTGTTACACGCCGACACGGCTCCGGGACATATTGTGCTGTTCACGGTTGCAACAACTCGTGGCGATTGCTGAATGTTTGGTCGAAAGGAGAATGTTTCGACCATCAACCATTTACAAGGGAGTAAAATGCTATAGATTTGCACTCAAATACGGACGGCTTATCATTCGCGGAAATCAACACAGTCTACTAATTATTACGCAGACGAATGTCAGCTTTTTCATAGAAAAAAAAGTAAGTTAATACCTTTATCCATTCCGAAGCTATTAAAAGATATGTCAGGGGTGCGCACTTTGACGCTCGTCAGTCGACTTTGAAGGGTTAAAGCATGCTTTTAGTGCAGGCAGGCTAGAAGGATTACTTTTTCTTTTTATTACTCTTCGTGTTCTGTTATATATTAACACACGGATACATACAAACATCTTAATAAGATGGGCTAACGTGCCTTCCAAAGCATGGCGGCTGCATGGCTACAGGTACAGCCTGCAGTCTCCACATCTTCCGTCTTGGTAACCAAAACCCAGGCGTAATGCGCTGAATTGTTAACGGACTGGCTTGGTTGAACATCGGCCTTTATATGCCTATATCGTGTAAAAGTAGACAGCCCACTTTGTCGGAATGGAGGTACTGAAACGCCTCTGAGCTTATCAGGTTATTAATTGCATTCCCATCCACCGCCATGGAATCAATAAAATAAGAAAAGATCTTGGATGTTGTGATGCTGGGCCATATCGACATGTTGTCCGCCCATGATGTTACCTTACTTGGATGCGGAATGGTCAAAACACCATTTTTAACAAGATTTTTGGTCGAATGTTGCCATTCCAAAGCCATTTTTACACCACTACTAAGTCTGCGCTGGAACTTCTTGGCAGAAACAGGAAGTAAACCGGAAGTCCCCGGGAAACTTGTCTATAACATGACTGAAACTTAAAAATTAAACATCCCTGAAGATTACAAGAATTCTACACGATTTACATATGTTTAGAGGAGGAACATAAATCAATTGTGTTATGTATACGAACTGTTCATTTGTAAAGTGAACAACCCCCATTTCCCTCTTTTTTTAGTGCACAGCGTGACAACTATGTATTATTATATGATGAGAGTGGGCTTTTACAGCCCACCGGTACCTGAGGGATGGGTTTATGAAGGGCTGTTCGGGCCATGATGCAACCACAACACTTTTGTGCACGCCTCAGCATAGCAGGCCGCCAACGCATGCATGGCCCTCTTTTGGTCGGGTCTCAACACACTCTGAGTTGTAGCTTCTATTCTAATAATATTAAATAAATAGTAAGTATGTGCATTGGGGTGCTCTCAGTGCAATGATGTCCTATATGGACATCATCATCATGTGTGTCTGTCATTAAGACATACCGAAACACCTACTGTTTTTTGCCGGGCTATTATTGATGACCTTGAATTATCATAAATGGGAAGTTTCCGAACCACAAAGGATCCAAGACGCGCTGTGTTGAATGTACAGAAGTTGCAGTTTCACACAAGCTCACTGTGTTTTAACTGAAGTGAAAGTAATCTTACACAGTGCATTGCTTTCATTTAGCCATGACTGTATCGTGCTTGTGGAAATAGTCCCAAATAAGGATTTATGTAGTCGTAGAAATAATTAAATCAATATGTGTTTTGATGGAGATTAGAGTCACATGTCCACACAAACAAGTGAAATCAAATGTATTGTGTCAAACATGATGTTAGTTGTCCCTGCAGTGGTCCTGCCGTACACTTACTACTTGCTGTTGTGTCAAACCTGTGTTGCCTTCAGATAGGAACTCTTTGTTTCATGTGGCATGTGTGTTTGCTCTCAGAAATATCTCGAGAGATCTCTTCCGTCTGCCAACTACTTTCACACCTCTACCACCCCCCCCCCCAACAGTGTCTGAATGTGGTTGTAATGTGCCCATGCAGAGAGAACATATAGACGTGTTCCTCTTTTACAACAGCATTTCTGTCTTCCCGACGGCAGCCGGTATCAATGGAGCCCCTGCTAACTGCTGGTCTGAGGGCTGCGCTCGTCTTCATCCTCCTCCTCTCTGCGGGTAAGATGAATGGATTGATGACGTTATAAAGGTACCGGAGCTGCCAATGCAGTGACTGACATCACGACAGCAACAGGTCCTGGATCTGTGCCTCCAGGACGAGGAGGTCGACTGAGTCAGAGCAGGAAGGCAGCGTGGAAGAAAACCGATAACAGCCTGACAGTTATTTTATGTAATGTTCTGGTAAAGTGGAAAATATTAAATTGATCAATTCACACGATCTAGCAGTGAGGACCGTTTAATGCTTGCAATGATTAACATGTTTGTATTAGAAATTCCGACAGTTCCAGAATGTTTACACTATTTTCAAATTCATTACAAAATGCTTAAGTGATGTCTGAAGGCTGGCGCATGCTTCTGCGTCTGTGTTCCGTTTTCTCCCCACGGAAAGGGCAACCCGGCATACATAGGACATTACTCAGGATTCCTCGTTTGTTTGTTTATTTTGATCAAAGGGGAACCAGGTAATAAACCTGCAATAATAAGAAATGCAACGTTTCAATTTCCATGTGCATAGTACAACCAACACAGCTCCCCAGTTCTTTATTTGTATTTTGAATAATTTTATTGAGATAAACATTAATATACTATAATAACAATAATAATAAGCCACCATCATCATAGTTTCATTATTTGCCTGTACATTCAAACATTATGCACCACATTCCCAATGCATGCAGTCTTTCCTTAGCAGGAAACTACCGCTGGAAACTACAACTACCAAAATGCCCCACGGCAAACTAGGAAGTACCTACGTTACATACCAGTCCGCAATTCATACTTTAAACATAAAAAGATAAAGAAAGTAAACAGCAGGAACATATTATGGCAACATCAGACAACATGATGCGTACATCATAAAGCAGACAAGAAAACATTGGACATTAAGAGAGCTTACCAAGTGGCTGCACACCGGGTTGAAAGTCAAATTCACCATTCAACTGGCTGCTCGCACTTCGACTACTGGTTATATTTCACATCCTGTATCGTATGTTCTTTTATAATACGGGGGGAGATGAAATCAAGTGTTCTGATTGGTTGAGAGTCACGGTGTGTACTGAATTGAGCCATAATGTAATGTTACCTGTTTAGATTGACCTGAGCATTTGTCATTTCAGTTTTCAGCTCGGTGGCGATCGCCTAAAAACAGCTCGGTGGCGATTGCTTAAAAACAGCTCTTAACGAAAATTACGTTAAGTCCCTTCGACTATCCTTCTGGAAAAACATCTCTATGACTTTGGTGTAAAAGTCCC
Organism: Gasterosteus aculeatus; assembly: GCF_964276395.1. Classification (NCBI taxonomy): domain Eukaryota; kingdom Metazoa; phylum Chordata; class Actinopteri; order Perciformes; family Gasterosteidae; genus Gasterosteus; species Gasterosteus aculeatus. Next base: position 3,503,466 of record NC_135700.1, read on the forward strand.
CTTTATATTTTCAACAGTCTTTGTCTCCATAGACATTATTGCTCGGGGTGAAAGTGGTCTTTGGTCGGTCCGATTCAGACTGTGTTTTCAGTTTTCAAGGACTGATAATGTGCACTTGACGTTCGCTAATTGAATGTTTTAGCTAGCACATGCTAACTACGCCATCAGTCTAATACGTGAAGAAGAAAAACTAGACCTCTAAAACAGCAGAAGGAGCCTGTGTGCTCACACACGCCCCCTTCAGGCAGGCAGAGGTACTGACTCCACTGCCGCAGCAGTGACAAGCAGGAAGGGAAGGTGTCAGTCCAGCTGCCTCCTTACTGCTTTTTAACTGCGCCGTTATGTCAGATTAGGAGGAAATGCAGGTCCCAGACAATGGGATGGTAGGACATGTGATAAAACTGTGTACAAACAACACATTGGTGACATAGACATTAATTGCACATGCTCAAATTGAGCAAAAACATGAGCAGCTCAACCGGGTTCATGCGGGATTGCGCAATCCAAGAGGTTTGCGTCGCTGCCGCCTCCCCGTATTTGAAAAGGAAAATACACAAATTCAGCGATTTTGACTATAACAATCATCGGATTGATTGGAATCTAATGATTACACTTTGTGGCAGACCGGGGGGCGTGGAGGCGAGATTTCAGGAATGGACACACCAGTCAGATAACAAAATAAAGATCCTTTTAATTGATAACTTCGGGGAAGGGGCGGGGGTCAAGAGGCGTAAAAAAAGGCGATAATTCCAGCAGGTCATCTCCCATGCTGACGGTGTTCTTCCTTCTCCTGCTTTGACGTTCAGCCATCCTCTATATGAGTCACCTCTTAATTGGGTTGATTGGCTGCAGGTGTTCCCAATGCTAGTTGCACCCCATGCACTGGGTAATACTATCACCTCTCCAAACCTGGAGCCCAACCTTGGCTCGGGCCCCTCCTCCTGGTTTGCCACAATTTCTATCACAGATCAGTGGATTTTTTAATAATTTCTTTTCACATTTCATAATGACACAAGGGGAGGCACTGCCTCCATTAACTGCACGTCACTGGAAGGATTGAAACAAGAAGGAACTCGCGGCAAGAACTAAGGCTGGTGAAGTTGTGTGATTTGATTAAAGAGCTTCTAATTTCCTCCAGGACGCTTTTTTGGGGGATATTTTTGGGGGGCTGGAAACAAAATATCTCAGTTGGCTGTGCTACGACAGAATATGACATGACATTGCGACATAAACATTTTTTTTGCCTTCATTTGCAACTGGTGTTTTTTGGTCAACTCGCATGCTCTGCGCCTCTCTAGCAGGCCATGAGGGCCCCTGACCTTACAACACGCTCCCATCCCTCTGAAACATTTATTAAGGATTAATCATACATGTAGTAGTGCAACATATCTAAATAGACCTGTGGTTTAAAAGTCTCTATAGACACTTACTAGGACTCGTTTAGAGCTGTTCAACAAACGTGCGAACCAAAGATAACAGAGAAGCCACAAGTTTCCTCTGAGGAGGCGATGATCTCGTCCCATTGTCACGTACATTTGCATTTTAATCTAAACACAGCGTTTGCTGTGTTTCTGTGCATCTGTAACAGTATAACATATCTTTGGTGATCAAACTGTAATTCATCATCCAATTGCCGTGGTGAGTTGAATTCATATTTCATGAGCGAGAGAGTGGAAGCTGAAACATACATGAAACCAAATATCTATAATCAACCTTTTAATAACAAAACCTCCTAAGCAGGAACAGCTAGCATTCTGCTTCTTGCTCATGTTTGCCCCATGGGGGGTAATACACGCTTCCCCCCGGGTTCCAACTCGGAGCTTTGCTGCTCTGTTGTGTGTTTGATGCAATGCTTCAACATCAATGTTGTTGCTAATTACTGACATGCCCTACACTATGATTAAATAAATCCCCTCGGCATTAGGGATACTTCAAACAATCACGTAGCATTTAAAAAGTTACATTTCTGAAAATGAATGAATATTTGGGACTAAAGTATTGTGAATGCTTTGACTCAGACATCAGAGCAATTTAGTTTGAATCGAATATACTTCAAGAAAAAACAACACCAAGCCACCTTTTGCCTCTTGTCTCCTTCAGGTACAAGTGAACATGATCTATACCTGAGTTTTTGTGGGACTTGGCGCCATGACAGCGGCGCCCTGAGCCTAATCGTCAACCTCTCCACGGGCTGCAGTGAGATCTCCATCTCAGCGGGGCAGAGCTCCTTGTCCATCGACGGGCAGATCACGGCTGGGTGCAGCCGGTCCGAAGTGATTCCCCTCAAGCAGCTGGGCCTCAAGTCCCAGGAGGAGACTCGCTTCTGTCTGTACTGGGAGCCACTGCTGGACCAGTTGAAGCTGCAGGTCAAAAGAGTTCCCATGCAGTGGAAGACCTAAAAACACGTTTCTCTCCTTCCGAAACGGAGGTTCATTTCATGTCTCCTTTCGCTGTGCAGGTGGGAGGGAAGAACCTGAGTCTGTGCTGGCCCAGAAGTGTGCAGGGCCTCTGCTGCACCGATCTGTCCAACAGCGGCAAGGCACCCGTGGCAATCTATGGCATCACCGATGGAACCATCAAGAACGATTTGTTCACGCACGAAACGCTGGAAGCATACAAGTTCATAGGAGGTTCCATCGACTGCAGTAAGGGAGAACGAATGTGCAGCATTAAGCAGTGTTTTCCACAGGGACTCGTTAAACATGTACACTGTAAAATGTAATTGTTGACTTTACTTAAAAAAATGAGTGCCCTTAACTAATTTCTGCTTAATTTGTTGACCATACTGAAGATAACTTAGTAAAGTTACTTTCTGCTCCGGAAAGTTATGAAACTTTCAAGTAACGTTTACTTAAAAACCCGGAGATACTCGGCTGCACTCGGCTCTAATACGCATGCGCACTCGACCACCGAAGACGTGATTTCCTTTGAGGCGGCTGCTGGAAGCGGGAAAAAAGCGCTGCTCGGTCCAGAAGGTAAGTTTCAGCTAACGTCACATGATCAAATGTTACCGTTTACTGGCACCGTTCTACCTAGCAAACTTACTCGTCCATTTGCCATATTATTCACGTGTTAGTCAACGTTAGTTTTGGGGGGTTAACTTTTATCTCTTCGATTTTCAAAGCTAACGTTAGCCGTTAACAGTTAAGCTAACGTTAGCTTGACCGTCAGTGTGGAACCTTCTAGAATAAATGTAGCAACAACTTGCGTTTCAGAATACTCCTGAATGCTTATTAGCAGGGGTAAGAAGGTATTTTTGTTAGCTTTTTTATTGTTTGTCTCCTACTGTTTTCTACGGTGCAGCAAAACGTGACTTCAAAGAAGCGACCTCACCGGGAAACATACTCCCGTTCATCAATTTAACATTAGTAACGTTAACTTGCACTGCACTTATACGACTTATTCACTTAGCGCTATTACATTTGATGTTAACGTTAGTTAACCGAAACATGTATTAACTTATTTAACGTCCGACAGGACAGTAGCGGTTATTAACGTAATAACGGTTAAACAACGTGGCCGCCTAACGCACGGTTATTAATTACCGCACCGCATTGTCGGAGTCACGGTAGTCATTGCGTAAAGACAAATGTAACGTTAAAAAAAACCTTCTATTTTAATACTTACGAAATTTAGCCAAAATGCAAAAAGGAACCTTTAAGCTCTCCCATCCCATGATTGCTTTTGTTGTTTCTTTTGCAGCTTTGCAGAACAAACGTAAATGGAAGTGTTGGCCAGCAACTTCAGGAATATCTGTAACAAGTCACTACAGCAGTAAGTTTCTCAAGCAAAGTAATGCTAATCATGGAGTGACCAAAGTAATGCCAGCGCATGCATAGCTGTCAATCTTAATAATTATGTGTGTTTGAATTTTTTTCAGGGTACAGATGTTACTGGGATGCAAACAGCAGTCCTCCGTGGCCTTCCTGTCATCCTTGGAGATGAGAACACAGACTTCTTTAAGACATGCTTTCTAAGTAGACTTTACTCAAAATTATTATCGGTATGTGTTTCCTCTGGTAATCTTTTGGTATATGTTACTTATCTTCCAATTGGTGCAGCTATACTTTATTTTGGTGCAGGATCAGGGCCCTTTAGTATCTACTGTCTTTCCCCACTCACTCTGAATAAGTGTCTTCTCTTACTTGATTATCTAATAATATCTAAATCAATTGCTGTGTCTCTTCAATACTCCGATTAGTGAAATTTGGGGAGCATTGTTTTTCTGTGAGGCATAAACATATAACTTATGTGTTCTACCATAGAAATGCAATTTGACATGCAATTGTGGTTTTAATGCTGCTATTGTTTTTAGGACTCTCGAGACATGTCGCACACATTCATGGGGATCCTGACAGTGATTGCCGAAGACGGTGCCGCCTCTCTTCACTCGCTGCACCTTGAATCCACAACTACTGCCGTCATTTTGGAAGGAACACTGGTGATAAATTTCCCATCACAATCTGCCACATACTATGTGCCTGCTACCCTCCGATACCGAGGAACATCTTTGGGTTTGTTCATAGAGTGCTTCTCTCACTTGGACCAAAATCCCTCAAACCCAAACTACAATCACTCAAAAACCTACTAATGCAGTGAGGGGTTGTCTTCATGATGTTTATGGTCTGTGATATGCTGCGTTAGACCCAAGACCTTCACCCTTACTCTTTACTATGGAAAATGTTTTGTTCATGTTGTCCAGACATTGTCCATCTGTTTGTTACAAACCATAGTCCTAACTTTTCATGATGCAAGGCATGCTATTTTCATATTGTGAGTAATTTCTATTTTTTTGCAAAAGTTTAGTTCATTCTAATATTTTAATACAACAAACAAGTAACAGAACATTGATTCATATTTGATTAATTGCCTTTAGTCTTACAGTTTAAATTGGATAGGACAGACTTTTTTTCTGTGGGTGTGGTGGCATCTTTCAAATGCCATTGGCACTAAAAAGAGAGGCAATCAGTTTATTTTATTGGAATGTAAAGATATTTTAAAAGTTTCAGCAAAATGTCCACATTTCAAAACATGTCATTTTTTATTGTTTTATTTTTAATCACGTTTTAAGAAAATGTGTGAGGAACTTCCTTAGAAATAAACTTTGTCTTCCATTATAACTGTTCTGTCTTTGTTTTCGAAGCTTACAGTTTCTAGTTCAGCTTACTTGAAAGTTTTAAGGCAATTGGTTTCCTGATTATTTCTTAATAAAGGGAATAGTTGGATTAGTATAAGTAAATTAACTTTTTCTTATTAGTACTGCTTACTTAATATAACTCAGATCTTTAAGTTGTCTGAACTGACTTATTTATTGTCAACATAATTAATCATTTTCCTACAAGTTTCCTGTACTAATGTTTACTGCAGTTACATGAGTTGCCTAAACTCAGTTATTTTCAGTATTAACAACTTAAAATTATTGAGCGACTTTTCTTAGAAAATTTTGAGGCAATCGGTTTCCTGAAGTAAAGTCAATTTATTACATTTTACAGTGTAGGACTCAATGAGTGTCACAGATTAATGTTTGATGTGTGGTATTTTTGCAGAATCATTGTGTGACCAACAGAGCCGGGGATCCACCCACATTAACGTGTAATTTCCTCTATTTCTGTTTTTTCTGAAATCCGCCGTCACTGTTTTTATCATCACATGACTGTGTCTTAAATGCTGAGTCTGCTTCATGTAATGAGGCTTTATAAGGGACTGTGACTACAAACAGGAAGCTAAAGTTAAGAGCCTGTTAGGTGGAGTTACAACAATAACCGTTTAATAACCCAATAATAACCCAATAACCCACCATTTTTATTGCGGCGTGTGTGTTGATGTGTGTGTACAGGGACCCGGCTGTAGGGAATGTGGAGCATCTGTGTGCTCACAGCTCTGAGGTGGACATGAAGGAGGGTTTCAGAGGCCACAACGTCACAGCGGCTGTAAGGACAACATACACACACAAACACATACGGTTCTCCGTCTCTAACCGAGCAGCGGCCCTCTCTCTGTTCTGTGATACAGGCCACTAAAGGTGTACCGGCAGAGTCCAGTACCACCGTCCACCTGCCCCCCGCTCTGAAGACAGCTGCCACAAAGACCAGCAAGGTCGTCTGCACTTTCTTCAACAACAACTCCCTGTTCCAGGTAGCTGGGAAAAGAACACGTGCCTCCACTTTGAGATTAGACCCCGAGGCCTTAGTCCTTCTGTGTGTAGAGTTGAAGATGTGTGTGTGTGTGTGTGTGTGTGCGCTCCAGGAGGGTGGTGGGAATGGTGGGAATCACCGTGGAGAACGAGGTCATCGCTAATCTGTCTGAGCCAATCACGATTGACTTTCACCACGATGTCATACCTGTAAGCTTGTGTGTTTTTTTGCCTTCATTTTGTCAGTGCCAGTGTGATCGTCGCCCACGCTGCATTGTGCCTATCCATACTTCAAATGATCATCAAATCGACTGTTAAAAATCCAGTACTGGAATCTGCTAAAAAAATGTAATTCAGTTTACTTTCATAGCCCCGAATGCCAAATATTTCTCAGAGGGCCAAACTTGACCACAACCTGTGTTACTGCAATGTTGTTCATGTGAATGCGAATGTGCAGCATCTGAATGAGAATCTCTCCCTCCTTTTTTTCTATTTCAGCAACTCCATTCAAAGAAATGTGTGTCCTGGGACACCAGGAAAGGTTGGAACCTTTTAGAATAAACATTGACTTGCTGTTAGTCCTGCAGATGAAGCCTGTTTCTAAAGCTGTGTTTCCTCATTGCAGATCCGTTGCAGGTGAATTGGTTGGCTGACGGATGTGAGACGCGACAGAAAGGAGCGAAACACACCGAGTGTCTCTGCAACCATCTGACTTACTTCTCTGTGCTGGTGGTGAGACGTGGTTACATGACTTCTACACACGTTACGTATTTGTGAAACAGGAACACTTGAGATTTGATGTGTGATGCCTCCGTCTCTCTGTTCATCTCAGCAAATGGAGCCTCGCCCAGTGCGCCACCTCCTGGCCCTCACCACCATCACATCTCTGGGCTGTGCTGTGTCTGTAATCAGCTGTGTCGCTGTCTTCATTTTCCTCTGCAGGAAGAGGTGAATACTGATTTTACACGTGCAGTTTTCTAAAGGGATTTAGCACAAATCCAGCAACCTTCTCATTTCTATCCCCCTCCCTCTAGCAGACGGTGCAAGGAGCAGTCCATTCCCATCCACATGGGCTTAGCCGTGTCTCTCGGCCTCCTCAACCTGCTCTTCTTCTTCACCGGGGTCCTGGCCAACGTGGGAGGGGAGAGGCTGTGTGTCTGGGTGGGGGCGGGCCTCCACTACACGCTGCTCAGTTCCTTTACCTGGATGGGCGTGGAGGTGTTCCACACCTTCTGGATGGTCCACGTGGTTTTCAGCCCCTCCCCGAAGGCCTGTGTGTGGAACCTGGTCGGCTTCGGTGAGCGTGATGAAGTGATGCTTCTTTGGTGGCGCGTTAAGGTGACGTAGATATGTGACCCGTTAAATTCCCTCTGCAGCTCTACCTGCACTGCCCGTATTCATCCTGGCTGCCGTGCGGGACATTTACGGAGTGAGAGAGGTGGTGCCAAGCGATGACGTCTCCAATCCTTATCGGATGTAAGCAAGCAGTGTGAAGACAAATATATTTTCCCTGAAGAACCGTGGTGTTTGGATAGTGTATTAATATCACTGAGTAAAGTCCCCCCAGCGTTTAGCAGGAGTACCACCTTACCGTCCTCTCTGGGATTGTGTTTGCTTTTCTCTCTCTGAGTGCGTTTGGTGTTTCCAGGTGCTGGATGAAAGACACCCCCAAGGCCTTGCTGGCCCACTACTTCACCAACATGACAGCCGTGGCCGTCCTGGTGATCTCGGGCTTAGTGATGCTCTTCCTGGTCTACAGGAAGATCCGCATCAGGGACGAATGGAGGCAGAACCGTGTGGCTTTTCTCAGCATCTGGGGCCTCAGCTGCCTCTACGGGACATCTTGGGGTCTGACCTTCTTGGACTTTGGACCCCTCTCTGACGTTATCCTCTTCCTCTCCTGCGTCCTCAACGCTTTTCAAGGTTGGTGCTCGAGGTGCACTGCGCCAGTTAGTCGGTTTGTGTAGTGTTGTCTGCTTCTTTGTGGTTCACTAGACTTTATACGACACTCGTGATCCAAGGCTGGGGGGAAAAAGACACACGCCACATATTTGTGTAGTTTTATCACCATGTTATCACCTCCACAGAACTACACAGTCAGAGGTATGTGCAGCCAGCGACGCATCGTATCAGTGTGAGAATGGCCGTGGTTAATCAGGGTACTGAAGGAAAACTACTTTTCCTCTCGTGCAAGGGGCTTGTTTATGATTCAAGCCCAGGAGCTCAACTTATTAACCCTGTTTCTGCTGCACACTGGTGGCTCAGGGAGAGAATGTCTCCATGCCAACGTGGCGGTTTTATGATTTAACATCAGTGGCATGGGTTGAGTTCTATAAAAGGTGGGTAACGTTTTGGTATAAACACGTCCCACTAAACAAATACTTAATTTGTGGAAATCCATTGAATTAATTTTTTTTTGCCATGTTGAGAAGACCTTCACCAGTACTGGAAACCAGAACTCATGCCCTCAGATCCTAAATCTGTTCAAGGGGATTATCAGATAGATATAGAGCAGATAGATGCACTACACTCTGTATATACTGTATTTTAGAGTAAAAAAATATACATCAGAAAAAAAAATGAGCATCCTTAACCTCAACCTTTCAACAACCAACAAAGACACTTAACTCGTAACTCGATGATTGAGCTGTAAAAAAAATGGGTTGCTGGAAAACTTGAATGTAGCCCAAACGCTCAGTGTTGAGAATGTGAGGATACGCATTCACATCCTCTGCCAATGCAGTAGATATTTACAGTGCAGTTGTGGCAGATAAAACAAGTGACAATATCCTACAGCTCTATTATGACAGAAATCTTTGGAAAGAAAAGAAGTTGTCTTCTCCCCTTGGAAGATAGCTTGTTTCTCTTTAAGTTACTCTGTGGTCACATGAAATTAATTTCGGGACACAACTCTGCCTCGGTTGTGTCTCCACCTCCTGAGGAACTGACACAAAGGGGTCACCAAACCTTGTTTGTTTTTTCTCCCTCTCTGCTGTCCCAGGTTTCTTCCTGATGCTGCGGTTCTACATGCTGGCCTGGATGCGGAAGCAGGCCGGCGGCTCGGCTCTGGGCAGCACCAGCACCGGCTCCACCCGCCAGCACATGCTACAGGCCCCGGAGAAGAGCTAGACGGGCCGCCGGCGCTGCAGCACCAAAGCTTTAAGACAGTCTTCTTATCTGCGTAGATGATTCGCACCCTGTGCCGGCTGAAGAGCTCTCAGTGACCCCCCTCCTGTCCTCCCTCTGGCTGCTAAACGCATGGGAGCACCACCTCATCGAGGCACCACCTCATCCACTTTGATGTACTTAGTCAGTGTCTTGGGTGCAGATGGTGTTAAATTGTCCTTTCAAGTGTTTCCTCTAAGACAGCGGTTCCCAAACCATTTAAGCCACGCAGCCTCTTCTACATCCCAACAGGGCCCCGTTCCTCGTACGAGTTAGCTGGGTAATTTTCAGGATAAGATGACGTAGATCAGGCTTTTCGGTTCCTCGAAGCAGGTTTGTCTAATTCACCATAGCAACACATCGAAAAACTTGAATCTGCACTGGTACAGGTTCATTTGAGCTTCTGTATTAGTTCATTGATGAAGGAGCGATATCTGTTAGATTAACGTTTTATAGGGAGAGTTCTCCGACATCGCATAGACCCGTTATGACATCACGATGACGTCCTGTACGAGCGCCACACGCTGCAGTCGAACATTGACTGCAGACTGTTCTTACATACTGTCCCACGGACTCACACACTCTCTCATGCCTCACACACTTATGTATCATGCCTTCTCTCATACTGTACATGTTTTTACAGTGTTGCGATGCAGAGTACATCTGGAAAACATGTGGTGAAAGCTTGTCCGCTGTATGTTGTGCTCTTAGATCTGTTGGTTTATTTGGCGCTTAATAAACTTCTTTATGTTCCATATTTCACTGCTTCAATTGATCAAATGTCTGGTTATGAACAATGGATATAAACGGATTCTCCCACACACGCATACACAATAAAACTCCTAGTTCTATATGGTCATCTACATACATATACACACACACACAGTACATACATCCTCGTAACTATTCATAACTATGAATTAGACTCGTTAGGCTTCTTTTATAAACTTATTCTGAAAGAAACCTTTAGAGAGACAGAGGAGGATCCTCCCCGGGACGGAGAGACTCTGTTGGCCGTACAGAATGAACAACATAAAAAACGTACAATACGTTCAATTCATCCGACAGAAATGATTCACAAATACACATAAGGTTAGCGCTGCTGGAATCTCAGCTGATTACAGTTTAAAACTCGATTCTGGCACAAGTAAATAACCAAACAAATAATGACCACTGTCCCTTACCTTGTATACGTGTGCGTTGTGAATTCAAATTCCCACTTCTCCAACAAAGCATCCCGGGCCGGCTTTTCCTCACTGAAATAGCCGGTGTCAATTTACATTGAACTACATTGAAGAGTGACTTCCGCGTATGGCTTTCAAAATAAAGCCCCAATCAAACTGGTTGAACCTACAAAGGCTGCACAAACAAAACAAATAGATTGCCTCGCTCTCAAATAGTGTTTTAATAAGTATGTCAAGTCCAATGTGTAGAGACTCTTTTTACCTATCAAAGTGAGGTCCCCTTGGTTGGTGTTTTGAGTTTGTTTTGACCAGTGTTGGGTAAGTTACTGAAAATGAGTATTTAGTTACAGTACTAGTTACTTCTTTTAAAAGCTAATTGAATTACTTACCAGTTACTGTGTATCAAAAGTAATTAGTTACTCTGGAAAGTAACTTAAGTTACTTTTATGTCTGCTTTTTAAATGTAATGAATATAAATAGTACTGAACCGTCAAACACAATAAACACATTTTTTAGACCTATTTATTGTAATCAACAGGGCAACAGGCCTTCAAATCAAGGAATAGTACAAAAGTCCTTTTTAATACTTAATACTACACAAAATAATTGTTTCAGGCATTTGCCTGAAGGCAACTGACTCGACAGTTGTCAGGTAGCTCCTGGAGCTTCGGTGTGCTGCCACAAAGTTCTCCACCAGCCTGGCCGCTTCAGCTGCCGTTAGTTGGTTGTGTTCTTTGACCCAGGTCCTCACCTCTGGACAGAGGACTCTGCGATACTGTTCCAGCACCATAGTCTCCATGAGGCCCTCCTTGCTGCTCCGGTCGTACTTGACCCACTTGGAGAAGAGATCCCTCAGGCGGACGTTAAGTTTGTGTGGCGTCTCCTCTGGGCTGGTCTCCAAGGCTCTGAACTCCAGACGATAAGTCTCTGAGTTTATCTCATATTTTTTTAGCACGGCCTCCCTTAAAAGGTCATAGTCCAAAGTGCTCTCTGGATCCATAGCTACAAATGCACACCGGGCCTTGCCAGTCAGGAGCGGAATGAGGTGAATGAGTCCTCCTTTGGCCAGTCAAAGACTGTTGCAAGCTGTTCGAAGGTGGTTAAATAGTGCTCAATGTCATCAGAGTCTTCCAGCCTAGCCATGTTTGGTTCATAGCCTCTAGGCCGTTGACTGAGGGTCGATGGTGGATCAGGTGTAGGCTCCCGTAGGGCTGCTGGAAACGGTATGGTCCCCCGTTCCCGAGTTACCTCCGCATCCAGCTGCAACTGAGTCACTTGATGAGTGAGGACTTGGAACTGATGGGCTTGCTTGGATGACTCCTTCTCCAGCCGCTCATCTCTGCTGCGCTGCACTTCCATAAAGGATTCAAACAACGCTGCCATCCGGTTGATAGCCGGATCAGCTGTGGCGGATTCGGCTCCAAGTGCTCCCTCTTCTTCCTCCTTCTTCTTCTCCCTTCGGTTGGACATCACGGCTTGATGTAATAATCCCTCTTCGCCTGACTCCAGATCCCACTTCTGACACCTCGGGTCAGTCCGTGACATTGCCATACACTTGGTTCTTGTGTACGGGATTGGGATTGAACATTTAACAATTATTCCACTGAACCCTCTCCTGTCGGACCATTGTCTGATAACCTTTGAATTTCTACTACCGGAATCTCCTCCTCCTGCCAAGGGTTTCTACAGTCGACACTTATCAGATATCGCTGTAACCTCATTTAAAGAAGCCATTGCTTCTGCTCTAAATTGTCTTGTCTGAAGATACCAGAAGACTCCTGTGAGAACTTCAGTCCATCCCAGATCGATCATTTTGTCGATGCTGCTACAGGCTCTTTGAGAGTGGCACTGGATGCTATTGCTCCTCTGGAAGGAAGGAAGAAGGAAGTTTGCTCCTTGGTATAACCCTCAAACCCGGAACCTAAAGCAAACTGTGCGGAAACGATTATGGCGTTTCACCAAATCAGAAGGATCTAGGCTAGTTTGGCAAGACAGCTTTAAAACATATAAGAAGGCAACACAAGAGCATCTTATTACTTATCATTAATAGAGGGAAATAAAAACAACTCCAGGTTTCTCTTCAGCACTGTAGCCAGACTGACAGAGAGTCACAGCTCTGTCGAGCCGTGTATTCCTTTGGACCTCAGTAGTAACGACTTCATGAATTTCTTCAATGATAAGATTCTACTATCTATCAAAGACTATCAAAGAGAAAATTGATGGTCTTCTGCCTTCAACCAGTGCCGACCTGTCCTCAGATGTAGGAACCTTGGATGCAGCAGTGGGCCCTGATGCCTCTTTGGATGCCTTCTCTTCCATCAACCTTGATCAACTGACTTCTATAATAAAGTCTAAATCTTCTACTTGTCTCTTGGATCCGATTCCAACTAAGCTGCTTAAGGAAGTTTTTCCTTTAGTTAGCACATCCTTATTAGATATTATGAGTCTTTGTTGACAGGACATGTACCACAGTCCTTCAAGGTAGCTGTAATTAAACCTCTTCTTAAGAAACCTACTCTTGCTCCAGAGGTGTTGGCTAACTACAGACCTATCTCTAATCTTCCCTTCCTCTCTAAGATCCTTGAGAAATCCATTGCAAATCAATTATGTGACTTTCTACAAAACAATGCTTTGTTTGAGGATTTCCAGTCAGGATTTTGAGTGCATCATAGCACAGAAACAGTACTGGTGAAAATTACAAATGATCTTCTACTTGCATCGGACCAAGGACTCATCTCTTTTCTTGTCTTGCTGGACCTCAGTGCCGCATTTGATACCATAGACCATTGTATCCTGTTGCAGAGACTAGAACATTTGATTGGTATCAAAGGAACTGCACTCAGCTGGTTTAAATCCTATTTGTCGGATTGATCCCAGTGTGTGCTTGTAAACGGTGAATCCTCGAAGACCACCAATGTTGGTCCCACAAGGTTCTGTACTTGGACCGATTTTATTTACCTTCTATATGCTTTCTTTGGGCGATCTTATCAGGAAACGCCGCATAAACAATACTCAACCGTATCTGTCGATCAAACCAGAAGAGACCGACCAGCTTGTTAGACTTCAAGAATGTCTTGGAGACATGAAAACCTGAATGACCGGCAACTTCCTGATGCCAAACTCAGAAAAAACAGAAGTTATCTTGAACTCAGCTGTCACACTTTTTATGGATGGAATTGCTCTGGTACCCAGCAGCACCGTAAAGAACCTTGGAGTTCTCTTCGACCGGGATATGTCCTTGAACTCTCATATAAAGAAGACTTCAAGGACTGCCTTTTTTCATCTACGTAATATATTGAAAATCAGGAACTTCCTGTCTCAAAGTGATGCAGAAAAATTAGTTCATGCGTTTGTTACTTCTAGACTGGATTACTGTAATTCTTTGTTATCAGATCTGCTCTGCTAAATCTCTTCGCCTCTCCAGTTGATTCAGAATGCTGCAGCACGTGTATTAACAATCAAATTTGTCATTTGCGATTTTGGGCTTGTGGTGGCGGGCGTGGTTTGGCTCAGCTGCAGGGGGGACGGAGAGGGGAGTGGTTCAGGGAACGGTGCCGGGGGAGGCATAATCAGCCTCAGGTGGGACTAATCAATCCGTGTGCTCCTACCTTTTAAGTAGGAGAAATCCGGCGACAGCGGGAGAGTGCTGAGCGAGGCGAGGAGGCTGGAGCCGGCTGTCCATGATTGTTGTGAACAGTAAAATAGAGAGTGTAAAATGGAACCAACAGTGCATTCTCGTCATTACGAGACCCCCCCGTAGAACGAACCGGTCACAGGGCTATACAAAATAAAATGAATTGAATTAATAGATTTAATATAAATATATTCATATCGAAAAATATTTATCCTTTAATATAATATATTTATTATATGATATATATATATATATGATATTTATAATAGTTATGATATGGTAGTTATCATATTCTGAATATGTGAAGGTGAAGGAGGGCATCGCCTAAGGTCAATAGTTACCATGACAATGAAGCAGCTCCTGGTCCAGATGGTCCCACTGTGTGCAGATCTTCCTCAGATTTCTGGTTCTGCTTTGAGCTCATTGTTAGCACACTGGAGATAAGATAAGAGTCGTGTGACAGAGGGACTGTAAAGAAAACTGTGCGTGTACAGTAGGGGAAACATGGCGAATTCTCACAGCAAACAGGCCACATGTTTGGGGAGGGAAAAAGAAATATAACAGGCTCCAGGGGGATTCGCACAAAGATAAGAAGGAGGGCCGAGTGAGCAGAAAAACAGCAAGCCTGTGAAAAGCTTCTTCTGCACTGGTGAACTCTCACTGATCAGACAAACGCACCCAGAGCTGTTACACTCAAAGGACTTTTATTAATTGTCTTTTTTCATCCACAAAAAGCAGCTATGCACAATCATTTAAATGACAACATACCGCCTCAGTAAATCCACAAAAAGTGCAAATATCACAGTATCTAAAAAATCTCACATGAAATATTCGGCCAAATGATACAATCACGAAGAAGAAATCTATATTCTAAAAGGACCGCATTCGTCCAACCAGATCGTTTGAATCAACTCTATTTTGGTCCATTTGGAGGATAAAGGCCTAAACATTATGTTTTTTTTTAATAATTATTTTGACTGAAGGTATAAATATGGACTGGAAAAATGAAAAATGAATTCTGTCATCTATTATTAACATTCAGCTATCTATTCCACTATGCACATGTCATATTAAGAATATTAAAACAATATAAAACACAACTCACTAAGTAGTTGTTTTGAAAAGATTGAAAATCGAAAGTGCTAAAAAAATCATACAAGTACAAATACAAAAATAAAAAGCTTATCTAAGGTTCAAGGAGTGCTTCGACAACAATAATAATATAGATCATTTTCAATTCAATAAAAGGGAAATCACAGCACAGTAACCTGTAATCTTTTAACATCCCCACGTGTCCCTGTCTGCATTTAAAAGCTTCACATACAGTTTACAAATGAGTATTTCAAATAAATTCTCTCCCTTCTCTACTAGACTCGGTCTAGGTGTTTTTTTCCTGAGTGACAGTCTCATCTCCTCCGTTGTCCTGGTGAACGTGAATTTGACGGCTCAGTGGTTGATTACAGTCAGCTCATCTCCACCCGGGTGCAATCTGTGGCTTTAATCAACCGAAGCCAAGTGGATCCAACATGTGATGATCAGTGTTTCCCCTCAGTTTTCAGCTTTTCTTGGAGAAAACACTGGAACGGCCAAATTAACACCATCTGAACCCAAGACACTGACTAAGTGCATCAAAGTGGATGAGGTGGTGCATCAATGAGGTGGTGCTCCCATGAGCTGCGCTTGCGTTTAGCAGCCAGAGGGAGGACAGGTGGGGGGTCACTGAGAGCTCTTCAGCCGGCACAGCGGGCTGCAGCGCCGGCGGCCCGTCTAGCTCTTCTCCGGGGCCTGTAGCATGTGCTGGCGGGTGGAGCCGGTGCTGGTGCTGCCCAGAGCCGAGCCGCCGGCCTGCTTCCGCATCCAGGCCAGCATGTAGAACCGCAGCATCAGGAAGAAACCTGGGACAGCAGAGAGGGAGAAAAAAACAAACAAGGTTTGGTGACCCCTTTGTGTCAGTTCCTCAGGAGGTGGAGACACAACCGAGGCAGAGTTGTGTCCCGAAATTAATTTCATGTGACCACAGAGTAACTTAAAGAGAAACAAGCTATCTTCCAAGGGGAGAAGACAACTTCTTTTCTTTCCAAAGATTTCTGTCATAATAGAGCTGTAGGATATTGTCAAGTCAAGTCAAGTCATTTTAAGTCATTAGTCATTTGTCACTTGTTTTATCTGCCACAACTGCACTGTAAATATCTACTGCATTGGCAGAGGATGTGAATGCGTATCCTCACATTCTCAACACTGAGCGTTTGGGCTACATTCAAGTTTTCCAGCAACCCATTTTTTTTACAGCTCAATCATCGAGTTACGAGTTAAGTGTCTTTGTTGGTTGTTGAAAGGTTGAGGTTAAGGATGCTCATTTTTTTTTCCTGATGTATATTTTTTTACTCTAAAATACAGTATATACAGAGTGTAGTGCATCTATCTGCTCTATATCTATCTGATAATCCCCTTGAACAGATTTAGGATCTGAGGGCATGAGTTCTGGTTTCCAGTACTGGTGAAGGTCTTCTCAACATGGCGAAAAAAAGAAATTCAATGGATTTCCACAAATTAAGTATTTGTTTAGTGGGACATGTTTATACCAAAACGTTACCCACCTTTTATAGAACTCAACCCATGCCACTGATGTTAACTCATAAAACCGCCACGTTGGCATGGAGACATTCTCTCCCTGAGCCACCAGTGTGCAGCAGAAACAGGGTTAATAAGTTGAGCTCCTGGGCTTGAATCATAAACAAGCCCCTTGCACGAGAGGAAAAGTAGTTTTCCTTCAGTACCCTGATTAACCACGGCCATTCTCACACTGATACGATGCGTCGCTGGCTGCACATACCCCTGACTGTGTAGTTCTGTGGAGGTGATAACATGGTGATAAAACTACACAAATATGTGGCGTGTGTCTTTTTCCCCCCAGCCTTGGATCACGAGTGTCGTATAAAGTCTAGTGAACCACAAAGAAGCAGACAACACTACACAAACCGACTAACTGGCGCAGTGCACCTCGAGCACCAACCTTGAAAAGCGTTGAGGACGCAGGAGAGGAAGAGGATAACGTCAGAGAGGGGTCCAAAGTCCAAGAAGGTCAGACCCCAAGATGTCCCGTAGAGGCAGCTGAGGCCCCAGATGCTGAGAAAAGCCACACGGTTCTGCCTCCATTCGTCCCTGATGCGGATCTTCCTGTAGACCAGGAAGAGCATCACTAAGCCCGAGATCACCAGGACGGCCACGGCTGTCATGTTGGTGAAGTAGTGGGCCAGCAAGGCCTTGGGGGTGTCTTTCATCCAGCACCTGGAAACACCAAACACACTCAGAGAGAGAAAAGCAAACCCAATCCCAGAGAGGACGGTAAAGTGGTATTCCTGCTAAACGCTGGGGGGACTTTACTCAGTGATATTAATACACTATCCAAACACCACGGTTCTTCAGGGAAAATATATTTGTCTTCACACTGCTTGCTTACATCCGATAAGGATTGGAGACGTCATCGCTTGGCACCACCTCTCTCACTCCGTAAATGTCCCCCACGGCAGCCAGGATGAATACGGGCAGTGCAGGTAGAGCTGCAGAGGGAATTTAACGGGTCACATATCTACGCCACCTTAACGCGCCACCAAAGAAGCATCACTTCATCACGCTCACCGAAGCCGACCAGGTTCCACACGCAGGCCTTCGGGGAGGGGCTGAAAACCACGTGGACCATCCAGAAGGTGTGGAACACCTCCACGCCCATCCAGGTAAAGGAACTGAGCAGCGTGTAGTGGAGGCCCGCCCCCACCCAGACACACAGCCTCTCCCCTCCCACGTTGGCCAGGACCCCGGTGAAGAAGAAGAGCAGGTTGAGGAGGCCGAGAGACACGGCTAAGCCCATGTGGATGGGAATGGACTGCTCCTTGCACCGTCTGCTAGAGGGAGGGGGATAGAAATGAGAAGGTTGCTGGATTTGTGCTAAATCCCTTTAGAAAACTGCACATGTAAAATCAGTATTCACCTCTTCCTGCAGAGGAAAATGAAGACAGCGACACAGCTGATTACAGACACAGCACAGCCCAGAGATGTAATGGCGGTGAGGGCCAGGAGGTGGCGCACTGGGCGAGGCTCCATTTGCTGAGATGAACAGAGAGACGGAGGCATCACACATCAAATCACAAGTGTTCCTGTTTTACAAATACGTAACGTGTGTAGAAGTCATGTAACCACGTCTCACCACCAGCACAGAGAAGTAAGTCAGATGGTTGCAGAGACACTCGGTGTGTTTCGCTCCTTTCTGTCGCGTCTCACATCCGTCAGCCAACCAATTCACCTGCAACGGATCTGCAATGAGGAAACACAGCTTTAGAAACAGGCTTCATCTGCAGGACTAACAGCAAGTCAATGTTTATTCTAAAAGGTTCCAACCTTTCCTGGTGTCCCAGGACACACATTTCTTTGAATGGAGTTGCTGAAATAGAAAAAAAGGAGGGAGAGATTCTCATTCAGATGCTGCACATTCGCATTCACATGAACAACATTGCAGTAACACAGGTTGTGGTCAAGTTTGGCCCTCTGAGAAATATTTGGCATTCGGGGCTATGAAAGTAAACTGAATTACATTTTTTTAGCAGATTCCAGTACTGGATTTTTAACAGTCGATTTGATGATCATTTGAAGTATGGATAGGCACAATGCAGCGTGGGCGACGATCACACTGGCACTGACAAAATGAAGGCAAAAAAACACACAAGCTTACAGGTATGACATCGTGGTGAAAGTCAATCGTGATTGGCTCAGACAGATTAGCGATGACCTCGTTCTCCACGGTGATTCCCACCACTTCGTTGAAAAGCCTGTTCTCCTTGTGACCCTCCTGGAGCGCACACACACACACACACACACACACATCTTCAACTCTACACACAGAAGGACTAAGGCCTCGGGGTCTAATCTCAAAGTGGAGGCACGTGTTCTTTTCCCAGCTACCTGGAACAGGGAGTTGTTGTTGAAGAAAGTGCAGACGACCTTGCTGGTCTTTGTGGCAGCTGTCTTCAGAGCGGGGGGCAGGTGGACGGTGGTACTGGACTCTGCCGGTACACCTTTAGTGGCCTGTATCACAGAACAGAGAGAGGGCCGCTGCTCGGTTAGAGACGGAGAACCGGAGAACAGAGAAGTGGAAACCAACCTTTCCATCCAACGCCTCCCACCCACCACATCCAACACGCCAGAAGTCACCTAAGAGCACTTTAAGGTTTGGTCGAGCCGCGCTGCTGCTCGGCCCCCTGCTGTTACACGTTGGTAATCACTGCCTGTGAAACGCTGGGTGCACTATTTTAAGGACAAATGTCAGCTTTCACAATCCATCCTTGCCAGAAAAAACGCTGCCTTCGTTTGCTTTCATGTGGTTCACTGCTCACCTATTCTCTCCACTAAATCCCCCGTGTGTGTGTGTGTGTGTGTGTTTGTGTGTGTATGTTGTCCTTACAGCCGCTGTGACGTTGTGGCCTCTGAAACCCTCCTTCATGTCCACCTCAGAGCTGTGAGCACACAGATGCTCTACATTCCCTACAGCCGGCTCCCTGTACACACACATCAACACACATTTTTAAATGAACAACGGTTATTGTTGTAACTCCACCTAACAGGCTCTTAACTTTAGCTTCCTGTTTGTAGTCACAGCCCTTTATAAAGCCTCATTACATGAAGCAGACTCAGCAATTCATGTGATGATAAAAACAGTGACGGCGGATTTCAGAAGAAACAGAAATAGGGGAAATTACACGTTGACGTGGGTGGATCCCCGGCTCTGTTGGTCACATAATGATTCTGCAAAAAAACACACAACAAACATTAAACTGTGACACTTGTGTGGAAAACACTGCTTAATGCTGCACATTCGTTCTCCCTTACTGCAGTCGGTGGACTCTCCTATGAACTTGTAGGCTTCCAGCGTTTTGTGCGTCAACAAATCGTTATTTTTGGTTCCATCGGTGATGCCATAGATTGCCACGGGTGCGTTGGGGCCGTAGGACAGATCGGTGCAGCAGAGGCCCTGCACACTTCTGGGCCAGCACAGACTCAGGTTCTTCCCTCCCACCTGCACAGCGAAATGAGACATGAAATGAACCTCCCTTTCGGAAAGAGAGAAACGTGTTTTTTGGTCTTCCACTGCATGGGAACTCTTTAGACCTGCAGCTTCAACTGGTCCAGCAGTGGCTCCCAGTACAGACAGAAGCGAGTCTCCTCCTGGGACTTGAGGCCCAGCTGCTTGAGGGGAATCACTTCGGACCGGCTGCACCCAGCCGTGATCTGCCCGTCGATGGACAAGGAGCTCTGCCCCGCTGAGATGGAGATCTCACTGCAGCCCGTGGAGAGGTTGACGCTCAGGCTCAGGGCGCCGCTGTCATGGCGCCAAGTCCCACAAAAACTCAGGTATAGATCATGTTCACTTGTACCTGAAGGAGACAAGAGGCAAAAGGTGGCTTGGTGTTGTTTTTTCTTGAAGTATATTCGATTCAAACTAAATTGCTCTGATGTCTGAGTCAAAGCATTCACAATACTTTAGTCCCAAATATTCATTCATTTTCAGAAATGTAACTTTTTAAATGCTACGTCATTGTTTGAAGTATCCCTAATGCCGAGGGGATTTATTTAATCATAGTGTAGGGCATGTCAGTAATTAGCAACAACATTGATGTTGAAGCATTGCATCAAACACACAACAGAGCAGCAAAGCCCTGAGTTGGAACCCGGGGGAAAAGCGTTTATTACCCCCCATGGGGCAAACATGAGCAAGAAGCAGAATGGTGGCTCCTCGACTATCAAAGCTGTTCCTGCTCAGGAAGTTCGGAGTTCTGTTATAAAAAACTTTATTATAGACATGTTATGGAAGCAGAGGCCGTATGCACTGACACAACAATCCTCTGTGAGGTTTCCACAAAACAAAAACCTACTAGAATTTTTCTAAAAATGAAGAAAATCCTCATCTCTTAAATAATAGTTTAAACAAGCTTTTGTATATTTCTTTGGGCTAAAATAATGGTCAACCATAATTGCCATGGTTCAAACCATAGTGGCCTCTGGCGAGTTTAGATGACCGGGGCACCACTCGGCTTGATTGTCTTTGGTTCGCACGTTTGTTGAACAGCTCAACACAAGTCAACCCAACAAACACGAGGCAGAATGGGCCCCTGAACCCTTACATACTATTCAGATTTAGTCCTTCGCAGTTCGCTGCGCGCCAACTTTCCCCCGGATCAAGAACTCTTGAACCACAGCTAATCTAGAATGTCTAGATAACTCTCACTACTACATGTATGATTAATCCTTATTAAATGTTTCATGTTAATCATCGCAAACATTAGAAATAATAATTATCAATATGACTTTTTTGAATATTTTCCACTTTACCAGAACATTACATAATAAAATAACTGTCAGGCTGTTATCAGTTTTCTCCCACAATGTTTTCCTGCTCCGACTCAGTCGACCTCCTCGTCCTGGAGGCACAGATCCAGGACCTGTTGCTGTCGTGATGTCAGTCACTGCATTGGCATCAATCCTTTCATCTTACCCGCAGCGAGGAGGAGGAGGATGAAGACGAGCGCAGCCCTCAGACCAGCAGTCAGCAGCGGCTCCATAGATACCGGCTGCCGTCGGGGGGACAGAGAGAGAGAAATGCTGTTGTAAAAGAGGAACACGTCTATATGTTCTCTCTGCATGGGCAGTCTGTGCATTACAACCACATCCACAACCACTGACTGCTGATGAAGGGGGGGGGGGGGGTTAGATGGAACGGCGAAAGACACGACTCAAACAGATCTTTCACGAGATATTTCTGAGAGCAAACGCACATCCCACATGAAACAAAGAGTTCCTATCTGAAGGCAACACAGGTTTGACACAACAGCATTTATTTACGACAGCATTCTTACTGCTTTGCTATCTGCTCCCTCTTATCAATGAATACAAAAGAGTTTGTGCTCAAAATACACACAGGGACCTTTCTGTGCTGTTATCAATGGAAACACACTTCCCCTCTGCGCGCACACACACACACGCGCAAAAACACACACACTCTTGCCATCTTGTTATTACGATTAGTGCTTTTTGTGTATAGTGCCGTATACACAGATGTCACATTACTGGATAGAACGAGAAGAAAAAGCAGATTTCCCAGAAAAGAGTCACTTCGTCACGTGAGTGTGACCACACAGACGTGTGACAATGACCCGCGCACAGACCTTCTGGTCATCTTCGGTTTCTCCCAGACGAGCCGACTCACTGGGGGCGGCTGTCACTGCGCACTACAGATGCAGACATCGATTCTGAACAAGGGAGGGGGGGGGGGGGGGGGGTGCAACATTGCATGACAGGAACCCGGAGGAACCGCAGACACATGAGAGAGCAACATGAAAGAGACAGACAGAAAGAGACAGAGAGGGCTGCAAAGCGAGAGAAACGTCTCTCTGCGGACCTCACTGCTGGACTGTGTGAAGACACTGTGATATAAATAATGAATAGAGGGGACTCTAAAGTGAAAGTTCTGTAAAGAATGCAGCATATCGATTACTGTTTGACACAATACATGTGTTTTCACTTTGACTAGATGGTGACATGTGACTCTGACCCCCAACAGACAAATGCCCACATTTTATTATTTCCATGACTACATGAATCCTTATTTGGGGCCATTTCCACCGGCATGACGGTGAAGGCTAAATGAAAGCAATGCACTATAATAACACATTAACATTAACAAAAACATTACTTTCACTTCAGTTAAAACACGGTGATATTGTGTGAAACTGAAACTTCTGTATATTCAACACAGCATGACTTAGTCATGGATCCTTAGTGGTTCACTTCCCATTTTTGATAATTCAAGGGCGTCAATAGTGAGTAGGTGTTTAGGCGTCTCTTCCTGTGGCTTTGGTATAAACCAATATGACACACGCATTATATACAAAGCGTTAGCAAGCCGCAGTGGACTTTACCCATGAGCACTACAATGCACACACTATTTATTTATTATTTATTTAATATTAATAGAATAGAGGCTACAGCTCAGAGTGCGTGGACACCCGACCAAAAGAGGGCCATGCATGCGTTGGCGGCCTGCTATGCTGAGGCGTGCACAAACGTGTTGCGGTTGCATCATGGCCCAGACAGCCCTTCACAAACCCATCCATCAGGTACGGGTGGGCCGTAAAAGCCCCCTCTCATCATATAAGAATACACATTTTATGGATATTCGGTTGAGGAATTTGAGAACTTGGAAATGAGCGGATGATGTTAATTCACGTATTAATTCATGACTCATATCGTCCATCGTGTGATGTGAGCCCCAAACTTCTGTCAGCCGAGCAAACTTCTTGTCAATTGATTGACTATTTCCCTTTGACAAATCAGGATTAGACAAATTTGTCAATTTGATGGTAAAGAAATACCTCAGGATAAGCAGTTTACCAAAATGTCCCACGGTTATAATCTCACTGTCTTGGTTTATGAATGTATATACTTATCTTTCTATTTTATCACTTTTTATTCAAAATTAGCAACCGGACTATTGCGGGAACATGGAAAGAATAATATTAGCCTATTGAAATGTTCGGAATTATGTGTTGTTTGCTTGACACGCGTTGACGGAAATCTGCACAGCGGCCTAAAATAATAAAACTATGTGACTCGGTTAAGACTTTTTGAAGGGATCTAAAAACTGCAGACTGATTTCACCAGTTGAGTTTGCTCAGAGAAGTCACGACGGGACACTTTGTCCCCTGATTAATTAACACCTGTATTTAGCATCGGTCTAATCTGTGGCCGTCTAGTTGTCGTGATGTTACCGAGTGTCGGAGAGCCGTCTGCCGTCTCTCCAACAAACAGCGCTTCTGAGAAACAAATTACATTTAAAAAGGTCAACATTGAGGTAACGCCACAGAAATCCCGAGCAAGTTGCTGAAGATAACCGTGGACACAGTACGCAGCCAGAGATGATGTCATGGTGCGTTTGCTAATAGCTACACACACTAAAGAAACAATGTCCCCGTTGGCTGATTAAATGTAGCCTACAGCAGCAAGAGTAGAGCGCAGCCCTTCAGCATCACGCTGGTGGCACGTTCACACGTGGGTTTAATGTGTGATTAACTCCGACACAAGTCCCCCCCTCTGTGTGCACGTGCATGATCGCACCACACGTAGGAAACACAAAGGTGTGACCACTCTGTTTGCATTTCAGTGTCAGATGCTTTAGATGGAGCTTAAAAGCAGAACTTTGCTTTCAGATGAAACGCCTGTGATGATCCGCCTCTGTCGGACGTGACGTCTAAACTAGTTGAAACAACTTGTAAGCGAACTCCCCCTTCACCCCCACCCGGCCCCCCGCCCGCACCCTCTCCATTGTTCCTGCATGGCACCAATTCAGCACAAGAATTTCCCCTTTTCATTCTTTTCTGTGAGCGTGCGCTCGTGTGCGTGTGTGTGTGTGTGTGTGTGTGACTGGAGCGCCGCAGACATGCCGCCCTAACGCAACATTTGTCTTTTTCAGCGGGAGGCACACACTACTGAAACTCGCCCCCCCCCCTTCTCACTCGCTTCACCTCCAGTGACCCACGCATGTGTGAAGGAGACGGGCCGCTGTAAAAGCCCCGCGCTTCCACTCCGCCGCCTCGCTCGCCGCTTTCCAGTAAAAGGCAGCCGGGCGCCGTCATACTTCGGCTGCTTGGTACGTCTCTGTGACTCACGCCGCCGTCCTCGCGTCCCGTTTTGACGTGTGTGACACAGACAGCAGACAGAGGGGCCAAACAGGGCAATCGCCATCACCATTTATTGGCCATGCGTGCAAACGCATACATGGACTTTGGCTCCGGTTTTCACTTTGGTCTCCACATACGTACACAGGTTTTTATCAATAAAAAAGTAAAAAAATATATCAAACAAGGAGCACGTAAAGTAGAACAGATAAACATTTAATGACTATGCACATATAAATATATATCCAAAACTATGACCATAAAAATATATAAGAACAACAACAATTTAGGTAAAAGTGTTTGTCATTCGATGGAAGTAGAGAGAACTGATCTTCATATTTAACCTCAAACCCTGATGAGATCTAGAGAGGATAACTTTCGATCAAATGTTATTATTTGGGTATTATCGGTCTTCTGAATATAAATTTAAACTGAGTTTAAACCACACGCCACAACTTGAGAAGACGTTAAACCGTCTCGGCCAGCGCAGGTTTTGTTAGCCTGCAACACGCGTCACAGGTGGAGGCTTTGGGGACGACTTGGTGACCTGCTGGGTGCGAGGGAAGGATGTGGCGGCACATACAGTAGCAGGTGGAGCGAAACCCGGAGGCCAGACGCAAAGGAGACAAACTGGTGGTGAAACCGAAAAAGACTGTTCAACGAAATGTTGGAGGTCCAGTTGAGAACAGCTGGTTTCTGATCCAGCCAAGAAAATAGTGTCTTGCACTGATTGTAGGACGTACGGGAGTGACAAGGTTAAGGGACAAGAAACAAGCTCCTCTTTCTGTCTTTGTATTAAACAGCTTTTATACAAAAGGAGCTTTACGCGTTTATAAGAGCGGGAGATTTGACTAATATATTTACAATGGTCATTTACATTCGAAAGGATTGTAAATCTTGTTCTTCAAGCCGATTGTAGTCAACTGTATTTAAATAAAACTTGATTTCCCAGCACCAAACTAAATTGTGGCTAATGAAATTGCTGAATGTCTAGTGACTTTGGAAAGCAAGCGGCTGGTGAGCAAAAATGTTAATGTCAAGCCCTGCATGCGTACCCAGATTATTAATTGATAAGTACTACATATGACTGTGGACTCCATCAAAAGGCTGATTTGGCCTCCGTGCTACAGCTGCACTTCAAATCGAACATTCCTGTGACATGTCAGACTTGTTTTCGGTACAGCAGAGTAAGCTACCTTGAAAATACCACTTCCTGCCGTTCTCAAAGTTCTTTTGTGAGAGTGCTTTTCATGTCTGCTCCTGCATTTAGACGTTCACCTTGTTTTACTTTCGGTAAACAAACCTTGACTCATATACGGACTGACGTACAGCATCCGCTTTGCAGTCGGCTGAATTTGTAGTTTGTATTTAGTCCTGCCAGAGTTTTTTAGGGTTTAGTCCCAGCAGCCCAGTGAGGGAGCAAAGAATGCGCAGCGAAGAGTAACCCAAGGAACAAAAGCTGCTCTTTGTTGTCCGGCCTCAGGGTGACAGTGAGCGTGAATACCGGTCAAAGGTCACTGGCTGCTACGGAGGCTGTTAAAGCCGATGGTCTGAAGAAATACACACAGGAAAAGCTTTAAACTGTGGACGGCGAAGCTCAATGTATTTTGTAAATGAAAATCCCTTCTTTGCTTTGCTTCTGTAGTACCGCGCTGACCTCACTTCTGTGGCCGCTGAGAGAACGCCGCACTGTGCTACTGTTGTGCGCTGCTGCCAACAGATAAGATTTGCGTTGGCCTTCTGGAGGCATTCTTTGCTTGACACGTTGAATTAAAAGGACCTGCGTGTGAAAACGGAAAATGATGGTCTCACACTGAGCAGCTACTGAAAGTCAGACTTGTGACTTCTACTTGAACGTACACCCCGTAAAGCCGTGGCGTTTACTTTTACGTCGGAATACAGCAAACTAAGTCCAATAACAAGCGGCACAGTTCTGTGCACGGCAACGTATCCACTTGAACGCTGCATGTCGTACGGATGGTGTGGGTTTCCCCGAGGCTACCTTTGTGGGAGGACCTTGCATTCTTTGTGCGAGCACCATAGTGATGCGGCGTGCGCGTCTGCGTGTGCGTGTACGTATTCCTTGATCTGTATCTCTGTGAGGACATTGGAGGAGCAGGTGGAATGCTGCAGATATGTCCTTTGGGGCTATGAATAAATCAATAAAACAACAGCCACACACATGCACAGACATCAGCCAGCATGTTATTAGGGCCTAATTCAGCCCCCAGCGTGGCCTTAGGTGTGGGTCACTGGGTTTAGTCTGTCCTCAGGGGCTTTCTTTTCCTCATTACCAGAAATAAAAAGCCAGCACAATGGAGAAGGACATTCTGCAATTTATATTCCTATGCAATATTTACATTTTATGGGGAGGGGGAGTTCACAAAAAAAATCCCTCCATGATTGTCATCTGTTCACTTTCAGTACTCGTCTGATCTGCAGGCTTTGCAGATGTTCAATATGGGGCAATGCCCCGGTTATTTTTTAAGGCTTTTTCACACCATGTCTTTTTTTTTCCACAGAGTGAAGTCTCGTGATTGTGCACAAAGGCAGAGTCAGGAAACCACATGCTGTAAGAAGAGCGAGGTAGAGAGAGAATAATAGCTGGTCGCCCTGTTACTGTCAATAGTGAGATCTTTGTGATCCCTGCCCCAAAACCTTACAAAATAAAGAAAATATATTATATATATATATATATATATATATATATATATATATATATATATATATATATATATATATATATATATATATATATATGAGAGAGAGAGAGAGAGAGAGAGATAAAAATAAATAAATACATATTTTAATATATAAATATTCCCAATATGGGTTCTGTATGAGTATTTATACATGATATACAATAATATATTATAACAATAATAAACATATTTTAAAAGTGCTGTTTTTATTTGTAAAAGAGGTGCCTTAGAATATCAGACATGGTCAAATGCATTTCATAGCCCAGCTTGTTCCACCTGAGGTGTAACGTTGGTCTTGTGACCTTTACCTTCACTGGAGGTTTCTCGTCTCTTCTGAAATGCCCGAAGCCTCCACGTAGAACTTCCACGCACCGGTTCCTCACAAACTGGACCCGGTGAGGAAGGTGCTACACGCGGCGTTGGCAGTCGGGGATGGACGCTCCTATTCGGTGAACCACCCGCGCTGCCTCAGGTAGACCAAACAGACTTTAAATAGCTGTTCACCCGCTGCTCTTCGGCTTATTTTGGACGTCTTCAACGAACCCGAGACTTGAGAAGTGGAAAGTCCAAAAGAACCGGCGGCCGGTCTGACGCTCCGTGGACCCCGTCACGCGGAGCCTGTGAGCGGACGGGCTGTCAGCGGGACTGAGGTGCGGAACCGCAGCTCCGGTCAAGGCAGCTGCGATGAGCTTCGCTTCCGGCCAGGATTTTCAAAATGCGTAATAAGAAATCAACGATCCGACCTAATGTAGAAAACTACTCATATAGTTTGTTGTCTCTTTTCTTTTTAACATTCCCTCTGGTCCACATACGTTTGCTTCCTTGAATCTGACGGCTATTATTACACATTGAGTTCCTACCACTTGCTCCAATACTTTGTACAGCTTGACACGCTGCTCCCTAGTTATCTTCTCTTTTTTATTTTGAAGGCAATGTCATTTCCGTTTATGTTCGGTCGTCTACGTCTCACCTGTCGGGTAACAAGGTGTGAAACGGGAGCACAGAGTGACCTGGATGTGGCTTCACAGAGAGGAGGGGCAACAATCCCAGAAGAAGACGCCTCATAGCAGTGTTTGTTTAATAAATAGATAACCATTCATGCTTTTGAATACTCAATGAACGAAGGATTTAGTTGGAGCTCAATTCAAGATGCTGACTGTTATCGTGTTTGGACCTTTTAGGAGTTTTATTTTAGGGGGACATGTTACCTTGGACATCTCCTAAAGCCTTGTGTGCATGTGTGCATTGTGTGTTTTTGTTTCAGGTATTGTTTGAACACTTATTCCACAGGCAGCTGGCACTCTTACGTGTGACCACAAACCGCAGCTTTGTGTTCGGCTGCTTTGAACCGTAATCCAGCAAAGAAATTGTTATTTCCGAAAAACCAGCCGTGTGAACGGAAAACATAAAGCCACCTTGGGGAGAGTGTGAAGTCTCTTTAGCGCAGTTTTAATCCACATCCTTGGGATGTGAGAGTGATTAAAAAAACGTCAGCTCCACCAAAGAGTATTGCTTCCTTTCATGAAAAAAGAAAATAAACACTATACAATAAACACTATTGTGCACGGCCTTTTGTGGTACAACAGACTGACACCTTTATCATGGCCTTTGTTACAAATCAGATCAAGTTAATGCAGCCACCGTTGACATTACGTGAAGATATGACGATAAAAGGCAACACAGTCGTCCTAAAGTGAATCAGACAGCCAGCAAGGACCTGCATGAGCCCCGTGCTCATAAGCCCTTTGTGGGATTTCTTCTACTTCCGGCTGTGTTGCACATTTGTTGCTCCACTAACGTCTGGTGCTTCTGCAGCGCTGATGAAATGACCTCTGAAGTATAAATGAACTCCACTTTGCCTTCTGTTGTAATAGTGCTTTGCATAAAAGTTCCCACTGTGCACCTGCAGCTGATCAAAAGCAGGTTAATGTTTAAACCCGGGGCATTTTATCAATTTCACATTGTTAGTGCTCACCCGACAATTTTAACCACATTTCCCACTAAAATCCTGAACCTGTTAGATTGAACTCTTATATCTTCTAAACGAAAGAAGGAACGAAAGTGTGGGAAGAGGGGAGGGGGAGAGAGAAAGAGGGGGTGGGGGTGGCTAGATTCTGCACCTGGCTCCTCTTTTCTTTTCAACCGTCTACGTGAGTGGTTGAGAGAATGTGTGTGTGTGTGTGTGTGTGTGTGTGTGTGCGTTTGTCAGCAGGATTCTTCAGTTGAATTGCGTGGGCTTGGCTAATAAAGGGCCCACTGTCTCCACGTTGACTGCGGTGCTGTCTCTCTGTCTCTGTCTCTCTCTCTCTGTCTCACACACACACACACACACACAAAGAAAGAGAGTAAAATACGACAGTAAAAAAAACCCCTGAAAAAACGCAGCAGAAGAACTGCCAGCAGACATGCGGGTGACTTCACTTCAGGGCTTGATATTAACACTCGCCCACCCGCCAAATGCGGGTAGAATTCGGCTGTTGCGGGTAAAGCGCTCACTCTCAGTTAGCCACTTTAGCGGGTGGAACTCCATGTATCTCCCATCTTTGTTTGTTTATTGTAGCGTAACGGACGGTCTCGTAGTGTTTTGTTTTGCACTTGTTTTCCAGTATGTCCCTTCGGTGTTGCTGTAGGGGCAGAAGGGTGCTTGGGGGGGTTATTGGTGACAGCGGTGGTCGGTGCAAAGCGAGTGAGGACCACCACCACCAAGCCGCGAGCGTGAGCCTCCTTAGTTTAGCTGTCAGGCTCAATACGCTACACTGCCGGTTCAAGATGTGCAGATGTTTTCATACAAAAGGAGCTTTACACACTTATAAGAGCTGGAGCTTTACATTTTCTGTAGTCTTGATTCGGGCGTTTACAATGGTTATATACATTTGAAAGGATTGTAAATCTACTTTTTCAAGTCAATTGTAGCAAACTGTGGTCAACCTTAATCGAATTTAACTCAATTTCCAACAACAAAAATTGGAAAACCACTAGCCACAGTGGCAGGTGAGCAAAAATGCTAATGTGGAGCTCCGCTTCCTTCCCTTAATAGATGAGCTATTAGGCCTGTCGTTAACAAGGCGAGGGGCAGCAGACCGTATCAGAGCAGGCGGGTCTGCAACGAACAATGTCCCAGCTTGTGTATATCGGCCCAGAGGTGTGCGATGACCGTGTGTGATCTCCTGTCAAAAAGCTCCAAATATGGGCAGGAGAAAGTCGGACCGTCCAATCGTGTGAGAGGTGTGGGGGGAACAGGAAAGCACTAAATGTTTTTATGATTTTTGGACCAATATCTCATGCTTGTAAGAGCAGGGTTCTGTCTCTGAGTGTAGGTTTATTTGAGTTACTGTGCAGATGACCTACGCTGTGGAAGTCCCCTCCTAAATGCCAACGGTATTGCTGGTTGTGCACCTGTAAGGACGAAACCCTGACAACAACACACTTTGCTACATGCAGGGTCTCTAAGAGTAATTTCCTTCTTTTTTTACCAAATATTATCCTGCTTCCAAATCTCAATGCTGACCTTGACCCACATTCTCCTATTCAGCCTGCAATGTTTTCTCAAATGCTTCAATCTAGACTAATACTTCATTCTTGTTCTAACAGAGGACATTTTATATGATATAAAATGCTTTTTATGACGCTAGGAGCTCACAGGCCTCCCTTCTAGGTAACATATGGGATTCAAAGGCATTGATGTACCAATTACTGTGATTTGCTAAGTCAGACATGCCCGGACACAGCAGGCAATCTTATACAGCATTTGCAGCAATACCTATGAAAAATAAAGCGCCACAATTTGTAGATATCCCATGACATTACTTAAATTACTCTCGCTCTGGGTGTTTTGTTATCTGAGCTTCTCCTTGCTTTGTTGAGCTAGCCGCACCCGCCATGTGTGTTTTTAGTGCCCGTTTCATATGAAGGCAAACTTAGAGGCAAATCAGGTCCATACTTTAACGTCGAGAGGCTGTTCTCTGCTTGATCACTCGCATTTTTTCTTTTGGACAAAAAGGGGCCGATGCAGTCGTCAAGGTATCTCTACATTTAATTGGTTATAATCCTCCTCTTTGGCTGGATTTCATCTTCTCTGTTAAGCATTCTCAGAACTGTAGAAGCCTGTTCCCGCACAAAAAACATAAAGGCATTGGAGAGTCGAAATTATGAGATAAAGCTAAAATTCTGAGATCAGACATGAGCGTGCTCCTTTATAGTTCCGTAAAGTTAGCAAGAAATTCACAGATCCAGACTTCCCGGTTCAATAGTTCGTCAGCGAAATGTTATTTCACCAATGGACAAATTGGTCTTAATGCGTGGCCGAAATGAGACTCCGCATTGGTAAAATGATGGTGAATTGGGGTTGTAGGTTGCTGGTTGTCGACTTCACCACGGTTACAGAGAGTTTGTGTTTTAACAATGTTTTATCTCATTAAGTCGACTTTCTATCCCTTATTTTTAGTGTGGAAAAAGGCTTCTATAGTTCTGGGAATGCATAACCCGAGCCAATCTAAAGACGGGGTTTGTAACCAATTAGATGTAAAGATACCATGGTGACTGGCTCCGCCCCCTTACTGTCAAAAAGAAAAACCACGAGCCAGCGAGCAAATAGCCTGCAAAGACTTTTGCTCGCTAATGATTTGCGCATGGACCTGATTTGGGATCTCGTATATGAGGCTATAGCTGATTAGAGCATCCTAAACAATGGCGTTGCCCCGGAAGCGTAGCACCCCCCCCGCTGGAGTTTTGAGTTTACGTCAATTTCACAGAATTGTAGCAACCATTCACATTTGTCTTTAACTAATTAACTATCATTCTTTGCAGTGTGTCTGCAGGTTGTACCTTTGGTCCTTCCCTTGAAGTGAATTAAGTCAGACATAGGAAAGCATTAAGGACAAATTCTTAGCCTATTTACTAACATCCATAAATTAATTTTTTTTTTGCCAATAAAAATAAATTTTGGAAGAAGTTGGTCAAATATGCTAAAATGTGCAAAAAAATACAATGTATAGAGTATATATATATATATAATCTATTTAGACCAAGGCCGAAATAATTGGCCGATTACAATGATTGACACCTCTTTGGAATTGTCAGAGGCTACAAATGAGCCATTTCCAATGAAATGAGATTGAGAACACTGTTAGGCAACGAGGAGCAGCAGAGCAGCTGCATGGGGAAGGGTCTGGCCAGCTACGATGGGCTGACGCGTAACCTTTGAACCTTACATCTAAGAACAAAAACTTCTAGACGCCAAGAGAGTGGTGGTACTGGCTAAGAGGAAGTCGTCTCGTAATAGTTTGTTTTGCCGGCAGCAAACACTTTTCATGCAAACTGTTTAAGGTAAGGGACATTTTGCAAATATCGTTTGCCAAACAAAACAGTCTCTGTGCCGAGCTACGAATGTTTCGACTACCCACGTCGCTCAATTCTCGTCAACAAGTAATTGTTCTGTATTATGTATCAACATTCTTTCTTTTCTCAATCGTATGATGACAGTTTGTTCTGTCTGCAGTTTTCAGAGCTACTGGAAACCAAATCTTGTAATTGAGATCCAGGTGGGAGCGATAGGCGTCCTGAGCAGCCATGCAGCTTCTCTCCCACCTCCTCAACTCCTCCCTTGGTCTCTCTTTTAACCCCACCGCCCCCTTCTTTTTTTTAAATATCCCTATTTTAGGAACATCCTTTCCCTGACGGCATTTTACCGTTGCTTTAAAATGTGATAATAACTGATATGGTGGGATTCCTGCTTTAGTATGACTGCCTCATGAAACCCACATGAAACACACACTCAATCATGAGTCTCAACAGGATTATCTCTCATCTCTTTGTTTGAAATACGGGCATGAATATTTGAGGGTTCTGTTGGCTGAACACACAAACACACACACACACACACACACACACACACACACACACACACACACACACACACACACACACACACACACGCACGCACACACACACAGGACTGCCGTTGTGCATTATTGAAAGATTGTTAAACCGTCATCACACACAAGCACTAAACCAAACCCACATGGGTCCTCATCTGCCGGGCTTTGTCACCATGGTGACAACTGTGTGCCCCGCTAGAGGCCAGCTGGTGACTGTGAAGTGTGTGTGTGAGAGAGACAAAACAAAGAGGCGACATGTTGAGCCGCGTGGAGAATTACTCATTCAGCGGTCTGTTTCTTCACATTAAATGCTGAGGCACACACTTTAAATCCCAAGAAGAAGAAGAGAGAAAGCACTGCACGCATTAACATATTGAGTATCGATCCTTGTATTGATTGCCAGTTGCAAAAGAGCATTTATTCCCCGATTCATTTTCGCACGTCGGGAGTAGTGTTGACTCCGCAGACAGTGAACCATCTGTTTCCTCCACTGCTGCAGCGAGACGTATGGAGCATGTAGAGACATGACAGGCTGTCTGGTTGGCAGAGGGAGAGCAATGCGTTCTTCTCTTTTTTTGGTTTGCTACATGATTACAGACTTTCTACTACGGAAACATCCAGGCCTCCCTCCCCACCATTCCTCATGTACTTAGTCACTCTCTCGACCGGCTTCCCTCTCTGCTCTCAGCTCCACCTTGGAGCAGGCTGAAACATCACATTACAGTACATGTCATTTAGCTGACGCTTTTATCCAAAGTGACTTACAATAAGTGCGTTCAACCATAGGGTACAAACTCAAGAAACAAGAAAGTGCAAATTCATCAAATAAGCAATTTGCTATATATAAGTGCCATTAAAAGTACAATTTAAGTGCTACAATTTGTTAGTCTTTTAGTCGAGGTAGAGTCTGAAGAGGTGTGTCTTTAGTTTGCAGCGGAAGATGTGAAGGTTCTCTGTGGTCCTGGTGTCTTCAGAGAGCTCGTTCCACCATTTATGAGCCAGGACAGCAAAGAGTCGAGACCTAGTCGAGTGTTTTGCTCTCAGTGAGGGAGGGACGAGCAGTTTTGCAGATGCAGAGCGGAGAGTGCGGGTTGGGATGTCGGGTTTGACCATGTCCTGGATGTAAGCTGGACCCGATCCATTCACAGCATGTTAGGTGAGCACCAGTGTTTTGAACTGGATGCGGGCAGCTACCAATAGCCAGTGAAGAGAGCGGAGGAGTGGAGTAGTGTGGGAGAATTTCAGAAGGTTAAAGACCAGTCGAGCTGCTGCATTCTGGATGAGCTGCAGAGGTCGAATGGCGGTGGCAGGGAGACCAGCCAGGAGGGAGTTCCGTATATTCCTCCTTTGTACACCCCTTGACTGACGTTTGCAGAGATCTCCCTCCATGAATCAGAGGCCATCTGCGCGTCCTTATAGTCCGCCAATGATGGCTTGTATAAGTGGTCATAGTTCCGTATTTCTTCCGACAAAAGCTCTTCAATCTGATTCATTCTCTCTTCAAAAATCTTCTTTTTAAAAATGATGCTATGAAACAGGAAATGTGAGACTCCGGAAAGAATGTAGTTGGCAGACCAATCACAGCCTTGCGGGCGGCATGAGGCTTGCGTAGCTTTTGACGCTAGTCTAGAAAAATTGGTCGACGCATTGGTCGTCCCGGCGTTTCTCTGAAAACGCATAACCACAATCTAGGCTTTAGGCTGACTTTTCAATGCATTTCTGCTGTAGGACATAAACCCCCCCGCAAAGAATGTGCCTTCATGCCGAGGTGTGATTTCTCTCTCTTGGTGAAACAGCCCAGAGATCTGATTGGCCAATCCACAGACACCACAGAGGTCCCTTTTCTATGTTCTGTGAGTCTCGAAATTTCTTTCCGAACTGGCCTTTGCCAACACAAGGTTAAAGACAGTCTCTTTCAAATCCACATCCTTTCCAAATCAACAGTATCTCTTTACGGACTGACCTCAGGTCGGTGTGAACCTTTTCTTTCCGAACTGACTGTAGTCATTGTAAGGATAAGACTGTAGGATCTCTCCCGAATCAAGCTTTCCAAACGGACGATGGTCAGTGCAAGGTTTAGACTGCAGTATCTCCTCAGATCAATTTTTCCAAAGCAAGGTTGAAGACAGCCTCTTCTAATCAACTTTCCAAATCGGCTAGCGTTGAGAACTGGATTAAGGATTTAGGCCTCTCCAACCCAAACCATTCTCTAGTTGCTACAGAGAAGTCTGGCTGTCCCAGTCTTAACTTCCGGCCCAAGCAGCTCCCCAAGAAGGAAAACTTAGGTGTTACAAGAGCACCAACAGCTTATGTGCCACCAAGAAAGCCAACAGTCCTCATGATCAATCCCTACAACAGAGGACCGAGCGGACACCGAGTTAAACAAGACTCGAGGAAACACAGAAAACCCTATCAACACACAGTAAAGCTAAGGCTGGGCAGAAGTTAGATTTTGCATTCATGCCAGACCTTCCAGCACTTTCCTTTGGACTGATTCCCCGTTGCCGACCCTGCCTGTCTTGGACTACCCTGTCTCGCCCTTGCCCCAGCCTTCTGACCCTGACCACGTTTTTTCAAGTGACTCTTTAAACTGTCTGCTTGCATTGAGGAAAATAAAATACTCTGATTGCTGTCTGCCGTACTGCATGTGGGTCCGTACCTCCCCCTCACACAATGTCTCCAAAGACAGAATGGATACAGACTGGTTCGACATCTAAGGAGATGTGCTCATTCACTCTCCTACATGAGCTGGATGAGAAGATTGATACCACTGTGCCCAACAAATAGAAAAATAACCTTTTCATTTGTTAGACCGGATGAAGCTGTAAGAGGGATCCCAGCCTATCTGCATCCTTCACCTCGCATTTTTACCTTCGCCTCATGTTCTAGTGGCTCCTTTTGTACTTCAAGAGATCCATGGAGGGGTTTGTTCTTTCTATCGCCGAGATGTTACCTGCATGATCATAGATAGCTGCAGATCTCCCAGGTATACTTAAGGGACCTAAAGCTTAACTTTGTTAGCTTAACGTAATACAAAGACTAGAAACGGGGTCAACCTGGTTCATTCAAACAGTAAGAAAGTCCACCTAAAGACACTCTGAAGCTACATACAAAGGATTAAGTGTACATTGTCTTACCTTCTTACCTTTTGGACAGTGTGTTTTTTATGCTAAGCTAAGTGGCTGCAGACTAACCTTCATATTCACATCACAGGCATTAGAGTGGTTTCAATCTCTTCATCTCTTCACCACAGTGATTTAGCCTCATTTATTCTTTTATAGCGTGATTCATGTTCAAACTGACTTTGTTTCACAGTTATCTTACCGTGTGGGATTTTCAGTGACAAGTCATACAGTATATATGGTACATTTCTCCCTCATCAGATGTCCTGGTACCTTCAGGCTTCCCACTTCTGCCCCTGGTCTTTCTCAATATGTGTTCTTGTCTGTACTTGTTTATACAATATCAAACTGCATTAGTTTTTCTTCCGGTATTCAATGTAAATTGTCAAGTCTACATGGAAGTGGGAGGACAGGTTACAAAGACGTATAACGTTAAGATAGATTTAAAAAGCAAGCGGGACATAATACTTCTTGATGAATTGAAAATATAGTCCACTATGTTCTACCATTGCACCTAAGACATACAAATTGAAGAAAAAGAAATCAAGAGGAACTAACGTGCCAGGTGGAGATGTGTGTCTGGTGTAAATCTTGATAAGTCTGTTCCCGCTGTAACAGGTGATGAAACCTCCACAACAACGGCACACAAAACTGCATCTGGTCCGGTGAAAGCTCTCTTCCTACAAGGCAGCCAGATTACCGTACAGTTAATTCATTGTTCCCACTAAAGAAGGTTCGGGAAGGTATGGGGGGCCTTCAATGTTACTCTATCATCAAAGGGGATGCGACAGAAGGACTTAGGGAACCACTGCCCAGGTGGAAAAGGGAGGCGACGACCTCCCCCATCATCCACCTCGCTGATCCGACCAGGCAGTCTGCACCGACACCCTGGTGCTGTGGACCCAGTGGACCAGGACAGGGAGGACAGGGAGGACCAGAAGAAGGACTGACGGGAGCAGAGTGTCGGAAACACGCTGCAGTGAAGAGGAGTGCGCTGTGGTGCTCGTGTATTAACGACATTGAGAAACAGCACAGGGATACGTGGTCACCTTAAACCTGATGTCACTTGTTCAATAGTGCACCTTATTTTTAATATTTTTAATTTTTAACTTTATTCTCTTATTTTATAGTAACCCATTGCATTAGCATTGCATTTCATTTTGTTACTTGTGCATTGCTGTCTTGTTGTCTATTGTCTGTTTTGTGTCTACTGCCACGCACCAACCGCCAAGACAAATTTCTTGTACGTTTGACACATTTTGGCAATAAATGTTTCCTGATTCCTGATGTTGTCCGTAATAACAGGTAAATATGTTTCTAAGCACAACAGCTTCAACAGAAAAGTATTTCAGGTGCAGAGAAACAAAAGAAAACGGACCAAAACAAAGTATTGTGTTAGAATCAGCTTTATTTACAGAAATGTAACTTTAGATTTGCCTTTACTTCACTAGAACTATACGACACTTTACTGTACAGCGCACCAGAAAGCAGCAGTGAAAACAGAGATACACCATCATTTTATGTCATTTCAAACAAACGAACCTCTCATTATAAAATCCACTATACTTGTACAGGAGCGCCCTCTAGCAGCTTGTTCTCCCTTCAGGAAGCGAGAAGGGAAAGCAAGTAGATAAAAGTAGGAAATAGCGTTACTTCATCTGATACGCCCGGATAAACCCGCTGTTTGCAGCAGAGGAGACGCACTCCTGCTATTATCGGATCTACACCGTGGCTGCTTTACGAGATAGTAATCACAGAGAGGGTGGAAGCCCCTCCCCTTTCCTTCCCCGTGCGCCATTGGCTCGCGGTTCCGCCGCTCTGGGCCTGGATCAGCCTAGCTGTCGTCGGCCTGCAGCATCTTCTCGATCTCTTGGTCCCACTGGTCGTCCTTGTGGTCCTCCTCGGTCACCACCTCGTACTCCTGGAGCTCCTGCTGCAGCTCCTTCTCCCAGTCCGCCGTCTCGTCTGAGTAGGAGAAAGGCGGGTTATTTACTCCGCGATGCAGTGAGACTACAAAGGAATCGGGTCTTCCAAAGGCCAAATAGAGCATCCAGCTGAAGAATCAGAAGCTGACCCTCTGGAGAGGGGACGCTGTCCTTCTTGTCCAGCACCAGCTGCTCCATCTCTTTCCTCAGGTCCTCCTGGTCGATGCCCGTCGAGTCGAAGGCGTCGCTCGCAAACTCGGACACGCCGGGACTCGCGGACATCTCCTCCTCCTCGACTTCCTCCCGGGGTGGCTGAGCGGCACAGGAAAACAGGAAAAAGGGCCGTACTCGTCTTTGGGGATTTTCGGAATGATTGTTGGAAAGTCACGTGCATTTCGGTGCTCTTACCTTCGGTGCGTCGCTGATGGAAACTGGGGGCGTTTTTGGTCTCACGTTGTCTGCATTAAAAAAACAACACACAATGCGAATCACAACGCAGCGTTGGCAAGGATTATTTTCCTCTTGTCTCTTTTTACACACAAACTTTCCTGGGATCACATTCAGCCCGGTCCAACTACAATATACACCACAACTTCAAATATTTTCCTCCTAAGGAATCCAATCAGATGCTTTCCCAAGAGAAAAAAGCAGAGGAGCTCCTGATGACAAGGCAGGTCATTCGCCCTCACGGGGAGCGGCAGTCTGCTCCTCACACAAACTTCAGGCACTTTTTTCTCTCTCCTTTATCATTCATTGAATGTGTTTTGTAGATCATTATGTCATAATATATAATATATTAATATAATTCAAGCAGAGCGAAGAGGTTTGAACCTATCAGCTAATGTTATTGATTGCTAGGTGCCAATCCAAGTACTTTTTAAAACCACATCAACCAATCAATGTATGCCACAAGTAGCCACAGTGTGTCTGTGCGTTGGCTTTTTGGAGTTGGAGGCTTCTGCCTGATGGAAGTTCACTCTGTGAGCAGCAGCCGTTCAAAGCTCAGTGCTGAGGCTTTGTGAACAACATGAGCAGTTAGGGATGGTAATGTTTGGGTGTTTTCCAATACCGGTGCCACAAAACAACGATTGCCAACGTTAAAAAAAGGCTTTTCTCTTAGTGCCAATGCCAATTGAACAATGTACTGTTTAAAGTATACTGTAAATAGAAATAAATAGAAAACATCTGGCTTCAAACTACAGCTTCAGACTTTTTAACGTCAAACTGCGGACAATATTAACTGTTAGCAACGGTTTACAGTAAACTTACAGTGTGTCCCCTCTGTTAGAACCGGAAGTGTATATATTATTGAAAAGCATTTACGTTACATTGAAAAATGTGTAAAAAACAAACTTTTGGTACCCAACCTCATGTGTAGTTGATAATAAATAAATAAAGGGAAATGTGAAGGTCGGTCGGACCTGTAAAGATGACGTCCTCGGGGGAGACACTGGCCCCTCTGTCCTCGCCGTCCTTCTGATGCTGCTGGGCCGCCAGCGCCGTGAGTTGAGCCGACTGCTTGACCAGAGACACCCGGTAGAAGTAATTCCTCCAGAAAACCTCCTCCTTCACCCTGCCGAACACACCACACGTCGTATCAGCGTTTGGATGTCGACCCGAGTGTCTCACACACCCACACACACACACACACACACGGAGAGTACTGACTGTTTGGGAACCAGGTCGAAGCGCATGCGGTTGAGGAGCTGGTCCTCCTCCAGCATCACTGCAGCCAGAGGATACATCTGCTCCATGTCAAAGTGGAACTGGACACCAGCAGGAGGGTCACGCAAGAAATTTCTCTTGTCCTACAATCAGCGGCCCGGAGAGGTGGGTTTGAACAAAGGATTAAATATCAGGGTATAAAGAGCGATGAGGTCACAGATATGACGACAGATTTATTGGGTGCTTACAGCTGACAGAGCGAGGATCTGCTGCATGATGGTCTCCTCCTCGTTGTAGCCGACCCAAGGAGGCACGGCGGCATCTGGACACAAACAAGGAAGACTAACTACGGCCCCTCAAGACACACTTCAAATATGTGTGAAAGAATGAGGGTCACTTCACTCCCACTGTTTCTAGAAGGCCTCGGCAGTGTCGCCCACACAAAAGACAGGGCGTATAAAGCGAGCGACTAAGTCACAGGCTGTAGGTTGTCCCGTGATGCAGGCGTTCACAGAACACAACGCATACTTTTCACGGAGGTTTACTCTGGATGTCGTGTCAGAGTTTAAATTGGATCGGACGTTACCAGATTTTTTGGCCTTCTTCTCTTGGACGAACTTCTCTTGTTCCTTCTGAAAGTCTCCAAGGAAAGTCTAAGCACACACACACACACACACACACACACACACACACACACACACACGGATTACAGAAGAGTAAAGGGGCAGGAGGACCCATGTCATGCTCAAATATTTTCCCCACGTGACGCCAAACTTGTCAAACAGGGTGACGTCAGCCACTTGCCTTGTCTATGATGCCATCGATCTTCCCCTCTTCCACCGTCTTCTTGATGTTCTGAGCCGTCTCCACCACCGACTCGGAGATCTTCTTGGAGGCACTGGACGCAAAGCTGAAGATGTAATCTTTGTAGAAGAAGAGGAAAGCGTGGGTGAGTGAATGATCATCATCATCATCATCAGATTGAGGGCCTATTGCCAAAAAGCATTGCAACGAGTAGCAATGTCGTTGTTAGCATAGCACCAAAACCTCGAGTCTTGAGACGCATTTAGCTAATGACTTAGCTTAGCTAGCTTTGTTTCCCCTTCCCGCAAAAACAGCAGCTTCTTTCTCACCACCAAGTCCTTGTCCGTGCTCGGAGATGTCTCCGTCTGCCTCCGGGTCTCCGGCGCCGTCAGCTGGCCGCTGTTTGTTTACCTCGTTTTGTGCTTCCACCACCTTTTCTTCCTGCTCCGCCGCACGCAGGTTGTCCGCGTCGCTGCGCGTCTGGTTCTCCAGACCCAGCCACGTGCCGAGGCCCCTGAACATGCTGGTCGGGGTGCAGTGACAAGTTTTATATTTTGGTTTGAGCAAAAAGCCACAATCACAACAGAAGGTGATTCTTCGCTCTACGCAACCAGGAAACGCGCTGGCAGCCTTTCTTCTTCTCGCGTTAGAAGCTGTGTGAGTGAAGTGAGTGCTGCTGCCGCCCGGTGGCCGGAGGACGAGCGGTCAAAAAAAATGCACTGGACCGTAATAATTTAGGCAATAATATTACCGAAGTATTTATTACAGAAAGGCCCTAATACATTAAAAACATGTAATATAGCGTTATATCTAAAAGTATATGTTTCAGGGGACAAAGGAAGGACTGTTGCTATGGTAATGATTGTAGTAGACAGTAGTTCTTACGAAAGACTGTGCGTTACTCAACCGTTAGGTGGCGGTAAAGAGCTCATCTTAAAAACAAGACAAGACGAGGAGGAAGAGCGGAGGACTCATGTCACATCAGCCTAAGGTGAGTTTGCAGTTGATTGTGGTTCACGTCTTGTTAAATGGAAGGAATTTAGTCAGAGATATGTGACTATGATTATTCCCACGGAGCCTGATCAGAATGGTTGGAGCGGAGTTTCACTGGAACGATTAGCCGGGCAGCTAGGCCGCTTACGCCAGACCCCATCCACGCATCAGCCGTTCGTAACGGAGCGAGCGCAAACTGAATGCGTAAAGCGAAATGGAAATTATTTTAAACGCTCCAGAGTAAACGACGGTGTCGGGGTGAATTCGGCTTGCGTAGAAGAGCGATTTGTGGTAACTCGTACGTTGTTATTTTGTGCTCCGTCACGATAAGATGGTCGAGCAACTGAATGATCCTAACGAACGCGTTCATACATCCACAGTAACTGCGACAGGTCCGATACTTTCTCTTTCCTTTTTGAAACAGTGACGTATTTTCCCAGCCTGAACATGAAGACTCTGATGGTGTTCGACTTTGACGACACGGTGGTGGATGACAACAGTGACACTTGGGTGATCAGGTAATACTATTAAACTATGAAAAAGATTGTAACCGCGCACAAGTTGTCACATATTTTCAACGCTGTAAAATGAAGCCTAATACCGTTTAACCACAGATTAAATTCAATTCGCTATGTTTTATTTCCAAGCACATCTGTTTGTTTTCTCCTCTTCCCAGATGCCTTCCAAGTAACACCCTTCCTGACTCTGTGAAGAATTCCTACAGAAAAGGCCACTGGACTGAGTTCATGGGCAGAGTGATGAGCTACATAGGTGAGTAACTATTACCTCTTCCGTAGTTTGGTCAGTCGTCGGGTTTATTTTGAATGGCACCACTACCCACTCTTCGGTCCTTTCCATCTCTTTATATATATTATTTTACCTTTCCGTGCAGGAGACCAGAAGGTCACCCCCGAGGGGATCCGCAGCGTGATGGAGACCATCCCCTTCGCCCCCGGAATGACAGACCTGCTGACGTTCATATCCGATCACAAGAGCACCATTGACTGCATCGTCATCTCCGACTCCAACACCCTGTTCATAGACTGGATCCTCCAAGCGTCTGGACTCCAGGCGGCGGTCGACCGGGTCTTCACCAACCCGGCGAAGTTCAACGAGCTCGGGTACATGGAGGTGCGTTGCCACCACTCCCACGACTGCGAGCGCTGCCCCGTCAACCTATGCAAGAGGAAAGTCCTGCAGCTGTTCCTGTCGGAGCAGTGCGCCCGAGGAGTGGAGTACCAACGGGTGGTGTATGCGGGCGACGGCGGGAACGATCTCTGTCCCACTTCCTGTCTCGGGGAACGCGACGTGGTGATGCCCAGGAAGGGTTTCACCCTGGAGAAACTGCTGGCCAAACTGGAGGATGACGCTCCCCTGAGTGCCAGAGTGGTGGCGTGGAGCAGTGGCACCGCCATCCTCGAGGAACTGAAAGCAAGTATGCAGTCGTGACCCGGGACACCGAGAGCGCCATCAAAAGTACCAGTTGTGACTTGAAACTGAAATATTGCAAAAAATAATAATTGTTAGTCGATCAAATATATATATTTTTAAAGTCTGATTGTGTTGTTAAAATAATTTTGAATTGGGAACAAATCCATCATTTACTCTGAGCTGAAATGAAGGAATCAATGTAGTGTTTGGAATTGGAAGTCTGGAATAAAAAATTAAAAATCTACATATATATCTATACCTACAATTGTCCAGTCAGGGCGGAGCTGCTGTGCAGACAGGGAGTGCACGTCCGCCCGCACACAGCTACTAGCCCTATCAGGTTTACAAGGTTGTAAACTTAGGGGTTTACCACCCCCAGTCGCCATAGCAACACATGTGGTATTTCCAGTCTACCTGCTGCGTCATGCAGGGGGAGTTGTGTAAGCAGCAGTGTTTCCCCCCCCTTCACGCTACGCTGCTTTACTCCGATCTCCCCGTTTCAATGAGACACTTTGTGGTCCGGATCTTCCTGCTAGAAGGCGCTTCACGTGATATGAGAGCATATCTGTGGGCGCGGCTGCAGTGAGCGAGCAAACGCAGCGCGCTCACGTGGTCGGATGACACGCGCTAAATCTTCCTACAGCTATTTATGTTATGCACTGAATATTAAAGAGAGAAACTTAAGCAATGGGCGAGAAAACAAATAATTCTGTTGTTGTTACCATCCTCTAAACACATCAAAACATAATAATTGAATCCTCCCCTTCAGCCCTTAATGTCACTACAATATGTTTGTAAGTACAAGTTGTTAAATGTCAGTTATAATATGAGCTGATGCACTTACCACTATACCAGTTACACCTTTGTGTAACTGGTATATATTACATTGCAATTAGCATTTTTAGGCCTAGTCACAGGTAGTAAGCCATGTCACTGTGGCCGTGAGTCATAATTCACATTCATTCATTTATTCGGTCATCACCTCTGCTTTTCCTACTGTGAAATGTCCTCAGTGAGTAAGTTTATCTAGTAAACAGGATTCTGTGCAGCAGACAGCATTTCAAAACAACACTTCTTTCATTAGTTTACCTCAGTTGCACAATATTGTGTAAAGATTGATGAAATTAAATGTTGTCAATGCAAAGTTGGATGGTGTACGAGTCACCCAAAGCTTGGATTTACACAATGCATCTTAAATGTGCTGCTCTGACTGTTTTACATCTCAGCGTAGTTTGTAGTCCTACACACAATTAATTGGCATAAACTTCAACGTATAAGTAAAATGAACAAAGTCCATGTCTCAGAACTGTGTTTTTTTAAATCATTAATCAAGGCTTCGTTCAGTAATATTAAACAGAGAGTATTAAAATGATCAGTGGACTTGGTCCATATATACCAGCAATGACAAACCTGGATACAATGTGGTTTCTCTAACTTACACGAGAGAGAAACTGTCCTGTGAAATGTGATTTGTTTATTCTTCAACTTGTGATTCTAATAATGCGAATAAAATAGAAACTTTTTTTCCTTCTCATG
This sequence comes from Gasterosteus aculeatus, assembly GCF_964276395.1. Taxonomy (NCBI): domain Eukaryota; kingdom Metazoa; phylum Chordata; class Actinopteri; order Perciformes; family Gasterosteidae; genus Gasterosteus; species Gasterosteus aculeatus. The sequence continues at coordinate 3,548,357 of NC_135700.1, forward strand.
TCTTCATGCCTTTGTTGAGCTGTGATGGTTTGGGTTGCATAAGCCAGGACATTAATATCAATTTCCTTTTTACTTTGTATGATTAAACGGAGTGGACAAAATACCAGAAACCCCTGACGGGGTCCAATAGAGGTCTATGAGGGGGGTCGGTAAATGGCTGAAACAAGCTCTTTGGAGGCAATAGACAGTAAATAGACCTTTATCAATTATAGAGCATTTACTAGGTTAAACCTGCTAAGAAAAAACATCCAGTCCGTCATCTGTCAAAAGGCCAAAGAAAGGGATCGGCCGTTTGATCCCCGACTTCCCTCGTGTCCGTGTGTCCTTGGGCAAGTCGCTCAACCCCAGATTCCTCCCGCCGCTGTGGCTCGTGTGTGTGAATGTCACTTACTGATGGGCAGGTGGCACTGTGTGTGTGTGTGTGTGTGTGTGTGTGTGTGTGTGTGTTGTAGCTCCTGTCAGTGTGTGGATGGCGGAACAATGACATGTATTGTTAAAGTTCTTGTAGTGGTTGGAAAACGAGTGCAGTCCATTTACTATTTACCATCATAACCTACGAGTTAGCGAACGGGACTTGAGTCGTTTGAAAAAAACTGAAGTAAACAACACATTTCTTTTCAAAAGATGATTTTAGTAGTTCTTATCACGCCGTCACGCTGACTGATCCCTCTGGTGACAATCAAAATTGATTTAAAAAAAAGGAAATATGTGAATCGTAAGACAGTTTTGTCCTTTTTTGAGATAATCATTATTGATGTGGTTTTGGCCCAAACTTCAACCAGCAGTTAACCCAAGAACTGATCCACCTGTTTTTTTTTAAAAATGAGCGGATGCATCCTGTGAAGATGCAGAGATTTCCTTTCCCAATACTGTGAGAGAAAAAGCATCACTGGATTGGCACAAATTGAGGGGGATTTAAAGGCGGATTTGGAGAGGGATGCAGGCCAACATCTCACAGACAGCTCTCGCCTAAGATCTAACCTGGTATTATGATCCAAGACGCAGCAGGCTTTGTTTACTTTCTGAATCCGCTCTTCAGTGGGAAGCAGCTTTGGATGAGGCTCCCTGTATTAAGGGGGGGATGCTTGGTTGCATAAGTAACCGGCGGGCTCAACAGTGAGGATACGAGTCCTTGAAGTTCAGACTAGTTTACTCAGAAAGTTTGATGTTTGGGCGCGCAGAGGAGGAACACAAACAGCTGGTGTCTGCGAATAAGCGCAGATATTCTTCTACGTTGACAAGCAGCATGTAGAGTTTTATGTTATGGCTGCTGTTGGTGAGGCTGTAGTCTGTCTATCCAAAGTAGCCTCAATAAACCAGCATGTAATGCAGCCGCTACATATCTAAGGATGTGCGATATTATACGATAATAAAATGAAAAGACGCATATTTATATTTCAGGAGCTATGAAGGTTGTTTCGATGGCCGTCCTGAGCGTGTTGTGGGGCCACTTAAAGTGTGTAGTTAGTGCGCAGTCCTTGAAACGTTGCCTTCACTTCACACTACGGTTTCCATTTCATAGTTGTTTCGAGCTGAAGTCCTTAATGATCCCGTAATGAATATATTTGTGTTATTAACTGTTTTACACTGTTTTTTATACTTCAAGGATGTCACCTTGGACTGTTGGAACATGTGATGGTTGTTTCCTACTAACTGAAAAGACAACCAAAACAATATGGAATAAATGTACTTTATCTATGAGCCCTCAACCCATTCATCTGACAGTTAGTAATACACACAAATGTAAAGTAAAGATACCTTTGGTTCAGCTAGAAATGAAGAAAAAAAAGTAGTAAAGAAGCAGAAAACAGAGAAGTGTCCACAACTTAATAAAGTACACAGTGCTGATATTAAACATATCAGGGGGAATTGTTAGCAAAAAGCATAACGTATTACTGTACACATACATGTCCTGACAAAAACGGAGGTATGTTGCCACAGTGTCAGTTAGCTCTTCCAGGTCTGTAGCAGCAGCCTAAAAAACGATGTGTTGTTTAATATTCAGTAGTCATCTGTGTTCTTATTTCTTTCATTTATTCATGTATGAATAATCCAAGAAACAGTAGAGATGGGGAATCTGTAGATATGAGAAATAGCGAAAGACACTGCCCGGAGCATTCATTAAATACATGTTTTACCTCAAATGGATGGTGTGCGCTGTCATAGTGGACCCCTCCAAAACTGCAGTAACATCACAGCGAGCTGCGGTACATATTTCTTAACCTTGATTTAGTGTTGTGCTGTTGGCCTGGTAGTTTGTGGTATTCTGGCATTTTCCACACTTCACAACTCTTCCATTCCCGCCTTCAACCCCCCCCCACCCGCCTTAGTCAGCATTGGGAGAAGACATCTGCTCCACCAGAGTCATCATAACCCAGCTGGACACGGGGGGCTCGCTGAAGGCCGCTGACCTGCTGCAATCGGGACCGGTGAAGAGGCCCGAGAGGCCTTCCCGCTGCGCCGACCAGATGCCTCGGCACGCTGGCGTTTCTCCAGCTTGGCACATGCCTCACCCTGGAGGAAGCTGGCAGGCTGATCAGCTCTCTCTATCCGGTGACGTCTTAATGATCTAAGACAGTGAGACAAAACTGTTTCTGCTTATTAAGACATTGAGTATTTTCCAAATGTGTGGTGTTCTTAAAATATGGAGAGTCATTTAAGTAAGGCTTGAAGAAATTTGGCACACGAACAAATATAGAAATACATCTTGGTTATTATTTAAGCACTCCTTTGCGTGATTTGTGAGACTCTTTGTCTCTTTTTCTGAGTCTGAGTTCAGAAACAGGAATCTTTTTATTAAATGGTGGTTTGAGGCTCTGAATTTGTAAGTGTAGGATTCTTTATTTAAAGCTGAAAATCTTTTGATTGTTTTTTTTCTTTTAAACATGACAAAACAATCAGGAGCATGAGCCATATTATTCACATGAAAAGGAACAATCTCAGATACTCTTCTCTTCCTACCAATACTGACTTCTGCTAGTTAGCTTTGCGTTGGACAAAAAAGTCACGCTGGCCCACTGACCAATCACAGCGCATGTTAATGGTGGCGTATTTCCAGGTTACCTAGAATGCCCCGGCACGTCAAAGAATACCTAATGATCTGATTGGTTGAAGACTATGACACTCAATGATAACGTCCCCATGTACTTTCAACTGCAAGGCCAGCTAGAAGGCCTCGGCCCTCTCTTCTCACGTAGAGACCATAGAGGTGAAATCTGATTGGATAAAAGCTCTGTCCACTGATCAGCCCTCTCCAAACCTGCAGGGGCAACTGGAAAACGTACTGGAAAGGGAATGTTTAATGCTCATGCACAACCTCTGGGGTTTAACAAATAAAGAAAAATAATAGGATGACACATGCATATGCCCTTTGTTTCTTCCCAGCAAGTCAATGTATTAATAATACCTTTAGAGCTCCATAATTAACACGTACTACATACTGCTGCAGACTTAGGTACTACACACTGCTGCAGACTAACGTACTACATACTACTGCAGACTAACGTACTACCTACTACTGGAGACTTACGTACTACACACTGCTGCAGACTTACGTACTACACACTGCTGCAGACTAACGTACTACATACTACTGCAGACTAACGTACTACCTACTACTGGAGACTTACGTACTACCTACTACTGCAGACTTACGTACTACACACTGCTGCAGACTTACATACTACACACTGCTGCAGACTTACGTACTACACACTGCTGCAGACTTAGGTACTACACACTGCTGCAGACTAACGTACTACATACTACTGCAGACTAACGTACTACCTACTACTGGAGACTTACGTACTACACACTGCTGCAGACTTACGTACTACACACTGCTGCAGACTTACGTACTACACACTGCTGCAGACTTACGTACTACACACTGCTGCAGACTAACGTACTACATACTACTGCAGACTAACGTACTACCTACTACTGGAGACTTACGTACTACCTACTACTGCAGACTTACGTACTACACACTGCTGCAGACTTACGTACTACACACTACTGCAGACTTACGTACTACACACTGCTGCAGACTTAGGTACTACACACTGCTGCAGACTAACGTACTACATACTACTGCAGACTAACGTACTACCTACTACTGGAGACTTACGTACTACACACTGCTGCAGACTTACGTACTACACACTGCTGCAGACTTACGTACTACACACTGCTGCAGACTTACGTACTACACACTGCTGCAGACTAACGTACTACATACTACTGCAGACTAACGTACTACCTACTACTGGAGACTTACGTACTACCTACTACTGCAGACTTACGTACTACACACTGCTGCAGACTTACGTACTACACACTACTGCAGACTTACGTACTACACACTGCTGCAGACTTACGTACTACACACTGCTGCAGACTTACGTACTACATACTAACATACTGCATACTACTGCAGACTTGCATACTACATACTTCTGCAGACTAACGTACTGCACACTAACGTACTTCAGAATGATGTACTCTATGCCATCAGTGCGTACTGCTTCCTGCCTGAATGAAGAATTGAGAATAGTATTACCAGCAGAATCAAGGCAGCCTGCCGATGTATTTCTTGGATGGACTGACCTTGTATTCAGAATCTGGTGACTTTATTGAAAGAAAACAAATTAAAACTTGAGAGTAAGCAAACATGGCACACTTAGAAATTGACTTTAAATGGTGGTATTTTGAACTGAATGTTTATTGTGAATCACATCATGTGAAGTGCATGAAATGAATCCCTGAATAAAAAAATGAATAAAAATGAGAAGAATTAGTGCTTCTCAGAGGACGTCGTAAAAAAAATACTACATGTAGTGTTGGGTGTTTATGCTCTGACTGATTCACCTATGAGAAGGATGATGAATGACTCTCTTACTTGGCTCATTGTACTCAGCTTTTCTCGTCGCTTACTCTTTTTCCCCTGGGCTTTAGTCGGTTCTCATGTTGGCAGACAGACACAATTTGAGGCTCTTGGGCTTTGCTCAGTGAGGTTAAAATCAAACATAAGCTTGTTTTTACCTCCAGAAAGGCTGCTCCAATAAGGCCGATCTGCTCTTCTGGGTTTGGTTTCTGGGAATCAAGTACCTCCTTCTCAATTTAGAGTTTGCTCTACTGTGAAAGGAGGAAACTGTGTGTGTGTGTGTGGCTGTTTGAGAGTTAACAAGCAAAAAGAAAGCGAGAGATGAAGACAGACTGACAGGCAGTCCAGCGCATAGGCAGACAGAGACAGACAGGGAGGGACAGCCTCTGGTCGCCTGCGTCTTTCTACCTCAACCTTGTCTGAACTCCTGGTTCACAATGAGTTTCCCTGTGAACTGTCCCTCACTGATCGTCACAGAGAAGTGGTACCATCCACAGGAGTGTAACACATCTCAAACTTATTTACACAGACATCTGTGTTTCCCTCACGATGGGACTGTAATAACCTCTGTAATTCCTCAACTCTCCATTTAGACGTTTTCATTTCTCCATTTGTACTCTAACCTAAAAAAGTAATGATTATCCAATTTTATGTAAATTACATACCAAACGTAAACGGCAAATAAGGTCAAACAGGCTGTTTAACACCATCATTTGAAAAATAGAAGGTTTTGACACAGCCTCCTGATGTTAGCTGATGTCAGCATTCAGCCTCACAGTGCTGCCAACATTTAAATTGATTGTCCATCACTGTTTCATTTTGTAAGTACATTAACAATTTGTTTGTTTGTTTGAAATGTCGTTCAATTTTTGCCAAAACTTTATTGGGAAGTAATAGTAGTAGTCATTTAAAAAAAGTGATGGATCCTGTATTTTGAAACTTTTAAATGGTACAAAAGAAATCAACGCCATTGCATAAGTAACATTGTCATACTACAACATCACAGTTTCAGTGTGCGATGCTCTAAACGGACTTTACCAATGGTGTCTCCACCAATCAGCTCAAGGGTGACACATATTAATTATACTTGGGAATTGCTAATACGGCACGGCTGCAATAAAGCAAATATGCCATTGTAAATTGTGTGAAACCCTATTAGGTATGCACAGAGCCCAGTCTGAACTTACATGACAAATGCTTACCCTTTTCTCCCAATTACTCCAAAGTCTATGCTCATTGTTCTCTTTGACAATAATGGCCCAGATCTAAATCTCCTTGACCCATTTCATTTCAAGTTCCACCGCTGTGTGCTCTGAAGGCTGAAAACCAGCCCAGCACAACTCTGCTCTTTCCCGCAAACCCGGTGCCTCTGCGGCATCATCTCCGTGCCGAGGAGTCCCAGTAATGAATGTGTGCCGCCAGGGGAGGACAGTGTTGCTCCATGTGGAATCTACAACCGGGCTTGATAAGAAATAACACAGTCTATGCGAGGGCGAACGGCTCGCACTGTGCTGTTTGAACTTTTCAAACATTTTTCGGCCCAACCCGGTGGAACTTTTTGTTCTAGACAAGCAAGGACACAAACAATCATACAATCAATGAGAGAGCTGATGGACAAGAGAATCCTGGTGAAGTACCTTTGGATCCAGCCCGAGCAATGGTTCATCCTTCATCGGTGATGTGGCGGATGGCGCAGCCCCCTCGTCTCAACCACTTCTGAAGGCTGAGAGGTTTCAAAACCTTTCCCCGACACCTTTAGTTAAGTTGCCCTTGAGCAAGGCTCTTAATCACGGGTGACTGGAGTGACTACTTCTGTGGCCGCTTTGAAGGGGTTCTTTACAGGTTGCCGAAACAAGTAGCAAAGGATAAAGAAATATTTAGTGCATAAAAGTTCTCATACTCATTACTTTTTCTGTTTTTGTTGATTAAATTGATTGATTGACAGAGGATTAAAACGGTCAAGGAGGTTGAGGAGGAGCAAATAAGGTCGGTGGCAACGGGTTGTCAATAGAGGACCAAGAGGACAGTGACAAGGACCATTTTACATCCACCACTTCACCTCCTTCACCCACCCAAAATATTCCACTCATAACCCCCCCATTCTTTCATCCTTCCCTCCTCACAGCTCTGCTCAATGTCCTGATCCTGGTTGTTTTTGCTACTCAAAGCTGATAATGAAACCCCTCACTCAGCGTGGTTACATGGATTCCAATAACTGGCGTAGTCGGACTGAAATCGAATTATCCGTTTCATGTAAACACCTTTGTCCGACTACGTGCGGTCCAACTACCATCCGACTAACCCCCCTGGATAACTCGGTCCGATCCAGTTAATAGTTTGACTATTGCGGCATGTAACGGTGAATCGGATGAGGAACTGGACTTTGCGTCTTTGCGCATGCTTGAGATCCCGACGGCGTCTTCTCTCCGTTATCAAATCAGCCAATAGCGCCATTCGCATTCGCTGTGCTCCTATTAACATCATGCACACATAGCAGAGGGATGTAGCTTCACCTGGCTCTCCGTTCGCCATCTTTCTCGTAATGTTGATGTTGTTGTTGTTGGTAGTGGTGAAGCGGTCAAGCGAAAATGGCTGTATCACAACTAGTTGTAATGAAAACAGCGCCACCTATCGTATCGGATATGACGTGCTTTCGGCCAATGATTCGATTTATTCACTGCCATGTATATTGGGATAATATCACCTCGCCCCGAAAGATAGCATAGTGCGACTAAGCAAAGATTCAAATTATACCATCATGTAAACACACTGACTGGTTTTCAGTGGGGAGGCCCTCGGCCCTCACCTTGTGGCTGTTATCACCAACGTGTGAGCCACACCACTTTAATACAATAAATTAGCTGGTGCCTAAATGTTCTTACACCTCAGAAGCGATGGTGTCTCATCTCGGCCGCCGAAAAGGCCGGTGGTGGGCCGCACTCACGTATGAGGGCCTAACAAATCCAAGATGACAATCTAATAGCTCAATGTAGTGGTTTTATCCGTTGGAAAAAATTGCTTGAAAGCGCTGTGAAATTGTACATTCATTTGTCACAGTCTGTCTCCTGTCCTCAATACACAGGTATTTTTTTTCTTAACTCTCTTTTTGGTTTCTTCTATAATATTCTGATAATGTCAAGCATGTTCATGATAGCTATAAGAAATTTACTCCGCCCATTTCAATACAGTTACATAAAGTCACATTTGAAAATCTACAATTAAATAAAATCACAAGAATACTGCAAATACATGACATGGATTAGATCAAAGCACTGAAGGGTAAAATAAGCCAAAAAGTAAAATATAACAGATTACTCACTAGAACCATAAATATATGCGTAACTAATGAAGAAGTTTATTTGGCATTTCAGAGGATGACATGAATGCAGACAGCCATAGCCTGACTCGAGCCCCGAGGTTCTGAGCCTGATTTGCTCATTAATTTAGGGTTTAAAAAAAGATTAGTGATTTAAAGTGATTTAGAATATGTTACTGATTAGAGAGTCTTTTATTAGTCCCACTCCGAGGTAATTGGTCGCATTACGGCAACAAAAGGGACAGGGCAACAACATTAGACATTAGTAAAAAAATAACAAGACATAATGAATAAGTAAACAGTCACAAACTAAACATAGCAGTAGCCTGACTGAATGATTGAGTTCACATTAATGCACATATAAAATATTGATATTGCTCATCTGCACATCACCTCTGGATCACTGGACCCACTGGATCAAGGGGGCATATGAGGTGCATTTGTGTTCCCAAACCAGTCCAGTGTATTGCTCAGGTGAACACCGGGCATTTGTATGAGTTCACCATTTAAATGTGCATTCCCCACATTTTTACTGGTATAGGAGGAGAGTGTTTGCACGTACCAACCAGAGTTTGGAGGTGAATCCGATGGCCCCAGTCCGCAAAACCGTAGCTCCTCACTGTGAGGATCATGATGATTGCTGAGTCCTTAGAGAACCTTCACAAGGTGAAATAGAAAGTAAGCAACATGTGTTACCTTTGGGGCCCACAGGCTGCGATGCTTGGACTGACATAACCACATCCTGACATACCGTGGTCGGTATGGCGAGGTAGACCAAGATCCACTCCTGTGCCCTACAACTCTTTCAACTTTTTCCAGGTGGGAGAGGGATCTATGTAGGCGGTAGATGACAGCGTCATTCACCCCAAAGCCAGGTTGATTCTCTACTCAAAACTATTTTTCTTTACTTTATCTCCTCCAGGTATTTCTCTGTAATGTTCCTGAAATCACCATCAGATGTTTCATATACTTTATGCTTCCATTCTTCTTGGATGTGTTTGTTTTCAACAAATCACCTTCCCGAGAGCCACATCGCTGTTAGCATTACTAAATCCCCTCATAACGTTGCTTGCTTTATGTCTTAAGATGAAACGCAGCTTTCAAGCTGGAAGTCATCCTGTCAACTCATCACACAGATTCAGGCTTTCCTAAGTGGCAAGAGCAGATGCTGTTGGTTAGCTGCTGGGAGCTGAAAATGATGCTAAACCAGCATTGGGTTGATTGCATGGGACCCGATTCCCAAACTCAAAGCTATATTGGTTGCTTACTGTGATGTTTAGTGTTGTTCACAGATGTAAACTAAACTTGTAAGTATTTGATTAAGAATTACCCCCAAGTGTTCTTTCATGGTTTTTCTGCGTGAGCTCCAATAGCTTCACAGCATTTTTGCCTCGCACAAGGCAGAATTATCTCTTTGGAAGTATGCTGTGCAGGGGAAAAGTAAATCCTCATATTGCTGTAAGGTGTCTTGAACAAGGGTAGATTATAAGATTTTATTTTTTAAGTCGAAGGCAAATTAGGTATTCGAGATACCTGGGGCAGCTAATATCTGAAAAAAAGTTAAAATGTCCTACAGAAGAGAGATATTGCAAAAGTGTGATATCAAACCAGAGCCTGTTGGTGCTGCAGCGCGGCAGCGATATGGTATCTGTTCAGCCACTCAAAATGTCTACATTTTGCAACAATATTACAAGGATCGTTTAGAGGCAGAGGCCCTGTGCTCTTATCAAAATACCATTGCTGATGCTTGAGAAGATCGAGCACAACACACGTTGTGAGCTGTCTCCCCTCATTCAAAGATGACTTATTTTTGCTGTGGCGGCCTTTAAACATCACACATCATAATTGGACCACGCAGTTATTTAATTTGAGAAGCCACAGAATGTGAGGTGAGGGGTTGAGGGTGGGGATGATTAACAGCTTTATCTACCCAACATTATTATTGGCGTCATAATGTGTCTTCAAAAGATGTGTGCTAGAAATACGTTCAGTCCGTGTAAAGGGTGGCTTCCTATTTCTTGCCTAACCCCCAAATCTCACTCGCTGATGTCATTTGGAACTTAGTGTGATTGATTGCATGTCAAAAGAAGCATAACCAATTTGTTTCTGAAGGATGTATGGGAATTTAAAATTCGGTACTGATTATAATTCAAAGCATATATGTGCCTTTGCTTTGTTCGGTTGAGCATCAACTACCGAGGTGTAGGCAGTTCTGCAAGCAAACGCCAAATGACAAAGTTATGTTGAGTTTAGAATGAAGCACTGGTCCTGTCTCTTAAATTAGCAGGCTGTCATTTTGGTATGTCTATGAACTCATTATGAGCGTTACTCAAGACATCCTCACACTCACAGGCAGACACACACCCACATGCTACAACACAATACTTGGAGTTAGCCAGTATCAACTCAACGTACCTGCACACAAGGTCATTCATACAGGCTATGGAAAATAGCACCAATAACTGTGTACTCTGTATTCATTTGTACAAGTTTAACGAGAAATAAACTACGTTATCATGTTTGATAATAAAATATATATGTTTGACATAAAATATATTACCATATTATCTGTTTAATTGCATTTTCTGACTTCAGAAATGCAAATAGGCAACACAATTCAACAGAACCATTCGTTAAACGCGTAAATACCGATATATACTTTTTAATATTTAAAAAAATACAATTTTTATCTCTACAAAATGTTAACTATATATTTATTCAAAATAAAACCAGACCTACTTATCTTCTTTTAACTTACTGTTAAAAAATGATACAAAGAGCTATTTCCCCGCGACTGATTGGCCGATTAGTGTAATTGACAACTCATTGGAATTGTTACAGCCTATAGAATTGAGCTGAGGATGAGCGTGCTGACGAAACACGACACTGGTGATTCGACTGCCACACAGTAAGTGACGTGTCATATTATGTTGTATTTTTGAAGCCAAAACAAAAACTTTTTATGGGTACATGACATTTTAAAAATATTTTTGGGCTTTTCAGATTCCTGTTGATGTTCTTCGGCTGATGAGTTGCTCAGGGCTTTCCTGTATACCTCTGGAATCGGTGTATTGTCTGTTGCAGTATGTTTAGCGCGAGGTGGTGGCGCGTTTTTGCTAAACATTTTTGAATGGGTTTCCTAAATATCTGATGTATTGTGAAGTGATTGAGTGACTGAAGGGAGTGAGTAGGGCTGCACGGTATGGCCAAAAGTCCCATCACGGTATTAAGAAAGATTCTGACAGTATCCCGGTATGTGACGGTATTGCTTTTTCAAGTAAACATTAATTAATTGACCCCGAAAAGGACCGAGGCTACCTGAACAGCTGTTTGCCGTGTAAGTGGCGAGTTAGCTTGTTAGCGAGTTAGCTTGCTGTGGCTGCAAACAGCTGTTCAACTGTACCAAACAGCTGCCCGCCTCTAGCTGACCAACTTGCTCACAAGTGGCCGGCGAGGTAGATTGTTAGCGTGTTAGTTTGTTAGCTAGTTTGCGTGTTAGCTTGTTGTGGCTGCCATCAGAGGCTCGACAAACGTTTTCTGATCTAACGAATCTTGCGTCGGATTTTCCAGAACCAAAAACCCTCCAAACAGACACAGCTCCTCTCTTGGGCAACTAGTTGTGTTCTCTGGTCTCTTGTTGTTCCTCCTGTTTTTCCGTGTTTTCATGTAGCAAGTTACTTCTTGTTGTGAGCTGTACCCAGCATGCCGTTCGGCAGGGAAATTTTAGAAATATACAATTATTATTGTTACAAATTGTTTATGTGTCACAAGCTGTTGTGTCGTGGTGTTTTACCATGTTAAAGAGTGTTTGTTGTGGGTTATTATTTATTTATTAGTTATTTCAGAACTCCTCCGAGGCCTCAGAGTCAAAGTCCGCCACCAGGTGGGTGGAGGGGTTCCGGTGGTCGGGTTCCTCGGTTCTAGGGAAAGGACCCTCATTGTCCGCACCAGGAACCTGCAGGGTATTCCTGGCATTCATCTTGGTCCTCGATGGTTGTCCTGGGTGCTGCTGATGAAACCTTGCGATTAGTCTGGAGTCGCAGATGTTCCGAGTTGAAACCCATTGCCTCTCCTCAGGCCCATACCCTTCCCAGTTGACCAGGTACTGAAACCCTTGCCCCCGGCGGCGGGAGCGCAGCAGGTGATGAACTGTGACTGGGCATCCTTCAAAGAAATGAGGAGGAGGAGGAGGCGCAGCAGCCGGCACCGAAGGACTCTCATGTACCAGTTTTACCCTGATTGACCCGTGGAATGTGGGATGATGCACATGGTTCCTAGAAGCTTGAGTCTGCTGCTGGGTTGATGATCCTCTCATTTGCAAAAAGGCCAATAAACCTTTCCCCCACCTTCTTCTCCATCCGCAAGGGTAGATTCCGGGTTCCGCAGCCACACCCTCTGTTCCACCTGGTAGATGGGGGCTGGTGCGCGGTGTCTGTTAGCCGCTGTTGAGAAGCATACCACAGACTGGTGAAGGGTAGCTTGGTCCTTAGCCCAGATCTGGCAGCAGCGGCAGACAAATGTCCTTCTTCAATGCGGTGAACAGAGGTGGCTGGAATCCATAGACACACTGAAATGGTGACATGCCTGTGGCGGAACTTAGGGTATTAAGCGTGTATTCCACCCACCTCAACTGGCCGGGCCCGGCGGCAGTGTTCAAGGAAACCATGCAGCGGAGAGTTGTTCTTCTGATTCTTCCTCTCCGTCTGACCGTTGGATTGGGAGTGAAAACCAGAGGACAGGCTGACAATGGCCCCAAGCAGAGCGCAGAATTCTCTCCAGAAGATGAAGGTGAATTGGGGTCCACGGTCAGAGACGACATCAACTGGAATCCTGTGCAGGCGGAAAACATGCTTGACTCAGCTGAAGGGAGATTGGATAATGGAATGAAGTTAGCCATCTTGCTGATCGGTCGACCACTGTCAGTATGGCAGTGTGGCCCTCAGATGGGGATAGTCCGGAGTCCAGAGGGATGTGGGACCATGAGGGATGATGAGGCACCAGGAGAGGCTGCAGGAGACCAAGCAAATTCCCTGGTGTCTTTGTTCAATGAGAGCCACCAGAAGCGCTGCTGCAGCACGTTGTGGGTCCTCTGTACTCTCGGGTGGTAGGTCAGCCTGGAGGAATATGCCCACTGGAGGACGTCGGACCGAACATTTCGAGGAATGAACAGGCGGTTAGGAGGGCATGCGCTGGGACCGGCTTTCACTAACTCCTCAATCTCCTAGGTAAGGGCGGCTACTCGGCAGGAGGCAGGAGGTATGGCTCAGGAGCCAGAGGTAAGTTCCTCCTATTCCCGGAACTGACAGAAAAGGTATAAGGCATGCCAGTGGGGGACCCGGGACGATAGCAGAGTGTAAAGTGGAACCGGGTGAAGAATAACGACCACCTTGGCCGCACGGACATACTCCGTCCACACCAGATGTGGGAGCTTAGTCACCTCCAATCAATGTCGCCACTCCTCCAGTGCCACCTTAACTGCCAGCAGTCCTCAATTACCAATGTCATCATTTTTCTTGGCGGGGGAAAGCCGACATGAGAAAAAGGCACAGGGATGAAGCTTTTGGTCAGTGGCCAAGCGCTGGGACAGGACACCTCCAACCCCTAGATCGGAGGCATCAACCTCCACCACAAATTGTCTGTCTGGATCCGGTACTCGGAGGATGGGTGCAGAGGTGAATCTGGATTTCAGGGTCTGGAAGGCTCCTTTGGCTGCTGAGGTCCACAGGAAAAGGGTCTTGGAGGAGGTGAGGGTGGTGATGAACCTCCCGATAGAAGTTGGCAAACCCCAAGGAGAATGATAGTTATTTTGGTTCTATTCATTTTGGAAGGGACTGATACTAAACTATATTTAAAAAGACAGTGTGAAAAAGGCAAATACATGTCAATTTGACAGGGCGTGGTTGTCCTCAGCTGTGAGTGGTTCAGAGAACGGTGCTGAGAAGAGGCTTAATCGGCCTCAGCTGAAATAGATATCCTGATTGTTTTTCCCTCTTGGATAAAATGCCGGTAAGCGCACAGGAGAGTAAAGAGGAGACACAGTTGGGCAGAGCGGACAATAAAACAAACGGCTTGTGACTAATATAATAAAAACATTGAGAAACCACAAACTGTGTTTCCTTGCCTCCTTATACTCAAGGAACCTTTAACGGTGACAGGATCCTGTTACAGAGACTTAGTCATTCTTTTCTCTGTTCAGAAAAATGTATATATTTGATATAGATACATATATATATATATATATATATATATATATATATATATATATATATATATATATATATATATGGAAAAGGCATAAGTCTTTTCAACCATGTATGAAATCATTTTAGAGATCTCAGAAGCTCACAGAAGTTGACATCAAGCATGACAAGGTCCCCTGGGACGTCCAAGCATTTCCAAGGGAACTCTTCCACAAGTGGAAGTAACCAAACAGAACCACAGGTTGGTGAGATTTTCATTCTTGAACAGCTCCGTTGCTCGCTGTCACCAGAAGTCAGTATGGGTCAAGAAACATGATCAGAAAATAAGGTTAACCGGGCTAGACCCCACCAGAGCCAAAGGACGACTGTGGGGTTCTGTTTGTGATTATGTTGGACAGTCCTATATCTACTTTTTTTCAACATTTTGGCAGAACTAAGAAGAGAAAAAAGCTCCCCATCTGTGTACAATAGGAAGATCGGAAAAGGGCATAGATCTCAGTCAATTGAGTGAGGGACAATTAAATATCTGGGCCATGTGTAACAGATCCAGTATCAGAAGAGGGACACTTCTTAAGAGTTGCGGAGAGCTGATAGACCACATTCTACTGCAAGCAGTCCATGTAGAATGTGATAGATGACAAATATGAAAATATACATAACAGCTGTAAAAGTATACTAAGAATGGCATAACATATTAGTAAAACCATTAATACATCTCTGCCATGAGAAAATATAAGATGTCCCTCTTATATTATGAACTATGAGCTAATATCAATACTACATTCTTACCAAAAGTATTAATATCTTTGTTCTACCTGTCACTAATTGTCAGCTCACCACCAACAAAAATCAAAAACCATTAGAGCAAGAGGGACGCACAAGGATTTACCAGATTACACATGTCTGAATACTGAGTAAATAGCTCGAATTTTCTTTTGTAAAGTGGACAACATTTTTGGTCAAAGACATGCATGCAAATGTCCCAACTAGTTCTAGTAGAAATCAGAAAAAAAATCTATTGAGGCAGTTCCTAATGGATAAAAGTATTTCTTATGTAATTAGCTATGACGCTGAACATTTCAGCCAGATTATGATTGAGTGGATGACAAAGACCACACACTTACACATGCATGCCATTATATTAAGGACAGGCATTTTATCTTGGTTGCAGTACATCAATGCTTCATTACATTGGGTTGACAAAATAAGAAGGAAGGGTGCAACAGCTTAATGTGTTTCTGTTCATTTTGATATTGAATTAAATAGGGATGGTTGCCTATCGTAGTGTCAACCACAGATCTTTCAGATGTTGATTGGGACTAAAATGTCGTTCCAACTACTAGATACAATTTTGTACCAACATTCATGGACCTCAAGGATGACAACCTTTAATACATGGTTGATGAAGAAATACCTGCAAAACTAATAATACCGCTTCAGCCTAGCTGTAGATTCTTTGTTTTTGAAGGCTTATTTATCAGCGATCCCCAATCTTTTTGCCTCATGGACTGGTTTAATGTTAGACAATGTTTTGCAAACGGGTCTTGAAGTAAACTGCCGTGCGCAGCGAGTGGCAATTGGTGATGCTTGGGAAATGTGACAAGAGGGACAAGTGCATAGAATGGGGAGAGAATTAAATTAAATGATCTCTTAAACGTCAGCATGTTAGTCCTATTTCATGTGTTACATGTAATGAATGCATTCATATCTGCAACATATTTGGGTTTTAACAGGCTGTGATAGACGTCGCCACTATCACGCAGCTTAAACATAGCTGCAGCAACTCATAAGCTGAATGCAGTTCAATGTTTCATGTGACTGATGCTACTATGCACCTGACCTTGAATCTTTTATTTAACTACCCCCCCAACCCTACCCCCCCTTCCCTTTCATTATGGTGAATAATGAAAGACATGTGCGAAACACAGCGGATTGACTGTTCTTTTTCATAGAAGACCGCCAGTAACATTCAGCTTGGGCCTTCAGTTACTGTTCGGCACTAATGCTGAAATAGAAAAATCGGTCTTACTGGCTTGTATAGGAGGACATAAGAGAGTAAGTGTGCATGTAAGTGATGGCTTACATAACCGCACACCTCACCTCCACTGTTTAACAGGAAAAGGCACACAGAATCCTATTTGAAGCCTGCTCTGTGGATTTAGCCACTTTAAAAATTCAAATCACTCACAGCAGGGTCAGGACAAAAGGAGGGTGGGAAGGGGAAGGTGGACTTAATGTGAAATCCAAATCCCATCAGAGACGGAGCGCAGGTTGGCACTGTTTTGCCTTACCACTAGATGTGAAGAGAGAACTCTTTGATGGGGGTCAAAAATTATATCCCATTTTGCACACCTTTTCCTTTTTTTGTTTTCACATTTCTACCCATCAAACTGGAAATCGCCAGAAGTGAAATGTATCATTATAGGATCTGTGTCCGCAGAGGAGCATGGCTAGAAGGCTAGGTGACTTATCTGCCACATCTGCTGGTCTTTAGGGTAATAAGGCATGCATGAGAAGCTGTTTCCCTCTCCTGAATGTGGTATCCATGTCGCTTGGTCCCTATCTAGCCTGCAGACTCTCTGAAGTGGTCAACTTAGCTTGGCCTTCTTGTATAATTAGTCTCCTGAACCATGTAGGAAGTGTTTCTCGATGGCTCACCCCCTGTACTTTCACTTATGCCTGTCCCTCTCGCTCTTTCCTTTTCTCTCACGGACTCTCCCTTAGAGCTTGCTGGCTCCAAAAGAATGTTCACACATTGTAAATTCCAATTTCAAAGTTTTCTTTTGATGGTGCAATGATCTCGTGAAAGTTTCTAAACGCATGAGTCTTTATAACCTAGGCTTGCTTTACAGCAGTCTATGTAATATGGCGGACACCAAACTGACTACAAATAAGCGTGACAAGCCTTATTGTCGGCGAGGAAGTGTTGCCCGAGCGCATTCTTTTTCATTCAGGAAGAACAATGATGATTGGTTAAAACATCACCATGCGTTGTGGAGCTGAAAAAAAGTCAGAAAGAGACTGATTCAACTTTGCTTTGATGCATCCCTCTATGACTAATGAGCTTTACAGCTTCACGATTGGAATGTAGAGGGGTAAAGGGGTTCATCTATGAGCCACTTGAACTCGTGACCTGATGAGGGTACTCGAGGAAAGGTTAAGGGATCACCAACGTCTATGATTTTCATCCCAGGAGGACTTATTTTTGCTCCAAATCACAAATATTTACCTAACGGTGGCTCTAGAGGTAAAGTCAGGGGATCACTAGTCCGTCCATGTACAGAATTGAACAGTATCTGTGGTATTTATAAAACAACAGATGCCCATTACTATCTGTGGTGGAAATGAGTGAATAAGGTCCTTGTGAGAAATCAAAAGTATCTTCAGCTGTTTTGGATGAAGTATCTATTAGAGACAACACAAGTCATCAAATACGGGCCATAAATACAGAAAGGAGTCATGCCGTGCTGATTCGGCTGAAAAAGGATAGTGTTCCTTCTCCTCGAGAGGAGCAAGAAGGTCTGACAAAGCTTGGCGGTGTAAAGAGAAGCTTTAAGAGAAGTCCTTCTTGTCCAATCAGAGAGACCACCGAGCACAAAGGAACTGGAGCTGTAAGCAGATGTTGAAGGAATGCAAACATTGACCCCCCCCCACCCTCCCCACAGACTGTAACTGTAGACGATCATGTTTGACAGACAGTTAGAAGAAAAACAAATGGATCGATGGAGGACAAGTGTTCCAGTTGTTAAAATACTGTGCCATTTTTGATTAGTTTCATTCTAGAACCGAGGTCAGAAAGTTCATGACAGAGGTCACAGATCAATTTTACCTCGACACTAGTAATGGAAGCATGAAAGAGATATGACCGAAAATGTAATTTAGCCATTAACAGTTAACTAAAATAAATAATTAAAATATGACAACCAAATATTATTATTCTATGTCATTTATTTTTTTTATTTTTTGTCATTGAAATCTTAGTCAGATATATAGACAGACAGACGGACAAACCAATTTTGAGCATAACTATAGGAGATTCAGGCATTTGAAGCCGCTTCATGTTTGGTTCTGACTCACTGGGAACAGAGATCCGTCCCAGACAACCTGAGAGGTCCGGTTGGTTTGTTCAAGTGTTTGTTGGACAGGAAGCCAGTGCAGACTCAGAAGTGATAGTATACCGATTTTGTAATGGTCTTGATATGGCTTCTCAGATTGGGATCTTTAACTACACCTAGTTTTCTTGTTTGGTTTGTAGTTCTTAATATCTCATGACTGTTTTAGGGTCATGGGTGACGGTGGCGCATGGAGTAGAGAGGGTGAGCCGCAAGGTTGGCGGTTCGAACCCAGGCTGCTCCATGTCCCATGTCGAAGTGTCCCTGAGCAAGATACCCAACCCCTAATTGCTCCCTGGGCAAAAATGTAAAAAGCCACGGGTTAACAATGCAATGTAAGTCGCTTTGGATAAAAGCGTCAGCTAAATGACATGTTATGTTAGGTTTTCATCTTTGTTCTGACACATCCAATTTTTACTTGTTCAATGCTTCAACCCTTCTATGTGATTTTAGTTTATTATTATTATTATTATTATTATTATTATCATTTAGAAGTAAATACTGATCACTGCAGGAATTCTGGCTCCAAGTCAAAGTTGCAATGCTCTCTATTACCTTCACACGAGGCATTGTCCTCTATTGAGTTCACTGTTGTAGTAACACAAATTCCGCTGCAAACCCCACTGTTCTGGGGTCTGATCTCAGGGGACTGCCCCAATCAGCGAGCATCCAGTTTCTGGCGTAACACACATCAGACACTGCTGTGATTGCCGGGCTTTGTGCTTTGTCTGAGTTGAGGCAAAAATGGGTGACCCGCTTCACCCTGACGGACCATCGTGGCAGCGCTACTACTTGGCTTGAAGTCTTGACAGAGTCTTTGACATTGGACTCTACAAGGAGATTTGTCGTTGAGGATCGCCAGCCCTGAGCAGTAAGATAAACCCTCCCTGTGGAGTCCGGACTTTATGCTAATGTTGGATGACGAGGGTGATAGTATAATGAGTCGAGGAAGTTGATAGAGCGGATGAAAACTGGGCAAGATGGGAGGTGGAGGAATGCATATCAGCAACATGAACATATTGAAAGAAGGGAGTCAATGATGTTTAAAAGAGACGGCAGCAGGATGATGGACTAACGATATAATTGTCTCATTGTGCTATTGGATGAATGAGACCAGCTGATCTAAACTGATATCATGAAGCTGATATCATGATGGACTGCCTTGAACAATGAAAGCAAGGAAATGAAGAGAGCGTTACAGGGGAGTAAATAGCAGATAAGTATGATAACCTAACCATGAATGAGTATAGTCATCATGAAGTTGCGCTACAACTATTCATACACTGATACCAAGGGGTATAATGCAGGGGTCACTTGCCCATCTGTACTATATAACCATTCCTACATACCTGTGGGAGCAGTTTGGTGTTTCGTGTCATTGTAGAAGTGGTATTAGCGGACAAGACAGGAGGCCTATCTTGTTAGCATGCTCATTTCAGTAGATATGAAAAACCACATTGGTCTCTTTAAATTCTGTAGGTGGTGTTTGTTCATTTTGAATATTCTAATCTAATATTTCAGCCAGACCTTACACATTATATATTTTGAGGTAACAGCATACATCATCAAATTAATACATGTCTGTGTTGCTACATTGCTGTTTTATCAGGAGAAACGTGTCCAACACCTTCTCAATATACCAAAAGCACATATTTCTCAGTTGGCAACCAAAAAAATGTGTTATATGAAGTTGTCCACATCTTGGGGTAAAACCTATCTATCCTGCATATGGAAAAACTTTATTATATGCAATGTTTATTTATTTATCACCTTCAGGGCTACATCTTGGGGAGTTTTTTCTTCCGCCAAAGCACCATAAAATCAATGCTGACAGATTTTGTTCCACTGTGAAGAAAAGGACCAGCCATGAGGTTATGGGGTCACCACTGTCTCTTAATGTTCAGACACACACAGACATACATCGCCTGTCGTTTCCAGACAGCTGTCCTCGGGACATAGTGATGCAACAACAACAGCCAAGAGTATGGGGAGCAGCGAGGCATAATCCCTCATTTCCTTAGATGTTGTACCTTTTCTCTGTGGGTTATAGAAGTTCCCCAATGATGCAATTGAGATTCATGAAGTCCTGATAAAGAAAGTAGAGCTTCCTTTAAACCCCCAGTGCTTTAACCCAACAGACAACGTTGGCAATGAACATGGTGGAGCATTTGGACAAATATCTCCCTGAGGAGTATAGGTGCAAGGGAAAAACAAAGGCAGAGGGAGAATGAATGTCATAGACTTTTACTTGACAAGTGGATGGAAAAAGTTCTCCAATTGAATGATCAGGCTGCTGGTATGATGATTATTGTTTACTAGATGCACACATTGGCAACTGACCAAATATTGACCATAATAATTTGCCAGAGATATTTTGTATCTTGCAATAAAGTGTTATACATTTATGCATCTCAGGCTGCTTTGCCAGACATTTTGGGAACCATTGTTGTAGTCCATGTTCAGTCTAATCAAATTGCTGAACAGTCAAGGAAACATCCCAAAGCGAAACTCCGATTCTTCGAAAAGACACTGCAGTACAGAAAACAGGTCGACTCACCAAATAGCGCCAATGAGGCAAAGCGAAGAAGCACCTTAGTGAAGATGGAGACAAAACACATTTGGATGTCAAATGCAGATCAATAATAATCCATGTCTTTATTATTAGACCATGTTTGTGTCATTTATGATGCATGCATACCGCTAAGGACAAATGTGTCCAGAATCAATCAATCCACGGAATCTCATATCTGATGTTTATGTTACGTCCCTTCAGCTAATCCATCTGCACTCTCTCTAATCACAATCATAACTCCACCACAACGAAATGACAACCTATCCATTGATGGAACATTGTGTATTTATACCTTGACTTCCCGTAAGTGTTAAATGTTCCCTCTGGTGAACTTATATAATGTGTTTAAGGCACGGAATCCTATCTTACTTCTTTAATTAATTCCATAAATCATTATTAATAACATTTAAAGTCCCCCCCATCTGCATGGTTATAATCACTATAGTCAATCTTAAGTGTCAGGTTTGATTGCCAATCCGTGTCTTTCTCTAATTGACCTTATCCAGTGAGCGAAGAGCAGACAATATTGTGTTTCACACTAGTGCCTCACTCATTTCTACTCAGTTTGTTTAGCGGATTGAATTTGAAAAGTTTTCGCTTTAAAACAGCTAAAATGCAATAAACTTGAATTTAAAGTAATTGAATGTGCAAAATTCCCACCAGCATGTGTATAAATGTGAATATTTAATGTAACTGTAGGCGTCAGACACCGTGTTTACTTATTTTCAGAAATGCTTTCTGCTGACTCACCGAGCATCAATAAGAAATAGAAAGAAAAACTTGTTATAGGACCTTCTCCTATAATGGTTTTAAAATCAAAATGAATGGGACAAAATCATTTTGGCCATATACAACATTTCCTCCAATTTACAAGGTAAAATTAAGTACATATTGCTTTTCAAATGCATTTTATGCTGGATTTCCCGAATGCATTGAGGCTCCTTTAGGCTGTTAGTGGACTGCAGGGCGGACGGTTAGAGAACAAGATAACATAAGATTATTTCTTATTATTAATTACGGGGAAATACACAGAATTACAGAAGCAAATGTTAAAGAGATATAGTACAAGAAATAAGAAACAAGAATAAAAACAATCTTTATAAATAAGAAATGTTAAAAAGTGGTTATTTGTGATGAACAATTTTCATTCAATGGCAGCTGATTGATTAACATTTACTGGGCGTTTCTTGAACAGTATCCTATTAATGGCAATAATAACACTTTATCTAGTAGGCAAAATGCAGTACATCCCATCGGAGTATGTGGTATGCAGTACGTTAGCATGCTATTTCAAACAAAACCTCTATCTCTGAATGCTCTGTCCAATCTGTCCTGCTGCACCGTCTGACAAGTTCCAACACTTCTGGGTTAAAGGAATATTGATTGTCATGCTTTGCAGTTTTCTTTCTATCCCTTTATTCCTCTCCTCAGTGGAGCACATCTTTGAACAGCAGAAAAATCATAGGAACAGGAGGTGTTACTTACTCGTCAGTCTAATTCTTCAGTATTTATTCCCCAGATTTCCCAACCCTGTTGTTTTCATCGGACTTTTGTGAGGACACCCCATGCATCTAGAAAATACAAATATGTCTCACTACAGTTTACACAGCATTAACGTGCTTAGTTATAAGGCCAAATACTGGTCTTAGACTCTGTGGACTTCTTTCATTGACAATTTTATTTAATGATTATTATATCATTATATCAAAATAACCAACCTGCCATGTTATTGTTTTAAATCATTTTGCAGTCGTGAGCTGCTTTTATCTCATGCTGCTCTCTTTGTTGGTCAATATTTCCTGTTCCATCAGTAGTTTTTGCTTCCTACAAAGAAATAATTATTATTATAAATTATATGAATTGTAAATTTGACAATTTAAATAATAATTATAAATCAGCAAATTTACAATATTTAACGTGATATTAATAAAATGCTTTAATATCAAAAAAGTCAAAGTTAGCTTACAAAATTATTTGCTTCACCTTAACTAACCGCTTTGAGTTCTGACACATAAATAAAATCATCAACATCGTAAAAGGAAGAGCAGAGATGGATTTAGGGCAGCGTACCTTGAAACCATCACCACCCACGGCATCTTCCTGACCGCCCAGCACACCAGCCGGAACAAACCTCAAATACGCTATCAACCGCCCCGGGAAGAGAGAACGGACAGAGCAGCGAGTTGGGATGGAGTAAAGCTTAGCCAGCTAGAACCACGGGCTTTATCATTATTGTCTGGGCGCATCAAAAGAAAATGGATGAAATAGGCCTCAGGCTGGTGCAGCAACGGGACGTAGGTGACTGTTCTGCAGTCGGCCACCCAGGTCACAGCGCTTGACTTGTGGGACGAGAAGAGTCAGAATCTGATTACATCAATGACGCGCGGTGCTCAAGTTAACGTAGATGGGATTTTTCCCTGGTGTTGAAGTTTTGCCGTTAAGATACCTGCCATTGTACGTGTCCGGAGAAATGTTAATTCATCCTAGATTGTTGTAAAAACCAACGATAAAATCATCTTTCCTTTTTTGAAACGGTTTTCCTTTTAAATACTTTCAGAGCTTTTGCATAGTCTGAAAGTCCAGTGAGCACCATGTATCTGTTTGCTCAGAAGGGAAGTAATATATAGTTGTTTCTTTTGGTGTAAATAATGGAAATATGAGTTGTTGGGTTTTTGCTACCTTAGAATTGACTGTTTATGCAGCAGCAGCTTGACATGGTTGTGTTTGCCCCCTGTGCAAATGTGTTGCTTTCATTCCTCACCCCAAAATTAAGTAACGCTCATGAGTGCATACACGACCAGCAACCACATGCAAACTGTTTCTATGTCGCTCTATAGTTTTAATATAAACAGTTTTTTCTACACTGTGTAGAGCTTTGTCAGATCACTAATGCCCTTTGTCTGTTAACAGCGTCCCTTAGCGCCACGCAATGCAGGTGGGGGTGTGTCCCCAAGAGATGAGCCATCAGCCTGAAGGGAATCGCAGAAGAAGCTCGTGGAAACTGTGGTTGCTGCGTGTTTTTCCACTTTTATTTCAGTGGGCTTCCGTCCACCTCTGCTACTTCAATGTCAGACCACTTCATCAAGCGATATGATGAGACCTCGCCTTTTGTTGTACAGACATGTTATTCACATTTGGAGACGGCTTATTTTATGCACGTCAACAACAAAGCACGTCTTAATTGCCTGCAGGGTGCTTGAAATGGGCCCCATGGCAACAACTCAAGAGCTCTTAAGCAATAAATACCTAAACCACAGGGTCTCTGTTCTGCCCCCTAAATTATGCAAGGTATCCCACGCTCCCGTTGCGTCCTTGATTGCTAGAACCGACTGTGTGCGAGGATATTGACAGCTATCAGATGGTTTGTTATGAGGACAACCCACGCTGTCCAAATTTACTCTCCATCATGTGCTCTTTGTGCCCTTTGTAATTCCTTATCTTACCTACCAAAAACTATGGCAAACAAAGGCACTTTTCATAACTGACCCAATAACACATGTAAGCACACACCCGGACACACACACACACAGTAATTTATTTTAAGACTCAGAGTGTAAGAATGCCATTTAGTAAAGATGGCAGTGGGTAATAAATCCTCATCAAGTCTGGTACATCCTGTTAGCTTCCTCTCTCCTAGTGACAGCTTTTTAATAAGCTGTGTGTGGTCCTGTATGTGTACTTGACATTTACTAGCTGACGTTACTCCTCCCTGTCCGTCAGTGCACATTATGCATATCCTGCTAGAAACCGAGCAGAGCATTAGAATGCACTATGACCATGTCAGCCTTACTTTCCGAGGGCTAGGGGAATGGCGCGAGCCTGTTTGTTGCCATAATTGATTTCTTTTCAGCTGCCCAAATGAGTTTCTTATTTCTTTGGTAGTTATTTATATGGAAATGGTGGGACGTTGTGACTACATTAGCAGAGTTATTCTCACCTCCCTCTAAAGTCACTATCTCCTGGGGAAACTCCCTTTGTTGCCATTTGCTGTTTTGCTGATTCTGTCAGCAAAAATTAATTGGTGTCCATTTGAACTCCCCTCGAGCCGTAATTTCTATGAGCAGAGAGATACCAGGCCCAATTAGGTGGTGTAAATAACATTTGCTCTATAATTGCTTCAATAAAGATTTATCGCCTTCTCTTCATTGTCCTTATGTGAAGGGATTACGAGGCCAGCCAGAGGAGACTAAGGCATGGCAAAGTTATCTCTTAGCGTGGTTAAAAGCATGGGCCTTTTGCTGAATATAGGAAACGCTATTACGACTCTGTATGGAATGAGGGTTGTAGGATATAAGTAGAACAATGTAAGTAGAACAATCACATCAACGAGGACAGAGACTTGGTGTGACAACAACAATACGCTATGAACATCCTCAGTTGACCCCTTTGCCCTCCGGAGTGACACATGGTAGTTCAACAAGGTAGCCGTTGGAGGTTTCCAACTTGAAATAGTGGGATATTTTTGGAATCGTTGATTTGGGATGGAAGAAGAAAAACCGAAGGCTCTTAATTTTAAGTAAGTGACCAGGATTTTACTATTTACATTTCTGAAAAGCTAAATGTTAGCCGCGTTCACTATCAAATACATCTAAAAGAATGACTATGTGTGTGTTTAAAGACATATGTTAGGATAATAGTACTAAATGTTTCACGATAGGCTTTGCTCTCCACTAAAGAGAGTAAAAGTAAAAGTAGAGGCTACGACCCGTAAAAAAACAATGCCGTCTTCGATCTGTGATACTAAACTGGTGAAAGGTCTTCAGAGTTAGAAAATGAGAGCACTGCAGCAACACGCACTCACACACACCTTTTTCCATCGGCAGCAGCGGGGTCATCCCAGGATCCACACGCGTTAACCACAAAATGTTTTACCTCTTCAGCCTTTCCCCTTTGCGTGCGCCTTAGAAGTAGGTACTCCGCCTCACTGGCATATTCCGTCAAGTAGAAACAAAAGCCTCTGTGTTATTGCTCAGATACATTTGGGGAGTTCTGTGTCATCACCACTGACAGTGACTAAACATTAATGTGTCAGCGCTACATGTGCAGTGATACCTGGAATCACCAAGGAGACAGAAAACGTATCACCTTTCCCTCGTCAACCCACTGTGTGCCCGAGAAGACACTTCTCAGAAGGATACACGGCTTACTGACATTATAGGATTTCTGAATGATAACTACCTCTTTCAATACAACCACACGACAAGGGATTGGTCATAAGCCCTTAACACCACCCACCTGGTTAAGAAAGCCAAACTCTCTCAGCTCCTCGTTAACATCTAGAGTAGCACCATCGGGTCGACTCTCTGCCACTGCGCCACAGCGGAGAACCAGAGAGACCCGGCCCGGGTAGTCCAAACGAGCCAGAGGGTCAATGGAACAAAGCTCCCGACG
The DNA here is from genome assembly GCF_964276395.1 of Gasterosteus aculeatus. NCBI lineage: Eukaryota > Metazoa > Chordata > Actinopteri > Perciformes > Gasterosteidae > Gasterosteus > Gasterosteus aculeatus. The sequence goes on from NC_135700.1 coordinate 3,574,833, forward strand.
CTGGACGAGGTATCTGCTGGCCGTCTACTCGAGAAGGCCAGCAACATCTGCAAGGACCCGACCAGCAGGTCACAGTGTGTCTGTCCCCCTGCCATCAGGCACAAGGTACAGGACTATCAAACACAGACTAACAGACTGAGGAACAGCTTCTTCCCCGGGGCTGTAGCCTCCATCACCCCTCAACACACAAACAAACCCACACGTACACACTCACCACTGGAGCTGTAAACAGCTAACCGCACCGCACTGTTTGTATATATTGGGTTTCTCAGAAAGGCTTTCGAGTCTGTTTTGTTCATCTTGGGTATTGTTTGCTGTCGTTTTTTTTATTGTTTGCTGCTCTTTGTTTGCTGAGAGCCATCAAACAACATTTTGCTGTGTAAAAGTACAAAAAAGTAGTTTTCTCGCGTCTATCGGAACTGACATTAATGTGTAAATGTCATAAAAAGCTAGAGAAAAAGGTTAGCCATTTTCACTACTAAATACATATAAATGAATGACTGCGTAAAAAATACATCTAGTTTTGTTTTTTCTAAAATAATACTAAAAATATTCCTTGCCCTGGCAGGAGGCCAACCTATTGTTACTGCACTGCATGTTTGCTTCAGCACTCACTTGATAAAGAAGATCAAACATAAAAAAAAGCAGTTCAGAGTTACATTAATGATGTTTAGAGTTATGATTAGATCTCTGGCTACTAAAAAAACACACACAGCTCATGTGGGACCTTGGAAGCAGCGCTGTGCCGCCATTACTAACAGCTATTGCCTGCTTATTCATCCATTTCACATGTAGGATCCAAATAAACATGGCGGAGCTTGGTCTGCCAGGTGGATCTGGGGCTCGCCACCTCCTCTCCTCTGTTCCTCTTCCTGTATTAATAGCTCCTCAGGAGAGCCAGAGAGGTCTGCATGTCAGGTTTTGTCTCCAGAGAAGAACAAGGGGGGAAACTAAATGAAGCCTGAACTTGAGAACAGCCCCATCTCGGCTTCTCCTGGGGATGCTCGGAGCACATTAAGGGAAACATCAGTAATGTGGAAAACAAATGGAGGGATGTGAAAACCCCCGAAGACTTTCCCCCACCAGCTACATTGAGCTGCCGCCATAAATCTCAGGACCCCTGTGCACGTTGTTGTATCCAGACCAGGGGAGGAGGAACTGAGCAGAGCCAGGTTTCTTCTGCATAGAATCACTATAACTGTCAGAAGGAGGCTTTTCATTTTGCAGCTCCGGATGTGGGCCGCTTGTTGTCTCTTTGCCAAAGGCTTTTTCAGACTCCATGCCCTAAACAGTGGAAAAGTTGAAGCAATTATCCATCACTGATGTCTGGAGAGGATTCCTCCTGTCTTCAATGACAGTCTGTTTGTAACTACATGATTTGGATAAAGACTAATGGAGTGTGAGCAAAGCACAGGAGCAACGGGATTATACTAATAAAGATGTATTATGGCTGAGAACAAAGGGCCTTGGCAAGATATTCAACCGCTGGAACTGGCAGGTTGGTTGTGGCTGGGAGAGATGGGTGGCGCACTGAGCTGTACATTGTTCCCCAATGAAATGTAGGCAAGCTTTGCATAGATACTGCAGAATACATTCTGTACACAATGAGGAAGGAGGTGGTTATACAACAACTGCTTTTTCCAAATCAATGGTCATCTTTTGTGTGACCCTGAAGATGTCGAGGCCAGTCCGCCGTTTTAGCTTCATAATAATACAATTTCTATTTCATTTTAGACAGGCATACGTGGTCCTAAGCGGAAAATAAACATGATTTTGGTGGTTGCTCTGAATTTCCCTCTAGTGCCACACTATTTTTTTTGTCAAACATCTAAAATATTCCTTGTTTTTTTATTTTTTATTAATTTGGCCACCGTCAAAATTTCAATTTGTTGAATTCACAGCGTGACTGTAGCTCAGTGGAGAGCAGTGTTGTCTTTCAATCAGAAATGGTGGTTCTATCACTGGTTATACAGCTGTAACAGTATTACAGCTGTAGGCTACTGTGTTTAGTGCCATTTGGGAACCGTTATCTTGGTAAAATGCGAAAGACTGACTTTAAACCTTTAAACCTGCTTAATATCACCGTGTCAGCACTGTAATTATTACCCTGCTGACTAGCATTTCGCTCACAGCACCACCGGGCCTGACTACACCCACATAGAGCAGCTAGCTTGGCTACAAGACTGCTCACGTCTAAGCATTAGCATTAGCTTTAGCATTAGCAAGTGTAGTTTCAATGTCGGTCCTGTGGTGGAATAGTTTCAAGTGCTTTTCAGAACCATTTCACGATAATCTATTTGAACAAACAAACACATTTGATCATTTCTAAAATATGGATTAAAGACCGTTCAAATCAGTAGCGGTTTAAATGTCAAATGCGATTTATCAAACGGCTAAAGGCAGCGGAGCAGTTTGCAGATAGGGTAAGAATTACCATTCTCCTCCTTCCCTTCTAGCGTTTTGCGTACGGAATGGTCAGAGTGGCTTGCCTGGCCTCATTTGCTGGTTAATTGCATTTTATAGTTGAGCTAAAGACCTGTCATATGTTTCTGTGGTTTCATTTATCTTACAAATAACCTAGAGAGGGTGGGTTAAAGTACCTTTGCGGGCCAAATAAGCTCTTTCGCTGAATTTCTCTCATTTATTGCAGGTATCACCTTTTCACTCCCTATTTCATGCCTATGATGAGATGGAATTTAATTCTGAAAATGAATGCATATGAAAAATGTTGCAGTAAAATGAAAAATAAAATATGAACAAAGGTATCGGCGGTTTGGTGAATTGCAGATGTCAATTGGGTGTCACTGGAACAAAATCACCACCACACAAGCAAATTTGCGTGAATTTGACAACATAAAACATATCTCTGCTCCAGCAGCTCACTACATCGCGTAGTATCTTTCTCTTTTCCTTTAAGGTACTGTGTAATCCCACTGTGAATGGTGTCCCCATTCCTTGTAATTATGCAAATGACACATTAATGAGGTGTAATTGTGAATTCATAAAACAGCAGGGCTAAACTGTATAAAGACGCCGTGTCTTAATAGGGGTAGTGGGAAGCTTCATCATTGAAGGGCTGGATTTGCTAATTGTTTACCCACCACTGCTACTTTAAGTAGCACATATTCATTTTAGGGGCAGGAAGTCTAGTTATGTGTGTTTATAGTACTTAATGAATGGTGCTGAGTGTTTTTCATGGCAAGGAACATTTACTATGCAAAGTATACATTTTAAAACACACAGAGCCACTGCCGGGGAGCAAACGCTCCACTATTTAGCCTCAGAACTCATTTTCATTGTGCAGCATGTGAAGATCATTAGCGCGATACATTACTGCTTATTGCTGTCTGTGGCCTTTAACATTTGGGGAGACTCAGCAATTTCACAACCGGCACACCATCTAAAGCTATATGTACTTAAAAGCTATTCTTTGAGTGTTTTGAATTGAATAAAATAGGAGTCAAAGACTTCCAAATGAGCAGTTTATGAGTTTTAATCAGGCTGTAACCTCTGGGTCTGAAAAGTGAAGTGAATGCAGCAGAAAGTCATTCTCTCTAATGGCCAGCAGGGGGCGACCCCAGTTTAGAAGAAAGTTACCCTACTTCTCACTTGATTTTTCTTCCTGTCACTTGAGTGGGATGTTCGACCTTCACTGTGAAGAATGATGTTTGTCCAAACTTTGACACCAGAGGGCAATTCTCATATTCATCCGCTGGAGAAGTTTCTTTCTGTTCATAATCTCAGTTTACAGTCGGGATGAAAACAAAAATTCCCTTTCCACCTCTTTAGATCACATCCTTGGTTATAGCGTTCACAGAATTATTTTTAAAAATCAGTTTTTTTTCTGTCAAACAAAACATAATTTCTAGTGCAACTAGACTGCACACAGACTCAAGGCCGTCAAAGGTAAGAGGGTCGGTTTAAGGAACCGGATATTTCGCAAATGAACCACAACTGTCATTGTATTTACAATGTTGCCTTTAAATTTAAAATTGAATTGTTCTTATTAAAGCGAAATCTGACAATGTAGCTGCTTCCGTCCTTCGGGGTAAGAAACGTGAGCAGCACGGAACTGTGAATTACTTTCCAAACTAAATGCCGGTACACTACGTATATCAGTTGTCTTGTCTTGCCCACTTGGACTCAGATTCAGCCTCATTCCGAGATACGCTTTCGGTTTCTGACAGAACCAACGGAGCGAAGAAAATACGACCCGAGCTGTGATAACCCGCTTTTCTTTTTAAGAACTAACACAAAAAAAACAAATATTTTAAAGAGGCTGGTTAGTATTCTATCGTGGTCTGGAGTTGCAACAAATCTGCTGAACCCCCCCCCGAGCGTGTCACTTCTCTTTCTTTCAGGAGGACGAGTTGCTGTGCAGGCGTCAGTGAGTTAGAGCGTGGCAGAGAGGGTGAGCTTTTGCATTGGCGACACATACAGATGTCGGGAATCAACTGCACATGTCAGGGCTTTAATTAGTTTCAACACTAAATCGATGGTGGCTGATTAATAAGACAGGGGCCGGTGCTAAGGTTGAGGCCGGTTACTGAAACAAGAGAGCTTGCTTAAGGAGAAAAAACTAATTGTATGAATTATTGAGCAGGCTGTCCATTCTGAGCAATGATGCAATTGCTTTTTTGGTGGAAATAATAAATAAATAATACAATGAAACGTACCCACCGGACCTCCATTTGTCTTCACCGTCACTTAGTATATGCGAAGTGTGTCACTAGGAGGGCCAACTGATCACAAGGTATTTCTTGGTTGGTTTATGGCCTAAAGTCTAAAGTAGTGGCCCCGGACCTTTAGTGCATACCGTATATTACCGTAGTTACTTAACTGTTACCTAAAATCTTTACTACAGCTTTGATCTTTTTCGTAAGTTTATTGCGTACTGTGGCAACCCACGGGCGCAGCACTCTGGACAGCGCCTCAAGAGAGCAGCACAAAGGGCAGGGCACCAACGAGCAAGAGGTCAGGTGACCAAAAGGGGAAACACCCCGCCCCCTCAGGAGACAATGAGCGGCCCAGGTGCAGCTCATAAGGCTGATGAAGGTTGGCCACACTATAAAAGACCAACCATCCCAACAGCCCAGCAGACAAGACGTGAGTAGAAGCTGGCTTCATGCCGGAGTTTGGTTGCAAGAGTGTTAAAGCCTGTTTTTTTTTTCTCCTTCCTGCAGGAAGGAGACTGAAGGCCGAACAAACCTGCTGAACCGCACCCTCAAAAGAGGAAGAACCTAAGTTTCCATTTTTTTGTTACTTTGTACGTTATAATAAATCGTACCCTTTTCTTGTGCGACTAGACGTGCTTCTGAGTCCGGCGATTCCACCCACACCTGTTGGTTGCCACAGTCGTAAACCTAAAAACTAGGCAAACCTCGATTGTATGTTTATTCTGACAGGAGCATGCAATTAATCGCCATACAAAAATGCCTACGATCGCCTGTGAAAAATGACTTTTGTGCATATCTCCATGAACGCCTGCAAAATGTGTTGATTTCTGCTGTTGTGTGCATTCGGCTTGGGAAGAGATGGTGAAACACCTGCTTAGGTCTGGGGAACAAAGCCACTTAGTTCGGTTTGGGCTTAAGTGGACACATTACCACAGAGGTTATTGAAGTGCACAAGATACATGAGAAAAACACCCACAACAGTGGCTGAATTAGCATTCTTAGTCCTTTAAAAATCAATTGCATATTATATGGAAGAAAATTGTGGGATATTTACAAATCATGGGGCATTTTGGTTGTTTGAAATCAGTCATTTTACCACAAGCACGGTTGGTTATTATAAAATAAAAACTAGCAGACGAGGGGAAACTGTGACTCCTTGAGATGTCCAAAACGGATCCCCGTACGCAGAGCTACCGTACTGGACGAGTTGGGACAGCGAACGTGTTGACTCCTATACCTCAACACATAGAATCATTAGTCCTCTTCTGATTCACGTGCATTTTTGTTTTTTTGTGACAAAATAAACATCTTGCTATGAATACAAACAGATGCATATAAAAAAGAGACGTGTTGGGAAAAATCCTCAAAAGCGCATCCATTGGGACAGATATGAACAAGTGTTGTTGAATTTTAATAGATTATTTATCATACATTTACCAATACAACTTAAAGGTTAAGATTTATAATACAAAGACATGTAATTTAGGACGATGTCTCATACGGGAAAATCAATGATACATGAATCATTCATATGTGACAGACGATTGGAAGATTACAGAAATCAGTTACTGACAACTTTGAAATACTTCCTGTGTGATGAATTGGCAAACCGCCCATTTCTTAATAAATACTTGACTTGTTGTAATCCAATTTATTTAGCACGACGTACTGCGGTGGCTGACTGGGAAAACCAATCTCCAGAACACACAATTTAAGTGTCAGTAATGTGCTGCGGCTGCATTTACATACCAACTCGCCAGCAGAAGGGAAAATCTAAGCGCTCGCTTTACCTCACAAGACTTTAAATACAACCGATGTGGAGGTCAGCAGGGTCAGAAACAATACGCTGGTACATACTGATACGTACAGGTAGTTAACCACTTTTACTCCCACTTAAATCTTTCCCTTGACATCCGTTGTCCTTGTTCGCGCAGCGGGGGTCTCATTGGTAAGAGTTGCTTATGCGAACACGAGGAATTAAAGAGCTGCTCGCCGCTTCCCACGCTAAAGTTGCGATCCAGAGACTAAGTTGATGTGAGAATGTGCCCACCTGTAAGAGCACTCGGATCCTTGCGTTAGGCACTCTATGGAGTCAGTGGGTTCATTTCAGAAGCTCATAGTGAAACGGAAAAGAATCGATATATGTTCAATGATTCCGCTCACACATTTAACTTTACTGCACGTCACATGTTACTTGCAATTATTTAAACCATCAGTGTAATTTGTGTTAGTGAGCCATCTAGACACCAACTCAGTACATCTCAGAACTCAAATCTTGAATCACTTAATTTCACTTAATATTTTATCATCGCTGTCTGCCAGCGGGAGGGAGGAGGAGAGGGCCGGACCCCCGACTCTCTGAGCGATCTACGTAGCGCCTTACAGCTGATGACACGACGCGTCGGTTTGCAGAAATTGAAAAAAATCCAATAGCATCTACGCAATGAGGAACGCGGCTTCGATAGGATTCAATAGATTTGGTGTATTTTCGTGCGAATATTTTCGCATTCCTCAGAGGAGAAGGAAAAGTGGTTGGGAATAGAAATTCAAATCCAGCCAGGAACTGACAAACCCGTAAGTGGGAAATGGTGAGCAGGATGTTTGGTGACTGCAGGGCCGACATGAGACAGGTGGAACTAATCATGGCGAGGCGGACGATCAACAAAGGTGGGGAAAACATGCAAGATTCTCTTGGCACAGATCTGGACAAGATGCAACATAATGCAGTCCTCCGTTAGGTCAGAGAGCACATAGAGCCAGACTGTCACAGCGGCCTCTCCAGTCACCTCCCCCGGCACAAACAAATACACGTGACACTTACCTGTACAAGTGTACAAGGACCCTGATCAGCAGGCTCATTTCTATGCAGGAAGCCTCGGGGTGCTTTGCATTGACCATTAGTGGTTGAATGTGGGTGTCTAAAGCTGATCCTCGTGCACACATTCACAAGTTGATTTGTGCAGCCGCTCGACTGGTCTTTAACCTTGATTCACCCACACTAGTCTGCTCCTCCGCTCCCTTCACTCGTTGCCAGGAGCTGCCCGCATCCGTTTCAAAACATTGATACTTGCGTACCGTGTGGCTGACGGATCAGGTCCATGTCTACATCCAGGACATGGACCAACCTTACGTCCCTGCCGCTCACTCGCCCTGCATCAAGCTGCTTGCTGCTCCCTCACAGAGAGCGAAACACTCAACGGCATGCTGAACGTTTGAGGTCCTGCCTCCTAGACGGTGGAACGAGCTCCCCAATAACATCAGGACATCAGAAAGCCTACACAGCCCAAAACACACCTCTAACCACTATACCAGGACTAGTTAACACTTTATTTATTAGCTCTTACAAACTTACTTCTAGCACTTTAGTTTTCTTGAAGAAATTGTACTTTCTTGGTTCTTTTGGTTATGCAAACCCTCCTTATTGAATGCACTTATTGGATAAAATTGTTAGCTAAATGATGATGGGAATTTGGGATTTACGAATTGAAAAATTATTCTATTACTATTCTATTCTTCTATTCTATTCTATATTGAAACATTTAAACTTACCCATTTTTTCCCAAACCCAACCAAGCAGTTTTGATGTCTTTCCAACAAGCACCACCCTGCATAATGAAGACACTACTTAGCAGCACTGACTGACTGCACACTGGAGCATGTGACCTCAATCATAGAATCCTCCAATATGAACATGATGTGGACACTCAGGTTGTCAGTGTGTAATCAACTCATGATGTATGAGGTCGGCTCACTAGCTGGTAGTGGTTAAAAAACATCACAGTTTGTATCAGCGCTTCATCCTTATTTTATTTTATTATTTGTATATATTCAGACATATTTGTGCATTCAAGTCATTATTCCATATATATATATATATATATATATATATATATATACATACACAATAACAGTTGGCTGCTAAACTGCACTCTTTAGAATACTAGAGCTGTCAAACTGAGGTTTTCTTTAAAATAAAGAATGTTCATGTTTGTTTACTGTTTTGTCTTTTGCCTCAGTGTTTCTGACAGTAAATCTTTTTAGATGTACTGCTCTGTGTTGGTAGTCAACATGATTGTTCATGTGACAAATGTTTAATTTGTTTCATGATGAATCCAATGCATTTTTGTGACTGTTGTTTTTCTGCACAGTGAAAGGCACCAATACAACAATAACTGCTTGGCCTTCGGAGATTTAAATTGAGGGTTATGAGGAAGGACTGTAAACACAAGCTGAGGATGTTTCCTGCAAACCTTTTTATACTAACAAATGGTCAATTCATATTTCTTTTCTGTTACTCTAACAAATGATTCATATAGCTGTATTTCATCCGGTGCTGCCTTCAAACCTGTCTCCCTCCGATGACTTTCACCTATTAATAAGACAGGGTTAACAAAAGGAGAGCGACCCCCAGGCTTGACCCTCTCTGGCATATGCCGCCGCTGGAAGAATGCTCTCACTCGCCAGCCCAGCGGCCACCTCCTGTGATTAATGTGTATGTGTCCGGGCCACTTTTGGCAGGGTCTTGTCTGACAAGTTCAATTGTATTCATTGTAAGCAGCATTTTAATTCAAATGAGCACATTAGAATTGCAAATGCTACTACACGGTTTAGGAGTTCAAGTACAACATCTTATTAGGTAGTGTTAAAAAACTATCCTGGTAGGCGTGAACGCAAAGGAAGAAAGACATCGTGAAAATCCAGTATTAGAAGGTAGAAGCATATGAGACATGGCTTTGATTTAAAAAAGGATAAACTGGAAGATTAAAAGTTAAATCGTATCCATCTTGAACATCTGGTCTGAATTATTTTTTTCTCGATTAAAGCCAAAGACCCTTTTGGTCAAATTGAGCTCTCAGTCACCAGTCGTGTCATCAAAATTCATTTCAACAGCTGCTTGCTCGGATCAACCTGCGAGGACTCAAACACTTTGCGTTGTCCCGTTTCAAGTGCTCTAAACTGTGATGGATAGAAATAGACAATTCTGCGGCGTATTGCCTGTTAATCACTTTGGCATTTTTTCTCCCAAAGTGCCAAATATTTCTTGGTGTTCAGAGTTTTCATTTGCATGCTAATGAAGGTGAAGGGCAGAAGCCACTAATTACAATCCAGTAAAGGCCTGCCTAATGGTCCACTAAAGACATAGCATGGCTGAGTCCGTAATTCCATTATGCAAATGCTCAGTCAGGAAAGGAAAACCCCCCGGTCATTGCAAACTACATCGGCTGTTGCGGGACTTCTTTACACTACTGGTAAACATGTAAAACAATATACCTGTTATTGTGACATCCGTGAATAAGTGCTAGGAACGTGCGGTCAGATTAAAAAAAAACAACTTCTCTACATCCTGGCTTTTTGAGTGGATCAATGACCACATGCACAACACTGGCAGAGCTGATGTACTGCAGGTGTTTCCCACAGAAGAAACTCTGTGGAAGACAGTTGCTGGTTTAAGTTGCTGGTTCATGTAGATCACGGGTCATTAATGGGCGGGCCGCAGTCTGGAAACAACTAAGATGCCGTCCATTCTGAATCCCGGACGTATATCTGATAATTGAGAATTTTACATTTTGGCGGAGCAGCTGTGCAGGAAACACCGACCAATCGCATGTGAGGTAATCATCTTACATGGTGCTACCCAGTCGAATACGTGTATTCCCAAAAGGCATCATGAGTCAAGTGAGATTTACAAAACGACGGGAGAGACAGGGAAAGAGAGCAGTGGGAGAAGTGATTTCACATGGTGTGCTCCAAAAAGAGAAAAGTGGACAGCCGAAATGGAGCTTTTAATAAAAGGAATGGACGGACTCTTATTTGTTCATCCTTCCTGCTGGTGCTACATACCCACTCTCATATGTTCAGATACCGTGGCCATTATTAAAGCGCTAATGTGAAATGCCACTACGAGACCTGGCATAAATCTGTTGGCCAAACATATAAAATAAATAATTTAAGGGTATTCATCCACTGCCCAACAACATGCTAACAAATGTTCTCTTGGATATTAGGTGAACATAAAAAGAGAGGTGGTCTGAGGAGTGCATGAGCGGGGTAGCTCAAACTATACTTGAAATTGAAATTACTTGAAAAATGAAATTGATGCAAATACTGATGACCTTCTGCTGTACAACAACCATCAGATGGCTCAGCAAAGTGTTTGGTCCATGCAAAGAGGAGCTGCTGCCTTCCTTAAAAAGATGAAGCGCTAGAAGACCACATCATTTTCTCTCTTCTTGGAAGATGAAAACAATAAGCACATCATTGCTTTTCTGGTAGACATAACTTCCAACCTGAGTAAACTGAACGTAAGCACTTTTCACGGGCAAAAACAAATCTGTTTGTGACCCGATGGCAGCTTTGCATTTCTTCCACAGGAAACCCGAGGTGTTCAAGGAAGACCTGGATAGACTGCACACTTCCCAATAGGACAGGATTGGGTTCAGAGTGAGATATCTTCATCATTAACTTTGTTGACAACCTGATTGGAAACATCTGCCTTGGACAGCAGCTCTCCGTTCATCCAGAAGCCATTCCTCATCACTGACTAAGAGAGTTCTCAAAGGAAGTCAAACAACACTTCAAGTGGACAAATGCTCTGCCTCTCCAGATGCAACAGATTGATCTTCAAGCAGATGTCGCCCCGAAAGTGTATTTTGGAGGGCCTGACCCTTCCACCTTTTGGCTCCAAATGGTCTCTGAGACAGGCTGCAGATCTGAGGGAAGAAGCTCTCTACATCTTAACCGTGTTTGGCTCCACATACAGCTGTGAGGCAGATTTTTTCCACTATAAACATAAATAAAAAAACAAATATCGCTCAAGATAGCCAATGTGTACTGTAGGATATTAGAAATAAACTGACGACCCGGTTCATAAATTAATAAAATGCATTTAGTGTGCACCAGAATACAGCCATGATTCTGGATCTGTGTAATCAATAGAATGATACCAATGTACAGCTATGATTGTATTTAATGTGATGTAATCAACTGGAATGCATACATGTAATACTTGATAGCCCCACAAATGATACTCGAAATTCGAGTTACATTGAACTCACCAGCAGACCTCTCCCAGAGGTGTGGACACTGACTTTCACACCTTTACTGCTCTGTATAAATACCTGTAGGTATCCATTGTTCTCGAGTTCGCTGGTGGAGGCAACAGACAGTCACTATGGGGGTCGATGGGCCCTGTGGCCTGTTGATCGCAGAGACCAGCGGCTCCTCAGCTGAGATGTTCTTTTTACCACAACACCCTTTCTTTTATTAAATACTTTTGGTTTTAACCTTTCAATCTGCGATGTCCTTTGTCTGTCCTGCGTTTCTTCATTTTGAACACAACAGTACAGTAACATGTGCATGAAACTAGCCCTGTCTCCATTCCAGCCTTGGCGAAAAAAAATCCTGACAGGACAAGCCCACCTGTCACTCAACAAGAAAAAGAGGGTGAGTGGGAATTAAAGGAGAAAGAATGAGCAAAGGACTTTTTAAAGTTGTTTAATTGTTAACAGGGATTGAGATTGTTTATAATAAAGTTCACTAAGACTGTTATCGTGTGAAACAAAATCAACATAAGATAAAACTCCAGGTAATTTCTTTCATTTTTCAAAAATAAACAACGTTTTTCCAAAGTTATTTTTAGTGTGCAATTTAAAAAAAGGAAAAAGGAAAAAATGTTATTTTTCCACGCACAGGAGTTCCACAGTGACATGAATATGTCGCGAATATGTGCGTGTGAGGACACTTGCAAACAAAATGTATGGTTACAGTCAGGGTGAACCAAATGAACCAATATGTATTATCAGGTTTAGTACAGTGGATATTATTCCCCATAAAACATTCAAGGCAAGTTCATGTGATTGGCTGTGGTGCAAATGTTTTTATTGACCTCTTCTCAAAGAAAAGCATTGCACACACACACACAAATACAGTCATCGACTCCAGACAATTGCAAAGGAAATTGGTTTGTGACCATCGCGATACTCAATGTGCAACTCCCGTGCTGCCAACCAGCCTCTGATCAGCACCAGCAGCCGAAATACACGTCAAGCAGCACTGACTGTGCAGCCTGCCTCGGACCAAGCTGTCAAAAGTCAAATGTCAGTGTGTACAAGGCCCCAATATTAACAAAATGCTTCATGCGCTATAACCACTCAGTTGTCAAGGCAAACGAGTTATATTTTAAATATTTTGCTTTTTTTTGTGAGTACAATCAACTTCTTTGGAATCAGCATAGGTCCTCTGATCAACCTGAAAAAAAATCAAACCTATTACAGCAGAAAAGTTAGAAATACAGCAATATAAGCGATTAAAAACGCTGACAATTACCATGTCTTTAACTGGTGAGCCTTTTGGTGAAAAAAATGTCAATGATCGATAGGATAACAATAGGGTTTCATTGTTGCCTGAGTGAGAGAAGTGAAGCAGCAAGAGCTTGTATCCCCTGATTATAATGACTAACTGTTCAAAACTGTGCAAAGCAAGCAGTAAGTTACAGCATTGCTGTTTAATAAAAGGCTCTTTGTGTCTATCATACCCATACATATGTTAATTTCATGTAAATCTTGTCTCATTTTAACTGCTTAAAAGAGATTTGTATTGGAGGTACGGCAAACTGAGATTCTGTCTAATCCACTCCCACATTCCATGGAAGATTCTTAGAAAATGCATTAAAGACTTTTCACAATGATTTCTCCTACATTCAGAATCTCCCACCATTGCCTCTAAAACTCTTATTACCGGCAAGTCAGGTAAGCAAGAGAGAGGTTTTCCCTTCCTAGAACCTGAGATAAGATCAGAGAATGCTTTATTCATCAAGAGGCTTTAGGGTGCAAAGGTAACAGCCTCGGTGGATTAATTTTAAAGCTGAAGCAATTTGCACTTGTAAATGGTAATGGAGCACTTTTCACGGGCTTGTTTGCACCACAACCTGGTTAGCACAATTTTTTCAGGGAAATGCTGCAATTGTGCCAATCTTGAGCCACACTTTTTCCTTGTGTATCTCAGCTGAAGGCACAGAAAGGGAGCAATGCAGTCTATTGATTGGTTTGACACTTTGGCCAGCGACATGACATCGACCACCTTTACATATTCATGTATTCATGTTCGAACGCCGTATGGTCTCGGTCAGATCTATACACAAAGTTCCCTCTAGCAACTATGGCTCTGGCATTGAGAAGTAGGCAAGTGTCTATCAGATTTCCCAGCGATCTGCCAATGATCAAAGATTCCCTGGGGCATATACGGCAAATAATACAGCAGGTGACAGTCATTTAAAAATGTTGGCTTTGCTCTGGATCCCGAAATCAAAATGTAAAAACGGGACTAATCTCTATTCAGGTCTGCCCTGTGGCGTTCTCTGTGCAGTTACAAGAGCGATCATATGAGGCCAACGAACACTGATGTAATCTGTTTTGCAAGCAAATATTAGAGTTCAACACATTGAAATACTACTAACAATAACATATGCGATACCCTCGACTTTCGTTCTTATAATGTCAAAATATCAGACTGTGTTGGGGTATCTCGCTTAATAAAGTGGGACCTAGCATCAGAATATTGTTGTAGAGGTCCTACGGTAAACAACAAAAGACAAGTGGGACTATAAGATGCAGAACCAGAGATGTGTGACCAGCTGGAGACTTAAATATTTATCAGAGGCGCAGAATCATGACTCAAAAGTACCAATTTATTTATTTAACAAATTATCACAAACCCTGCACGTCCTAGGTGTCAATCTCAATAGTGGCTTCCTCTGTCTAAGTGTAGCCCAGTGGGAAAACTAGGTTCACCACTAAGGGGAACAGGAAGTTTGTTCTTTTGCACGTGACTGTCCTGTGGAGCGGTGGATGTTTTGTGAGTGAATACATATTGAATGCCATCTCTGTACAAAACTATCTAAAATGTACGTAAAAACTGTCTATGGATCATTCAGAAAATGTATTGTTTGATGCTGAATCCACCAGGTTGTTTTGGTTGGTCTGATGTTTTCAGATGTTGTTCATGTGTTGAGCGTTCATGTCAGCGCTACGATGCTAATGCCGCTCCTAACTTTTCAACATGCTGTGCATTCTGTTATTATTTTAAGAGTTTGATTTCAGAAGTAACGGTGTGGTGCTGTTTGTTTACTTTCTTTTGTTATATTGGCAGGAGGGTTACCACTGCAGTTATTTGTGTGCAGAAAATATGCCTTAAGTTTAATTGTGAAATGTTAAAAAAGGACAATCAAAATCTGAAATTCATTTGTACTCATAAAATTGAACACCTCCAAATTCTTTTAACACTGCTCTCTAACAAAAGAGTAGTCGAGAAATAAAGACCCCTAAATATAGTGTTGTGTCCGATGTCACTCAATTTTACCCGCCTACATAAGCATTAATTATTAAAATCAAATTGAGTTAGAAAGGAGCACTCAGTATGGTGCATCTCTCTCGGTTCTGTCTTTATCAAACCACCTCACAATACAAAATAAATACAACCCAGAAGTTGCTATCCCCCTGTCTAGACCCTAATGGCTTTTACAGAGTCTTAAAACACAATTCATTCTTACTCAAACAAGCAGTAATTGTGCAGATAATTGGCTAAAAGTCGTCGTATAAGATACATCATTCAACCTTCCCAAAACACCAAGCTTTTGGATTGCACTGCAGAGGCTAAGCTTCTAATAGATACAGCTGTTTAGCGGTTAGCAAACACTACTTAAACAACAAAAAAAGTGAGCCACGCAGTTGCGGACGAGAGGTCAGGTAGTTTTGTTTGTATTGGTAGTTCTGTTGTTGGTGGCTAGCCAAACATTCAAAACCATTTAAACGAGCTATAGAGCAGCGGCCAAGAGGTTAGCAGTAGCGTGTGTACATGGAGTTCCGTTAGCTGCCAAATACTGTGGACGCAGAGCAGTAGATGGGCGGTCGGAGACGCACTCAGTGCTCTACACGATTGAGGGAGTGAGGGCCACCAAATGTCAATCATAAGAGAAAATGAACAAAAAGAGCCATGCAGATCCCAACAAAATGTGAGAGCAATTAGGTGTTAGGTGTCTCGCTCAGGGACACGGGGCAGCCAGGACTCTAACCACCAACCTTGTGGTTCCCAGCGCTGCCTCTCTACCCCTGCGCCACAACGACCCCCCCTCTTCACTGGCTACCCGCATCCAGTTCAAAACATTGGTGCTCACGTACCATGCTGTGAATGGATCAGGTCCAGCTTACATCCAGGACATGGTCAAACCCTACATCCCGACCCGCACTCTCCGCTCTGCCTCTGCAAAACTACTCGTCCCTCCCTCACTGAGAGCAAAACACTCGACTAGATCACGACTCTTTGCTGTCCTTGCTCCTAAATGGTGGAACGAGCTCTCTGAAGACACCAGGACCGCAGAGAGCCTTCACATCTTCCGCCGCAAACTAAAGACACACCTCTTCAGACTCTACCTCGACTAAAGACTAACAAATTGTAGCACTTACATTGTACTTATAACGGCATCTATAGCAAATTGTAAATTGGCTTATTTGAGGAAATTGCACTTTCTTGTTTCTTGCTCTTCTAAATTTGTACCTTATGGTTGAATGCACTTATTGTAAGTCGCTTTGGATAAAAGCGTCAGCTAAATGACATGTAATGTAAAGAATGGTAGAGTGTGAGCACTTGATGTCTTTCATCGCACAGACAGAGCCGCCTGTTAGGGTTGGCACCCGTCCCTTAAAATACGGAATCGTCCCGTATTTGAGAATAAAATAATGCGTCCTATTTTTAATCAATATGGGACGGGATTTGTCCGTCGGCCGTAAGATCCGCCACCCCCCCGTTGCGTCCCTTATTTTTTTGTGGTAAAGGTGGCAACCCTACCGTTTGTTGACAACTGAATACACCTAGGGGGAACCATGGGGCCGAACTTTAATGGTACTTAACTTTCTAACCTTAGCATGGGCTAAAATAACATAAGACATGGTATAGTAATTATGTTTGGAATCACCATGGGAATGACAACAATGTCTCTGAAGTCTAAAGTCTAAAGACCCTGCACATCTGCTTTGAAAGACAAAGGAAAACAATAAAACTTTCCTTTCCAGTCCATATGGCCAATTAGAAGAGAAATCCTTAGTGAGTTTTGACCTTAATTATTTCACTACCTCTCGCAATGAATGGAATCATTTCACCGTAAAGGGCTTTTATCAATAGGAAAAAAAAATCAAATTAAAGCCATTCATGGCAGGAGGCCTCCCAGGTGGAGAAAGTACAAGTTTCAAAGTACAGATGTACTGAAAGTCCTTGCTATAGGCAGCTGCAAAATAAAAATTAGAAAAAAGAAATCCACTTGTTGTAGAAGCGCCTGTGGAAATGTATTCTGAATAAATAAACACACACAAATGCAATCCCTTTGGGTGGTTTATAAAGAAGCCTCTCGGTTCGAACAAATAATTTTGCTTCCCAGGTTTGAAGTGTGGAGAAGCGAAAGGCCTGCAGCAGGAATCCACTTAGTTATCCCTCCATACAAGCCAGTGACTTACTGTCACTCCTCAAGGACTGTGTCATATCAAACACTCACAGCTATGCATGGCCACACAGGTGTATGGAGCTATGAGGTTGTTTTGTATACAGTTGTTCTTCTTATCCGCTGCTCAGTTTTATGTTCCCAAATGTGAAAACAAAATGTCGTATGGTGTTTGCCAACTATTTTTAAGAATTATAGAGTGAGAACCAAAAAGCTATTATTTATTTCAAATTCCCCCCTGCCCTTTTCACAGGGGCAGACTCAGCAAGAGCTGTCTTCCTTTAACCCGAGTCATTAAATATATAAAGAACAAAACATTTTTTCTTACTGCATACTTGTTCTATTTTCACAGAAAGATTTAGTCTTTAATTAAACACCAATTTTTTCCACTGTCAGGTTTTTTTTCTTCCTTTCTTTTGTTTATTTTTTCTGGGGTCTAAATAGGTCTGCCATTTAATTCTGCTTTCATCCTCCCACCAGACTTGCCGGTGTCCTTGAATGCAAGCTGCTTGTGTGAATGAGCTTTGTCATTTAAGGGATAAAGAGCAAGAGGAGAGACGTTTAACCTTGCGCTCTTCTCATCTTTTTGCAATCTCACCTTGCGCGCTATAGGTCTCAACTTGCACAGTTCGAAATGTAATGCTCGGTGCATAGCAATGGCCCCATCTTCAGATACCGTTGGCCCATGCAATCCCTCTCAGTCATTCTTCATTACACAAGAGATGGAGAGACTCTTGCTATCTTGTGTTGCGCCGCCTCATTTACCCGCACTGGTATTCAGATGGTGTGATCTCTATTGTTCTTTTTCTCTCTGGCTTTTGTGAAGAAAAGCAGTTTGAGTTATTAGTGCAAATCTAAGCTCTTAATATTCTTCAAATAGTCAAATCAATGTAATCAACTCGGTGACAAGAGCAAATCCACAAGAACCAGTCACATTTATTTACAACAAAGCATGGCAAAACATCCATCAAAACTAATGCACTAAAACCCTAACCCTAACCCATGAGCCATTCAAATATTATTTACACCAGAGGGAACGATTTTAACTTCATATTAAAAACAATACGATAGACAAATTGACACACAACTGCAGATGTACAAACACAAAAGTAGTTCACTTACCAAATGCTATTCGCTATGTACAACCAAAGTTTATCCTGAACATATCAGAAATACCTTTATTTGCAGTTATTATGTTATAAAATGAAAAAAAGAAGTGCCATCTAAGTAGTACAGTATATGCATTGGACATTACTTGACGTTCCATGGTATTCTAAAAGAGAAGAAAAGGACTTTGTACTTTGTTACATTACAATATACCACCCTATTGTACCCCTGCAGGACACAGTTGGGGTCAAGCCACCACGTACTGTTGACTACAAGGTACTCGTCAAGGCCCTCATCAAAAAAAGTCTTGGCTACGACGTCAACTGTCCCGTTCGAAAATGCTCCAAACACAACCCCAACAAGCCTAAAATAGTTTAAAAATATCCTATACAAATTTGTCCAAACATTGTGTACACGCGGTGCAACGCAAAAATAATATTTCCAATTTCGGGGGGAATCAGGGAGGCAATTTTTAAGCCAAATGTCACTGTCGACAGTCATTCCTCACTCGGATCCAACTGACAATTCAAATGAGGGGTTGAACGTGCAAATCGGCCAACCACAGCCACAAAATCCAGATTTTCACTACATGCCGTGAGGCCTGTTCTCAAGCCCCTGTAGAGTGGTTCTGCACTCTTATCAAAGTAAAACTTCACAAACACTGTCCACTCACTGGGATTCTTTATTATTTTTGTTGTTAAGCTATGTTGTTATGCCAAATGGTTGCGTTATGATGCTAAATTATGTTGTACGGTAACATTGTTATGTCGTCATTTTGACAGAAAGCATTTTTGTTCTTACCTCAACCAAACGTGTACTAGAATTTTCTAATGCGCACTGAACTCAAAGTGCAGCAAAGGTTGATTGGACTTATATTTGCAGGTATTATGTCATGAAATGAAGAATGAAAAAAATGATTGGTATTAATCCTTCGGGAAGCATGACTGACTATGCCAATCCATCCAGTAGCTGTCCAGATATTTCAGAATCACAATATCAATGGCGCTAAAAGAAGTGTCAGGCCAACCCCAATGCAATTACAATTCCTCTTCTGGGGATGTTGCATGTCTGAATCAAATTTCATAACGAACCAACTTTGAGGTTGAAGAGTTGATCTTGAGTGGTAGACTCACTCTGCAAACTACTATATCACCATCCTATGGTGGTAGGGTGGCTAAAACACGTATTGGCATTATCAATACAACAAATCAATATCATTACTTAATCTTCAAACCATTTTCTACTGCAGAGGCTGTTTGAAATGAATTTGCAGCAACCTGATACTTTTATCGAACAAATAAATTGTGGGACAGTCCATGGCTGTCCATGCTGATAAGAAAAACGGACTATTTCTAAATATTTATTTTCAAACAGCAGACTATTTCCCTTCCATTTCCTTGAATCGGGAAACTCCCTGTACTTCAAATAAAAAGAATTATTCAATGCGATGGTTCCATGTGAAAAGCAGAGGCGTTTCGCTTTGATTTGAAACATCTGTCTGAGCACATTGTGCAAGATTCTTTTAGTCGTTTTTTTGGACCAAAATTGTCACCTGAGGTGGAATTAGATTAATTCAAGTGTAATCAGTGATTCAATTTCCGACATAATCTCCTCAAAAACGTTTAAGCAAAATGTGGGAATAAAATGCTGGTGACAACTCCTCATACATTTATGCAATACATCAAATATTAGTATTACAACAAGTTGACACGTTTGCTGCAACGTCCCTGAAGTCACAACACAATATTCATCTCTCCCAGCTATAAATGGATCTGTAAAACGTCTGTTATTGTTCGATAAGTCCCACCATGAAGAGATTTAGCTGTGCTGTCTGACACTGACGATGGATTAAGGTTGAACTGGCTCTGGAGTGACTAAATTGCAAAACACTTCTAGCCTGCAACAGTTTTAAAAAAGTACTTCATGCTGCTGAGCTGTGAAAATGAACCGCACCTTTTATTATTTTTTTTAAACCATCCATATGTATTTTCAAAGCGTGACAGCTGGATTGCAGTTGTTTCAGCTGTCTCAGTCGGACGACCGCCACTTGGAACGACTTTTTTTTCCCAGCGCTGGCACTCGGTGCTGCCTGGCATGAGAAGTAACCCGTAAGCGCTTACCACCTACTACCTCCATCCAAGAATACGTACGCTTCTGCAGTCCCTTGCTTGCATTTGATAAGACAATAAGTGGTGAATATGCCTCCCCACGATTGAGTCCATCAACCCTCTGCTGCTGGTTTGGGGATCGGATACAAAGAGGCTGGTGGGAGTTCAGTGGCAGATGGTTTTCAACAAGAGCTGGGTGGTAAGCTTTGACTGACAGTCCCACAGTACGCAACCCCTCCCACCCCCATCTGGGTCTCAGTGATGGCTTAATGGTGTCAACAGGAGAGATAGGGTCCCGACTCCTTTATCTGGACAGAATCTCAGACCCATCACCTTCTCTGTTTGCAGTAATTGCAGGGAGCAGTGTGGACTCAGCAGGGGGAAAAAGGCAAAGTAAAAGCCAAATCAAAAGGCTCAGCTTCAATCCACTTGACCGAGTGGGTCAACGGAAATAAATGACTTTCCTTTGACCGGCTGTACATCCATCTCTTCAGTGTCACCCCTGTCAAGGACACTGGGGCCGATCTCTGCTCTGATAAAATGAAAACAGACCGGTGGTTAACCGAAAAAGAAAAGAAAAAGACTGTCTGTCTGTTGGCCCTCCTTATCAACGAGAGGCTATCCGTCTGTGGCCAGCTTCCCCAAGAATCTATTCCCCCTCCATTTGTTGATTATCATAGCTGGGTACAATGCATGAGAAAATGAAGTCTGAATCATGATGGAGGAAGACACGTGATATTCATCGGCAGGTAAATTCTCACTCTACACATCTGGCAATTCAAGTAAAGGATTGTGTGTGTGAGTGTGTATGTGTCTGTGTGTGTGAATCCACTTCACTTCCTACCTGGGAACCAGAGGGAAGGAGGTGGTATTGGCTCGGGCAGACTAGGCAAGTGGGAAAGCAGATGGCTCCCTGCTCACTATCACTTCCTCTCCCATAATGCTTTGGGAGCGTGGCGCGCGGAGCACACGCCACGCTTTCGTCTCCCCATGGGAGGACGGAGCTACAGGATAGTCATTTATAAGGAGCGAACGAGCCCAGCCACTGCAGAGGAGCCCTAATTGTTTACCACATACCTAGATCCATTCTTCTGCCCCCACCCTCCTCAATTTTGTTATTTTTCTTGTGGAGCATCAAAGAACACCGGCAGTAAAAAAAAAGAAGAGACGAAACACTGTCGTGAGGAGTTGATGCTGCAGATAATACCTTCTCCTTCATGTGTAGCCACCTGCCTCGTTAGCCATGTTACACTCAGTGCCAATAACCTGGACGACAAATCCAACTGGAGCTCTTTCATGATGCCCCCTCCTCCCCTTCTTCCTGGCACCCAGCGTTCTTTAATCTTTTCATTGGTTGCCCGGGCGCCAGATGGAGCCCGTCGTCTTTGCTCCACCTTGGGGGTCTATTTCTCCTTTTGTTAGTAGGTAAGTAAGTAAGACCTGCTTACACCACCATTTACACTGAGGGGTCCTCCACCACCGAGGAATTACCTGGTCGTATATGTTGATATGTTGCCCTACGTGTCCCGAGGTCATGGTAAAGTCAGTAAAGCGCTTCTTTTTCTGACACTGATTGTTTACCTCAGTTATTTCATCACACTCTGTCTGCGTACAGTGAAAAGACTTATTCTACTCAAGGTTACCTGGGGCTTGGTGACAGAGAAGCGTACAAACAAAACAATGCTTGATGTTCATTTACACAGATGGACTCATTTTTCCTGTGTTTCTGCAGATATCTCTGGTCCACAGAAACAGCAACGCAACAAATAGCAGAGCGGTCATCTGGTTTATGCACTCGCACTTATCTGATGGAGACACTCATGCTGGATCAGGGAATGTAGTCCGAAAATGAGAATTCACATTTGTTTACGTCTCCACCAGATCCCTGAAAGTTACGAGGGAGCGGAAGGTATACAGCATAGACACAAAAAGAGGACATGCAGTGGATTCTTTGCAGGTGCTCATTTGGCAGTCTGGCACTATATTATCTGTGGATGGCAGGGAAGAACGTGGGCAGCACAGGAGGGGAGTGCACATTCTGTCTCGTATACCTGTCTTTTGGCCATATCACCACATAGGTGATAACTAAACCCCACCGATTAAATCTCATTTTAAATGCTGGGAATTATGATAACAATCCAAACAGGCGCCGTCTGAGAGAGGTTTCCCACCCTTACATGATTGTACTTAAGTCTGCCATCATTCAGTGTAATAGGGGAAAGCCAAAGTAGTGCAGAGGACAACAACCTGCCATCCATCACGATTTTACCAACAGTTGTATGATTACACAAGCTGTCATTGAGTAGCATAAATCACAACCTAAACCCTTGAGGTTATAGAATAAATCAGCAGACATTAGCAGGGCCTCTCCATTTTTCAGATAATGAAGACAGGTTTATAATCATCTTGCATTCCACCCAATATAAAACCCCTTAGTAAACAAACCATCGTTTTTCATGCACTTGCTAAGTTGCCTCGTAATACGACCAAGCTGTAAATAATCGGTCTGTGTGCGCATGTTGATATATTTCACCACAGACAGTTCAGATTCCTGCCTTTCTACCGCAGCCAAGAAGAGCTGCCGCTGCAGGTGTTTGTCTGTGTGTGTGGGAGGGTGTGCGCGCGATGCGTCTTGGCGAGTGCATGCCCACGTGTGTCTGTGTGCAGGACTATAAGAGCCCCGGCTCGCCCAGCACCGCGGCCATGTAATTGGCTTTCAGAGAGAGGTAAACAGGACTGCAGCCACGTGGAGGGCGGCTGAAGATTGACCTTCAGAAAAGCCAACGAAAGGGAGCGAATGGGTGGCTGCCTCGGGCACCTCGCTGCTTCTACCTGTCATCTTACACAGGAGATGTTATTTTTTACCTTTTCTTCTGTTTAAGAGGAGGTTGGGGGGGGTACGGATCTGATAATCTGATCCGAGAATGGAGTATCTCCATTACTCATATGGAGCACTATGTAGGGAAGACACAACCTTCCTGCGGTATCACTGGGTTCCCCTTTTGATCGGGGTCATCCGCGTTTTCTACCTCTGATATGGTTGGCCGCAGTCTCCGGTCTGCAGCGGAGAACTCGCTGGTGCTGGAGGTGTGATTACACATCTACAGAGGTGAAAGCAAGGCACCCGCTGAGAGCTTCTAAAAGGTGTCAAAGGCAGGGCGGCAGAGTTGTACCACGTTTCAGCCAGGCATTTTCTTACGTCCTGCACCAAGAGGTGGGACCGCTCTCGCCCTGGCTGATGAAAGGCATTTGCTCATCTAACTGCTCCATGCATATGATAATGCAGGTGTGTGGTAAATTAAAAATCTTGGTTTTAACTCTGGAACATTGAAACAGATATGGAAATTAATTATACTGCCTCACACACACACCCATGCACACAGTCTCCACTCCTGCGCCATCTGCTTGTATATACACTATTAATGGGAGCCAATATTACCCCATGCTTGGCTTACAGTAGCAATTTATGATGGATGTTGGTGAGTATAATTGGGAATAACCAGCCTATTATTGCGACATCATCCCTACTATGTGGATGAAATGAGCACACGGCACAAGCATGCAGGTCAATCCAGTGGAAGTTATGGTTGAGGACCAAGTGTGGGATAGACTGTTATTGACCAAATGCTGGACAATTATAAAACAATGGCAAATTGCGTGGCCCTTACCATTTGTCCCGTCCGGGGCGTAATGTGTTGAGGAAAAAAGAAGGACTTTGAATTGCGCTTGATTAGCTGAAGCGAACATGGCCTGTCTGGTGCGCTGGTGACTTTCTTCCACTCGATCTTAATTAGCAAGTGGAGATGCTTCTGCAGGTTTGATGAGGTCAAAGCCATTCATTTTCCGGCTCAGCGGGGTCCTTCCCTTTTGTATTGACACTTGGGGGATAATCATATCGGCGACCTCTCTCTCGCTTGGCTACTTTTCCGCGTCTCGCCGAGCGGCCCAGTGGATGGTCTCGCCTGAACGGCGAGGGAATCAGCGCCCTTCAACATACCACGCTGAGAAAGAAGAATCAATCCGTTGTATTTCTTCTACTAAGAGAAAAGAGGAAAGCGAGGAGGTGTTGGCTAACAACGCAGTTGACAGATAAAAAGTGTTGCTTTCAACAACACCTACCATGCATCTGCTTTTCTTACCGGCATGCTGACATACTGATTTGCAGGAGCACATGATGTTACAGCTCAAAAGAAAAGATGATGTTTGATGTCTCTGGAATTACAGTTGATGGGAAATCAAAAGATCGTTTCAGTTATAGCTCGGAGAAGAAAATGAAAGGCATTGTTAGTTAAAGGATGTTATTATGTTTGGTTATTTAATTTCTTTCCAAGAGAGCGGTAACGGATGGATGACAGGAAATGAGGGGGAGAGAGATGCAACACATGTCTGCGGGAGGATTCTAAAAGGGGATGTTGGAGCTTATGGTCAGCGTATTAATTCTTAAATTAGAGAACCATATTCAGAGGTTTTAAACAAAAATCACAGCATCTTTCAACAATGGTATTATTTTACCAATAATGTCTACACTGTAACAAATTACTGTAAAATTATGAGGAATTTTATTCTTACATTGCACGAGTTCACCAAGTCAAATCCTAATCCTCTATGTTTAACATATATGGCAATAAATGGCTTCTGAGCGATCCGTGATTATATTCTGGGTGAAAAAGTTTGACGATTTTCATGACTCTGAAGAGTCCACCAAGCCAGATAGCAGTCGACTCCGGTACGACCTCAGTCAGACTCTGTTTTGGCCAAGCGCTGCGGTGTCTGAAATACGTGCTGTTTGAAGGGATTATTTGCTAATTAATTTATACGATTTAGTCTTTCGAAGAAAAATAAACTTTTCATCCCGATTTATCTAAATAATTTTTAAAATGTGAGATTAATTAGTTGATTTATTTATCTGTTGACAGCCCTAACAAATACACAACACCAGAATCACTGCTTTCCCAATGCAATTCCCAGGCCCCTATAAGTACAGTTAATTGCTATTTCAACGTTGGTTTGTAATATGTAGCTGTCCTTTAAAGAAGGTTAAAGCTAGGACTAGCTAAGTGTACCTGCTGTTTACAAGTCTTGTTTGTCTTTCTTCGATATTATTGTTTAAATACATTCCATATCCTATACATAATAGATTCACAGTAGGTACAACCATACCTTTACTTTACAGCTCACAATATATAATATAATACCTTGGATGACACTTTAATCTACGATGGAATCACACATTGACACTCAATCAATGACAGGGCACATGCTCAGTGGTTCCAAATGCCAGTGAGCCCAAAGTATGTGTTATGAGGGATTAATTATGACATTCAGATACATGTAAGCCTTCAGCTACTGATAGAAAAACAAGAAGCAGCATGTGATCTTGTGTGAACCCTTACAATAATGACCTATTAGATCTATTCCTTTCTTTTACATTGAGAGTCAAGATACAAAGCTTTTCTTTAACCACACACACACTTACAGGCACAATGTCTGTATACGCACCATGAAAGCCTCCTAGCCACTGCAGTCCTGTGTCTCTATCTAGCATTACCTAAAGACTTCTAGACTTTACCCGGCAAGCGTCTCCCCCAGGGGCTAGTCAGGGCGGAGGGACGACTTGATGGAGTGGGGCTGGACGCTGGTGAGACAGACCGCACGGCCGGGGGGATTTGGACTGTGACATATTACCTTTAGAGAGCAGCAGCACGGCCACTCAAATGAAACCCATTAGCAGAGACGTCTGCGGCTCAACCGCACACAGCCGGGCCGTATCGGAAAGCTACTGCCGTGCTGTGACTGGCAGCGTGCACTTATACTTCCAGAAAATACAAGGGCCTGTGCTGAAGGAAGAACGAGTCCGACCTTCTGGAAGTAGGGTCATTCCTCAATGGATTAACTGGAGGGATCTGGACAGATCTAAAATGGGTATCAAAAGGCAACGTTACCCCAACCATTGCTGTTGTTTGAAACAACAGGGATTCCCTGCTGCAGAAAATTAGTTTAGCGGTCTCCAAAATACTCTTGAGGCCTACAGCCTTTATGTCCTCGCTGAGAAAAAAGTAGTTGAACTTTGCATTCTTACTCTCTGGGCAATAATAATCTTTTGTAGGACAAAATAGAGATGGCTTAATCAGGTTAAGTTCGGGTCAATATATTTTTCAACAATATATAATGACTCAAGATGTGCTCTAACAAACGGTAGAGCAGATTGAAAGGGTTCAAAGTTAACAATGAACCAAAACATTATGTCTCGTTTTTATAGAGTCTAAAATTGTCATTTGCCATTTCACACACACACACACACACACACACACACACACACACACACACACACACACACACACACACACACACACACACAGGCATGCACATTAAAGCAGGCTGCCAGTGATTGGTTGTGAGGAACACATTGAGCTAGTAATCATAATCTGCCAAGCCAACAGCAGCATTGCTCCATTAATAACACACAACCCTCCTCACACGTGCTGATTCTACCAGCTTCTGACTGTGAAAAGACCAAAGTCCAACGCGTGAGCTACACAAATGTACATACACCCATCAAAGCAGATTAGCATGTGTTCATCTTGGACTAGGGAGTTCGGAATTACTGTAGGTGAACTTCAAAATCACTTCAGTGATATGGTAATCCGCAATCTAAATAGGGCTGCTAAAGTGTGTGAATGAAAGTGTGCTTGAAGTAATTATTACAGAGCACAATGCTGTCGTGCTTCCATACTCACCGATACAGAAGGCGAGAGAAAAGGCATGTTTGGCTGCCCTCATGTGGATTTGACAACAGCAGCGGATATACGCGATGGGGGGATTACCATAAATTTGTTTTTGTGTGGACGCATTAGGAATCGAAGAATGTAAAGAAGGGAAGAGATTATTACAATCTCTGGGTCTCAGAGGATTTCTCGCGTCACTGTGTGTTTCTGTTTTTGTTCTCCTCCAGAGATGTGAAGAAGGAATGGAATGTGTCAGGGAGGGTGGGTGAGGTCTGCTGAGGAATGCAATGTCTCGATGCAGCAGTGGAAAATATGAGATGGGGAAACGATTGGCTAAATGCTGTAGAGGCATCAGGTGCCTGCTGATTGAGTCAAAACCAGCTTCACGTCAAAATGTTCAACTGAAGATGGTGTTACAACCAAACTCATCCAAAGCTATTGGGGATTTATCATTCATATTTTATAGCTGTCCAGAGACATCACTAAAAAACCTGCCTAACCTAACGGTGTTGTTGAGATGAGTCTTGACATACTATATTAAAGATCGTAGGGATGCTGTGGTTAGATCAAAAAAAGATTTCCCTCCCGCAGTCAAGACACAGGTGATGGTTCTAAAGTGCGTTGCTGAAGATCATATGTTGGGATGAGTAGCAGGACTGGATGTTCTGGAGACCTGAGGTGAATTGGGTGGAGGAGGGTCGCACCGGTTCGTACTGAAATGATACCGACATCAGCAAAGAGGAGATCAGTAGTAAAATGTCACAGTAACTATGTGACTGGCTCGAAGGAAACTGGCAGAATCAAGTTGGTCAACTTAAAAGTGAACGCCCACAAGCAGCTGACGAGAGCCGGAGCCCCAAAGAAAGAGAGGCGATATTTGCATTAGCAGCCCAGTGCAAATCGGGACCGCGAGGTAGTCCTCGTCCCGGATGCTCCCGTCTTCAGCAGCTACACCACAACATTGGCAAAATGCTGTCTCTAGCTTCTTTTATCCAGCTAGAATGAAGGGAAATGTTCACATTTCAACATATTTTTCTTCTCAAACACATTTTGATAAGAAAATCAAATCAGAAGGAAAGAAAAACACAAGATAAAACATTTCCATTATAAAAGGTTACAGAACAATGAGGATTCCTTGAATATTGAAAGGGAAACTAAATTTAAAAGCCATTACTTCTCAAATTCCGGGACTCTGAGATTGAGAGTGTTTCTCTTCATGCCCTGACAGTGATGGCTCACATTCAAAACCAATGCAACTACAGCTATCCTGCTCTGAGGAAGGCTACGAGTTGTGGGATCCAGATGTAGAAAAACCCTTCAATAATATGTACAAAAACAAGGCTTCAAAAAGAATGACTAACTAATACCACTGACTATTGAATTATTATCAGACCCTACAAGAGGACACACTTTACACCTCCATGATCAGAGGCATACTAAATGTATTTTCTGTCCACATCCCAGGTAGCCTACTTTAGTTGACTGTAGGTATCAATAATAAATGCAATGTGTTGCATATTCAGTGTGCCGGAATAAATTCACAGCATTCACACAAGTGATTGATGCGATACACTGCACTCTTATCAGCACAGCACTTGCGGCAGATAAGCTGGATTTTGTGAATAAAAAATGTTTCCATACGCTCAATGAAATTACATATTTCATCAATGAAAATGCTGTGTAGTCCCTTTGGGCTAATACATTTATTTATAGGGTCTTTACATTTTCATTCCACAGTGTGCACAGAGGCTATAATCAAATGTTCTACAATAACAGTGGGTCAAATGACTGTGAAATGGATCGATACACCCAGATAAGTTTTCCTGTCCTCAACTTCCCTCTAATCATCACTGTTCACTCTCATTACTCGTAGAGTTAGCAGTTTGCTGCAGAACATTGTGGAGCATTTAGAACATAAAGTGAGCAAAGAAGAGAGTGAATATCAAACCAGTGCTCAAAAACGGCGCTGAGGGACCCGCGAACATCTGCATGAGACGCACCGGGTATCCAGCGGACTCCATTTGCATCATCTTCATTGGACGATCACAGTCACTGCAAAATGGTAAATTATAAATGAACTGTACTTTTTTAAAATTCCAACCACTCAAAGTGCTACAAGTCATCCTTCACACACTGATGACAGGAGCTACCATGCACAGAGCCACCTGCCCATCTGTAACATTCACACTGCATAGTCACAGCGACGGAAGCCATTTGGGGATCGTAATGAAGAAGTATTGGTTACTACTTGGGACAAACAAACACAGGACTTTGAAGGTGACCAGGGTATAACATTTCTCGTGTGATTTACATCAAGAATACGTATTCTAATCCTAACTCAAATTTTTGGGCGTATGAATGTGTGAGAACGGGGCCCTGCACCTTTTTGCCTCGCGGACTGTTTTCATGCTAGACAATATTTTGCGGACCAGTCTTGGAGTAGTGAGTAATTGTATAGGGTGACTAATTATGAGAGAATCAGTTCGATTTTCAAAATAGAACATTTTTCAGAAAAAAAGTCATCTTTCTGTGGTGCGGCCTGGTACCAATTGGCCCACGGAGTGGTACCGGTCCGTGGCCTGGTGGTTGGGTACCCCTGTGTTAGAATACTTGAGAGTTATAAGACAGACACGACTCAAAGAAAATGGTAATTCATCCATTAATCATCGGAATGTGCTGCTGATGACACAAACAGGTGGCCGAACAAACGACTGTTATCGTCGCTTTAATATGTGTGTCGTAACTGCGATCTTATAAAATCTGTCTGCCCATTGTAAGAAAATTAGACATAGTTATCAGTTATACATAATCAGTGCAATATTATGCTTGAACACATTGTACAACTGGCATCAGAATGTCAACCCAGTTCTGTTCTCGCAGCTTGCCTTGGCGTACTGAAGCAAATTCTACACATGACTTTGTTTACACTGGCCCACTAGTGCCTAACAACGTGCTATCATGAATAGTACAATGGGTATTAACAAGACCTTACAAAGTAATCCAAGAAATATCCCTGAATAACACAAAACGAACATTTGGCTTTGGGTCTCTGTTGATTTGAACGGAGCCTAATGCAGCGTCTTTGCACGACGAGGTGTCATTTTCGTCTCCTTCCAAACGCATTCATCGTCGAGCTTTGCAACGTTTTTTTTTTGGAGTTTTCTTTTCTGCCTCTTTTTTTTTTTCCCTTGACGAAGCGGCTTGAAGCTGTCAGGGCCTGCGTGGTGATAACAACCTGGGGAGGAGAATGACACCTTGAGAGTGACAGATGAAAAGGAATCATATTCTCCCCAGAGCCAACTGTACGGAACTGATACACGCTTCCCCCCGTTTCTCTCCCCGCAAACAGACCAGTGCATTAACTTATTCAAATGGAAGGTCAAGCCTTAGTTTAGACACCAGGCCTGTCCCGAAAACCAGAGCAGTGAGTGAGAGTGAGTTGGGAAAAGAAAATTGAGTCATTGTACTTCTGAATTAATGCCTTTTAATCTCTCCCTAAGCCATTGGTTGATAATGAAACAGTAAGAAAAGAGCAGCCAGTGTTGAGAGTTGATGCAATGGACTGAATGAGCCTTTGCAAAAAGCCTCACTTACTGACCTAATACGAGGGCAACCAAACGGAGGCTTCCTCTTAAGTGAGCCCTCAAAAAACCCTTCGTACTTTAGCCACGCAGTCAGGAACCAGACTCCTATTCAGAGAGGGGACGGATCCATGCTGCATTCGCTCAGCTCCACTCTGCTGCTTCCTACCGGCGGGACAGTCGGAGACAGGACACTTACCTGCGAGCAGGACGGAGGCACGGCTAGAGCGGGTCCCTTTTTTTTTTTCATGACGGGAAGTTGACATAATACGTGCAGGGCTGGCGGACCGTTCCTGTTGGTCCCGCTCTCTCATTCCCTCTCGGCGCGAGGTCTCACGCTGTGCTGCAGATTGAAGACGCTGCGTTCGGAAATCAACTGCTTGGCTAGGTAATTTGGCTAATGGACTAATCTGGGATAAACTTTTGTAAATGAGGGTTTTATGAGGTGACTCTGGGAAAGAAACATTTCACCAATGTCATGGATGATAAACATGCAATTGAGCAATCACATCGAGATGAAAGCTTTGGGAGAACGGAGCTCCGGGTCCTGATAATAGATCTATTATGTGGAATGTGCAATCTCAATTTGATTTTTTTCGATCCAGTAAATCATAGAAACGACTGCATATTGTTTTAGCGCCGGTGAAGAAGGGCACTCATAACTTTGAAACTTTGTTGCGATACCGCCATTGTAATGAATGTTTTATTTGTGGTTATGATAAATTACATTACAATTTCCCGACTAATCCTCTGGATGGAAATTGACAAAAGAAAGTGTCTACTTTTAATGAAAGTGAAAGAAGTTTAAGAAGCTGTCAGTTTGTCCTGCACCAATAGATGGATGTTCTTTGTGGGTGTGTGTTGACATTAGCAACTAAAAGTTCCTTGCTCACTGACGCTATAAAGAAAACATCTAGATTTTGCCTCTACGCTGCACCGCAGAATGCATTTTTAAATAAAAAAACGAAGGCACTAGAATACCGAGCAGAGCACCTTGTTTCATTAATCTGCCATTGTCTGCCTTTGGGAGAATGGAAAACTTTATCATGTAGCCGTCTTATAAATGGCCCACATTTGCAGAAATGAAATGATTAGGTTTGTGAGAGTTTAAATCAAAAAATAAAAATGCAAATATCATCAAGCGCTGTGCCCGGTGCTCGACAAATCATTTAAAAGGCCCTGCTTAGCTCTGGGCTTTATTGCATGTACATCCAGGAAGCTTTTCTATTTACTATATCCTTAGTCATTTTCACTTGTCTCTCTGAAAAGTAATGCAAGAAAAATCTCATTTAGATGTTTTAATGGATCCCATCAACCAATCGGGGCCAGCTTAGACAGACCGGTAGCGAGGTTCAGCGGGAAAGAGAGTGTTCTGTCTAATTTTAATTTAACACGGGAGACTGCTGAATTTAATAGCGCTGCCTTTGTGTGAGCTGCATTCTTTGCATCTACTCTTTTTTTGGGGGGGAATTATGACCATTAAGCCACAGGAAGGCAATTTGTAGCCGAGTTTTCACTTTCGGCGACTCTTATTTTGTCCTTCATCTCACGGCTTGGATAGCAATTTCTGAAAATAGTGCAAACTTTGAAGCCAACATGGCGTCTGAATGAACTGACAGACAGACACTATGTCGGTTGTGATTAGGACTAACCGGCGGTGTGATGCAGGAGGACGGGGCCAGCGAGGTCTGCCACGCCGTCTCCACTCACACTGCTTGAAGGAACTCCAAATTGTCTCACCCTGGAGGTCAAAAGCACTCTGGATGCAAAATCTTTTCTTAGCCCGCGCACACACACACACACACACACACACACACACACCTTGTTTGCCTGCTGACTGTGGATATTGCAGATCCGTGTCCAGTCCTCCAGCAACGGGCTGGTGATTGGCAGGTAAGTGGCCACTCTGTTTACAACATGGCTCTAAGATCCAAGCCCACACTGTCCTTGACCTGAAGCTCTACCTGAGCTGCATACATTGGGATTAAACGTCCTCTCCATCGGAGGCACCCAGAGGACTCCACTCTTTTGTTTTCCACAGCAACAAGAACTCTGCCCGAGCACACCGACACAAACAGCCCAGTGCTAATCGGGAGCGATAGCGCTCGTCATGGAGGCTCCTGCTTTAAACAGGAGCCTCCATGACGAAATAAAATGAATTCTACTGTTTCCGTTGTGAGTTGTGAGTTGTACCCTGGATACATAGTGCTCAACGCATTCACCGGAAAACATGTTGGCAAATGTTGAATGTCGACGTTGCTGAACCAAAAATACATTTCATAGTCACATTTGTAGAAATGAATGTACAAAATATTGTAAAAATAATGAATGAGGTTAAGGCAACAAAACATATTGGTTAAAGTTAAAAAAAGGTCATGATTGTATTGAAATAATGAAATAGCGACTGCAGCGTGATAGCCGCTGTGAGTGGACTTCCTTGCTTAATGTAGCTTAACAAGCTAAACTATCTTCTGTATGAGGAAAACTCCACTTTTGGTTTCACAGCGGCATTCTGGGTAAATGACCGGTGTTCCATAGCAATGCAGCATCAATAAATAACGATTGCCCTCAGTGGACGTTGTAACGTAACAAGAGGAACAATGTCACGTGGCTCGGTTCTGCAGGGTGAAAGTCTGTAGAGGAGGACAGTCTGATTCGTAGCTACACCTCGTAATGGCCGCTAACCGCTACGCCACTTGCTCTTCGCGTCGCTCACTGCATTTCCTTGTGATCCACAATCAAAAAAGAAAAAGTATAACTTCCTCACCCAACTTATCTGTGTTTGGGTGATGGAAGTGCCATTTTTATCCGGCGTCTAGGCTGTAATAGGGTCTGGGTCTGTTCTATTCAAACTCGATTTTCTCCTATTTCTAGCAATTCAGTTTTTTGTATTGGGGTCTCTGAGAGCACAACAAGCTGGTGTTTGAAATGGATACTAAAAAGGCTTCAACATGAGCCTTTAAAGATTAGCCGCTGGCCGTTTATGTATGCTTCCCTCATAGTGGGTGCTATGTATGTCCTCTCTAGCAAGTAAGAATGTGTGTATAGTCCAGTTGGTCAAAAAAGGATGTGTTTGTGTATGTGTGTGTGTGTGAGTAGGGGGGGGAGGGGGGGGGGGTGATACAAATTGTCAGTTTGAAGAAAAGCTGCCCGGAGGTGTCCTCAGCGTGTGTGTTGGTGTGTCAACAGACACCTGTGCGTTCTGGCGGTTCCTCTCCTGCAGGTGGTGCTCTGATGGTAACTGAAAGGCGGATGGCTGCCACTCAATCCCCCCCCCCCCCACTGCCCGCTGGCCTCTAGGGAGGTGCTGTGTGGTTGTGCTCCGGTGCCCATCCTCTCCCATTGTCGGCACACAAACACACCCAGTGTGTAGAAGAGAATCCTCCATCTGCCTGCCTCCTACCTGGCTCAGGCCCTCCATTACCCCCCACGCCGCGCCCCGCCCCCTCCCTCAGCAGGATAACACCTGCAGTTAAGGTCGTTACCCTGCCTGCTAGCAGCTATGTAGCTTTTCCAAGTGAGGACTACAGTGTAATCCAGTGAAGACATGTCATGTTGCAGAAGGAAAAGCACAGTAAATGAGAAATGACTGAATTGGTTTTAGCTGCTTTGGACTCCAGGTGCAGGGTCGTGCTGGTACGATAAGTTACTGAGGACTAATTCAGCATTAGTAAATATTGCGCCTTTGTTGTCTACTACAATGGCTCTGAGCTCGTAATATGCGAGTAATTGGAAGAAGACCTTTTTAATGGAGGTGTTGGAAAGCCACAGCTGTATCTGTTGCAACATCTTCCCATAAAACAACACTGCTAAACATTGTTATTCTGCCTCCTCGGTCAGAAATGACTACGCTACCAAATTAGCTGACAAGTGTGCTAACTGGGAAACTAGCTGAAGCCACGGCACTTTGCATATATTTGTGACTTTGTAAATTAATTTACAGTAAAGCTCAACTTTGTCGACCAACTGGCTTTGTTTTTATTTATTTATTTAAGTTGCTACTTAGTTGCTACGAATTCTAAAGGTTTTTATATAAATTAGTGCATTTAGGGGTGGAGGGGTCATGAATACAGATGATCCACAACATAAGCGTATTTGTCTGAGATCTTACAAGAATAATGACGTCATCCTCAGAGTTGACTGAGGAAATGGAAAGGTTAAGAACATCTGTAATTAGTCCCGCCCCCTCTCACTGCACGGATGTCAGACAATGGGCCTCGTAAAGGGAGCGATGGAAAACCACAATTATCCTCTAATATTAACCATCTTTGTTCAAGTCCACCATTTCTACTTTGATGTTTGGCATTCACAAATGTTCTTCTTATTTCTGAAAATCTCTTGGAAAAGAGAAGATTTCTGCACGAGATCGGAGTAAGACACCCGTAGAAAATGTTTGTCCAATACAAGGAATCATTAGTTTTCATAAAAAACTAATCATAAAAGTAATAGAATTATGTTAACATAATATAATCAATTTTATATTTGCTATTTGTTTGAGAGTAATTATATTTTTGGGATTATTAAATAAATACTACTGGTCCATTGATCATAATTAAGATGAATGCTTTTGGATGATACTGTCTTTGTTCAGATTTTGGAGGTTTTCATACTACTCGTGTGCCTTGTGATTTTGCTCTGGGGAGATTACTGACGGTCTGGAATTCTCATTATTACTTTAAATTTATTTAAAGACACCTTGAAAAAAATCATACTTAATTCTTCTTTCTCCAACAATTTTGTGACAATCAGGCTTATTATTGTTCATTTGTCAAAGGCACAACACCTACCCATATATACATAGGCATTAGGGGGCATTACAGGTGTAATAATAGAAATTGGCCGAGGTCATTTTGGATCAATTCATGATCTGATGGGATTCACCATCCACCACATCTGGGTTAGAGCAGATTATGGATTAGAGTTTGATGCATTTAGAGTTGACTCGTGTTCTTATAGTCTGATGTTTTGTTGATATAAGAGATTGTTCCTGCATGCGGCTCAATGAATTGTACTGTTTATGTGATTCAGTCGCATTGAAGGTTGAAATACAAAAAAATACATTATTTGAATTTTATAGAGCTTCACCGCCGGCTCTAAAACAGTATCTTCAGAGTTTATAGATATAATCCTTGTTTTTTCTTACCTGGAGTCGTAGTGCAATGTTATGTAAGCTTGCTTTTCCATAAATCAATATTAAAATGCCTGATGTGAAGTTCTTTGCAGAAAACCTGAGAAACGGACAGCCAGCCTTAAATAGATTCTTCATGTTGTTTTTTTTGCCCACATAGATTGATGGTAGTAATGCAGGACACAGTGTTTTTTTGCAATCCTTCCCAGATATTTTGAAAGGTAATATAATGCAAGATTTCAGTCAATTTCAATTTCAGTCAATACTGGGCAAGGTTTCTTTTTGTAGAGTGTCCGAGCTTTCAAAAATGGACCATCCTGAAATGCATTCATTTTAAGGCAAAGCAGCTCTCAAATGGATTCACCAGGTCATTTCTATTAGTCTTTTGTGAATAATTAAGAATGCAAATGCCGAGTTAGAATACTCAAAAAGAGTCCAACCAAGCAAGCAATTTAGGAATTGAACCAAGACATCACTAAGCAGATTTTATATTCCACGACTCGAGCAGCTTGCTGTGTTTTAAGAGCAACCACATGTATCTTTGTGTGTACTTTGCAAATGTGTGGGGAAGGTGCTTTGTATTCATTTGGGCTCCTGCCCTTGAATGCATGTCCACGCCGCGTGTGTTTTATGTATGACATTAGAGTGCGATGGCAACCGCCAGGCCTCCTGCTTGGTTACACCGTTTGTTTTCTTTGAGATCTGACTAAAGGAGCACGTTCTACTGTAGCCGTATGTTACCTGACCACCGCGCTCCTAAGACCCGCTCATTTACATTTAGAGTGAATGCAATACTGTCAGCGAGGCTCCATTCCACTTGGACAAAGCCCCTCGCAGCCTCTCTGCCTCACACTTTGCAGAACGCAGTGAAAGAATAGTCGGCCGTGATGGGGAGGCGTCAGACACACTAATTTGGCATTATGGCAAAAGTCCTTACCAGAATGATAAGTATTATTGTGCGGGGCGGATCAAAAATATTAAATCTCAGCATGTCGAAGCCGGCAAAATTGAATTTATTTTCTATGAATTTTTGGAATGGTGCAAAGACCTATACTTTTATTTAAAATATTTTTATATGAGAACCCCTGAAGGGAATCACAATAGCCCACCGAGACTATTTGAGGACGTCTTGAGGACATCTGTTTGAGGACGAAGAGTTTGTTCGTTTAGCTGGAACCCGGCCATCGCTTTTGCTGCAGGTGCACTGAACACCCAGAAGGGAGATAATGATCACAGGGCAACACTTGTTTGACTTGTTTGTGCAGCTAGTTCCTAAGGGGGGGGGGGGGGGGGGGGCAGTGTACTTCTGGTTGTCAAACGGAAAAAGAAAAAAACACAAGTTCTGTGACTTCATGAATTCATTCAGCCCCGCTCCATGCAGCATACTGGCCAGGTTGTTAAGCTGAGACAGTCTCTGTTGCTTTACAAAACTATTTCTGTCCGTCTCTGTGTGGAGCTGAAAATGTGTGTTATGTTGCTTTGACTGGAAATATCTCTCAGGCTACATAAATTATTATTTTTTCGCTAAAGGACCTGTATTCAAATGAGACTTTGGTTAAAACTGTGGACAGAAATCCAACTGAGACAAGGACATTTTTCACCCCAGTCTATGTGCATGGACTTTTCTCCTGCTAGCTTAAATAGCATTCGGCTATCAGTGGTGCCCAATAGGTCAATCAAGCAATTGATGTCACGCATGCATGGTCGGCGGCGGGAGCTAACGGAAAACTAGTGCTAATGCTAATTAGCGATCCTTGTTTACTAACAGACTCCTTCTGACAGATGAAATGAAAGAGGCTCGTTGTTTTTTCGCTGACGGCGTGCAGCTCTGTTTTTCCGTTTGGTTACCGCCACTACTCGTTCGCCTGGCTACTACACTCCCTCGCCATGACGAGCGGGACAAGTGTGGGCACCCGGCGGCTAGCTGAGGTGATACACATGTGCTGTGAGCCTTTATTCTCAATAGATCCATTAGTTGATATGTTCAAATACTGACATTTGCTAGTGAGCACTAAACATAAAGAAGGCAAACACTGATTTGTTCTATAGGATTCATAAAACATACACGCCAAAGTAATGGACAAATTCAATTGGGCAGGAAAGCCTTAAAAGTTGTAACAATTCATCCCGAAGCAGGTCAAGAAAAACACTTGCAGATGGAGATATTACACTCAGAAGTCCAAACAGAAAACGTAATGATGTAATCATCAAAGTAATTTAACTTCCCACGGGGACCATTAATGTCTAATAACTCCCTCCCTTCTGCGTGGCCAAAAGCATGGCTTCTTACTAAAGTAGAGATTCAATCTTGTACTTAATCTGAATTCAATTTCAATACAACTTCTGCCCCACTAAAATGTAAAAAAAATTGATTGTCCCTGAACACCACTCAATGACTACGTAAACAAAAGTAGGAAAGGTGGTGGGACCATTAAAAATAATTTTACTTCATACTCTGAGTCAACGAATAAACAATAACAAACAACTCCTCAATTAAACCAGGGAGGAAATTGCATCATAAATAAATCCATTTCTGCGAGCTAATGTCAGCACCCAAAACACATTCACCAATCAGTTTGTGCCTTCAGGTGAGTTTAATAACTTCACTATAAAGCACACTTCATAATTGGCCAAATATTACATCTAATACTTCCCCACCTTCTGGGAAAGCTGCTTCTGTTGGTTGTTTCGTGCCGCCTGTGACCAGAGGCCCGGCATGGCCTGAAGTCAAAATAATGTAATGTTCCTTGTGTTTGTGGATCATTGAATGACACAACTTTTATTAGTCGCGTTGTGTTTGGGGTTGCAGCAGTGCACCAAAGGACCAATGGTGCTCTGTCTTCGCAGGAAGCACTAATTATCCCTCCAAGAGATAATAACTGTGTTTATCGTCTGAGGGGTTCGTTTTCTGAAGGGTTATTTATCAAATACCGTGCAGGATTAGAAAATCAATTCATAGTGTCACAAATTAATTTGCAGCCATCATCTCACTCGTTCCTATGAGACAGCAGGCAGCAGAAGCACCTTACTAATGTGGAGACTGCTGTTGAATTGATTTATTTTTCCATATCTTCCATACTTAATGAAGAATACTAATGTGAGCCGTGACCGAAGAATAAGCGAGTACCTGTGTGAAGTATTTGCTGTATTGATAGAACTTTTTAATTTCTCCACACATAATGATCAACATGTTCTATCAATTACATTGAAAAGTTGAAGCCGGTTGAGAAATTGATTATAAACAGAAGGTTTATGTGTTTGCAGCCATTGTGTGTGAATGTTTTCCCTCATAAAGTTCCTCATTAGTTTAATGGTATTCAATATTTTGGTATTTTCCACGGAATCACTACCAAATGGATTTTGACTCGCACCGCGGAGTCTGTCATGTGACTGAACATTGTAAGGTTCAGTTAATGTCTTCCTGTCTCACAATATGGCAAACCAGCAGCTGCAGTCAAGATTATTAAAAGTAGGCTTTTTTTCTTCTTTGTGGCATATGGTTATAATTAGATAATTTAATAAAGGAAGTAAAGAGAAGTGGATATATAGACTTACAAAAAAAGTGTGAGTATATTTGATGATATCATATAAATATGCACAAAGTTTGACTCGCATACAATCTGAAGTCACACAACAGGCGTATTCTTTCAAATGTGACCAAGTAATTTGTTCCATTTCACAATGTTTCCAACTGTCAAATATTTCATTTTGGAAGTCAATGGCACACGACCTGTTCAGTGATTTAGGGACAAGGACATGTTGCACAGTGCCACTAGAGACCGGGGTTCACTGCTTGAGCCCGGTGCGGTTTAAGAAGCTTTGGTTAAAGCTGGGAAAAAGCCATACCAGGTTGAACGTCAGTAATGTCACAGTTCAGGAAAAAGCACAGTTTGGACCCTCAGAACACTGACGGGCTGAAAGCAGGTGTGATGGTGAATAAACCAGATGATGAGCTGACAAAGAAGAGCCGTCCACAGAGACTAAACACACAGGGGACCTGTGGAGTGCTGACACATGTGTGTGGCAAAAACAGTCAAACCAAACCGGAGTAACTACAAAAAAAAAAAAAAAAAGAACAGGTATAGAATGACCCCCCCAAAAAAGTATGACAATGACAAATGACGAGACAGATACACAAACTCTAACTATAATAAATGCATTCACTCCGGGTATTATTGCTCAGTGTTAACACTGTTCCCTTTAGAGTGGTGGTCCTGTCTGTCAGTCACATCTTTAACAAAGTTAAACATGCCCCCCGTTTCACACAAATGTATATTATCTGGGCCCCAAACATTATTGAATTTGTTTGTGTTTGGTGCCTGCAGAGCAAACACCAGAATGTGCTCTACGTGTCTGTCGATTGTGATTCATAGATAAAAGAGACTCGCAGTCCTGAGTTGGATGGATAATCTGTTTAAATTACTGCTTGTGGCAGTTTCTTTGAATTAGTGATTTAGTCAATAAACGCTGCAAAAAAAAGGACTTGGACAGGAGACATGGGTCAAATCAACTAACAAAACATTCTCTAATCAAAAGTAAAACCAAGGACGTGCGCAGTGCAGTGTATGGTGCACAACACCTAACAAGCATTTCCTATTACACCAAACTGTGTTTCAGCGGCGTTCTCCCAAAAAGAGTGGCTCTTCTGACTGAGTGTTTTTCTGACAGGTTTCCTTTTCTGAGCCGCTGGCACAGCTGCAGCCTCGCAGGCTTCATCTCGCTCCGACACAGCAGCCCTGCCGACACTGTGGCGTGTAGCCTTGCGCCGCATCTGAGATGGCCTTTTGTGATTTCTGCAGTTTATGTGACATGAATAAGAAATATCGGGTACAACCCCGTGGAGGACAGCTGAATGGGCTGTATGGTTGTCTGGCTTCGGACAGGGGTAACAACAGACCAGAGGAATGCAAGGCGTATTTTTAAAATCGAGGTCCAGCCGCTGGCTTTTCCTGTCAAAGCTAGTGGAGGAATGTACTATCCCCCAAAAGGCACACACACACACACACATGCACACACGCATGCACGCACACAGTGTGTCTGGGAAGGAGCTGTGCAGCTTTCGGAGCTCAGCATGAGAGCATTTGATATTCATAGAAGGGAAGAGGAGGAGAAAGTGAAACAACAGCGGGGGCACTGCCTCACGCGTGATATTACATCGTAATTATGATTTGGATGCAGGCACTGAGAAAGCAGCGTTGGCGCACGACAAATGTTGCAAACACGCAGATACATATACCCCCTCGCCGCCCCCACCCTAGGACACAGACACACACACAGCAAAGGTGCAGTAAAGGAGCGCACTCAGGAGCCATGTGGGTGGGGGCGCATCCTGCAGTTGTTGGGAGAGCGGCGAGATGAGATCCGCGTGCAGACTCCTCGCACCTTTCAACAGAGACGTTTTTGTGATTGGTTTGCTTACCGTCAATATTTGCACGTGTCAATCTTGGCGTCTTTGAGGAAATTGATTCTTCAGCATGAAGCCAAATGTTCAGAGGAATCATTGGCGTTGGCTCCGCCAGGGAAAGAGGAAGAGACCAAAAAAAAGTACATAACAAGCGAGAGAGAGATTTGATACAGAAGGTGAGCATATGCAAATAGGATCAATATTTACAGCCAGGCAGCAAAGAAAGACAGCCAGAGAGGGAGACATTATGAACTCGCCAACAATATTCGGGAAGAGTTGGTTCTTTGCTTTGTGCATTGGAAACAGGCCAGTGGAATCTTTTTTAAATTGGATTTGTAAAGCCTTTTTTAAATGACAAAAACAAAGAGTGAGACTATCAAGGTGCAGAACAAGACACAAATGAAAAGAGAGATTTGGGACTTTACGCTAATATAACAAAAGAAACAAACACATACATATGTGAAAATTACTGATGCACCATAATGCATTTTGAAAGTTCCTATGGGATTTTCCAATTCGCTTAGTAAAGGATTTGAGCCGAGAGAAAGCGAGAAAGAAAGAGCTGTCAGACTGCTACGCAGGCACATCTACTCTGCCTCTTTTATCAAAGATAAGTAGTATTGATTTACTTCAGGGCTGTAAAAAGTATTCGTCTTAAGAGCTGACATTTAATAATCTCCAACTAATCCATGTTTTGCTGGAGGCCTCTTGAGATGCTGGTGAGTCCTCTGTTGTTCTTCTGCACCTCCAGGAGCAAGACGCTATCCCTAAACCCTAACCCTAACCCTAACCCCTAAAAAGACAATTATAAAATGACAACTTGACCAATAAATACTAATATACAGTATAGAGGTGTATATATATATATATATATATATATATATATATATATATATATATATTACAACAACAACAACAACAATTCAATGGTTTGACGATGACATTGACATTTCATTTAATCAAGGACAATGTTATTAAAGTGTGCTGATATAAATCATACAAGATATACACTAACAAATTACTGTACATTTTCAGTGGATTGGAAAACAATATCTTACAGTTTTCCATAATAACAGTAAAATACAGTTAAATGTAGAGTTATTGGAATATGGAAGAATAATGATGAACTCCTGCTGTCTGATCTGACACCATGTGATCGAATCCGAGCACGGCACCTTTCCTTTTACATTCCTTCGGGATGCCTTGAAAAAACACAACACATAATGTGGAACTCAGCTTGACTAGAGCCGTACCAAGAACATCCAAACAGTTCATAGGGCCGACTCTGTTACATTCGCCCCCACGTTGGTTGCATTAATGAGAGATCATCAACCTTCTGATCACATTTCATTTCATGATTACGGTTCCTCTGGGGGTTCAAAAACGAGTTGATTTTGGATTAATAAATACACCACAGAGGGGAATCTAATGGTGAAGTCTGATTTTATGAATTGAAAGTGCAGTCTGATTTTTAATAGAAGAAACAATGTTGACCTTTTACATCAAACTAACACTGACATGCACTGTTTCTCTGCCCTGACCAAACCGCCATCACTCCGCATCGACTGCACACACCAGGGTGCCAGTGAAGGGCCCGTAGAATGGTTTTCTCAGCAGGGACTGTAAAACTCCTGTCCATTCGCAAAGGCTCTTGTGTTTCTCCTGGCTATCCCCGGGCCGGGGGCCTCTCAACAGAGGCGCTTCGAAACACAACACCACCAGATGAGATGTGATTTGTGCCACCATACGCTTCTATTTTTACTGGGTGGGGCGACACTGAGAGAGAGAGAGAGAGAGCGCGAGAGAGATGCAAAAAAAAAAGCACTCACCTGCTGCTTGATGAGGTCTGGTGGCTTTCCAAGCCTGTGTGGAAGCTGTGTAATTTTCACCCTAACATCTGAGGGTTTGAGAGGGAGCACCCGCCCTACTCAATAGCCCCCCCCCGGACCCTCCCCCCTCAGCCAGCCTCGCCCACCTTGCGGCCCCAAAGGCAAGGAAAAACAGTAGATAATTACCTGGTGTGAAATTTCCTGGAGAACTGGGCTGTAGTTGTGAGGACACGTGCTGGGGCTTTTTGTGTTGACGCTTGTGTTGGAGGTGCTCCCCCAGGGGTAAAAGGAGCAATTCTAAAAATAGTCTCCTCTTCTTCTCTTAAAAACACGACAGGTATGAGCCCATGCTATGACTTTAAATCATAGCATGGGCAATCGGTCTGTTAAAACACTA
Organism: Gasterosteus aculeatus; assembly: GCF_964276395.1. Classification (NCBI taxonomy): domain Eukaryota; kingdom Metazoa; phylum Chordata; class Actinopteri; order Perciformes; family Gasterosteidae; genus Gasterosteus; species Gasterosteus aculeatus. The sequence continues at coordinate 3,618,275 of NC_135700.1, forward strand.
TGCACGTACTTTTAAAATAACTGTAGCACTGCAGGTTTGATGAGGTCTGAAATATCAAACTACTGAGTAGAAGTGGTGGGCTTGAGAGCTGACAACTCCAACCTTAAGAGTGCGGTAAAATTGAAAATACTCCAGAGCTCTCTTAGGTTAGTGGAGATAACTGAAGTCAGCACAAACCTCGTGAGACATGTTTTGGAGTTATTTTACAAGATAGTTTATGATTTATAATAACAAACATTATGTCAGTAAAGGCATGTGTTATTCAGAAAATGGCATATAAGGCCAACTATTTACAATTGATACGAAACTTTGGGTGTGAAATACACAACTTACTTTTCATATCTACTGTGCAAACAACAAGAATAAAGCTGGCGTAGATTTGGTTTGTAATCTCCTTGCATGTGATGCCTTTTTCAGGAAACCTTATTGTGAGCATGTCTCAATTATTTTCTTGGAATACTGTCATTTCTCTGTATGCCGCTGCAGAATGTCTTTGCGTTTTAGGGTTGATTTTTCTTCTTTGTTCACATTCCGATTTTCTTTGAGTTGTTACCTTCTCCAAGGAGGCACTTGTAGCACAGCCCACGATGAAGACCATTCCGTTTTAAAATAGATTTACTGTGGCAGTGAGCACAATCACTTCCAGTGCCTTCTCGTTATTATTTTTGTTCAGTATTTATCATTAGTCAAGTAGATATTTATATTTGGAACAATTTTCGATGCTGCAAATTCTTCTCTCTGGTTGCATTTGAACTCTTAAAATGAAACTCTGCTCTTACACCTTGTGTGTACAAGTTGGCGCCATCTGGCGGTGAAGATGCAGATTGCAACCAACTAAAACCTCTCCAACATGTGTCCAAAATGTGAATTTCCATATGTAAGGGTGTGGTTCATCTGTTCTGGGCTACTACGGAACCACGGCAGTGTAACACAGAGCACCACACGGAGATATAGACATCTCGCTCGAAGGTAGCGAACAGACAAAGAATTCTGTTGTCAGCTAATTAGAATGAAAGCTAAAAGTCTCTTTTATCAAGCAGTTATTTGGCAGTTTTGCAGAGCATTTTTGACACAGGTGCTCTAAGTTTCAGCATCTCCTTCACTTTGTTAAACAATGATGTGAACATTTTGCCGATGCGTCTCCTAAACAGTTGGGATTCTCCCCTGCCGTGAAACATGGTGGGAATTTCTTCTCATACCGTAAAGCACGCAGAGAGTTTCAAGGTCTGGATGAACTCAAGGCTGGTTTTGCGTGATCTCCCTCCATAAACGGCAGGCATGGGAATAAGAGGAAAGTAGTGGTGGTTTGGTTTGAGATGGAGGCTGCAGCAGGATTAATGATCAGAGAGGCAAACTTGGCTTTGGATTGCATCACGTAATCAATGGCGTTGAGCAACGTGGACGCGGCGAGGTCTCCGAGAGCCGAGACTAAGCCCTTTCATTTTTCAACAAGACGGAGGGCCCCTAGCTGCCAAGCGTACAAGGTGAACCACCACGTGGACCCGGGTTGAATGGCAAGGGCCTTCATGCAGTTAAATGATTTTGTTAATGGGATGAGTCAAATGCTCGTGTCTCTGTGATATGTCACCGACTTTTTGGGCCTTTGACTTGGATGAGGTAGATCTTAAGGATAGAGAGAACAGGAAAATCATAAACGCTGCGTCAAGCTTGGCACGAGAATAAAAAGAAATTCTGTTACAAAGAAAACACAAATAATACAAACGACAAGGGTTATCAAGTAAAACAAAAGCACATTTATAAATATTCTGGTTCTGTTGTGTCTTTGTGAGTTGTTACGAAGCACATTTCCAACACAGCAAGGGTTCATTTTTTTTTCTAGATTTCAAAGATGCTTTGATTGACATGTTGGTTTGTTGCCGGTGTTTAATTGTATTTTCAAAGATCTCTCTTGGATCACAAGGTTGACTACTTGCTGTGTTTATCATGTTGCGTTTCCTTCGCACATGCCTTTGATCAGACTTCTTTTGCTTTGGTTTTTACTTTATTTTTTAAATGGTTGTTTGCAACTGCTAGACTTTTTATCAGTGTGTGATACGGCTCTAATCAAACATAATGGCAAACATGTTAATGTTATACAATGACATCTCTTTTAGGCACATATCAATTTTAATGGGTTATAAATTTGTTGATTCGGGTCTTTCCTATTTTTTTAAAATTTGAATTAATTTTTTCACTTTATACTCCATGTTTGGAAGTTGTTTGTATTGTGTTTCACAAGGAGGGACTCAAACCAAAAAACAAAGCGCGTTTGACTTTTGACTCCGGATGCACTTAAACATGTGAATATTGAGGATACATTTAACACAATTCATTTCATAATCATAAAATAGTGATTATTTTCAGTGAATTAGACCATATGCAAATGAAGAAAGGCTTTTTCACACAAGCGTACATCACCTGCATTGTGCTGAGATAAGCTCTCACATTGTGAATACGAGCCTTTCATTTACAACGAATTTGTAATCTACCACAGATACATTACGAGATCTCCACTCTGGATTTATGAACAGATTAGGACTGAATGGACCTTCGCTAAAAGAGATTCTTTAGCATTTCCTGACATCTGTTTTATCTTGAGACATGACCTTTGGCTGAGCAAGAGGTCTTAACATTTATATAACTATCTTTACGTGGGCCTGTATTTGCTCATGGGGGTGTGATCTACAACACGCACTCGGAAGTTGAGCTTGCATTTGAACTTGAAAATCATATATGAAGAAGGTCTGATGTCTATACACAGCACTGCTGCTTCATGACCTCTGACTTAGTGCATGATCTTTCTTTCTTTTTTTGTCTAAACTTGAATGTAAGAACTAACGGGAAAACACTGGGAGGTGCAAATCTTTTCTGTATCAAAGTTATCCTTAATCTAATTACTAGTCCCTAGAACACAAAATAACATCAGCGTCGAGCCTCGGCCTCCTGGAGCTTACTCTACTAGTCGATCTTCATATGTGACCATCATTTACTAAAACATTACGCTGTATTAGACCCATGGTCACATGTGGAGTGAGAAGTAGAATCATGTTCTCAGTCCAAGTGTAAGAATGCAGGTTTGATGCACTGAAAACAGCTGCTTGTAAAAACAACACGGATGAGATTGTAAATATAAATGTACAATTCAAGTTCTGAATTGTTTCAATTGAAGTTAATAATAAGCATTGAAAATGTCATTCATCAAAACCTGGTGAATGTATTTCATGTAGTGGCTGTCCAATTTCTTGCTTAAACATTAGCTTTTGTAGAAAGAGAGCCGACAGATTTTTTGGAACAGTTGTATTGGATTGTTCTTCATAGCAACAATCTTACAACTAGATCAATGAAGAGTTGTCAAACACAAATTGTTTATTACAGCCGTCTTGATCACTATATTCTTTTGAATTGTTCAGTTCGAGCTGTACTAGTTTCACTAAGTCATCCTGCCATCGTTGGTTTTCGACCCATGCAAGTGTGGCACAGATGGTCAATCCAACAAAATCCCTTTCAGCCTCAACTTGTTCTTTTCATACAGCCAACTGCCTTCCCGCCGGGTCACGGTCGTGATGGAGCGGGACTTTAGCTCGAGTCGGGGCTGACCTCACAAAAGAAAAACTGTCACAAACTAAGTTGTCTCCCTGTATGCAGCTTCCCGAAAAACGCGTGATCAATCGAGCTGACTCAAGCGTTTTTCGCGAGCGCGATCCTCAGTCGGCGAGTGTCAGCGCGTGATTATACCTCCATCTATCATTGTGATGGGACGAAGTATTGGCTCCCCGTGACAGACTCTGAGGAATAGGACTCGACTTCAAGGCAGACTTCACTGGATCAGCAGTCTGGAGCGTTCACGGGAGACGACGGGGGCGGCTCAGCCATTCCCTTATCCTCTCAAGAAACCTCTTCATTTAGGGTCCAGGGTTTTGCTCTCCATCCATGACACAAACTGCTGGTGCCCGGCTGTTGCTGGTGGTACGATGAGGAAAGGTTCATACAGCAGCATTAACCCCCCCCCCCCCCCCCCCCAGAGATAAGGTAAGTATCTCAAATACACACATCAAGCTGGATGGCAACAGTCTGTGGGTCCGTCTTCAGGCATTACGCTGTACACACTATGCAACACTTGTGAATTGTAAATCCATTTTAATTATCCTCTGCAGCTACCACTTTGTTTTTTTTGACTTAAGAGGAATGAGTACGAGCGGACAGGAAGTGAATCCCTCCCACACCCCCCAACAATTGACCCTAATCAAATGACCCATCCTCAGTAGTCTATTGTTACAATTAGAAGTTAGTGCTGACCCATTGGCAGCTGTTGTCTATTTTCCTTTAATTTGTTGTAACTTGGAAGGGATCGACTTAACGCCTCGTCCGACAGGAACACGTTCTGCCGATATGGATCGTGGCGAGGTCAGCTTCATGGATGCTGAGCGTTTGACGACCCGCTCCTCTTCCTCACCATTATTGGAGACGCGGTGACTTTAAGTTTTCTCTCGCGTTCGCAGCCAGACGCCGCTGTCCGTCAGTCCGGAGCGATGAGGCTTTTCTAACCCGCCATTTGCACGGGGACTTCATTTGAATAACAGCCAAAGAAAAAAAAAATTGTCTGATTAAATTACATGTTTCACTGAATCTTAATTGCTTTTTTGTGAACCTGCTTATGCGATCTGATTTGCAATTTTCAGTGGGAATGGTATTGTATTACTTTGAATATCAAGGAAAGTCAGACAGGGAAACACGCTTCCATCCATTTGCTCTTGAACTTTCAATGTCATGATATGTACAGTAGTTCAAAGGAGTCAAGGATTACAATTGTCAAAAAACTTAAATTGTCCTTTTCGAAAATTAACACTTTTTTTCACTTGAAATCCCTTCGAGATGAGCATGAAAAGACTGCTACTCGGTCCAGGCCTTGTGAAAGTTTTGCCGTCCACACAACGGTCGACCCCATAGTGGAGGTGTGATGAATAGATGAGCAACTCTCCCGCCATCATCTGCCGCCTAAAATGCATAATCAGCTGTAATTAATCGAACAAAGTGATTAATCACATCACGCTCCCTATCTGTTTGCATGCAACCTGTCATAATCAATTATTTATGGGATAAATCGTGACTCTGGAGATGGAGGTGGCAGGAGCGGAGCGGGGCGCCTGATGAAGACTGATGACAGCCCCAAACATGGGACATGACAGTGGGAACATGGTGGAGATTGAATCCGTAACCCTCCAAGCACATCATAAATTATCTCTTTCAGAATAAAATGATTGATTTGCATCGCTCTGCGCCGCACCTGGAATTGCTGCCCTTCACAGGAGCGGACCAGGTGGCCCGAACGCTACGCTGCGGCTAAGATAATGAGCTAACGCTGGAGAAAGAAAACAGTGTGAGCTGTGCTGTCTGAAGGCGGGCGTCCTTGAAGAAACCCACTGGAGATGTTTAGACCCAAGTGGAGGTCTGTAATTGTATCTGTACATTTCTGTGACTGTCAGCTCACCGCGGATTCGTTTCGCAACGCCTGACAAGACATTTGGCGACGGGTGAGAAGTTATCTGAAGCTGTAATATTTAACTTTTGCACATTGTCAGCTTTAACTTTTGCACGTTGTCAGCCTCTACGGAGGTGAGTGACGGTGGAGATGCAAGATAGATGTCAGAGTTGAAGGCTTTTTTAAATATATACAGTATAGTGAGACTATTGTTGGGAAGTGTGCCGGACAGCATTAAACACTGGTGTAAATGTGCAGGCTCTGCTTTTCTTATTGGCATTTAAAGGAAACATGTGGAACACACAGCAGAGTGTTTTATACACAAAATATGTTTTCATTCTGCCAATTTGCTTCATGAGATGGATTTCAGAGGAAATATGTTAATGACACCTTCTCCTTCTGATTCATCATGCGTCCCATCGACATGATGGAACAGATGAACCAAATTCCCAAAATGATAAGATCTGCATGATTATGAACTTCATCTCTATTGTAGTCACTGGAAATGCACAGTAGTTGCATACAGATGACAAAACAAGAATTCGTTAGAGTAGAAATATTGCTGAGAAGAACATTGACCATGCTTAGAGCTCCCACAACACAACCAGAACCCCCCCCCCAGTACCCCAACAGACCAGTTAATTAAGGTGACTATGAATGTGACACAGTCACATGATGGACTGGGACACTGTAATGGCGATCCAAACTCCCACATATTTAGACTTATGTGTATGTTGCTCGGTTCCTGTGATCTACAGAGGAGGGAAATGCAAACGTTCCGGGGAGCGAGACGGAAGCGAGGGTCTGGCCGAGCCCGGTCAGCAGCCCTGTGGCTCGGCCATCACAGCAGGTCAACACTCAGGGCGAATCAGCGCCGGCGACACTGTCATGTGGTATCGGTACCTGCGTCCCTCACACGAACTTCAAAACAAGCCCCCAAACACCGGTATTCACCATGTGACACACACACATATGCACACACGTGCCACATGACTACAGAGGAGCGTGGGGTGATGGGTAGCCGTGGCAGGTGACAGAGTGTGCTGCATGCTCAGACAAATGGAGTCTGGCAGCTCCCCGTCAGGAAGACTGGAGGCTGTTTTTTTAATTTTTTTATTATCATTACTGCCTGAGTGACTGAATGCTTCTGCTTTTTACCAAACATTCATTGTTTACCTCTGTTCTGTTCAGTCTCACCTCAGATGACAAGCCATCCGTGGAGAGCCACTTCCTTTTTCATTCCCTCCCTCTCTTCCTCCTGTCTTTCATCCCCTCTGCGCTCTTCCATCCCTCTTGCTGCTACATTGCTCTACCAGCCTTCCTGCCACAATGGTGGGTGACTTTTCATACCGACATGGTGCTGAGCTTTCTCACACGGAAGTTCATTGTTGTATAATTACGTCTGGCAAAGCTGGCGGCGAAACCTCTGGGAAGGACCGTGTGATTGAACAGTGCCTGTCTGTGTTTAGATTAAGATGAAACAGTTGCTGGGACGTGTGAGAGGAGTGGAATGCATTGGGATAAGGACTTCTAACGTTTGACTTCACATTAAACATGGCTTGCCCTGCTGAAATATTATTGTGAAATTGAGAACGTCACTTTCTGCGTGGGACATTTGCCTGCAACAGACTGCGTCTTGAACTGAATGAGTCACATTCCACCTACACTGACTGACAACTAAAAGTTTGGTTGATTGGTTTTTGTTCTTTGAACATTTGGTTTTCTCTTCGGGTTGAACTACCTTGAATTTAAAATTCCTGATAGTGGCTTTATTAAACTAATGAATAGCATCCACCAGTTTTGGTCTTCCGTCCTCTGTGTAAAGCTGCAGTCGCTGAGACAGTGATGATCCTAGCGATTTACGTCCATCCGCTATTAAGGAAGCTTAAGGAAACTTATGGTAGAGATTTGCGCTTTAAGAAAAACATTCTTAGAAAATACTCAGTCTTTACCTATGAGATCAATTGTTGTGTTGTAACAAAGGCTTTAATCAATGTTGCATTCTTAATTTCTGTCAAGTATAGAGAAACCAATAAAAGCGCCGCTTGCAGACAACATTCGGGACATTGGGTACATACATCGGGTAAATGGTGTTTGTAACCATTTGCAAGTAAGGGGTTTAATGCTGCCATCAGAAACGATCCGGATCCCACAGCAGGCTTATGCCAGACTGCGAGCGGACTGATTCATCTCATCTGCAGACTTTGAATGACTCTTCTCTAAAACACAGGTGCTGCAGGAAAGACTGTAAAGGTCCATAACCTTGGTCACATCGTAATGCCAGAGACGAGAGGCCTTTTGATATGTCCGTGCAGGCAACACATCACGGAGTCCCGCGACGGCCGGCGAACATAACGCCAGTGAACGTAGACGAGTGTATTGATTTGTAGTAAGCCTGTGGACAAACAAGCCTTTCTTTGGGTTGTCAGCATATCGATACGCGTAAGCAAGACTTTATTGACAGTCCTTGACATTCCTGATCTTATAAACTTTCAACCACAAATCCCTCTGTTGGCAAAGTCATCTTTATGAGGGCCGCTCAACAGATACCCCCGTATGTTTGTTCTCTGTTTCTAGTGTGTGTGTGTGTAAATGACTTGTCGTGGTTGGCTTTCTGTCAGAGGGGAGGGAATCAATCCGTCTAACAATTCTAGTCAATGAAAAACCAGCGTCAACCAAACAGTCACATTAATTGATGGGACACTCCGCCAGGGGTTAATAAGGCAGACACATCATCGCCTTTTGGAGTGATGTTATAATTGTGTTAGCAAACACAAGTTTGCTCCCAATCAATAATCCTCGCTGAGTCGGTGCTCCTCAACATCTGACAACAAAGCAGGTAGGAACCTTCACAGCAAGCGGCAACAGAACAAGTTAATCCGGCCTAAAAAATATCTTCACCGAGTCTTTCTAATGTCTCTTTCCTCCAACTGAGAGATGTAATAGCTTGCTGACTCAGCGGGCCAAGCCTTAAACAAAAAAAACAAAAAGCAGCAGTTTGGGCCAAGACTGGCCACCAACTGTCAAACGGCATCTACGTGAAGCTGCTACAGTAAAACAGTGGGCGCGGAATCAAGCATTACTGTATTACAGCTGTAGCAAATTTCATCTCAGGGTTCCCAGAATGGATTTAATTGAACATTTCTGGGATATTTTCAAAGACCCAGAACAAATGTGAGAGGATCACTACTGGGAATAAGAATATTTTCAAGGAAGTATCTTTTAAAATAGGAACAGTGACAAAGTGACCAGTCCAGCAATATTTAGATCTTATCTGGTGATGTTCAAAGGATACATGTTTAGACACCTGAGTGTGTTGAAACAACACGTGACATGCAAGTTCCACCTTTTATGGCTGCCCTGCCGTCAGTGTATGCATGTGTGTGTGTATTGACATCACACCACTAACATAATACAGTTTGTATGTTTGTACCTGTGAACCTCGCCACAGATATGAATGAAGATGTAGAGATGTTGTTGTTTTTGTTTTTGGACATATCCAAAAAAGTAACTGAGAGCAGCTCAAACCGTTTCAACTTTAGCAGCCAGCTGAGAAGCGTTCAGCAGAGAGTTGATGGTGGGTCATTAGACATTATCATCTTCACTGCCAGACAAAAGGACAATTGTGTCAATTGAATTTTTCTCTGGATGGATGCACCGCTTCTCGCTGCCTTTTACCTTTAATTTCCCCGCAACAGTAGAGTTGATCTTAGTTCTCTGGGGGAACGTTGGATTTTTCTTCTCTCTCCAAAGCCACCTTAAAATCAATAAAAACGTGCTATTATCAGATGTTTGGTGTCAAATTTGTCTGATGTACCTTGTCCTGCAGTCATTCATATCACTTCAGTGGACACCGCCCCAGTGGGACAGTAGGTGGAAAAAGCTGTATCTTATCGGATCCAAGTGGACCACCTGCTGAGTAAAACTAAACTGAGGCATTCTTTATCCTTGGGACACCTGGAGAAGGTCCTCCATGTTTTTTTTTTTCACCACTTGGATTACTGTGACTCACTCCTCACTGCAATTTCTGGAAAGGGTTACTTCCCCCCTTACAACTCCTCCAATATGCTGCAGAAATGCCTCAAGTATAAATGATCTCTGCTGCAGCTACCTGTGAGTTTCAGAATTTATTTTTTAAGATTCTACTTTCATGGCTCAGTTGGCTATGTCCCTCGGCTGATTCACAATCCTTGGAAGTCCTGTGCAAGCCTGAGTGCAGGTTGAGCTCCTCGAGCCGGCCCCTTTCGGCTGTAACAAGGTCTGGATTGAAAGAATACATTTTAATTTTCCATTAGCAAGAATCCAAGTGTTAAAGCGGGTTGTCCGGTGTTCGTGTTTCACTTGATCCACTGAATCCAGTAAGGGCAGTAATAGAGGAACCAGTCAGGAGGGCCGTGCACATTTTTATTTAGTTATGAATACAATAGTGCTTTATCATGTCTACACTTGAACACTGCGGCCAAACCTTTTTATTACAGGTCGTTATTTACACATTTAATGTTGGTCCAGAAAAGATCACAGCAAATTGCTTCTTCAACGCTGTAATTTTTTCCCTTTTGTTATCAATCCAATGATTAAATAATAAAACATATCCTCCGTTCCCATCTCAAGAATTGGCAGGAGAGATGTACTAATGAAAAGAGACGGAATATCTCAGATCTCAGTTCCGGACTGTTGCCTCGCCTTTCTTGGGCCATGTTAAAGCAAAATGGAATGATGAATTTGGTGAGAAAATATAATATGAGATCGGAGTTCTCCATTGAAGTGATCCATAAAACCTTTATTTCGGTATTGGCCAATATTGATTGGATTCTGGGTTGTGGGTGTTGAAACCTTTTTCAACATCTGTAATGTGAATTTCTCTGGAGGCCAATAAGATTCAGCGACTTTTATTTTTTTTCACAAGAGTTCTCCTTCTGTACAGTGGAAATGCAGCCTTCTATAAATATGCCAGCTGATTTAATTTTTGTGCTCCTTAACATCTTTGCTATAGCAGAAGCAAAATCAAACTCATTGTATTTTCAGAAGCTGATAAATGTAGGTGCATTGAAATAGTCTGTGTCAATGTGAAAGATGTTTAAGATGTCAAGATTTGTCATGAAATTAAAACAGTAGTTGTTTTTTTTCAGACGTCCACTGACCCCGAACATCCACCTTGGTTTTAACGAAGACGCTCCATGTACAACTACTTTAAACACAAATGAGGTGCGTACATTATGTACGTGACTGTAGTTGGGTAATGTTGTTCAACCTATTAATTTGACTTTTAATTAGAGAGTCATAGTTTAAGCTGGTCTCATCAAGCATTCGTAACAATACTTACTAAAAACAATTCAGAATGTTGATATTCCTCAAAGATCTTTTGTATGCTATACGCATAATCTTAGGAAGTATAAGAGCGTTAATCCCCACACCGGGTGAACTGCATTCAATTTCTACATTTACTTTAATTTACTACATCGTGTGGCTGTATTCCAAACCAGGAATAGATTTAGTTGAAAAGGCGACCAGCTTTGTATTACTTGTTCTGGTTTCATGGATATTTAAAGATTTCTGTGAAAAAGCAATTTAAAAGGACTCAAAAGACCCCACGAGGTGAGGATTTTCTCACCTGATCATTTAAATTCTTGGAATTCTCCCCCTTAGATTATGCCGGTAGTTCATGTACTCGCGTTCTCTGTCCTGGTACTTTTCTATTCATTTTCTTATTAAATATCCACTTTAATTCACAACAATCACTTGCAATTCTAATTCTGGCTTTGGGAATTCACGGACAAAAAAGATACATCATTAGGTTATTGTTGGTTTACCATGGGGAGTGTTGTCGCCGCTGATCATCTGAGATGACTGGAGCACTGTTTTATCCTGAGATAATACTCTTAGATGCGAATTATCTACTTATCGGTTAATCCCATCACACTCATTTCCTGAGGGTTACAGTGGGCTGATGTGATTTCAACATGTTTTGATGTTTCTCATCATCGCGTGTGCACACACACGTCATGTTGAGCACACACACACACACGCGCACGCAGTGCTTACTCCTCTCTCATCTCATTGTGTACATCTTCCCGGAGCAGGATGAATTCTCCCTCCGGTGAAACGGCGCAGGGAGACTCTATCAGCCTCTGTCGCCGGTTGCCATTAGCGATGTGATGTGGTCCAGCTCTCGGGTGGGGATGTGGGGGGGTGGGGGTGGGAAAGGGTTAAGGGTGAGTACAAGCCAGATCTATGGACCAAGAGGAGGGTGGTGGCAGTGATACCCGGGGAGGGGGGCGAGGGTGGGGGCATGTCTGAGAAACTGTGGAACACAGCCAAGTCCTCCATTACGAAGCCCTGCAAGGTCACTCTGGTATGCGGTCCTTGTGCCAAGCGACCCAAGCTGTCCTATAGGGAGGCAGGAGGAGCAAGGCAAGGGTGGGTGGCTGTGTGGGGGGGGGGGAACAAGTACGGGCCACGGTCCAACCCATCTGGGATGCGCTCCACAGACAGGCCGTGCCAGAGGTCACTGACACAGCCGACCCCATCTTTGTAGAATGTCTGAAGGTTCCCTGCGAAAAAAATCCTTTTCGCAGGAAATAAAAAAAAAAAAAAGAAAAGCCAGCCGACTGTTCTTGATCCTTAATCAGAACAAAAGGTCCGCGTGAAAACAAGGGTGTTGAAGCGCAGAAAAACTAATGTTCCCCCTCCTTCCCAGATATCTTAGGGCACCTTGCCAGCCAGGGGGAGAGGTGTGTGTGTGAGGAGTTGGGGTGGTAGACCCGGGAAGAGGGGGGGCATTGTAAAAAGACTGTTGATATATAGGGAAAAAGATAAAGGGTTTTGCTATATTTTGTATTTCTCTCTTGTCTCGGCCGCCAGCGCAATGTTAACTTTTGTTCCCGGGGAGGGGGGGGGCGGCATTTACACTGGTTAACATGATGAGCGCTTTTCAAATTAAGAAAAAAAAGGAGGGCCACTTTAAAATAAACGCTGTTTGTGTTTACCACTTTAAAGTGCCGCTTGGTTGTCGCTTATGGTGCTGATGGTCTTGTGTGGAGGCCTGCACACCGCAATACAAGTCTATTTGGAGAAAATTGGAGCTCATTAGGAGTGTGTGTGCGTGTGTGTAAGTCGCCCATGTACCTGTATGCACGAGGGCTTTTGAGCCTAGCATTCATCCCCGCTGCTCTTCCCTTCAGCAATACTAGCTTTAGAGCTTTTAAATTGTAATGTGATAGGGTTCACCTGCAAAGCCACCACAATGAATTATTAAGCTCTCCACTATGGATGAGTGAGTTTCATTATAGCTCCCCACAGTACTGCAGAAAGATAAGCATGGCTGATTATTTCTGGGTTCCCTTTTTTTTTTTTGCATTGCATTTCTAGAGTGCCCAAGAAAAAAAAAGGAAGAATTCAACAGCACAGCCGGAGTGAGATAAGATTTCAAATGTGTATTCAGATGTTCTTGTACGTCCTGGGAACTAGATGCAGGAGAAAAGGTATGGTGCCGCAATTCAACATCTCTTTCCCTCCCTCTCCCTCCCTCTCTCTCTCCCTCTCTCTCTCTCTTCATCCCAGAGCCAACAGTATGGTGATAACTTTTCAAAGTGAACAAAGGCATCAAAAGGATGGAGGAGACCCGGGGATTATTTAAATACTAGGTGCATTAGAAGCCCCGGTGTGCTTTCCATCCCTTAAGTCATCAACAAAACCTGCTCCACTTTTCTCCCTCTGGCTGAGGAGTATGTATACTACTGAAAAAAGAAAGGAAAGTCGGGGATAAAGAAGAAGCTCCGGCAACCGGGCTTAAATGTATTACGCTGTGTTATACTAGTGAATGACAGATTTGAAAGGCACTCCATCCGTTTAAAGATAACATGAGAAAGTGACCATAACAGGGTACGTTATTATTAAGAAAACCTGTCTTTTCTAAATTACGGTAGATTAAGGTAAAGACCGAATCAGACATGTGCCCATGAAGCAGCTTTCCTCCGGTTTTTTTTTTGTTGCAGGTTTTGCTGCCTTAGTGCCTTTTAAAATGCATCCGCAGCAACTGGCTGATCGCGGCGTTGTTGGGCCACAGCGTTCAGACTACAAGACAGGTTAAAAAAGATGTGTGCGCGTGCCAACAAAAGCAGCGCAGAGCTTTCAAGTTTCCCATCAGCCTTTGATCAGCTGATACGATAACATGACACCATATCGCGGGCGGAATCGGCTCGTGGCATAAATCCTTTCGTCTGTTTGGCATGTTGTCTGCCCCTGGTGGTTCGCTGAGTGGCGTATCATTAGCACCGGCTGTCATCACTACACCTCCGGTCGGCGTGGCAGCCCGAGATCAATGCGTTCCTGCGCAAGTGCATTATTGCTGGGTGAAGACAGATATTATTATGGTTGGACGAGAGGGAGAATGAGTGACTTGCTGAGTAGAAACCGTATAAAATGTGTCGCCTTCAAAGAGAGAAGCGCCTTTTGCTTCCTCTTTTGTGCAAAGCTGGGATGGTGGAGATGAAAAAAGTTCTCACATGACAGCAGTCCAGTCTGTCCCGGAACAAAACAGTGAAAAGGGATTTACCGAGATGAATGAATTCATCGACAACATTTACAATTATTATAAAAACTACAAGAAAACAACAAAAAAAAGATAATCAAAGAGTTTACTTAATATCACCTCAGGTGACTGTTATCTGTTTGTAATTACGTTTAAAAGGTGTAATAAAACTGTTGAAATGAATGATGAATGACTTGTTTTTAGAGGCGAGAAACTCAATACACCACCTCAAAAGGCATTAATAGCAGTAATACTCTTCGCTCCTTGATCGATGCTGAGCAAAATGAATATTGGAGAGCAAATCTTTCATTTTCATGATTGATTACCATAATTAAGAGCATTGATTAGCGGCAAAGAGAAGAAGAAGAAAAACAGTGTGTTGGTGGGGGAGCAGCTTGTAGCTTTTTATCTGCCTCAGAGAACATTAAAGAGGGAAACAAAACACAGGCTCATCCACTCCTCGCTGCTCCGTCTGGAAAAGAGATGTCAGAGAGAAATTTGCAACCGTCGAGGGAAATGTTTTTGTTCTGACCTCCTCGAGCTAAATGAACGCTCGCCCTTGATCGTGGGAAATGGATGCATAAAGTCTATGAAAATAGGAGCGATGCATTCAAAGACTTCAAGGTTAATTTACTCTTAACTCTTATTAAGTGTTCGTCTGCTGGGGCTTCATTAGGGTGACGCACTAGTTGCGGCTGAGGACGAGATTAACCTTGCGCAGGGAGGGGGAGACAGGTTCCCTTCTCCTCGTCTCCCATCTATCCTCGAATCGCTGTGGGGAGGCGGACGCACGTGCTCGGCAAACATCTGTAGTGCGTGAGGCATCTGGCGCAACAAGGACAAGGAGGGAGGAGCAGCAGCAGCCGGGAAACCGGGAAGTGTGGGTCAAAAGCTCGGAATAATTTAATGTGACAAAACATTCATGGCGTATTGTAGGAGTCACGCGTGTGAAAGCGAGCACATATTCACATCCACTCATCAACTAAATGAAAAATACACATCTTAAGGTGCAGCTCTACGTTAGCTGGTCTGGATGTGCGGTGATATACGCAGAAGGAGGCAAGCAGCTCATTCTCGTTACAAGGTTTTCAAATGTTGACATTTAGCGCTGAGAAATGTGACTGAAGTAAACTCATAAACTCATAGTTGTTTGTGTTCCTGCACGCCTACATTCAGAAACTTCCTGGTTTAGTTCACAGATGGCGGATGGGTGAACCCGCAACCTCGCGGGGAGAATGGTATCTCTGCATGCAGGCACGGGGGCTGACATTAAGTGCGTTGCTGATACAGGTACCTCCGAAACTCAGGGAGACTTCTCGTTAAACCATAGCGTCTTTTTCTACTTCTACGCTTTTCAAACTGAGGAGATGTGAAGTTTGGAGCGGGAGGACTTGGACTTGAGAAGTAATTCAGTGAGTACGATGGCGAAATGCATTCGCTGGTGAGTAATTGTTAAAGTAATTACTTTTTTTTTTCAGTAAAACGTAATGAGCAATTGGATTCCTCGAGTAACCCGACACACAGCTTCACTGCGTGAGTCAACCGAACTGAGAACTCTTAATTGCCTGTAGGTGCCAATGTGAGTCTTTTTCTGTGCATGTACGTCATCTTCTGCCCAATGCATGCTGGGAAAGGCTTCGAACCTGTCAACCCGCACCCAGGACAGTGGGGTGTAGGTGGGACGGATGGATGGATAATAAGGCCTGTAGTTGCACGACCTGCTCGTCCAATAAGGCCACTGAGAAAAAAAAGAAACCAGCCGCACGGAGCGGCTATTGAAAGTAATTGACTTTTTCATAAGCACTACCTGACATGTCGAGTCATTTCCATTACCCATATTTGTTTTCATCGAGCTGATCTGAATGTGTCAGGCTTCGTTCGGGGCCTCATATTGTAAACAGATACACGTTTGAGGGCTGTTATTCCTTCAAGACTAATTAAATCTACCAACAGACAAGCTTGACATTAAACACTTTCCACAGCTGACAAAAAAAAAAGATGGATTATGAGCGCTTTGGGGTGACCTTTTCAATGTCTGTTTCTCCCAAGGCTGAAACATCATTTTTCACTGAATCTACCTGATTTCCCGTAGATGGCTGATTTCGGGCTCAAGTTATTAAGAAAAGACGGTTAAAGTGTTTGCAAAGCCTTTTTTTTTCTTTTTTTGTTCCCCCAAACCCATGATCTTCTCCCAGAAACCTTTTCCCAGCGTTAGCATTAATCCCACGGTGTGGGGGCCCAAAAACAACACCTTTTCCCTACACAAGCAAAGGTGCTGATGCTTCAAAGTGTCAAGCCGCATCCACACTAATGTGGTTTAAGGTTATGGCTGAGTTTCAGAGCAGGTCCCGATTAGATTTGTGAAATCCTGCCTTTGTTTATGAACGTGAACTCCCCGTTTGCAACATGCCAACTGTATAAGCTGCACTACATGTCCTGGAAATGAGAGATGCTGCAACCTTCCTCCATCATCTGTCTTTTGGCGCCTACATCCTGCAAGAAAAACAATCTGCATTTTACTCTAATATAGATATAATTGACCTGTGCACAGCAGGAGGTAAGAAGAAATGGGATTTGTGTCCCGCATAGAAAATTCTTCTCTTTCTGAGATGGGGTGCGGGGACGGGGCGTTTGCTACTCGGGCAAAATATTTAGATATTCAATCCCTTTAGCCCCCAACCCACCCCCGACCCCTCCGGCCTCTCTTCCCACCTCCCTTTTTTACATGTCACAAACAGTGATTTTCCTCCGCGCTCCTCCAGATATAATAGAAACCTCCGTTGGAGAGACTGAACACACAGTCAGACACAAAGAAAACACTTAAATACGAAGAAAAAAATGCTTTGTGTTGTTCTGATTGCAGGAAAAGGGCTTGAACTTTGAAAAGAGTTGGTTGGGTTATGAAAACATTTGGTTTCTAGTGGCAAATATCACTGTGAAGATGAAGCCATGAATAAAATGAACACATACAATGAGTGAGCCTGTTTCTAATTGTGATTTCTGAAAGTGTTTTTTGTGCAAAGGGCCCTTATGTGCTTAAACTGTGATTACATCGGGGACGACTCATTGAGAAAAACCTCTATAAATAGATAGTTGTGAAAAGGGCCAATTTGAACAAGCAGTGTTCCTACTTCTTCAAGCATCTCCAACTTTGTGCTGAAAGTTCGGTCTAAAAATGTTGTTTTAAGGCATGTTTAAAATTCAGAGCTGAACATTGAACATTTCTGACATTAGTTTTCTGAAGATAGTTTTTTAAATGAATCTTGAATCTTCATCTTTTAAAAAGTCTGGTCAGCAAAAAATGTGTTTATGTCTCTGGCCTGAATATCCAGCCCGTTCCCAGGATGGGACACACCTCGATGCTGTGTGTGATGCAGACACTCGAGGGACTGAATGAGAAGCCCCGGGCTCACCCATCTGCGTATTATTAGCGACATAGTGAATAATGTGACAAATTTGGATGGGAACATGTTTCATAAACCAGCTCCTAACCCATTGGGCCAGTAGCCTCCTAATCCATTATCAAGGTCCCCTATTGCCCTCCATCAATTACATAGAGGCTTTCTTTCTCTCTCTGAAGAGTAATATGATTTTTAAAAAGTGTGTGATTGAATTCTAAATACCAAATGTAATAAAACTGGACAGTTAGAACGACATTAATATTAGGGCTCATCAAAAAGGACAACCTGACTTTTGACATTTGATTTTTCATTTTATTTAAAAATGGTGGTGCGAGGGTGGGTGCAGGTGTGTGTGGGGGGTTTGTGGGTCTTTCTTCTGTGGGAAAAAGGAACATATCAGAGTTTGTCCACTCTTGGTTAAAGGCTCCACTCTGACCACATTTCTCTTAAAAGTTTGATGGCGGCGTCCGGGTCAAGACTCGGCCGCGGCCCGTCTTTTGGTGGCCACTGTTTTGGATTCTCTGGTTGAGGTGAAGTTAAGGAAGCCGTCAAAACCTGGTAGGAAAACCATTCTGGTTCATCTCAAAATAAATATATCTCCAAAAATCAGAGAGAAGCAATTTGATCAACTGTTTAACAGGGATTTTCTTTTTTTATATTCACGTTTAACTAAGAGGACTTACTAATCACCAGACATGTCTTTCTTTTAAAAAAAGTATAAGCAATTAACCCCTTTTAAACATCAGCCTCCATGCAATCCTTTGCTAAGACAACTCCCATCGCTTTTCATGCGAGGTATTATGTGTTTGTTTTTGAAAATGTCACGATATTTCATCACGGCGCCACGCTTCCGTTAATTAAACAAGTCTGGACCAGGATGCGCAGGACGTTAAGTAGAGGGAGGCTGTTTGAAATTGAGCAGGTGGCACCACAACCAGCACAGACAGTGGCTCAATACTTGGCTCATTCTATCGTCTGAGGCTTACAAAAAGAAAAAGAAGTGAACAGCCACTTATACATAATATTGCTCCTGCTCCCTGTATCGTTTCAAAGATTTCCCATTGCAGGATGCAACTGATATTAACGCAATTTTGGCAAAAATGTCTTGTTAGTGGTGTTCCAGTAAACTTTAAAAGTTTTTTTTTACCTAGTAGGCATCATGCAAGTTTGGAGACTGGCAGATCCCTAATGGGGCCCAAACAAGGCAGAACCAGGTCAGAACCATAATGTTAATATATTTAAATATTTAAACAAACTACCCCTAAATCCCTTTACCCCCACAAAAAGAAATTGTACAAATAGACAAGGTACTTAAACACTTTTTATCATAGCTGTGCCATCTTTGGAGCAAAGGCCAAAAAAGAGGCTAAGAGGAGGCCAAATGAAAAAGTAGCATTTTTATCAGCATCTGTTGTCAGTGATTCATGTACATTATGGCATCATATGCTGGTGAGAAAGTTGTAAGTCATCTCACTATAACTTACAGAGCGAAGCAGAGGATTCTTCACAGAGGGAATGTGTGTCAAACAGACTGTGTGACTCTTACTTAAAGTGACTCACTCCCGTTACACAGGTACCACTGTAATCATTAATATGCATATGGAAAGTGATTAAATGGGGAGCAGATAAAATGTGACGCGCCGTAATAAATGAAAATTTAAAAGCACATATTCAAGCTCAATTAATCATTTAAGGCTATCACAACATCACTTTTATCAGCTGACTGCAGGAAATCAAAGGAGTGATGAAAAATTAAGATGGCAGAATATCACACTGCTGTGGCAGCTGGCCAAGTCCAATAGATCTGACCGACAGTACGTCTACAATATAAAGTGATGGGAAGGATGGTAAGACAAGGACAGGGGTGTTTTATTGAAAAGTTTTAACTTCATAGAAAGTTAACAAAAATGACAAAATAATTCATTTTACATATATAAAAATTGTTTTCTATAAAGCCTCGAATTACTGTATATATAGTGTATATATATATAAATATGAATCTATATCTCTTGTATTGATCTATAAAGATCATAAGGAATCAACATTTTATTTCAATTTTGTAATTCGGTCAACTCGTTACACGCAACATGGAATACAACCACCATTAATTACTACCTTACGTTAGACGTTCTCCAGCCGCCACAGAAGGGTATATCAGTACCCGGGTGGATGCCCTTCTGCATCTAGAACAGTATTCTTCTTTGCATTGATTCAACAAGGTGCTCGAAACATTCCCTCAGACAGTTTGGTTCATGTTGAGATGAAAGCATAATTGTTGGCTGCACGTCAACCATGCAAATCTCTCTTTTCACTTAATGAGATCTGGTGACTACGGAGGCCATTTGATTGCAGTGTACTGATTTGTCATGTTCAATAAACCAGTTTTGAAATGATTTAAGCTATGTTTTATGTTTTATATCCTGCTGAAAGTGCCTATTAGAAGATGGGCCCACTGCGGCCATTAAGGGATGGACGTGGTCAGCAGCAATACTCCGGTGGTCTGTGGCATTTGCACCATTTAATTGGTACTAAGGGGCTCAAAGTCCGCAAAGAAAAGGCTGCCCTCACTTTTACATCAGCCACAGCCTGCGCCGTTAATAAAAGGCTGGAAGGCTTTGAGGTCTTTTAGTCAAAATTATGATCCTAGCATCTAAATGTGTTATCAGGAATTGAGTTATTACACCAGGAAACATTTCTGTATTCAATCCCATGGCAGTTTTATAACCTCGTGTTCCTGTTATTAGCTGACAGGAGCTGACAGGAGGAGCTCCTGCTGCTGTAGCCCATCTGCTTCAAGGTGTTTTGCGTTAGGAGATGCTCTCCTGCTCTCACTCCAACCCGAGGGGGCTTTAGCATACAGTATGTAAGAAATTCAGATAATATAAAGGAAGTAGTCCATCACATAATGCTATTTCATATTGACTTTCACGAGATTGCCTAACCTTTCTAGCCCTCAACAGTTGTTTTTTTGTGGCATACCACACCCATCACGGACCTAATTAAGCTAAATGTAATTTGGATCTGCCGTGCAGGCCTATCTGTTACATTTACTTGAGAGGTTGCATGGGATGCATCTTGTAATGTCACCTCTGTGACAAGGTGCACTTGCTTAAAGATGCAAAAGGCCTGAATGTCACTTTTGTTTATTGATTTTTAAGTCTTGTGGAAGACATATTTTGCAACTGGCAGTGGACAAGAGATGCCGGACGGGACATTACCCGGTGTGCCTGTCGTTGGGCCGAGCGGGTGCATTTTTTACAACTGCGGTATCATCTGTGGTGTGCAAATGACTATCTGGTCCTAAAAGAGTGAGTTTGTTTTTCCAGGAAAAAGGTCAAACTCGTATTTATGGGCCCTCACAGAGCAAACAAACCCAAAACAAACTGCATCGCAACTCAGTGTGTACATTTTTGTGAAAAGAAGAGATCAATCAATCTCAAACATCAATATCCGTTTGCATCCTTTTAGCCGCACACGTCTGCCAACTAATGAAATCTGTGCATGGCTCCCCTGTTATCGATTTCAGAGAGGCCCTAATTTGCCGCTTGAGATCAGGCAGCCCCCCCCCCACCCGCTCCTTTGGCTCACCATCTTTTTTTTCCTTCTCCCCTGTGAGAGCACACATACACACACATCTCATCATGTGTTTGACAGTCAGGCCTCGGGCGGCATATTGAGCGCTGGCTGCAGCGGTGGGGAAATCCTGTAGGGCAAACGGTTTAGTGCAGTATCTGAAGTCGTTAGATATGATTAATAATGTGGTGAGAGGGGCCGTAAGCCATCAAGCAGCTGATCATAAGCACATATCACCAAGTAATCACACATTCACATTTTCCCATACATTTATGTCTGTCGTCTGACTGAAGGTGCTTATTGAAAGTGCTTACTGCACCGTGGATGGATGAACATGTACTGCAGGACTCTTTATTGCGAATTTCATTTCATTTATTTATTCATAAGGACCCCGCCTTTTAATGAACATATCTAAAAGCGTGACAGTTTTTCATCTGCAGATCCGAAGAGCGAGGAGACCCGGTTAGGAGACGGTTCCAGACACTATGGGCAGAAAACACCAAATAAACGCCGTTAGTGACGTGGGCCAAATTAAAAGCCTGGTTGACATTTTGTCATGTCATTTGTTAGTATTTAGTGCCTAACCCAAACTTGACATAAAGACGGAGGTTCATTTATTGATGAGTGACTATGCATGTAATGGGCAAATACTGGCCTGCTCCCGCTGACATGCATGTTGTAGAGCTTCAACCACCACCCTTACACAATGAAACCAGGCAAAGAGAACAACATATAAAAGAAAAGCTAGCAAGTTCAGTGTCAAACGTCACTTCAAATACACAAGTGTGGTGTCGACAACTAGCAAGATTTTAGAGATGTTGATTAAAATACGGGATTGCCATGAACAGGATGGTTGGCTTTAAATCCAAATGGCTTTGGGAGCAGTGTGTAAAGGCCACTGTTGGGATTAGTTTTCAGATGCTTTCACCCCGACGTCATTCATAAAGAAGGAGTAGTGGAGGGTTGGTGCTCTTATCAGGCACCCTTTATGAAATCGTACAGGATAATCTGCCCCATTCTCCGATGTTCTTGTGTTTTGAAATATTTCAGGTAGAAAGACTATTTCAGTCATTTTATATGAGTAATTATTCAGCTCTTATCCAGGCCTATGTTTTTCCGTAATGGATTTCATAACTTTGAATCAATCAAGCCTAAATAAATTACACTTGGGTTCTGAAATCTGTAATATAATACTATATGTATTACTATATTTAACACTATATTTATTTTGTATATCCTAACTATATTTTCATCTACCTAAATTGCATGAGCAGTATTGTTTCCACACTCCTTGGCTTGAGCAGATCCATACTTTCCTTAATGGATTTCCAAAAGCAGGACTTCAGTAAAGGACATATGGGCCGTTGATTGTGCCCTTTACAAGTCATTTTTCTCATTCATGCTGTTAATCTACTCATTATCTGAAGTGAGGAGCATTCATTCAATCTGATTTGGCAAACTAATACTAGTCACCGTACAAAAAACAGGGAGAAAGGGTTATGAGAAGAATAGGAAAATTGTCTTGAATGACCTTATTTAAAACCATAGTTTTTAACATCCAGCTGCTTTGTAATACAGAGAATCTTAAATTGTTCAACATTTGCTTGGTATTTCTCCTACCTTCACCTATCAAACAAACACAGTTGGCTACTCAGATGTCCTTTGATGCCCTGTTTCTGGTGAAAATGTGAAAGAGCATGTCAATAATTTATGAAATGCTCACAGAGGAAGGTCACTCACCCAATATACTGTGTATATCACAATTAATCCAGGAGAGTGATCTATACACTTTAAATGTTCTCAACATTTATTTCGTATTTCTAAAGGAAACAATTTGGAATCTTTTCAGAGAACTTTCTCGCTAAGAGGATTAACTTTGGAACAAGTAGACATGTAACCAATTGGAAGGATTTTGGTGCTGAATATCAGATCAATTCAGTTTTAGATTATGAAGTTATCCTTGTACATCTCTCTACTAGGTGTGTGGGATTAAATGTATTTCTGATATGTTCCAGTGCCTTCTAACTCACCTTCCCAGTTAATATTGAAATCAGCCACAATAATTACTTCCTTCCCTGAACTGCATTCTCTACGCGTAGCATTTCATTTGTCAAAGAATACATATTTTGCAAGGGGTGGTATATACTCAAATAGGGAAAAAAGTAATTTGCAGCAACAGCGTGACACATTGTAAAAAGATTGGATCTCTTTATGTGATTTATGATCTTTGGTAGATAAAAACAACAAGCCCCCACCTCTTTATGTTCCCTGAAGGCATCATATCCAGGGGAAGCTGGGGCTGAGGATGGGGAGTTTTCATTATGAAGCCATGGAAGCTGTAAATATTCAGGTGCCCCCAAAGCAAACCTTTGGCACATATCTGAACAACAATTTCATGATTTTCCTGGAGCACATCAGGTTGAGCTTAGCTCATCATTGCGGTTAGTTGATTGGGTTGAATTTGGACAGCCATTTGAAATGTTGTTGGTTGGCCAACACTTGCAAGTAAGAAGAAAAGTGTCACACACCCTTGCTCCCTAAGAACCTTTTTACATGTTTTTTTGTGTTTCTACATTGTAAAATTTTAAGATTAACAGACCAGGAAAGGACGACTTATTGTGGTTTGGCAGCGATGGAGGTTGTAGGTTGTGGGTTTCACCTTTAGACTGAACCCTTTTAGCCCGAGGCCTTGCTGTTCATACTTGAGGACATCCTGGTGGACCTCTTGCTGTTTGTTGTGGCGTACATTAGTATGGATGAAATACTGGATACAATTTTAAAAGCATCAGTATATAAAATCTCTAGGCCTATTTTGGTGACAAAGAAAGACACTTACCATCATGTATTTTTCCACCTACATTTTTGATTAAAGTCTTTTTAAATACTAATATTAAATACCAATTTATTGTTCTCCCTGGGGAAGCACAGTGAAAAGCAGCGGATTGCGTATGGATAGCTTTAGCGTCTGTAGCTGCTGTATGAGAACAGAGCGGAGCAGCGGCTGTAGCTGGTAACCAGGTAACCAGTGAGTCACGCTATCATGGAGCAACATGCACCGAGAGCACGAGAGGGATACCTCTGCTCAGGTAGACTCCCTTCGTCCTCTCTACAGAGCAACTAGTAGTTTGCTGATTTTATAGCAATATTCCAAACGTTAAATAAAGCTCCTTCAGTAAGATACACTACCAGGGGGGTAGGAGTAGTCTGTCCATTTTCCTTTTTTGGGGGGCGGAGGGGTTAACAACATTTCTAATCGTTCGAGAAGAAATAGATTTGTTCAGCTGTCCTCGACGTTGCCGTCTACCTAATACCAAAGACAAGAAAGCTATTTTATCGACACAAACGCAGACATGTACATGCAAAGACCGAAATACCTGTATGAAGGAACTTGTTAAAATGTGGAGACAGAAAGATAGATAGAAGAAACGAAATCACATTGTTGGGAACAGCAGAGATTCAGAGTGCACTGTTGTCTTTAATTAAGGTGGTATTAAAAGCATTAGTCGTGTAAGTTTAAGTCCTTGAAACACGGCTAAATGGTACCTTGACATCAGGGAGTGCCAGATGCTCACTAAACATTCTTGGGAAGCCGCCCCCCTGCCTGCGCTGCAGTGGGTGGTCTCCAAGAAAGGCGCCGAATGCAAATTGAACTGAGACAGGTGCAGTAGCTGCGCATCATGTCATCCTTTGGCCACGGCCGCTTTGGGGAAACAATGTGTAGTGTGGCCAGCAGGGCCAATGCCAACGACTCTGTCAGGGCAGCTAAAGTTTGAAGTTGGGCAATAAAAATACTTATTCATGAAGTGGCCAAACATCATTTAAATATGTGTCTCCTACTAATTTTAATTTCATCTGAGGCATCAACATGACATTTCTACGTAGCGGGCCATAATCTACATTTAGCAATGATGGTCGGCTACAGTACACTTTGGGCCAATCACTGACAAATACTGTAACAGCACTTTGAGCCAAACTACATTAAAAACTGGGTGGGATGTTGGACCGCTCATGGAAGACATTGTCCACTGGTCCATGCGATACATGCATGAGGATGGACTTTTTTGGACTGATGTGATCACATTTCCGTCTAAGCATTGATCCAATGCGGTGTTGCCGCTGGCACTGACTGTATTAAGTCGATCTGCCATGATGTGACCAACCAAATTTATTTATTTTTCACAGTAGTAATATTCGCTACAACTTACATTCACATTTACTCAGTGACAAGGTTAAGATTATCTTGCATACAATGAATATAATATGTATAGAATAAGGGTTTACAAACCAAAAAAGGTCAATGTTCAACTGCTGCGAGTGCAAAAAGATGTCTGGTTGTCTATCACAAAAAGGTTTCACTTCTCGCTTGATTGTTTTGCTCAGTAAACATTGCAAACACGAGTTTCTAGTCTGATACTCTCCAGTTTCAAGTCTTCTTCAACACAGCATGATGTTGTATGGTTGATTTAAAGTCAAATAGACCGCAGCAGGACTGAGGTTTTCTATCTAGTGAGTGACAGGGAGCTTCCAGAATGTTGTCTTACACTTTTTAACCTTTCAAATTTTGGTTTCCTAAAAATGACTTATTCAGTGTTCGATCATTCTTCCTCCCACGCAAGTGACTTCTGGTAAAAAAGCTGGTGGCCGCAGGCTTCATAACATCTTTATTCGCATGTCACCAACACCAACCAGATACATATCAATTGATATGGTGTTTGACTTGTTAAGAGTATAGAATTATCATAATCCAAGTTTATTTAAACATTTGTGAAGAAAAGTGGACAATAATGTTACCTCCTCTGGTTCCTCTGCCCCTCCTTTGTCTCCTCGTCAACACTGTTGTTCGCCGACGTCTCGCCCTTAGTTGTTTTCCGTACAGCGTGTTTTGCACCTCTTTTTTGCATAGCTCAAGTGCTATTAATGGATATGAACACTCAGAGTGCAGCGTGTTGCTTTCATAAAGACGTGTTTTGAACGTGGAAGACGAGGATGACTCAGTCTGCAGTGCGAAGCGTTGCGGTACACAACGAGGGGGAGGAGGAGACGAGGCAAACCTCCCAAAAGTCAGAGAAAAGAACAAAAACAACGTGGGTATCGTTTTTCTTTTATTATTGGCCTCAAATCCACTGTCTGTCTGGCGGGTCAGGTGGTAATGATGTCTTAATGCATTGCCCAACATTTGGTTGGTGTTCTCTGGAAATTAGCATCACTGTAAGCAAGCATGTGTGCATGTCTGCTGTTTGGAGATAGGAGTTCTACGACATGTAGGTGTAGTGTGTGTGTGCGTGTGCGTTTGTGGGGGGTGAGGGGGGGTGCAACAGCAGGCAGAAACAGACGGCTGAACCTTTCGGAGAAAGACGCCATCAGCCCTGATAGCTGCTCCTCCACTGATTCTCATCTCAGGGCAATCTGACATTTCAAAATGAGGAAAGACCTCAAACAGCTGGATCTTGTTCTTCCGAGTGAAGCGTGTGAGCAATCAGTCTGTCTTTATTAAACATAAAATGTCCCAGTTTCCAGAGAGTGATGTAACGCACCAGGCCGGCCTTATCTTACCCTGCTGGGCCTTGCTCCTATCATGTGTCGGAAACATCTTCATCACTGTAGACTGAATCGGGGCTGCCAGTGAATGCTCCCTTTTTTAAGTGAGATTTATCAGCTTAGTGCATATTGCTAACACGCCGCTTGCTATTATAGCATGATGCTGCTACAACACAATCACGTTGCTTTCTCTCTGAAAGAGGAACAGCATTGGCACTGCGGCGTGCTGTTACATACTGGACAAAAGGACAACATGTTGCTCACCGTTTCGAGGCAGAGGATGTTGCTGCTCTGGCTATAAAGAGATCTTTTTAGTCTCGAACAAGTCGTAGCTTCTTGTGCACTAAATGCAGCCTTGGTCAAATTTAGGAATGCTCCTTGCAACAAGAGAAGCATGGATCAAATACATTGTTTTGCTTACGGTCAAGCAACAATCTGGATGGAAGAAAACAATAGGTTTCTTTATGCTGTCACTCCTGCTCAACAGTACTCGGTCACCTCCTCCTTTAGTTTGTAACAATTTTAATGTACATGTCAAGTTACAAACATGAAGCCAGAGCAATGATGAAGTGGGGTTCTCCTTATTTGTAGAGTAGGAATGTTTGTATGTGTATGCATCGACAATGCCATGTGGGCATGTGCAATAGTGACGTCCCATAAAGCGCAATGTATCATATCTCAAAAATTACATTCTAGAACTTTTTTACTGTTTGATACCAAAGGAAAAGCTAAAACTCTACAGTCTAAGTAGACCAACGTGGTTTCATAATGAACCATGTTTATATTTTCACATGTCTTCGTACATCCTTGTGGCCTCAAATATCCATCTAACTTAAAAAAATAGCCCATAACATAAATATATGTTATATATACATACTGTATGACGTTTTCAGGGGGTGGAAGCAGCGGATCAAGGCCCATAGTTTTGAAATAGGAATCTCTACAACCACGTATGAATGGAAGGGTATTTTGCCCACATACCTTTGGCCTCATACCGTATTTGCCTGTGATGTAGCGTAATGTATGTGATGTAGCAGCCGGCTACGCTACGTGTTTCATATCACATTTGTGATGATGCAGACATAAGTCTGGGCCTTTGAGCCCTCGCATCTGCTACTGTAGTTAGATCTCTTGCCTCTTGTGCCTCTGCGGTCTCACATGGCGTTGGCGAGTTCCAGGTGGGGTGCCTCGAAAAAACAGGATTGTGCACCTGGCCAACAGAGAATGTGCAGAGAATATGTAAATGGACCACGCAGAGGTTATTTGGTATTTGTGAGATGAATGAAATTCTCCCCTCTCTTTTCCTCATTTCCCCTCTCACATTTGTGTGACTAGACTAGTTAAGTCCCTGTCACTCAAGCTGCCAAGGTCTATGGGGCACCAGAGCGAGAAGCTGGGTAATAGGAGAAAAAGTGAGAGAGAAAGGGAGGGAGGGAAGGTGAGAGAAATTGGGCCAGGGATGATTGCAAATTGTCTGTCTAATGGCTGCCGCCCAGGAAGCCATTTCAGGTGACTTGTTATCCGTCATGAGAGAGGCAGACCTGCCAGGATCCCTCTTCTCACTCTTCTTCTCAGTGGGCCACCATATCTAAGAGCTTCAGGCTATCACTAGTGACCTCGCCTCTTAAAACTCATCCGACTCCCGATTTTAGATACCTTTTCTCTTCGTCTCTCGGCCTCTCTTGATATCTCTGTGTCTCTCCCTCGCTCTCTCACTTTCCCTCGTCTTCCCTGCAGTGCGTCTCTCTGGCTCCTGCTCAGCAGCTGTTGTTTAGTGATAGATCAGTGAAGCAAAAAATGATGCAGGGAATACAAAAAAAAAAAGGAAAAAAAGAGAAAGATCTTGAAGCCTCCCTATTCTCAGGACCTATTGTTCTGCATTAGCAGCGAGACTTTGGGGAATCATTCACAGGTAATCATTTGTTACTCAGAGGAACCGTGTCTTTCAGGCAACAAAAATGAAGTTACCTCTGAAAGGGCCACAAATGAGAGCGAAATTCTTTGCTATCTGGCCATGCCAGATAACCATTGATTAGTCAAGCTGCAATGAGGAACCTTAATATCTAAAAGTCATTTTTTCAAAGCCTTTAATCTTATCCAGTAAGACGGTGTTGGTGGCTACTGTGAATACTGAAGTCTTTTCCAAGGCAGAACAGTTTAGTGTGCTGTAAAGATTCATGGATATGTGCTTGCAGTGGTCACTGATCCCTCCACTGCCTCAGATTGACAGAGAGGAAAATGACATGCAAACCATGTCTGCTGAAAGTTAATCTGTATGTGCGACGCATCACGTGGATCACAGCTCAGAGGCAGCCGGCATTAAAAGGAACCCGTCAAGCTAAGTGTGCTCCTCAACCTTTCTGCCATCACTCTGACATGTTTTGTGACCCGTGAATTGAAGTGTTGTCAAGACCTGGCCATTTTACCAGCTCTCAACAGACAGGAGGCCCCTAGTAAATCTTCCTCTCCTAAAAATGCTTTCTGCCTCGTCTTCACAGCAGGTGTCAGCGATTGGCTCCGGCATGTATCGCTTGCTGGTCCCCGTCACGCCAGAGGGGCCGCCCAGGGAAACCTGCCTGTAGCAACAGGCTCCGCCTATAACAGGCGGATGCTATCAACTTAATGTCCAATCCTCCGATTCCTACTTTATAAATGATTAGGAAAATAAAGACATTTAAAATAAAGCTTCATTAGTTTAGGTTGTGATGGAATTTCCCGTGCTAAAGCCGATGATAGAAACAAGCATTCATACAGGTTTAGCCAGATTGTATGAAACCACTTTATTCAAAGACATAACAAAAAACTCCAGTGCACAGTCAATATGAATGTAATGCTCCGGCCTACAACAAGTACAATAGGTCAACAATGAGTTTAGATGTTAACCATGAAGGCCGTTGATACTAATTGTACAATTTAGCTTTCTTTTTTTTTCAAAAAAGGGGGTTCTCATACACCGCTGTAGCTTTAACAACAACAGGTCAAACACAGGACCTTTACCCAGGAGACCTATTTCTGTGTCCCAAGTGATAGCAATTGTCCCCATAAACGTATTTCTTGGGTATATCACCTACGTTTTTAGGAGGTCAACCATTATCTTTTCCTCACTGAAGGTGTTTGGTGCAAGAACCGAACTATAGCTTCTAAGAAGTGGAAATGAACATGAAGCCCCTGACTCGTTCAAAAGTATCTTGAACTCTTGAGTTTCATTGTTTCAAAGCACCACTATTTGACAAGTCGGGAGTGAGACATCCTTGAACCAATTGGTTTCATGTGAAAACAGCGTGTATCAGATGTGAAATGGACGTATTTGAGTGGTCGTAAGGTGGACAACATAAGGACAATGAAGAATAACTGTGTGCATTTATAGTAGGTTGAGCGCTAAACGATAAATTTAATCTAAAAAAAATCTAAAAGGATATGTAAAGCTGCTGTTACTACTTTAACTACTTCTATGATTATTAATACAACAGCTAATAAAATTAATGCAACTGATGATATTTGTGGTTGAAGCATTTTGTAGGTAGATCCTTTTCCTCGGTCTTTCCATCTAAACCTGAAAACACGACCTCGAGAAAGCCTCAAAACAGACTTCAAACATTATATTCCAGAAAGCCATTGATGCATCACACAAGCCCACCACTACATAATCAGTCTTCACCTAAAGATCCTTTTCAAGCCGGCCACACTCTGTTCAGCTCTCTGGGGAAGGTTGGACAGCATGTTTTGATGCTTCAGGGCTCTGCAGGCATCCGTCCTGTGGAGCCTGATTGCCTCACAGCCTCTGCTCTGTGGAGAAAATGAGGTTGAGGTGGACCACTCAGGCCTCTCCAAGGCACACAGCCATCGCAGTCAAAGTGGAGCCCTGACCCCTACCAGATTTCTAATGGATTTTAGGCGTCCCAGGCAAACACACAGCTGGGCTCCAAACAAACTCATCAGAGCACCCCAGATTTGTGGCTCCCCCGACCGACGCACAGCGCCACACAATCCTGCCTCCCCCCACACTTTTTCTACCTGAGAAAAGCTGTCAACGAGAAACTAAATGTACTGCTATTCTTTGTACCTAACAGCAATGTAAAGAAAATCTATTCCTCCATCAACTCAATGTATATATATCTAGCAATCTGAGTGTTTTTGTTTCTCCGTGGGGATGAAAAAGTTCAATGATTTTTCAGTGTTATAGGGCTCACTTTTGTAGCCTCTCCTTGTGTCCCTCTTTGTCTCGGTCCCCTCCTCCGTCCCTGTGTGGGTGTCTGTTTGTCTGTCATCTTATCTTTGTAGAACCCTGCAATCTATTAAGCCACCGACAAAGTAGTTCACATCACTTTGAGAGAGCGGCAGAAAGTGGCAGGGTGACAAGTGGTGTTTGTATTACAAATGAGGGGCGATTTGAGAAAAAAAGTATTTGCATATTGATGAAAGTCCACTTCCTGAATGGACTGGAATGAAAATGTGTTTGAGCCAAGCCAAAATGTGTCACTGTTTGATCCAGAGTCTTTGGGCTTTTTCCACACATGGGAAAGTCATGAGTACATCTCCCTGGCAATGTGGCTCTGAGCTTGGCAAGGTCTTAGCGTTTGTCGTATTGATTCACGCTTGAGGTGTCTCTCTGGGGGGATCGGCCTGCTGCGCTAGCATTATCTTGGGTGGCAGCGTATTCATGGTGTACTGAACAATGGCGCTGAGGGACGATGCATTGCTCTGAAGGACCTTCATAAGAAGCGAGGGGATGTGGGTCGTCAGAAGAAGACGAGGGGACTTCTTCACGCTTGAACTTTGGGTTGCACTTTTTACCAAGTACCATAACTTGATATGTGCAATTTATTTCTTCCTTGGTCCCACATATCTCAAGCTTTGAGGAAATGTTGTAAGAGTTACCCACTAGACTCTTACCATTAACATAACTGCCAGTGTTGGACATATCTTTCTCTCTGATTGGGACAGCCTCTGAATCCATTCATGTGTTCATGTGTTGGACTGAATGTCCAGTGAGACAAAGATACAATAGCGATAATATTATTATCCTGGTGAGCTAAATTTGAAGGTACCTAAACAAGTCACGTTAATATTTACTGTTTAAATGATAAAAAGGGAAACTCCCGTATACTAACTCCATGCCACATTAGTTTAATAATAATCCTACTTGGATCTTCAGCCAGTCAGAAGGCTTGAAAAATAGAGACTATTGCCATATTTGTTATGCAAAATGGTTCCAGGTTGAAGCTGTCATGGTTTGTGGGAAAAAACAAGGTGGAACAACAAAATGTACCTCAGTTCATATGCTATAAAAAACATCCCCCAAAAGCAATGCCTTTTTTTATTTTACTTTCATCATCAGAAGCAATAAAACACTTCTTGGACCAGATAGAGTGGCCAACATCACAAAATTCATGGGAAATTATTCATCACCTCTGACTTTGCTAGAGCTAAAGAAGAAGCCCACCTCGCATCTTTCCTCTGAAGTCCTCCGCTCGGTCCCGTGCTCTGTAGTAGGGCTTATCGCGTGGACGCCACGATGGAGGAAGGTCTTTGTGAAGATTTGTCTTTAACAGGACTGCCCTCCAAATGCTCTTAGCATTACGGCCTCTCATATTACAACTATGGGCTAATC
The DNA here is from genome assembly GCF_964276395.1 of Gasterosteus aculeatus. Classification (NCBI taxonomy): domain Eukaryota; kingdom Metazoa; phylum Chordata; class Actinopteri; order Perciformes; family Gasterosteidae; genus Gasterosteus; species Gasterosteus aculeatus. The sequence goes on from NC_135700.1 coordinate 3,650,407, forward strand.
CAAAGAGCCCAAGGCAATAACCCTCCAAAACAATCTAATTGAGTACTTGCATATATAATATTTAGAGGATAAACTGCATCATCCCACCTGAATCTGATCACAATGTTGAAAAATACATTGATTTAATATAAGCTTGAAACTGAAGTTATTGAGAATAACAGGAAATCATTGGCAAGTCTGTGTATCGTTTGAACTTCATACACAAGATGCTAAAACACTCACTATTTAAAATATTCTTTAGTGCTAGGTGAAGTATTCAATAATGTTTAAGTTGTTGTTACAGTTGTTGGGCTGAGTTAACCCTTTAATAAGTGAGAGAGATTAAAAGAGATTTTGCTGGGTTTCTGAAAAAAAAAACATTTTCATCCATCTCTAAATATATGAAACTTCCCATCATTTTACGATACACTTCCCTTTCCTCAGTAAACTTTTACGTTCGAAGAAAACCATGTACAGTTACTTTGACGAAACTACACCCCTCTGATACTCTTTAATAGGTCTGGTGCTTCAGTGGGAATACAGATGGTCTCTTTTCAAAATGGTTTTTCTTTGACACAATTAACGTCTTTATTTGTCATTATTTTAAGTCGTTGCATGACATCAACGTTGCCTTCGTTCCCCCTCCATAACCTTGGCTGACCTCTGGGGATGCCCAACGTGACATCCGCCGAATGATGATGACATTAAGACAATATTCCTCTTAGAATGCAGCCCACCGATTTCAAAGTGTTTAACATGTCTTCATCTCTGGAACTTTGCTTGTGGGCTGCCTGAGGCTGAAAAAGAAATTGGAATAAATACCCCCACGCCGGTAAAATGTTTTTTTTCCAGGTGAAAAGTACTGTTTTAGGCATTGGATTCCATCTGCTATTTGTATGGTGCATGTGCACCTTTCTTATCATTGTAGGAAAAACTACTGAAATTCAAACATCAGTTGGATGGCTGAGGTTGAGTTCAACGTAGAGAAAGAGTGAATTAGCTAATTAAAAACAAGGGAGAAAACTCAAAAGCAGAATCTCCGTAGGAGCAGATGAACAGCTCAAGATGAGCCACTCGAGGGACAAAGAAGGAGAAACAACGTGTTGTGGAGGTTGCGTCTCCGATACCTGCATCCTCCAGTTCAAAGTCTACGCTTCTCGACTCGCTTTGCCACACTGACGCACAATGGAGGATAGTGAGCCAAAGGCTGAGGGACGGAAACAAAAGTGCCCAGGTCGGCATCACGTTCAATAAGAAGGGATGAGGTCGTTGGAAATGAGGAAGTGACAATTTACAGATTCGATGCTGCCACTGTTCTTAAAGCTGACCCACTTAGCTGTAATCCCAGAGCAGGAAGAAGTGTGGTGTTCCATTCTATGTCCTTCATATCTGCTCGCACCACTTAAGAGTCTGACGTGTGTCCGTAAAGCCCTAAAGCGTTAGATTTCACAGTGAATGGATGAAGCCATGGAAACACACGATGCATTTATAGCTTACAGAAATAACTTTAAAGCAGATTTTAAATGTCAGTCGCGCTCTCGTCACGTCAGGGGTATTTTAGTTCTCTTTTACAAAAGGTACAAATTACACAAAACATGTGTGATGTTTTATGGCCATATGAAATAAATAAGACATTAGAACGTAGCAATGGAGCTATGGATTGGAGAATCCAATACTTCAATACTTTTTAGCGTCAATCGCAAATTCATACATTTCTTTCCATGAATACAAAATAACCTGACGCAAAAGTAACTAGTTGTAATAAAATTCTATTTAACTCTTTTTTATCTACAAAAGATGACATCGTAAGGGCCATATATTCCCCCATATCTAGTGAAAGCCTTGTCATTTATATGAGGAAATACCAAACGGTCCTTCTTTTATTAATGTGAAGTGGCTTATGCTACCGCAGGTAGTAAAAGATGATGTTTCTGGGTCTTTAGAGGGCAGCCTGGTATTTAATTAGCTTGCTTCTTTTTCAAAAATTACAATAGATTTAAAATATTTATTGGATTGAAATATTACGCGTCTAAGCTTTCTGTACAATAACTAATTCCTGGGGATTTAAATACTGCATGAGTGTTTTTTTTTATTGGAAATGTTGAGGACATATTGGTCCCTCAGTTTTTCTAAATTTTGTTTTATTTATAATTATTCAGAATGGAAAGCTGTAACAATAGCTCCGATGAATTGCAAGAAGGAAAATGATCTAGTGTCCTACACGTCGTTTTACATCAATTTTGTAGTCAGCTCGGCTTGAGCTGGGACATCGGACAGATCACTGTGGTAAAAACACAAGTTTATCAGAGCTCTTTTCTAACCAATTCAAATGTGACTGCGATTTTACTTTTTGAATCTCCTTATATTACATCACACCGGCTCCAGTTATACAGTTGGAGTCTTAAATGTCACCATTATTTTCAGCCAAACCTATTAACACAATCCCTGTGATAGCCCATCTAGGTAATGTCTTGTATCTTAGTTGAGCTGGGATGACGATGGAGCAATAATATGATCTTTAATTGAGTTTCATAACTGAGTATTTTGTGTTGTAAAAGCCGGGTGTGCCAATGTTGGAAAGAAGGGAAGACAGCCGTTGGTGGGAGAAATGATTTGGTTCATTTTGACCTGAAAAAACGTGCTCAGTTTTATACTGGTGTACCTGCAGAGCAATAGATGGGCTTTTTGGAGAAGTGGCAATGGCTTTTGTGCCAGAGGCCTTATAAGGGACTACCTGGCGATAGAATAGACTGCAGCTCAACAGGGATCTCTGGCTGCAAAATCATTACAGCTACAATCCAGTTTCCACTGCTCTTACACTTTGAAACCCCTGTATTACTCTTTCCTTGTTTTCTTTTGAAACTCTCTTTTCAATACATGCAAAGTATTTGCAGACAAACAAGGTCTGAAAACTAGATGGTAAAACGCCTGAATACTGGAGACATCTCGAAATTCCCAAACCAACCTTTGTTCTCGTGTTTTTACATTCTATTCTTCTCTTTGAAGCAATAACGGACAAAAATGTTTTTCAGTCTTGTTTTTTTACATTGAGCTAGATTTCAAGGTTTCATGATCCTGTTTTTAAATCAATACAGGGCTCGGCCCTAGTTTATCTGTTGCAAAGCTTTTCATTCCCTGTACACATACCCGACCACAGACACATTCCTTACTGCACAACTCGAGGTCTCTCCTCCTTTCCAGTCCGGATCTCTTGAGTGTTCGGAAGTAGAAATCCACTGTCACACCAAAGATGTGATTCAAATACAACTTTTACATGAATGTGTGTTTAAAGACCCGTATTAATGAGCAGTTCCTGATATGAGCCGTACGCATGTTAAAAATAACTTTTCACTCATTTGCATCTTATTCTTAGAAAGTTACTGTTAGTGTATTTTTATATGTATTTTTTTTACAGCCATTAATTAAGGCTGGGCGGTATACTGGTTGCAACTGATAAAGGATCTCTGCAACTGATATAAAATCTCTCTACAGTATGAATTTTTCCTCGTACCGGTGTTGGCCGGCAGCAGAATTTATTTTTACACGTCATCGACGAGCGAGAGCCTGGCGGTCGGCGCTACTTGTCTTACATGTGTCGAGATTGAGTCATGGTTATAACTTTATAACAACAATGAATAACCCTCAACAAACACTCTGTAACGGGGTAAAACACCACAACACAACAGCTTGGAACACATAACAATTTGTAACACTAATAATTGTACTATTTATACATCACTATTTACTATTTATAAAATAACCCTGAAAAAATTATACCACCACATACCGGGATACCGTCAGAATCTTTCTAAATACCGTGATATGAATTATTGGCCATACCGCACAGCCCTACCATTAATATTGACTGGTTTACATCAGTAAAAATCTTCTTCAGTAACAATCCAAACACATCAATGTATCACCGTGAAATTAAGATGCGTGTTACACCTTTGCATAATTGCTGTAAACAAAGGAGACTATGCTTGACTGGTAGCTTTTATCTCACAGCAGTGAAGTTGTTTCTGCTGAATGTTTGCCATTAAAAAGCTTTTTGTGTTTTACATTGTACTGTACATGATTGAACTCTTTAAATACAACTCACATCAACCATCAAAGGCTTTGATACTCCTCAATGCCTCTAATAATGTTTAAGATGGAAACGATATAGTGTGTAGTTCAGACAGCTATGCTGGAACATCAAAGCCATCCATTCATTTGCACGGCCTTTTATGGATGAAAAACTGTATCTGTTGGTAGGAGATTGGCACTGAGTAAACTCAACGAGACTGTAAGGTTATGGAGCTTGTGAGTATTCGTTTGGGGAAATTCTTTTTCCGTCCAGCTGCACAGGCATAACCTGAAAATGACACTGACGCTCCTTGATGTATTGTAGCTATGCGGTGCCTATTCACACACCACCAGCGTGACTGTATCTTCAGGTTCCGTGTGGTGGCTAACTGGCACAGTTGAGATACTATGTGGCTCCATACATTTTGGCCACAGCCAGTACTCAAAACTGGAGGTCGTCCTTCCTCTTGGCGCACAACTGCTACTAAAAAGACCCGGGTAAGAACAACCAGCCGTATTTTTGTTTTAACCTCAACCTACCGAGTACAGCAAGTGGTTGTTGAGTGTGGCCAGTGAAGCTGAGCCAAACTCCTTGTAGTCTCACATACTTCTTCTCTATTATTGTCCTTTAAGTTTGGCCCGCATCTCCTCCCGCAACGTTGACGATTAGTTATTCCTAATTTTTCTTCCATTGTCCTACATCTACATCCAGCAACAAGATCGTGTGGCTGAGCACTTTTGTAGCAAGTAAAACTATTCAGTCAGGTTTAGTAAAAATGAATGGTTTAATTTAAAATAAGAAGGTTTTTAATATAACTTCCGTATGGGGTAATTAGTTCAGTAGCAAAAGTTCTAGTTCAAGTAGCGCAGTCTCCCAGGTGAAGGTATTTTATTTTATTTTCATGGAACCATCCGCCCCCGCCTCCTCCAGATGGGGATTTTGTTGCCGTCTATACTACTTCACCTGCCTTCCTTGGCAGCTTACAATTACGTGGGTTGCATATAAAGGAAAGCATTGCAATTTGAAAGTGGTTTTGTTGTACGTGTCTATAAAGATTAAAATGGGATTTTTAGCTGCATTCTGTACCCCGGCATTGAGCTAGGCATTTATTATACCATTGAATTAGTTGGTGTTGCTTAATTGTATCATTCAAAGAAAAGAAAGTCCAAGGGTTAGAATGTTTGTCTTGATCTTGGGTTGATCTCAGCTGCTTTCCATTTCAGGGTCTGCCAATAGTCCGATGCTACCTCTCTGTACTTAGTAAAAGTGATTTAAAAGGAAATTGTTAAAGGGACAAATGATCTGCATTTATTTCCCTTTGGACCATAGAATCCACACAATGAGAGCCAGTGACAATATCCCTAAGAGACAATGAGGCCTTATCGTGGAGATCATTACAGTCATCATGTGAATGCTAATGTCCTTGTATATACTGTGTTAGGCCATGGTCCGCTACACATCCTGGATAGGACAGGAGCCATTCATAGTTAATACCCAACGTTTACTGCAAGCCCAGGTGTGTTGCAGGAAATAACCACTGACCCAATTACAGTTTGCATCCAGCGTGCTTTGGTTAATTTGTGTAAAAGCCATAATTGCTCTTGGTTTTATAATTCATGAACAAGGGCGTGCAGCATTGGCAGAGCACCAGTAGCATCTATTACTCAACCACCCATGAGTGCATCTGCACACTTTCTGTACACAGACAAATAGTAAACATGCGCATGTGTGTGTGTGAGTGAGTGCGCTCACACTCGTGCACAAGACTAACACAAAGCCCCAAAATGCGCATGGGCTAAATGGCTGCAGATGTTAATAATATGAGTGAAAGAGATTATGAACTTGAACTGCGGCGAGATGCCGCTGGGAGACACTAATGTGTTTTCCCTCTGTTGTTTTTCTCCTACAGGTGCCGCTGCTATCCAAAAAGAGTTGCAGCTGGCGGGGGTCGACATGCCCGTCGTTAACTTCATTGCCCAGAAAGAGGGGCCGCACTACAAGCCTGTTGCTCTCTGTGTTCCTTCTCCTGCTGCGCCACTTTCCTCTTTTTTACTTGATTTACTAATGTACTTTATATTTTGGAGGTTATTTTTGTGGTTTGTTGGTATTTGATTCTTGTTTTAGTAAATCTTCAAAGACCTAATAAGCACGAGAGTGGTTTTTGTATGCAATTCATTTTGGACACGACCCAAACTGTTTACTTCAAATAAAGCAAACAAAGACGAAACCACGTCCACACACACACGACCCAATTGGGTCGATACGTCTCCATGAATCTCAGTAACCGATCTTAAACACAATTGTCTGAAGGTTGTTTAACTGATATTTCCCGGGGTCTAATTCCCTAGGTGGCAGGCAAAGAGAGACGAGAGACGCACTTCTCTCCAGTAGCCACTAAAGACTGATGCATTTTTGTCATTGGATTTGTGCACAGCGCTATGGCCTTGCTTTCTCTCTTTTGCTCATCTTTTCTTGATGAGCTTGGATTATATTGGTTTTGCTTACTTCAAAATAAAAGGTTAAACTATGCTGAATTGCAAAGAATATGAAGGTGTAGATCCTCCTATAGAAACTAAATATTTTAGAATGGTACCCAATGACTCAACCTTAAAAGTTCTCAGCTACTCAAAGGCTACTTAAAGCGTAAAATGATTTTTTAATCACTCAGCAGATAACAAATATTACGGTCAAAGTCCTTGCACACTCTCTTTTTTTACTAAATTTGCAATATCAGACAAAAGTGAATTCATAAGGTGAGAGCAATGGATAGCACGAACAGGGCTAACGAATTACTGTATTTGTAGCCCGTGCAGACTGACAAAACGGGGAACAACTCGCATGGTTTTAGCCTGGCCGGGGATTACATACAGTATATCAAAATAAAAGAGCAGGCACAAGAAAATGATGAGGACAATAGTGAGGAAAAGGCGAGGGGGTGAATGGATGGAGAAAACGTATAAAGGATTTTAAATACTCATTTGTCTGGCTCCTTAATGAGAGGAAGCGGAACAAAGACCCCGGCTAATATTCCGAGGGGTCTAATTAAAATGAGGTGTGATCCAATGGAGGAAGGAGCCACAGAGGTGATTTTAGTCACAGCCCAAAAGAGACCAGCTAATTAGGGAGAGTGATGGCCTTTACTAGGAAACCACTGGAGAGTCGCAGGGCATGCACAATGTCCGCGTCCCTCTGGCCAGGCAGGGAGATTGCTGCCATACTCTACAACGAGAGAAGGGTGTGGGTGTGGGGGGAGGGGGGGGTGGAGACACTACTGGGGAATGACACAAGACCCCCGGGCAACAACAGGGTGGGTGCAAGAGGAGCGCCGGCATGGACTTTGATTGGGCAACAAGAGTAAAGACGGATTCAATCCCTGCCATTTCACATTATCACTCACGACCGGCAGCTCTATTTCTGTTCGTCTTGTCTGTGTTTTTCCAAGGTTCTTTTCTTTTTTTTTTCTTTTTTTATGTGGCGGCAGACATCAGCTCAGGCTAAAAAAAAAAGCTGCAAAAGAAGTTCAGGATTTCATACTCCCACCCGTCGCGTCGGGAAAATAACCCTGACGCCTGAAATAAATAAATTAGATTCATCCTTGACAAATTTCTGCATAATTTCATTTCAGTGCTCAATTGGGATCCACTCCAAGCTGTTGGAGTCATGTCACTCTCATTGATGAAGAAACATCAATAGCTATTTGTCAATGTGAACATTATGTATATGAGCTATTGGGTTTTCTTAGATTTTCCCCAATGGCTTGTGCATGTTCATCTTACCTTTGACATTGAGGGAATGCCGACTTGTTGTTCTTTATGAGACTGTGATAGCACATGCCCTAATCTTAATTGATGGCGCTGTGGCTCATCTGCTAAAAGCAGCCTATATTTATCTGCCGGGACTATATATGTGCACTAATAGCAATTGCTTTCTGCTACCCGTCCTTGGGAAGCTGCCAGGAAGACTGCGAGAGGGCAAGAAGTATTATCCTGACGTCTGAACGCCGTAGAGCACTATATCATCCCGGTCATAGTAAAGGCACATGTGGAGACGGCGCCGTTGTGACAACACATGGTCAGTTTTGAAATTGGCCATGGCAGTAGGTTTTATTCAAAAGATAATGGAATCAACACGTATTCCTGCGATATAGAATCAGAGACTGCATTTGTGTGAATGAGACGAAAGGCCTTTGCTCCAATACGAACAATTATTTTTCTCACCACTTAAATGAAGTAGCTGAAATAAAGTGGAATTGTCTGAAAATAGACTCCTTGCCCAAGTTATTTGCAGAAGGATGACTTGGCGAGTTGAATCTTAGCGCGCTATTGTTTGTGTCCATCAACATGGATGTAAAACTGAAACGACATCATAAGAACACAGTTATGATTTCAAGAAATCATAATAACATGTCATTTTCATCTCAGCAGGAAACACGGGAGACTCAGCTTATTGATCATTTTTTACTGGTATAGATCTGGTGTGCTGGGAGTAAATATGATGGAAGCAAGGGAGGGTGCCAGGTGTAATGGAGAAGTCTCAGTGGCCATTGGGGTCTTGACATTAATGCAAAAAGCACCCACTAACATCCATATATCGTTCTCTGGGATTTCCAGTAACTCCTATGCAAACCCAACGGCGTCATTATCAGAAGCAAGTGATGAATAGGAGCGGAAAGTCCTCTAGTGGAGCTGGATTGGTCTCTGCCTTGTCAACAACCATTCCTACAGCATCGTAGTTTGAAGCTTCGGGCCTTTGCTAAGCTTGGGTATTTGACGAGTTGTATATCAGATTGTGTCGAGCAATGCGGCGGAGATAAAACATGTATTTTGTAGTTTCTTTAGGAAGACTTTGTGGCAATCATCTTCCATAGAACAAACTCTTTTGCAAAGATAATGGTGCCTGCATCGAAGGAAGGCAACACTAGAATTACATTTCATCACTAAAGACAAGTACCTGTCTCAGCACGGAGCCTTTGTGATGTATGTCATCAGCCTTAAAGTCCAGTGAGGTCCAGGGTTTGGAATCGCACCAGCAGCTGCGGTTTTCATCCGATGCCAACATTTACTTGCAGGTCCTCCACTCTGCAGTGGTGTGTCTACAAGGTGTCTGGACTGGTGCCATGTGACATTTAATCCCTCTAATTTTCATATAATACAAGCGTTCACACCCCCTCAGAGAGCCCACCATCTTCAAATCTTAAATCCTAATCTGGCAACAGACCTGAAATTTAAGAGCACTTAGTAAACCCAAAACCTGAAAGAAAATGAAGAAATGATTACTCTCTGACCTGTAGTCAGATAACACAGTGTACACGTAATATCAAAATATGGTTTGCTTGTGTGTTTTTCAGTTTGCTGTAGTTACTGAATAATAGATACTGAAGAATGCTGCTGTATATCATACTGATGTTTTGGAAAATTTGATGCAAAAATGTTTTCTTGGATGCAAGACTTTGGCAGCGCTAATTAAGCATAATTTTCAGGTTACAGAGACTAGACTGTGTTGCTTTATTGCATCTAATCACTAGACCCATAATCGTCAGATATAAAATATCCCTTGCAGTATGTAATAAACTCCTTAATTAATTGTATTCAATTTCATAGGCGACGTATTTTCACATACTCATACGCCAATAGTTTCCAGGTATACAGTGTATCTTATAATATGAATTAGACATCTGGAAAAATTGCCAACCAATTCATTTTGAAGCTTGTTTATACACTCTTAACATGTATCTATTATATCAGTGCAGAATTTCAATAAAACCTTCAGGAGTCTGGTCTTTGTTTAAAGGCTCACAGTTGTACGCTACACTCCAAAAGCACTCATGGGGGACACAATGTGCCCAGTGGCTGAGATCAGACAGGCTACTGGTGCCACAGCAGGTTTACAGAGACCTCCAATGAGAAATTGATCCGACAAGCATTCAAGGGTAAATCATTTCCACCAGTTAATTACTTTGGAGGAAGAAGAAGAAAAAAGGAACCGGGCTGAAACTCTGAGGCTTGTGTGCAGAGCGTGAGAGCCAGGTCTGTACCCAGGGAACACTTACCGACTGATGGATCACACAACCCGCTCGCTGTTTGCTGCTCGTAATGGATTGGTTGAAAGAAACTCCTACACACTGCGTTCCAAAACTGCCGTATTCTTACAATCTATTATTAAAAACTCAAAAATCTGATTGTGTGGTTTGATTCCCTCAGTGTTTTATTCATGAATGCTTTTGATTGGCAGCCAAAACAAAAAAAACAAATATTTTTTCATCCTTTTTTTCATCCCGTTTTACACCGTGTAACATCTTTGCCTTTTAGCCAGGCAATTTACACATCGTCTCTGATTAGATTTGTGCATTTTAATAAAACCGTGGGTGAACTCCAATCTCCTCTAAGTGACTTTAATCTGCTCAGATTAGTCGATTTGTGCCACGCTTGAGTATAATTCAGTGAGAAGGGATGCATTTTTATGGATAAGTAGTCAATAACATCAGCATGTTACTGCCATAGTGCGCCTTGGCTGGCATCCAACCTGTTAATACCATTACAACAATACTGGTAAAAGGCCTGTTGGCTCTGCAAATTGAGCCACTGTGGGCTCGCCGGCATCTGATTGGATTTCCTTCCTCTGCTGCAACTTGCAACATGTGTTTCTGCGATTCCCAGAGCGGCTGTCACTTTTCTTTTTTTCTGTGCGCCGGCGTCTCTCTCCATCGGGTGGGAGGACGGAGCGGAGAGAGACAGGGATGGTGGGGGAGGCGGGAAGTACCCGTGGCTATTTACCAAACATTCATTGTTTTATCTGCGGCAGGCCGTCAGAGGCCGTCCCAGTCCTCTCTACCTCTCATTAATCAGTGACAAATCCTTATTTAAGTGCTTGTTGTCCTGACCTATTCTTGAGGGACGTTGGCATTTAAGAAATACCAGCGTAGAGCGTTGCTGCCATCGGCGGGCGGGTGGTGCTGGGGAATTTGGGTGAGTAGCATTTCAGTAGGAAAGCAGAGCCATTAATACGTTCTACGTTCCCCCCCCCCCCCGGAAGGACCTGTCAGCTCCGGCGACAGCCCCCCATCACGGACTCGTCGGGCAGCGGGGGGAGGGCAGCTCACCCCGGTTTGATGAGCTCAATAGGTTGATCCCCTTTTTCTAATGAGAGGCCGAGAAGGCCACAAAGGAGAGCCAGGCAGAGACGGGGAGGGAGGGGGTGGGGGGGTTCACCTGTTTTCAGGAAGTTAAAAGAAGGAATGGTGGGGGGTGTAGAGGAGAGTGGAGCAGAATGAGTCATTGGTTCTGAGGATTGGTGGGGAAGAAGAGACGCAGAGACGGCTGCCGTTACCACAGACAGGAGAATATGATCTTGATGATGAGGTCCGATATTGCAGCAGGGCCAACATGTGGAGGCCCCCAAAGGTCAACCTCTCCCAACTACCTGCCGTGACTCCGGCCCATCAGCGAGAGAAGCTTCATCGTTAACGCGCTCTCTGTCAAGGCTTAGTCCCGGGTCAAGTTCAATGGCTCTGCCGGCAAATAAAAGCACTTCATAAATCAGGCCGCTTTATAAGCACGGCCGGGTGATTGACAGAGGCATAAGTGGTGGAGCCATGAAGATGAATGGAACGGAGGAGCAGAGATGAGCGGGGAAGGGAGGCAAATAGGCAGGTGGACAACACTGATATTTATCTTTCGTAATTACAACGTTTGGAAAAGCGCTGCTCCCCTGACTCCTTTTTAACTCGACAGCGAGGAGCCTTCTGCGCTGATGTTGTCCCTCTCTCCAACTATGCGCACAGTACACTAAGCCCTCGACTCAGAGCTTGTATACAACATATTTATTGGGAAAGAACACACAACAGGGGCCGTCTACAAAGCGACATCACCATGGTTACAGAGAGGTGTCGTTTGTGTTTCAACAACGTTTCCAGGAAGTCCAAATCTGTGAACATCTTTCCAACTTTGCCAAACTCAAACTGTCAAGGATGCGTGGGGGAAGGCAGGACTCAAATGCAGACTTCTCCGAAAAAAAAAAGACTTTAATAGTCAATAGGCCAAAAAACACAGGAACCAGGGGAAAAACAGCAGGCAGGAAACTATGAACATCCACGACGATAGACAATGACGCGACAAGTGACACAAGAGACACATGGCTTAAATACACAAGGGAGGTGCAGGTGATTGGACAAAGGTGGAAACTATTAAGACGATCACAGGGGATGACGGGACAAGGCAGGAAGTGAAGTTACCCGGGGACACGAGTGGCAGAAAACTACAAAATACAACAGGAAGTGAACCACACCGTGACACAAACGCCATCGCACGGATGCTGCGCTGAGCTCACAGTTGTTTGTGGAAGTGGGAAACTTCAGAGATTCACGTGTCGTTGATAAATGGTCCATTCTGATAGAGTTAATTGGTCTTATTCTGCGATTCATGGCAAGTAGGATCCAATACAGCTCGCTGAACAGAACTTTGACTCTGGCGTTAATGGTAGTGAAAAGAAAGGGTTGATTCTTGAGTCTCGCGTGCTTATGTCTTCTGAAGGCAATGCGGTTGAGGAAGCTGTCACTCCTCATGATTACACGCCCCTCCCAGTTGATGCCCCGCCCCCTACGCCTTATCAGGGTTAAAGGTCTGAATGTCAAAAAAAAGATCTGAACAAGAAAAAAAGATCTGAAAGTGAAAATATAAGTTTTGAATCTGAAAACATAAAATCTGGAACCAAAAAATACAATACAGCAAATATCAAAAAAATGTATACAAGTGAGTATTGAAAAAATATATTGTTAAGAAATTATAGAATTGAGTTCAAACTATATTCAACAGGAAAAATACTTTTCATCCAGTTATTTTTATTTTGAATACATTGATGTAATTTTCACTGTTCAACAACAAAACTTAAACTTTTTGTTTTTTCCTGCCAAAAAGTGACCAAAAACAGTCAACAAAACTTTTATTTAAAAAAAAGAGAAAGCGTTAAAAACAAACTTACAATACAGTTTTTATTATCATCCACAAGATTCACCAATGCTTTTCTCTGATATCATTCCTTATCGTCCTTAATTGGTTGCCAGGAACCATGTGGAATTTCGTTCTTATTTTAATTTCTATTACATTATCACAATAGGTTCCACTCAATAGAGATTTGAAATTTGAAAAAATAAATAGCTGTTTAGAAACGTGTTCTACTTCCTTCTCCTCTTGTTATGACCATGTCTGGAATACTGCTCTTTCTAGCTAGTGATGGTTGGCTTGAACTAATTGGAATTATGTTAACTACCTAAAGAGCTGTCTTTTGAAAATTGAAGTGGCCTCGACTGAATCACAGACAGGATTTGAAGTGGAATGATGATTTCCTGCTTTGTACTCCCGCTTATCAAAGAGAACAAAGTATCGCAATTCAAACTTCCGAGGTTGCGCACAATGTCAGACAAGCTTCTAGTGAGACTCTCAAAATAATTCATGGTCATAGCATAAAAAGCTGGTCAATGAATAGAACCTTAATAGATACAGTCATCCTTAAAGCACAACCACCAACCACATCGGTGAGCTTTCCACGGCCGATCCATCAGAATTATCAATCCCATTTTAATTATTTGTAAGTAAGGTGAGCTAAAGCTGCACATAATGGAAATGATGAGTAGAACATATTCTACTTAAATCATAACCACCGCATCCTGAACTATTCCTCAACAAAGATGCTTCAAAAAAGCATAATGCACGTCCCCCCCCCTTCGATCCACCCCACTGCATGCCCCTTCCAAAAACCCTACTATTTCTCTCCTAAACCAATAATCCAGCCCCCTTCCTGACGGGTCCGATCCCTCACTTTTTTTCCCACGGATCGCTACATCCTACATGGGTGTTTGGAAACCCATGTTCGTCATCTAAGACCTATCAGAGCAGGGCAAGTCTTTCTGCCAGAAGTGATTATTAAAAAGTGTAGTGGAGATGTGGAGGAGGGCGAGTTCTGGAGGAGTCGGGGAAGGTGGGAGCAGCCCAATGAGAGAGAAAGGCCCGATGGTGTCAAGCAGGGCCGAGTCTCCCGATTCAAAGAGGGATTTTCACATTATGATTCTGCAACAGTGTATTCCATACTTCAAAGAGCCTATTACAATGGCCGATTAGCATTCGTGCTGCCTTTCACACCGCAAGTCCAACACCTGCATGGGAAACAGGGCCAGGATTTGCCGAGGATCACAACGCTGGGGCACATGGGTCCGGGAGAGCGGAACTTGACCCGAATCTTAATTCACGCCGCTGTCTAAATGCTGCGATGGAAAAGATGTGTGCAAATTCATCGGATCCTTGGTCTTTTGTTCCATCAATTGAGCACTTCTTAATGTCTGCCGTCATGGTTTATTTTCTTTTTAAAAGGAAAAAATCCCCCCCAAAAACGAAAGTCTGTTTAAGAGTACTCAACCAAAACTCCATTTCTTCCGACTAAGGATATGAAGCTTTAAAATGGGTCACAAATATTTATGTTTATTTATTTAAAAACCGGATGTGTCATTTCCCCTAATATTACTCACATAACGCTCAAACAAATTGAGCATTAGCCCTGGACTATTGTTTCCTGCTGATTGATAAACATTTGCTGCTTATTTGCGGATGCAGGGGTGTAAACGTGGATACTCCAAAATAAACACCAATACACTGCAGCGCCAGTCCAACAGTACAAGTATTATTCATTTGTTTAACAGGAACTATATTAACCATAGACATACCGAATAAAATGTAGTTACTTGAAATAGTTTTGATTCTGCTGCATTTTCTACTTCTCGAGTAGCATTTTCTGCTTCAAATAAAATAATTTTAACGTAAGGGCGGTAGACCGTTACAATAAAATGCTGCCATAAATTTGTTGGCAGCAAACTTTAAAATACAAAAGACAGCAGAAAAAATAAATAAAGCTGAAGGACATCTTTGAAATTCTTCAGGCCCAGAGGACAGCCAATGCCGATCAACTCATAGTGACAGAGTTAGTGGTCGTTTTAGTCGTTGTCGTAGTCGTCAATGTTGACTTGATCTCAATGATTTCAATAAATAATTTCAATATGTAAAACAAATCCCAGGTGTTGGCGACGGAGACTACAAAATGCGACTTTTATTTTTCACAGTGTCTGTTCATGGCATTTCACCGGGTGTACGGGGCCCCAGGTCCATTTCTTGGTTTGAATAAAAATAAAAAAAACATTTACACTACAAAAGAAGCAACATCTTTGCAGTGACCTTGGCTAAAGTGGTTAAATTTGTTATACGTTAACATCCAATAAAGCCATATTACGTCCTACGAGAACGGAATGAAAAGAAAACTCGGCGTGCAATTTATTTCTAAGGGCAAGTCGAGAGGAATCTTCGTTATGTGTGACGTCTATTCTTCAGTGCACCACTGTCTTCCATTTCTCCAGCTTTGGGTTGTATGTCAATGGATTATGTCTATTTTCTACCTGCCTCAGGATATAGTTTATTCACTTAAGCATGCTCAAGCCTCCGATGAAGGGCTTTTTGATGCAACTGCTCTCTCTCGCTACACCCCACAAGCTGTTTGCTACGCTTCATTAGCTTTCTGTTGAGTTGACTGCTAACACTTGATATTGTTGCAGGCTGTTCATTCCACACATTTTGCTGCCCACTAGCAGAGCGCGATTGGAAGGAGAGAGCGACTGCCGTTTTAATGGGACCATTGATGTGTTCGAGTCCATCATGAGCACTGTGAAAAAGGGAGTGTGTTTTCGTTGAGAAATAAAATTAAAAAAATTAAGTTTTCCTGTTCTATCCATCCCACCAACATTGCTTTGAATTTGTAACCACAAAAGCAGGGGACATAAATGTGGCCTGAAAGTGAAGCATGGTGTGTTTATTTCTTCATTTTTGGGGCAATTAGCAGATTGCTCGCTAACGTTATTTACGCATGAATTATTTGCATTGATTGGTTAATGTAAGTCAGAGGAGTAAATTGTTGCAAATTACTAAAACTAAAGGGACAGGAATTTCCTAAGACAATACCTTGGTTTCAGAGAGTAACACATACACATCTTCCAGGGACTAAATGGACTATTTGTTGGTTAGAAAAAGTACTTTCATCAGCGAGGCCTGTGCATAATTATGTGCATGACATTATTCCTGGAAAGACACACTACTGTGGATTTCTTTCAAATGTCAAATTATAAGATTTCAGGACTAGAGACAAAATTGCTTTCACCTTTACTTTTATTAGGGTAACAGAATACATTTTGCAGGTGAATGAATATCACAAAACTGTATGACATTAAAGCAAAACTATTGAACCAAAACTCCAAAAGCTTGGTACCACAAGCGGCGATGGAGACAGTGAGTGGGTGAGTCTGGTGAACCGCCCCTTGACAGCCCACACTAAGACAAAATTACCTTGTGAACTTTGATCAGGCAGCAAGCACGTGGCAGGAGATACCCGACCTGGCACCAGACGTAAACACACACACACACACACACACACACACACACACACACGAGGTGAACGTTGCACCGATCAATACAGCTGCTCGGAATAAGAAACACTGGGCTTTTAAAACAGATTGCTCCCCAAAATGGATGTGAACGTCTGCTCAGAAAACACCCAGTGTTAGTCAGCTTAGTTGGGATCGTAGTTAACAGTTTTACATATTTACCGCTTACTCATATTAACTGTGATGCCCATCCGGTATATTCATATTTGGGGTTAGACAGACATAAGTAGCTCTTTTCTCTGATGCTATGCCAAATTAATTGAAAGATATTAGCATATTGGGACACAGACAATGGGCTTATGTGTCGGCCTGCACGTTGAACGGAGCTGCAGCCCGGCTGCCTCTGACTGACTAGAGACGGGTGAAGGGAGAGAGGGGAGACGATCACGGCCGTAACTCTGTGATCAGTCTTTCCGTTGATGAGCACTGGCCTCAACGAGAGAAAAGACAAACAACGATTAAAGTAGAGTGAGAAGCAAAAGCGAAGAAGAAAAAAGAAAAAAAAGACCATCTGAAAGTTAACACAGGATGTATTGCAAACGTTTTAATGAGTCTACTCTTAATTAGTGCCACGAGGAAATCGATGGCTACCCCAAATGCTTGTCATTAACAAACGAGCAGACAGCCAACCCGAGGGACCTGTGCCGGATAACTGCTTTTTCTGTCATGTGCTGCAGCCCAGGGCCGGGAGCAATGGGAAGTTGTGTGCGTTGGTCGCGCGCCTGAGTTTGTGTGTTCGCCGGCCCGCTAAGCAAAGCAGAGCACTGACATTTGTCACGGCCAGAGGTAAGTAGAGAACAGCTCGGAGGACGGTGCAGATCTATAACACTGTGTGTTTTACCTTGACTCATCATTTCTGTTGAAAACACACCTGTATTTTTGTGTCTGAATATAAAACTGAACGAAAGAAAAACAATTCATCGCCGCAGGGAAGAGCGATGGGTTCTTTGCTTTTAACCACATGATAATTCAGATTAAATCTGGTCACAACGTCGAGGGAAGTATATTGATCTACTTGTTGAAGAAAGAGAAAAGCATTCCAAGGCTTACTAAATATTTCACTCGACTTATTCCTGAAAAAAAGACTTTTGTTTTGTTTAGTGCACTGAGGGGCATGTTCACAATTAATTCATTCTGACCCATTAAGCAAATTACTTTCTGAGGATTCATCTAGTATCAGATTTTTTTCATGCATTCTTGTTAATTAGAAAATATGGAAAGATTAAATAATTGTTTTGGAAGTTATGGACATAAAATAAGTTTAAATATTGTTATTCTACTAACGTTCCAACTAAAAACCAGCTTTTCATTGAAAATTTAGAGTTTAAGTATATCATTTTCTTGTTTTCTTAAATTAGACCCGTAGCTTCTTTGACTACAAACTATCATGTACAACAATGTGACGTCCTCCACCAGAACTCTTAAGTGTGTATAAGAAGCATCTTCACTCTTTATTTTTTTTTACTTTGAGGGATATCAAACCAGCAAAGAAAACTGCATTAATTTAGCGGAGCGCTTTGAAGATTAGCGTTTACTGTCAACTCAATGCACATTACAGAAGGTACTTTCGTGCTCGGAGACGGCATAATTCATTTCCATCGGGTTCCGTCGGTGTCAGATGCAGGCGGAGCGTGGCCCCTGTTTGCGATGGCTTTGACTCGCAGAGACCTCGATTGGAACACACGCGTTTTAAAAAGGGGGACAAGCCCTCTGACTTTGATGGACTTCCAGGCAATATTAGTCAGCGAGCATGTATCCCCCTAAGCTGTGGTGGAACTGATCGAGGTTGACCAAATAATCTGCCAATTCCCTCCCAAGAAATGCAGAGACGACAAAAAAACGTCTAAGTCTCTCAAGCCCTCATCCCTGAGAGCTGGATCAGCAGTTGTGTCCAAAAAAAAAACCCTCCCGTTAACAGCACAAGATTTCAACTTTAGAAAAGGTGGTGGGAAGACTCACTTGTAATTTATGGTAAACCACACAAACGTGAGGGACAGTATTGCTAAAAAGAATCGCTAACAGACATCACTGGGTTGCTGTTATCGTGCAGCCTGGAATCAAAATCCTGCACTTGTTACTAATGAGTCAATACTCGAGGACCCACCAATGTTGGCCTGATTGTAAGTCTTGTGGAGGGCCGGCCTTGAAACTCCCAGCGCGCTCTCATTCATCTCACTTCATAAAGCCTCAGGCTTGCGAGCCCCAAAGTGCTGAAATAGATTGCGTCTGTTTTTTTGTTGTGTATTTTTTTTCATTTTTTCAGGTGATATAGTCAATATAGTTTATGAAGTTGAGGTCTCCCCAGGTCACGTGGGAGCAGGACATGAAAGCTGAGCATCCGGCCTCCACTTCACAAACAAGCTGTCCTTACTTCAAACGGGTGGCAAAACTGCCACACATTTTCTTTCCAATAGCCAACATCGCTCAGGGCCGGCGGCTCTCTGCATCTCCGCCTGGCAACAGGAGTGTGCTCGCAGTCGCAGCCAAAGGTGGCCGGAACTGTGACTGTACATGGCACAGCACTGAGCTTTTCAACATGACATCCATTTAGAAACCAATCCTTCTGATTGTGTTGCAAGTTCTACTAAAATGCAATTAGTCTTTTGACAAGAATCAGATTACTTTTCTTTTGTTAAATTACAGCGTTTTCAACTGCAAGAGCTTTGTTTTCAATTTGATTTTCCTGACAGTTTTCTCTACTAAAATGATCTGTCATGAAGATTTTATGATTTATTTTTGTGCTCTCAGGGCAACAAAACCAAGCAGAAGGGTGTTGTAGATCACAAAGCCTTGCAGGGGAGTCGACATGTAGCGCAGAACTAAACCTGCATCATATTGGTACATTTTCTGTATTATTTGAGGGCAAACCTTTCAACTTTCTTCTGATACACCTGGAAGTATTCAAGAAAAATAATTTCCCTCCATTTATATTGATGGATCCAAATAATTTCCCTTTATTTCAAGTATGTAGCAATTTGTGTACACTGTCACTTCTGATGAGGGAAGTACATTTGATTGATCTAAACTACTAACATGCATGTTTGCTTATGTGCATCAACTATACCTTTTTATTTTCCCATAATTCTTGGTTCTATAATTGTACCCTGATCTAATCTTCAACAATTGTGTATGGATTAGGGGTAAATCCATCATATGTTCAACCCCCTTTTATTACTTATTTAAATAAACATGGACCCCTAGAAGGACCTACAACAAGGCTCTAAACTGGTGAGTCCCCAGAACGTGATGCCGTTCCTCCTTCACTACCGGCAAGCAGGCAAGTTTTTCGAAAGAAGAGAACAAAAGCACAACTTGGTGATGAAAAAAATAAGTGTGTTTGTCATGTTATTTAAGTTACTGGTATTGAAATGACTTCACCTAAACCGCTGATCTCACGCAGGCCACAAACAGCAGCCCCCCGCTGTATATATACCCACTCTCTTTATTATTCAGAACTATGTCATCCAATCATACAAAACATAACTGTTTTAATATTCATGAAGTGGATGTTGTGAGCCGAGAAATGAAAGGTATTGCTTGATGTATAAGAAACGTGTGTATTTTCCTTAAAATTGTCCACTATTTCCCACAATATGAGCTGCCTTGCTTCACACCTCTGATATCGGTCTGTGCTTGTTCCCACATGGGTTTGTACACAGATATGTTTGGGAAACAGAATCTGTATTCCTTTTTCTCGGAGCAGCACACGGGCATGCATGCCTCCGCAACCGGTGAGCCAGTGCCCCCTCTGCCCAATTTGCCCACTTCAGAACTGCACATCGGGCTCCTCCCTCCCTCACGATGCCGCCAACTTGACTGGAACAGCGAGTGCAGGCCGGGCAACCTTCCAGGAGCTTTTAAAGCGGAGTATTTACCTTCATTAGGGGTAACACCGCCCCCGCAACGTCCATGACAGATTCCCTCAACCAGGAGAAAGTGATCCAAATGGAAGGTGGAAGGGGGGACAGACTCAAAGTCCTTGTTAACATATTTTTTGTGTTTTCCTGGTCTTGTTGCTTTGACACAGTAAGGGAAAGACCTCTGTAAAGAGGGAGTACCGTTAATTTGCCTGTTGAACCCTGACAAAATGAGCAGAACACTAACATGTCAAGAGCTGGCGTATCGTGTTCCAGATGACTGGCAATTAAATGTATCCGTCAATGTTGCTGAATAAATTACTCACAATTAAATCCTGCTTTGCATGGTAAGTAGATGGTTATCATTGCACATCTGGAACGTTGCACATATATGTCTGTCATTCGTCAGCGGGTTGAGCTGTGTAGCTTGTGGGGTCGCCTGACTAGACGGACGTGGACATTACTTCAAAAGGGCAAAACACGAGTGAAACTGATGCACTAAAATTGTACTCCACCATGTTAAAATGTAATATATGATACACGGAATATCTAAGCTTAGAGGCAATAAATATCTGTTTACTTTACTGCAATGAAAAAAAACTTTGTCCAATCCTATTTCTAAATAGTCTATGGAATGGCTAATATGTTCACCTTCTCAAAAATGATCTGCTGAAGTTAGAAAGCTTGCATGCTCGATAACCGCAGTGAGCAGCAGGCATTCATTCTCAAGGACCACATTATTTGCTATCCACATTCATTCATAGGGTCAGAGGTTATGTTAAATCCATATTAAAGGCAGATTCAGGCAGCTACCTCTGCTTTTAGTCTTCATCTAGTTTCAAATCTTCTTCAATGCAGCATGATGTTCATTTAGTAAATCCATTAAGGGTGAAACAGATCATAAAGTGGAGTGGGGCTACCTTTTGATTGACAGGTCTGGGTGTTATTCAAGCTGTCTTGAACCATATTCAACACTATTTAATGATCATAGCTGTTTATTTTCACGATGTTCATTCAGCATTCAAATAACTTTGAGAGGTATGTTTTTTGCGTGATGGGATTACTTGTTCTACTCCTCTCACGCGTGGGCTTTATGAAGATTAAATAGTGTGATTTAACTCAACATGCATTTTCGTGATGTTTGCATACAAACGTGAAAGTTCAGTTTAAGAACTTTAAAAAAATGAATATAGAGTGAGGAAAGTTACAAGTCTCTAGGTCCTTCTAGTCCATGTGTAAATTACCTTTATTGTGACTAGTAAGTGCTGAAATTAGGATTTTTTAGGTAGTGAAACTTCACAGAGATGTAGCAACTTGTAGAAGTGGAATATTTCGCTAGAAGGAAAGATTGAGAAGCACAATTGGATTGTCATTGCGACTACCTGCCCCATTCGGCTTTGTCTCATCAAACTCTTCTCCTTGGGAACCATCAGACTTTCCCGCCATTTGTCCTGCTTACACTCAGAAGAAAATCCTCCTATTCTCATGATGTGACAAGAAGAGAAAATAATGATACCATAGGGTGCTTTTCTACTGGGAGCGCATCACAGGTCAGATCGGCTGTGAGAATACCAGGCGCTTCCTCAAAGACTGCCAGAAGCAGGTGAAGGCAAGTTGCCTGTGGCGCAGCACTGGCATGCTGAGCTTCAAACTCATTAAATACAATTACAAGAAAAAGCCATCTTTAAAACATCTCCGGTGCAATAACGTCAGACCCTTTCAAATAATGCCACGTATGGCATTTACAATAAGTCTGAGATACCGGAGCGTTGAAAAAACAGTGTGTGCTTTGTTACTGAGCTAGCAGGCGGAAAGGGTTAGAGGTACGGGAGTAGGGTCTCATGTACGGGGGGTTCTCCGGGCGTCTCTCAGACCTGAGGGGGGAGAGCTTGACAGACAGAGCAGCGCTTCAAGCAACGTTCCCACAGTCTGGGCTATTTCGTAATTATTGCAGAATGTAAATCATACTCCCTCTGTCAGAACAAATGGAGAACTTCTGCAAAGCACAATGCTCAAGACTTAAGATATTTTTTCTACCAATTACATCAGTTGTACATTTTTTTTCAAAGGGCTGATACTCCCTGATGCCTGTCAGACGGCGCATTGAGTCTTGGTATAAACCCTTGCAGAGGAGCACTGAAATATGCATTAAATATGTGTTCTGCATTATTTTGCCTCCCTGGAAAGTAAGCACCTGGCGTGTCTGGCTACGGGGAGTTATTGACAAGACAGCCAGGCTTGATTCCACCTGAATATGCAGCACAAACAAAACAAAAAAATATTATGATTGACGTATGTATGTCATAGGTTACATAATAGAAACCAGCAAACTGTCCTTGTAGAAGGGACCTTGCACATATTTATGAATCTCCATATTTAAAGGAACATAAAGTAGGTTAGAATGGCTGCTGTTTATCTTTCCCCGTTGTTGCCATACTACTTAAAATCATTTGCTCAAAGTCAAAGTGATTATCTGAAAGTTTCATAGACTTTTGGCATTATTGGAATACTGACGCCTTTTACAACTACTTACCAAGATAGATCACCATTTAGTGTGCCCAATTTACTCCAACCAAGACTTTGCCTCCTCAAAGGGAATTTTCTCCTCCTCGGCAAACAGCCCTTTTTCTATAAAAGTATGATTTAAATTGTCCCTGACAACCGCCACTCAAACTGAGCGGCCCATAACGACAAGAGCGCCAAGAACAAGCTTAATACTATTTATAAATCTCAGAAATGGCAGGGTTTGCAGGAAAGTGTGGAGGAATAAGGGATGGAGGGTAGGAGGTGATGTGTGTGTTTTTTCCTCACCCCAAAGCTTCTTATGACCCTGGTGTTCCTTCAGTCTAAACATAGAGCCACTGCAAATAAAATGGCCCTTCCAATGCAGCCCATCCCCTAAACAAGCGTGCATTCTAATCGCTGACACACTGCAGTGCTGTCGTTTGTGATAAATGTGAATTTTGATGAATGCAACTATTTAATCAGTCATAGATTTTATATTCTTGTCATCATCTGTGTGCAAGCAACAACGTTTTCCTCCACTTCTGTAGACCATGTTCATTTATTTTCCAAAACCAATCCCAATCCCAAAATTATTTTTATCCCGCACACTATGGTTTCAACTCTTGACTCTAAGGCTTCCTACTTTTCTAAGAGCACAGCAAGTGTTCAGTCCTACAACATCCAGTTCTAAGAAGTCCCAAAGGATTAGCCAGATTATTGAATCACGGCTTTAGATAATGCCATCAGTTACAGTTTACTTCTGAGAACAGATGCAAGAAAGGGGGCAATATGGCAATGTTGTGAATGTGCTAATGATAGCGGCAGACTTTTCTCCAAATAAGCAGATGCGGTAAAGTTAGAACAGCTGTCAAACGTGATGAGCGTGACACCAGCGCCTGCAGTGGAAACTGTGGGACTTTTCTCATGATATAGCGGCGAGATGACAGAGCACACTATCTGTAACACTCTTTTTCAGACAAAGAAATCTAGATGAATTAACAATTATGACGAAATAAATATTATTGTGTCATCTTATAAAGCACCAGTAATATCTCAGAGTATATATTATAGGACACCAACAACGATTGTTCCTGAATATGGGACCATCAAATGTGAATAACTCACATCATGTTTGACAGTGCTGTCTAATATAAGGGTCGCTTCACCCAAGCAGATTTTGTCATTTACCTTTGGTGGCACATGTATCTACTAGTGCTGGGAAAAGATGAAGAAAAACAACCTGATTAATCGCACTAGTGTTCTGTGATTAACAGAGATTAATTGTATTATATATACACAATAATGAAGTGAATGCATGCCACGTCCTAAGTAGTCTGCTGAAGATCATCAGATCATTTTGGTTTTCGTGAGCTGAGATTTGGTGTAACATCTCGTTAGTCTCATCATGTCTTTTCTTTGTATATTTGTGTGTCTGTTTCCCCCGTTTGCGCTCATCCTACTCACCTGCCAGCTCCACCCAGCTGCCTCCAATTGTCTCATCACACCACTCACATATCCTCCCCTGTGTCCTAACCCAGCCTTGAACCATGACATTTGTTGTCTTGATTGGTCTGATTCTGGAAAAAACAGATGAAATCACGCCGGTTCACCTGACACCTTAAACTCAGACTCTAGTGAGGCCTTCAGCAGAAGCCATCCCGCAATGGATAGTCCCAGATCCGGCTTTGTTGCCGCCTTTGATCTGCAATCGGATCACAAGTGGGAGGTGGGTGGCTCGGCAGCAGCTACTCCTCTTCCAGTCAGAAAGAGAGGTTTGCCCCGCTGCTCCACCGGCCTCTGCTGGGAGCCTGCAACACGCAGCAGACGGGACCGTGCATATTAGAATGACAGACCCACTTTCCAGTTTAGAGAGGTTTTCTAAAAGGGATCTGTCGTTAATAAACTGCTGCTTTTGACCACACAGACCACCAACATGTACTTTAAGTTCCTCACAGTAGCTTCAAACTGCACATAAAAAAGCAAAAATATATTAACATTTTTATTGTATTTTATTTTAAAGACCTCTCTGAAATGGCCCAATAAAGATTCACACATTAGTTACACATAAATTGATCCAGCGGTGAGAAGCTTGTCTGTGGGCCATTTGTCACAGCCCATTCAGCATTTCCTTTTTTTTTTTTTTTTTTAAATAAAACCTAAAAAAAATATTTCAGCCTTTTTAAATACTATCCAAAGCATAACAATTGCATAGAAACATATTGGACCCTGCCTGTTCACTTTCACAATGTTTTTATAAATGTGCAGTCAGAATAACTGGCAGTCACAGGCAATTTAATACACAGCACAACTAAATTATTGATAATGAAAAATTATGATTAGTTTTGACCAGTTTATCAATGTATTTTGGTAAAGAATGTGCATGCCCCTGAGCTTACGTGGTGCAATATGTTGACCACATAATTGATGTCATATTTAGCAAAGAAAAACATGTATGATGAGGTAAAATGTCCGTAAATAGATCACTGGCGTGTGAAAGCTTTTGCATTCCATCTCTGTGATGAGTGGATCTCCGTCAACTCACATCCCCCATTTGACAAGCTGCCATCGCTGCCTCCTCTGTGTTCTTTTGCAATTACAAGATTAATGGACAGGGTGGATTTTGGTTCAGAGGAATTAATTGTTTCTCATTTTACTCCCGTGGCCTGACAGACGAAACAATCAGGCCAGTAAACCTGGTGGTGATTCTTGTCAACACGAGTGCAGAAGCAAATTAATAGATACTCAACAGGCCATAACTTCCCAGACCCGTCTGGGCCAGTTCAGAATATGTGGTAAGTATTCATAAAGCCCCCTTAATATAGCAGCAGTAAAAAAAAATTTTTTTGTTCATTTTCTCCTTCGCTTCCTCTCACAGTTAGCGTCAAAATCTTATTTACTGCAAATGCATTAGTTAAATGTTGCTACATGAACTGTAACCTCTACAAAACAACTCACTTTTAGATTCTTCATTGAGGACAGTAAACACCATCGGGCACAAAGCTATTCCTCATCAGCCATAACAGGACGGCAGCCTTGCAGGAACAGACAGTCCCTTCACTAAAACAGACACAACGGCGTCGGTTGAGCTTGCTGTTGATTTGGTATCGAAGGTGAGATTGAAAGAGGAGAGGAGACTTCCAAGTGTCGGGATAGAAATGTAGCTCCACTGTCGCAACGAGCTTAGATGGGTAAAAGTGTAACATTTTTTGTGGCTTAGAGGTTCAGAGACGGAGTACAGAGGTACTTAAATCTGTTATAATAGGTCATTCAATTAATAAGCGGTCAAATGACTCTCAACTGTTTCCTCAATGTACTTAAAAAGGTAATAGTGTCAGCATGCTGTTGTTCGGGTGAGCACCGTGGTTTGTGACCTATCAATGTTTACAATAAATATAAGAGAACAATATGTACATATGTTGCACTTTATTGTTTCTTGTTCTTCTGAGTTTGTACCCCTATGGTTGAATGCACTTACTGTAAGTCGCTTTAAACAAAAGTGTCAGCTAAATGACATGTAATTTAATGTAAAACACAAAGAAAATATACATTCCTCAAAGCCACCAGAAAACATTCTATGTAACTCACTGATCATCGAGACACACTCCTATTCTCTAAGACTTCTGTTCATTTATAAAGAATTAGTCTACTTAAAATAATTAGGATGATGATAATTATACAACTGTTTGTCAAGTTATAACAGAAATAATTGCATTAATATATGTTTCAAATGAAATGTCTCTGTCATTAGAAAAACTCCAAATATAACATTATCACCCAGCCCGAATGGATAGATGTAGATTGTATTGATCTAAAAACGTCTCTAAGCTTGTTTTTGCGGCACAGCCGTTGCTTGGTGGGGAGTCTGAAACGATCCCTCAGCACACAGAGGATCTCTTAACCTGCTCTGCCTCTGCAGTGTTGGGGAATGTCAAGGATTCTTTGAGCCATTTTAAGTTTCCAGTGATGGATATTGGCAAACAGCTTGCCTCTGTGAGTAAGGATAACCTTCCATTTGATCAATCTTGCACCCGTCTCTAAGACTATACCCTCCAATAAATCAATAGCCTAGATGTGTTTGTCCTGCTGCTTTCCATTGTCCTCGAGCCTTAGCCATACGCTCCCGTCCTCAAGAACTTTTTTTTCAATCTGCTGCCCTCGACGATGATATCTGAAACCCTCTGTTCTTATTTTACGTCTTATTTGTAGGCCTATTTTTAAGGTATGATCTGTAAGCCGTTGCAAATTGCGTATTCTACTAATTTGTCAGGGCACTGTATGTCCCGTTGTTTGTCATCAAACAGCAGTTCGCACATGGCTCTTTGCATTTGGTCAATTTTCTACAGAACAAAGGGAACTTTCTGTATGAAGTGCCAGGGGGGAGCCTTTTTGTACAGTGAAAGCTGCAAGATATGGAAACCAAACACAGAGGGAATTTGATTGAGAGTCAAGACTAGTGGTAATTTATCATCAAACAATGAAGTAAGGCACGAGAACAACAGGAATTAGGGTGTCAGCATTCATATTTTTCATTAAGATTCCAGCCCAAAGGAAAAAAAAAACATTTTTGCTTTTAATTTCATGTTAGAACAGAGTCATTATTTTGTAATACCCACAGGAACAAGTTTGTGGATGCCGCAATTAAATTTCATGAACAAAACACTATTGGTGGTCAATCAAAAACATTTTTATTTAATGCGTTTTATGCACAATGATACCGTTACATGCGCAATTCTGGGTTTATGGCTACAAATTAACCCGCTGTGTGGTACTACAATACTTTTCAAATTCTGAAATTTTATGTTTGAATTGAATGAAACTGAAATAAATTTCTAACATTCTAAAACATTATCAAATTAACAAAATATACACTCTAGCATACTCTTTTTACCACAATTAATGGTAATAATGAATTGTTATTATTATTTAGCCTATTAACAATATTAATCATAATATCTTTTATTTATTGGACACTTGGGGCAGCAGACATAGTTGTGAGCTTAACATCATACCATTTTACTGTTGATGTGGAGAACCTGACTTCCTAATCTCTGTCCAGAGTTCAGATAGAACCACCGTCCATGGAAACCTGTGAAAGAAAGCACGAAGCTTCCAGTAAACTAGAAAATGCATTTACTGCTAAAAATGCGTTTGAATGCTAAAGGCTGAAACAAATTTCAAAAAATTGCTGAAGATACAGAAATAAGCAAAGCTGAAAATAATTAAGCAGTTATATTACAGTTATCGAAAGAAATCAAAGATGACATCATATCGCCAACTCAGCATGTACATACCATTCCAGTAGTTAGGGTTAAGCTCCTTGTTACATTACAATTATTGGCAGCAGGATTCTTTTCAGCAGTGGGAATATCGCAGCCTGCACTCAACCGTATCACAGCACAGGTACTTAACGCTTTGCTACAGGACACTAGTCAAAACATACATTTCCCCACCACTGATGCCCAAATAAACCATCAATTTCGTTGTCACAGAATTTTTGTTTTTGCTGTTTTGACTCTGGCTGACCGAAGATAGAAAGAGTGTAGGAGGTACATTCAGCACGTTTAAATGCTTGCAATGTGCGGTATAGTGGGCAGAGAAAGGCGCTGATTACCTGTTGCGCTGAAGGTTTCGAAAATATGACGTAAGCTAAAGGATCACAGTGGGCGCTATCTGCGCATCCTCCGTGACGCTGAAGTTTGCAAATGTACATACTTGAGGCCCTCAGTCCTCAGTAGTGCTCCCACCTCACTTGTTGATTTTGAGGATGAACTTCCTCAGTCTGATGACCTCCTGCTGGATGTATTTTCCAGTGCGCTTTTTACTGCTGCAATGCCAAACCGAGCGAGAGAACTCAATCCATGTCGGAGAAGGAGTCATCCAGCCTCACTCCTCTCTCGTTCTTTGTTTCCAGCAAGAAGAGTGTGTGCGCTGGGAACCGGGTTGGTGGTTTGAGTCCCGGCTGCCCCACGTCCCAAGTCAAAGTGTCCCTGAGCAAGACACCTAACCCCTAATTGCTCCCTGGGGAAAAACTCCAAAGAGGAATCTCACTCTGTCACCCCACCTACCAACTCCCCTCTGCTCGCTGCCCCTCTCTTTCCCCAAGAGCCACCTCTGCTTCCCCCGTCTTCCTCTTCAGGTGGGGGACCATTAAAACCCTACTTTACCCTTTTTCACTTAGTCACACACAAGACCGACCTGCAACCTCTTACTCCATGGCATCCCGGTAGTAGAGGGGTTCTTTTCTGGACAAACCCTCCCCAGGTGTCCCGCTCCACCACAATTGAAACATCTCCCATCAGAGGTAACAAACATGACCTAATCAACGCCATCGATCCTCACCTTGATCACCAGGCTGAGAACCATGGGCCTTGGTGAGGACAATGTGGAGCTGTCTCCTGTGAGATACCACATCTCAGCAGAGGAGACCTGCATCCTGAGGATACTTTCCCATTCTTCACCAGCTCTTCAAAAAGAACCTTGTCGAGAAGAAACGGCAGAATGTTTGATACTGTCACTCTGTCCGCCAGTAAGGCAAGACGCAGAACAGGCATAAGCATTCCACGCACATTCCACCCACCAATCCCCTCACGGCCATGCCGCAGTCGTCCACCCAGCACGCAAGCTTCACGCCGTGCTTCATGCCGTGCTTCACGTTGTTCTTCACGCTGTGCTTCACGCGTCTGCGCCAGTCCATCATGCAGCATGCTGATCGGCTGCAAACATGCAAAAACTAACCCACAAAAAAAAAGTCACGCTACACATTCAAACCACAATACACACCACATAGATGCAGAAACTAAACAAGATAACTGACAGAAAAACACAACCACAATTCATCTCACGCTCCCTTCACTCAGCACTCCTTCCACTCAGAGAAAGAGGGAAAGAGATACTGTTTATCAAAGAAAAATGATAAAAAACACTAAATCCCACAGAACACAATATATATATATACAAAAGAAAGAACAAGTCAAAAATTCCGAACCAGAGCAATGTCTCTAACTGAACACAGAACGTCTTTCAGCGCTACTTTCCCCAGTCCTGAAAGGAATCTGGAGCACTTAACAAAAAGATGGTGGATGGTTCTGTCTGAGAGCAGACGGAATAGCCATCTTCTAAGCCAGGATTAATGTGTACCAGATACCGGTTAGTAGCTATCGCCCCATGTCCTGTCCTCCACTGGAGGTCCCTTGTCCATTTGTCCACAGGGTGTTCATACAGGGACCATCAACAGCCCCCTGTCTACTCTGACACCTTCACTTCGGCCAAAGCATGCAAGTTAGAGTCCTTCACACTTACCTAGTATGCTGCTTTTGAAACACAAGGTCCTCCTCATCCTTCCACTCCTGCAGCAGGACAGACAGCGAGGGGTGGGAAGACATGGTGGAACGACTTCCGGCAACGAAGCATAGACCTCCTCCACCAGCCTGAGCAGCAGCCTGCTGGACCAGCCGTTGCTCAGCTCCGCTAGATGAGCAATGAAGGTCTTCATTAGATGACCCAGCTTCACAAAGCCTCTCTCTGTCTGGATCTCATACTGACGGACGTCATGACCAGGGATGTGATGTAGCTGCTCCCAAACAACGGCTCTCCAAAAAGCCACATCCCCGGTGTTGACTTGTAGGAACAAGTGCTTGTCATACCCTAATCGTCCAGCTCTTCTTAGCAGAAGACAGGCAGTGTTAGTCCATGGCAGGCCAAGGTCTGTACAGCACTCTCCGAGCTGTCTGTAGTCTGAAGGCTATGATGCGCAATGCAATGTAGACCAGGCTCTGTCGCAGATCTCAACCAGTGAAGCCCTGACCAGAATTCCACAACTATCTCTTCAATCAGTGTGGAGGTAGTACTAGCAGTCTGTGCCAAAGGGTTGAGGCAACCAAGTTATTGACAATTAGGACACTTCTCTTCTAAGATAGCTGAGGTAGCCGCCATTTCCATTTAAACAGCCCATGGCACTCTCCCAGTTCTGCCATTGAAATTCATCTGTCCCCATGAAAACACCCAAAACCTTCAGGCTCTGCCTTCCCCATCTGATGTTTCCTGGTAGCTTTGGTGTTTCTTTGCCTAACCACTACTCAACCTTCAAAGCTTTTCCCCCAGTTTACCTTTGCTGAAGATGCCCTCTCAAACAAACCTAAGCTGCTACCTAGAACACTGACATCCCTCTGGTCTGGTCCCAAAGACATGTGATCAACATATGCGGACACCGCCAGTGTGGGTCGCTGAAGCTGCCCAGGTAACATCAGTCCTGTTTGATGGGATCTCAACGGCAGTGGTATAAAACTGACCAGATATGGGACATCCCTGCCTTATGCCTCGCTGCATTTGAACTTGACAACTCAACCGGACACTCCCTGAAGCGTTTGTAGAAATCCATTGGCAGGCCACCCAGTCCAGGAGCTCTGCCAGCAGCCATCTGACCCACAGCAGCAATTATTTCCTCCAGGGCCTGTCATCAGGACCCAGCTGCGGAAGATCCTGAAGCAGCTCGTTAACACTCTGTGGTTTCCCTTCTTACAGAAAAGGGCGCTGTAAAACTATACTGCATGGTGTCTCATTTTGACCGTGTCAGTTGTCAGCTAATCATCTGGGAGGTGGGGGCATCCATGTCCCTAATGCTGTGTTTACACCAAAAGCAAAACAAAAAACGCGATACTCTCTTGACTAGATGTAGTTAATTGGGCCTCATTTCCCGTCCCATTTGTTCCGTTTCATTCGTTCCTGAAAGGGGGCAAGGCTGATTGGCTTTCACAAAAAAAAAAAAAATCGAAAAAGCGATTCATTTGTTTTGTTCACTTTTTTTTGCGTCTTTCACGCTGTGACAAAAAAAAAAATCCACTTCATCTGCATTACCTTTTCATGGAATCTACTTGCACAAATAATTTAACTTTTGGTGCGAACACAAAGCTCCAAGCTTTAGCCGGTTCCCTTCGGTATGAACACAGTTGTTGCTTCTTTTTTATTGTTTGAATATCTGTCCTGGCTTGAGCCAGTGCTCCAATCCCGTAATGACCCTTTTAACGCTTACTGTGGTGACTTGTATACTATTGTAAAAATAATACATATCTATGCTTTTCCTACATCCGACCCCTGACTCTGGGACCCGAAGTCGCTGTTCCTTATTCTCCTGATCCCCCAGAAAACCTTAAACTTTTGACAAAAATCCCTGTCCTGAAGCACCCCAACATTAAAGTGCCAGTAGGAACTGCACTTGGTGGTTGGCGAGATGTGAATGTGTGACCAAGTGATGGTCAGTGAACATCACAGGGCCAATGCGACTGCTCAACCAACGATTGCTAAAACCACAAGACATGTACACCCTGTCCAGTCTGGCTGCCCTAACGTTGCCATCCAACACCTTGACCCATGTGTCCTAGTCCGGTGTCTGCATGTTTGAGCCTCCAAACATCTACTACACCTGATTCTGTAATAACCCGTGACAAGGTGGCAGATGATTCTGTGTGTAAGTACTGTCTGAAAAACTATGAAACATAATCAGTGGTATTAAAAGTTGAATTAATATCCGAAAGCAGTCTCTTAAAGAAAGGTATTTTAGGCCTTTGTCAATATTTTAGAGTTGAAATACGGTCTGTAACTGAAAGATTAAGGAAGATTTGAAAGTTGAAGAGGTTTTAGCGGATTTGAAAAAAAACCCATTGGAAACCATGTTAAAAAGAGTTTATGGATTTGATTTATATTAATTCAAGCATAAGAGGTAGAAAGCTGAAAAGTCATAGCAGGAATACTTCAACAGCAGTCCAGATGGACATGGTCTTGGTTTAAATACATTTTGTAATTACGTAGGGTACGTTAGTGAATTAAAACAAATCACTAACTTTTTTTTTAGTTCGTCCTCTAGTGGCAGTATGTTTCTTGGTTTATCCTGTACCCCGCTGAAAGCGTAGTGCATGTCATTCTGATCTCATTCAGTTAAATCTTAGATTAATGCGTCAGTCCATGAAAACGACTGACAAAGGGACTGTATTTGAAGAACTGGAAATGAGAATGGTGTGAAACAATGTTAATTAGAGTAACTTCAAATAAAATAAAAAAAATCTCATTTCAGTTTTGCTCCAGTTGACCAACAGCACATTTCATTCGCCTTTTTTACAGTCTTTCTTCTGGGCAGGTTGCAAGGTTGATGGATCTTGTTTGTGTCCAAACTAATGGATTATGTTCCATTGCTAATGTGCAGGCTGCCATAAGACTGTGTTGGATCCTAAACACCCCATGTTTATATTACAGTGTGATAATACAGGGGCCAATAATATCCTGTGGTCCATCAGACCTTTTGGATATTTTCTATTAAAAAATAGACATTGTAGCATCTTGTTGAAAGCATCGTGTTTTTTTATTTTGCTTTTAATACGTTTCAGTTATGCTGTGCACATGGACACACAATCATTGCACAGGAGCATTATTGCCAATCGAGGAACCACCATGTTGCAAAGCTACATGTGTAATTGTGATAAGGGGAGTGTGGCAGTCGAACGATTGACTACAAGGAAAAGTTATTGCAGGTGAAGATGGAGTGGGACAAGCTTAAACTGCATGAGAGTTGCTTTGCTGAGTGAAAAGACTGCAAGAGAAGGAAATTAGGCTAATATGAGGAGGTTATGTGCTTTGTACAAAATAAATTCAGCAGTTAATGTATGTTTATAGCATACAACCAAGACTTTAAGGGTACCATCGACTTTGAAATGTGACCTTATTAAAATGCCTGAGTCGCAAAGTACAACTTCACCTGTAGTTATAGAGATGAGAAAGTAACTCCTCTCCCAGAGTCTCTCTCTGAGCTGGCATAGAGCTTTGTTGGTTAGTTTTTTCCTAAACCCCATCGTAAATGAGACAATATGTCCTAGGTTGGAAAGCACTTTTGCTTATTGTTTATTGTTGGAAGTTACAAACAGTGGTTATTTATTCATGTTGGCTGCAAACTCACACTTGCTTAACCCAGCCAAAGAATTGCACATGCACTCATGTACACATTTACATATCCATTCATCCAATGCAGACCTGTAGAGTATTGAAATGTATCTAAAGCCCTGTCCATATACAAATTATATATATATATATATATATATATATATATATATATATATATATATTCAACATTTACTAACCCTGCCACTGGTTTTGCGTGAACTTGTCCTGCCCTTCTAGGGTTCAATAATTCA
This sequence comes from Gasterosteus aculeatus, assembly GCF_964276395.1. Classification (NCBI taxonomy): domain Eukaryota; kingdom Metazoa; phylum Chordata; class Actinopteri; order Perciformes; family Gasterosteidae; genus Gasterosteus; species Gasterosteus aculeatus. The sequence goes on from NC_135700.1 coordinate 3,684,466, forward strand.
TAAGACCATTCTTTTGTCCATGTCATGAAGACAGCTCATCTCTCATCCTCGTCAACCAATGGGCTGGTCTTCTTAATGAGCACTATTACAGGTAAAGTGTCATTATGGCAGCACTCTCTCTATTCATTACAACCATCAATGTCTATGGATGTCCGTCTTCATCTCATCACAGAACTCTCGCACCAGCACTTGTATTCATCGATAACCTCCCACTCACGGCACACTCGATTAATGTGTAATTACTTCCCTTTTGCCACATTCAGTTCTGCTACTGTATCCCAATGCTCACACAGCATGAAAGCCACCATAGAGGCTGACATAGATGGAGAGATGTTAATGAATAGAGCAGTCACATAGTTATCATGTATCTATCTCCGGAGTGTGAGTTTCCACAAAGAACTGCCTTAAAAACTTTAATGCTGTTAGTGACACAAACGCACCTTCAATCGAATCAATATACAAATGGGTGTGTCATCTTTACCCTATAGATGCTCTGTTAATATCTACAAAATAACTAGAAATGGCAACTTGAAATTCTGCTTTTGAATGATTGTACAATACTGTCAAAGGACCAGATTCAGGGCAATTGTAAGCTGCATGGGGCAATCGTACTTTGGAAGGATCTTGTCGATCCAATGAAGTAAATAGAGGTTTGGAAACATTAACTGAACAGAATTGTTTCATTAGTGAATTCAATGTCCTTGGTATCTTGACAGTCTTCTGGAGGTTATGACAACTCTGCCTCTAACAAGTGCACTCCAACTTTCAAACAGGTCGGTTGTAACCACTATACTACTTTAAAACAAAAAAAATAACCCTGAAAGATGACAGTTGTTTTTCTGTAACAATCTAGATAAAATGTCAATGCACTGATAGTGGCAGGACATCGACATTGGCAATGGCATACTAACTGCTGCTGTGTAAAGGGAATAATTATCTTAAACACCTTGTGTGCAAAAATAAACATCCACAGTACACTATTTACTTCATTATTATTAAATGTTGTGACAAAAAATTGGATTAATTGTCCAGCATGCATGTATATACATATTATATGTATGCATTTATTGATTTTTATAATGAAGGTCTAATGCTGCTTATTTCTGATGCCCTGGGTTGGTGTTGCAGCAGCTGTACAACCTTGGATACTTATTTGTCCCTCCTTCTGCTAAGTCGCTTATTACATGCATCCCCTAATGAAGCAGGAATGGAATCACTGTTTGTTATTTCAGCGGGTGACGGGGGACTGTCCTGCATAAGTAAGTGGAATAGATACGTGAAATTGAATAAATAAGCCAAATGGAATTAATGAGGACCAATGATTTGATGATAATTAAATCAGCTGTGTTTTTTAATCTGCATGATTAAGATGTTAGTTAATGTTATGTTGTACCCACTTGTTACAGGTTGTTCATTCTCAAAATGTCAACATTCTCAACACTACACTTAATTATCGTCAGGAGCTTAAAACCATCCGCAAAATCAATTAAATTAAATCTGCAACCAATTAAAGTGTGACTTTTAGAAATGTAATGTGCCAAATGCCAAACTTTTTTCTTGTGCGCTCATAAGGCATCACCCAGAATCTCTGGTTTGTGTACTATGGATGTGTCTGAGCAGGTATACGCCATGGTTAATCCCTCGCGATACCAACATATTTGAAATGAAAGGAGCAATGAGTCATTTCCTTTTGAAAAACATTATTAGTTTGAATTGATGTAATAACATCTGTTATATATTAAACTACTGTGTCCATCCTTTTCCATCTGAGCAGGTATACGCCATGGTTAATCCCTCGCGATACCAACATATTTGAAATGAAAGGAGCAATGAGTCATTTCCTTTTGAAAAACATTATTAGTTTGAATTGATGTAATAACATCTGTTATATATTAAACTACTGTGTCCATCCTTTTCCATCTATTAGGCACAGGGTGCAATTCAACTTTGCTAAGTGAACCAAGCTGTAACTCCGTCAAACTGTTAGAGCTACAATCGAGTCCACAATGTCACTAACTGCACACCCTGAATAGATACAATTTGAAATGTTATGGGATAGTCAGTTGGACTGGACTGGTTACCAGTGGTTGACAGACAAAAAACCCAACTGACATCCCACATCTTCTGGTAAAAGAGACATAAGAGAATTGAATAAATGTATTAAACACTGCTCCTGTAAACCAGGTTTGACAGTTAAAATCAATAAAGATAAAAAGCAGAATGTATTTATATTCAGTATACCTCCATTATATATTATAACATAAACGTGTCAACGCTTGTTACTTATATGCTAAAGTACTCTGCTTAGTTAATTGAGCAGAGACGTAGAGTTGTTGTTCCCTGGTGGGAGCTGCTATGCTACAGTGTGATTGGCCAGCCTGCATTTGAGGAGTGGGACATTATAAAAGATCAATTGTGTACTTAATTGTAGGGTTTAAAAGGCACGTATAAAACACATACATATACAACATAGATATTAAGTCATTAGAAACAACTATATCTTCTGAGCAACCGGATATTTGACAAAACGTAATTTGACAAAGCTTTGCAATTAAGTTAAAGCAATGGAATCTTTTTGTACAGTATCCTCTGGAGATGAATAAAAGTTAGTTTTAATGCAGCTTTGTAGGATTAAAAAGAGGTCAGGAATAATTTGCATATTGTGACATGTTAAACAATGCAGATCTCCAAAAATAGACATTTTAAAAGCTGAACCTAAAATCAGAAATGGCTGTTTTGAAGGAGCCAAATGGAAGGAACCAGTGTGAAGCCCCTCAATTGTGCTGTTATAACATACTGTCAAATAGACAAGCCTGCACTTGACGATAAAGAACAATGAGTATTACAAAGCTTTTTATTTCCACCAGCAACATGCCTATTGAGTTGATCACTTTTACAGAAATTATATTGTACGGTTTTAATGACTAAAGAGGAAGGGACAAGGTGAAGAGGAGACAGAAGATATCAATATTTTAGAAAAAAAAGGATTGTACTACGTTTTCTGGTCTCTCCTACCGCTTCAAGCTCTTTGACACTGAATGTCATTGTAACACTGTTAAGGACACCCTGAGCACAAGGGGGCCCTTTCCCAGAACCACTCCCACCCTGTTCACCCTACCCTACTAAGCCAACCACGCCCCACCACGGTCAATTCAATTCACACCCATTCATACAGTGATGACAGGAGCAACCACACACAGTGCCACCTTCCCATCAATATCCTTGATACCATTCACACACCGTAGTCAACATTTCTATTTAGTTATTGTGGGGTGAAGTGTCTTGCCTAAGAACACACCAACATGTGGATAAGAAGAGCTGGGTTCAAAATCACCTTTCAATCTTCGATTGAAGGACAACCACGCTCTCCACTCAACCAAAGTCAGAATCAGTTTGTTCACAGAGCCATTCCCCCCACCACGCCATCATGTGACCTGCAATATAACTTGCTGGTACGTATCATTGAAACTTTGCTTTTGCCCCAATAATTTTGACATCAGCAAGACAAGTTTGGAACCACAGTGTTAATCTCTTGATCCCCTGGGAGATTCTGAAAGGAGGAAATGAGTGAGAATTGTTCCTGATGATCCAACTTCCTTTTAAAGCTTTTTTTTTTATTTGAACAATAAAGTGGTACCAGATGTGTTAGATATAAAATGAAACAGCTTAAGTATGACTAAATAACTTAATTCTGGTCATTGTCAGAATCATTAATTAAACTGTAAATCAAAACAAAAATGTCAGGTTATCCACACATACATACATCTTTTTTTTGTATGTCCACCGTTGTTTTTGTATTTTTCCATTACTTTGACAGGATATCCTATTTTGCATTTGCTCGCCAGTTGGGATACTGGTAAGCGGACCAGAGCCTTCTCTCAACTCCCTACAAAGACTATTGTTGACCGCATCTCTTTCTTTGCACTCTCGCTCACTCTCTCTCTACCAGCCCTGGTGGATTCTGGAACAGAACAAATTTCATGGACACAGAATTTTTAGCTAGAGTCCAGATTCCTCTGGAGACATTAGAGTGTCTGTCAATGGTCAATGCTCTTGATGGCAGCTTCCTGGCTAGAATCACCCACCGGACCCAACCACTGCAGCTCATCCTGTCTGGTAACCACAGTGAGAGACTTCAGTTTCACGTTTTTCCGTCTCCTCAAAACCCCCTAGTTCTGGGGCCACCCTTGGCTGGCCTCTGATAACCCTCAAAATGACTGTGCGGTGGGGATGATTGAACCTTTGTTTGGAGCTACGATCTTCACTAAGCTTGATCTCCGCAATGCCTACCACTTGGTGCGAATCCGTGCAGGGGATGAATGAAAAACAGGGTCCAATACCCCCCTCGGCCACTTTGAGTGCTTAGTCATGACTAACCAACGCCCCCCGCTGTATTCGGTGTTGGTAAGCGAGTTTTTTTTTACCGTTTTTGTGTTTGTGTATTTAGATGACATCCTCATCTATTCGGTAGATCTGCAACAGCATCAGCGCCATATCCGCATGGTTCGTCAGCGCCTAGTGGAGAATAAGCTGTATGTAAAGACAGAGAAGTCCGAGTTCCATGTGACCTCTGTTCAGTTTCTGGGGTTCATCATCGAGAGGGGTGATGAACCCCTCCGGATCCGGAGAAAGTCAAGGCGGTGACTGAATGGCCGACCCCCTCCTCTCGGAAACAACTCCGATTTTTGATGTTTGCCAACTTCTACCACTGATTCATCAGGAACTACAGCAAGCTAGCAGTCCCCTCACTAGTCTTACCTCGTCCAAGACCATGTTCTTATGATACCAGAGGCTGAACGGACATTTCATTTAGTAGCCATGCAGCTACCAAGCCAATACACCATGCACCACGCGTAACCCACAGAAAGGAGTCCAAATTAACAATTTTCTTTGCAACATGATTTCTGAACTAACACAGGTGGTGGCTTCTGTAACAGCATTGCTTCGCGCAACGATAATAGAGGAGGGTCATCTTAAAATGGACCGTCTTGAGGTGAAGGTGGGCTGTGACCAATAAGAAAGATGATTCAATCTGCTGGTCGTCGGTACAGATAACTGTTGGCGTCAAAAATGTAACAATTACCTGATTTGAATGGAGTCCTAAAACAAAAACACTCCCAGAAATGACAACTCCCAGAAATGACTTAATTGTGGCAGATACCTGTCAAACACAAAGTAGCAAAGCTTATCCTTTGTCTTCCATTTACATGTGTATGGGTCTGCAAGAAGACCATAAACTAGCCATTTTATTTTCTTTGCAAGCCATGGTGACGGGGTATTCACAAAAATGTGTCTTGAACAAGATTTACACTCACAGTAGTTTAACAGGCCCATATTCATGCAACTTGGTGTGACCAAGCATTCGGTTAGGGAAGCTAGTGCTATAAGTGATTGGTCACTGAACATATAAAATGGAAGGAAATCAAATCTAACAACAGCATTGATGGTCGTGGCCTATGTGGAGGTGATTGGTGCAGAGTTTAAATGTAGAAGTCAGCGGTGCACGCTACAGCAGCTCTGTGATTAATACCGCTGACAAAGCAGTGACTAATGATTGATTGAGGATGCTTGGATTTTAAAAACCATTTCCCCTCCACCTACTCCGCCTTTTTACAAAGCCGTCTGATATTTTGATCACTGACAAGGGCCATGCCAGTGGAATGAATCACTAATTTCAAGCTGCAACCATCTCATTTGCAGGATTTTGAATGATGGTTTCAGATTCACCTGATGCCATCGGAGCTTCGGGGGAAATCCTGGGGGGAGGAAGTGGATGAACACTGGTCCCAGTGGGTCCCACTTCTTTTAGAGCTGCTAAGTGAGGTTTTCTTCAACAGTAAAATGGTACGAGATGTAGGAGAGACTGGATACATGACACAGCTCCATTACTGTGTGCCAATGCCCAAGCTGCTCCAAACACTGTTTGAAGGTACACCTGCAGAATGTAGGCTCTGTAATTACTATATCTCTCATAATACCAATACATATGTCATACATGTTATGATTCTGAATGATGTATATATAAACACCTGCAAAGGAAATCAAAGGTACAAAATCACCAGACTATTACCTTGAATGATTATCTTTCAAACGATTTGTAATAAACACAATATACATTTATAAGAGAACAAAGAATGACAAATTAAGAATAATTTTTTGTAAGATATCCTATAATAAGATGTCCTTCTGTGCAAAGATTTGTGGTAATGCCCTTAACAACTGGACTAAAAACATAAAATGTGAAAACATTCTTCAGGACAAAATGTGTCGGTTATGTGCTCTATGTGCTGTAAGGATTGGTTAAATTTAGGCGACCAATAGAAAATGATTAAAATTAGGGAAAGCTATTTACCACTTCTAAAATATGTTTAAATGGCCTGCTGTCATTAATATTCATTCTGTCTGGTATTGTTGTATTATGCATAAATTAGGAGTTTGTCACTCATACTGTAAGCATGCATTCCATGTGTGTGTGACACAGAGAGAAGGAGATTAGATGCATCATAAAACAGGTTAAGCTACCCCAAGTTGTGTCTTTATTTTGCTGTTTATCCACTCGAACATATAGAGTGATTTTAAACAACCAGCCCCTGCTGCAGTCATTTTCCTATGTTTAACTCCATTCCCACACACACGCACCCAAACATATGCATGCACACAAAATATATGTGTCCGTCAAAGAAATCTCCACTCGTATCCAGCAAGAGAAACATGGCTCAACATTTACAGCCTAATGCATTATGCAGCAGGAGCTTTTAAAAAGAGATGATTGGAGAATTCCCATCTGAAACGCAGCTGCAACATCAAAGTGTGAGTGGGAAGCAAATTAAACGGTACAGAAAAAAATAACGGTAGACTTGATGTCTTTCCTAATTGGGTTCTCTGGCATTCGGGTCAAAAAGGGCTTTCGCCAGGCGGGGCCTTGGAGGTGCTGCTCTGTTTTGTTAGAGGTGCTGCTCTGCGGCATGTCATGCAAATAACGTGTTGCGCTCGTGGAAATTTCACTCTTTCGACTCACTGAGTATGCACGCTCGCGCCCCAGCATGCAGTGCACTGTTTGACACTCGGTGGGGCCTAAATGAGTTTCATGAAGAGAAGAAGCCACGTGTGAGTGTCAGGTAATGCTGTGACTGAACACCCCCCCCCCCCCCCAAGAAGGCGTCGTTGGCTGCTGCCATGTGTTTTTGACAAACACTAGAGGGCTCTCTCTCGTGGATGGCAGCGCTGGGGCCCCCTCTGCTGCCACTCACACGCTCACACTCCCACCCAGCCCCGCAATGACGAGCGTGACCTTTTCACTAACTGTCTTTAATAACAGCAGCGCAACACTCTCCCTGCTCCCTTGTCTTTTAATAACGCGGGATTTAGTTTTTCATGCGCAGACACGTTCATGTGTCAGGAACACAAATAAACTAAACCGCAGAAATGTCACTTTAGAGGGACGGGGACAAAATGCTGATTACCCACAGGGCTACGCGTCCAATGCGCGCGTCCATCTGTGCATTGCTTAAGTGACAGTGTAAATGAGCAGCCTCGGTTCCATTTCACTAATCTCCATACACCATTCCCCTAATAGCCGAGAGAATTGAGGGTCAACTCACGCGTCAAAGCTAGTTAGAAGAATATAGAGAAGAACGCACTAATGAGAGCATAGTTACCTGCACACACCTTTTGTAACAGCTACAGCTATACAGCGTTACTGGCGATTGGAGACGGCAACCTTTGCGCGTCGGTGGCTGGGCAGAGCTGCACGCATTCATTTGTGCGCCTGTTGACCCGGCTCCTCATCAACCCAATGAGCGCCGTGAAGGGGAGGCTCTCATCGCCTCCGCGCGTCTCTCCTCCATCTCCTCCTCACTTTTACAGTCGGCCGGCGAGCCTGTCGGAGCTCTCAACTAGAGAACCCCGGCACTGTCACTCCGCCTTGACAAACTGCAGGACGGATTTCCAGCCTCTCCGCGGCTCTTTTGCTTTCTGTTGGTCGTTTTCCGCCCGCCTCTAGATAAACGCATTGGACTTGCTTTTCGTTTTTTTTGGTGCCTATTTTTTTTGGAGGAACGGTGAAACGATGCAGCAGCGGGGAAGGATGCAAGTCTCACCGGTAAGTACGCCCGCCACAGCGATGTGCTGGAAACCTAACAGGTATTACTGGTTTGCGTTGGAGGGGTTTTAACAGGACTTCTCCGAGGCGTGGATGCAATGCATTTCTCTCCCAGGCACGGAGCAAGTCTGCAGGAAGGTCTGCAACTTAGGTTTCTTCTTTATTCTCACCCCCCCTCGCCAGTCAGAAGTCGCGCACCCGCCGCCTCTATGTGGTTCGTTTCCCGGTAATCGGAGTGCCGGTGCGCTCCAGTGCCCCATTTGATGCGCTGTGGGACGGGCTGATTGGAAGCGATGTCTCCTCAAAGGATACAACTTCAGACAGAGGGTGAATTCGGGTGATTCCGGGTACGTGCCGCAGACTGGCGCAGGGGAAATTAAAAGGCAAGTAGTTGGAACTTTGTCGGGTGATGAGACGTTGGGGGAAAAACCAACGCATCGCGCCTGCCGATGGAGGACCTTGGACAGCTCCGCCGCTGCCGGGCGCTCGGTCCGCGGCCGAGCGGCTGCTTTCTGGCGGGAGGCTGTCCGACCCCCGCGGTCCTGAAAGCGCCCGCTTAGCCACGCGCCGCCTCGACCAGAAACTCAAAAAGAAAGACGGAAAATGAATATTGATAATAGATAGATCTAGAATTTAGAATTTTATTAGACGGATATTTTCTTTATATTCGTCTTTAAAAAAGGACACAATGCGCCTCTTTCGCTCTTCGGATTAGTTGGGCAACGTCACAGTAACTTGAATCGTTCCGCACGTTGTGATACCGCAGTTGGCTTCAGGTGGAACACGGCACAGCTGACTGTCACTGCGTGCGCGGAAGCGCGCAGCAAAAGGACCACAGCAGGAGTAAAAGTTAGCAGAACTAACACGCAGCATTTCCACCTGCACTAGTTGTAGCCGAGGACAGCTCAAAGAAAACCCTGTGCTTTTTTTTTTTCTCCTGTGGTTTGGCATTCTGGAGAACAATGAGCACCAGTGTCTTTTACACGGAAGAGACTGAGCTGATTAAACGAACGTTAACGCAAAAACTGCTTTTAATCGTCGAGGCATTTACACGATTTTCAATGCAGTTGTTTCAATCTGTTGTATGTCTTAAGTCATTTTATTAGTCATATTGTGTTAAAAAAAGTTAACGTCAATGTTGATTAGAAAAACGGCTGTAATATCACACATTTCGCTCAACGATTGAACACCTCCTCTAAATACCCTCACAATCATCTCATCTGGATTACTGTTTTATCAGTGAATGTCAGCGCCGTTGACATTGCTCCTCTGCAGCCACTCTCTGTATCTGGAGCTTCCACTATTGCCTGCGTGCACCGGTGTTTGAGGAATCTGATTGCCGCCCATAACACCGTTTCAAACAAAATGTGTTGTGAAAGCATTAATCACAAGGAACATGTAATTGCTCAAAATCTTTTCCCGGATAATCCTCAGAAAAACAGATTAAAGCAAGGCAATCTGATGTGGTGGGCTGGATAGCCTCAGAGCACAGACATACCCATTTGTTGTCCGCTTGTAGCGGCAAAATATGACAACAAGATTGGAACGAAGGGTCGTGTCTGCTGAAGAAAGATCAGTTGCAATGAATAATTGTCCTGTTTTTGTAAATCCTTTTTTAAAATACAGAAATACGTTCTCTCTTTCACATTTGCTCACTCATTTGATTTGTTAAAATGTCTCTTCTCTCATATTCCTACCTCCCCTTTTGTCCCCCACCTCTTCCCAACACAACTCCTCACACAACTAAAAGACGGCTAACAATCAACTCTGATTGCTCCCTTTTAGGTCTCCCCGTCGGAATAACGGCCAAAGGGATGCTGCGCTGCGCTCCTCAACCCCTCACCAACTGCGATGGAGGCATGCCAAGCCGTGCAAGTGACCTTTATTGCACCATGAATGCAAGCTCCGCCGCTCAAAGAGGACACAAGTAACCTTTTCCTTATTATCGAAGAAGGAGCCGTCGATCTGAAGCGAAGAGTTGGGAACTAGAGACCAAGACAGAGAGACAGAGAGAGAGAAGACTCTCATCAAACAAACAGACAAACCAACAAACAAAACAACCCAAACACACAAGGACAGAATGCCAAAGCGGTCCGAGGAGATGCTGGTGGATCTGTGGATGTCCTTGCTACTGGTGTGGATTACGTGTGTTCCTTGTGTGTCCATGACTCCCATCGTAGGCCAGTCCAAAAGCACACAAACTGGTGGGTCCGCAGCGGAAGCGAGCGGTCCTGCCGAAGGACAAAGATTACTGAGCCGCGCCAAGAGAGGATGGGTTTGGAATCAAATGTTTGTGCTGGAGGAATTTTCTGGACCCGATCCAATTCTGGTTGGCAGGGTGAGTGCTGCAATTGTCAGCGTTATATTAAGCTCGCTTATCGTGTGGAAACATTAATTCGGCCATTTGAATGCTCCCTCCGTTTTTTTTTTTTACTTCCCATGGGCAGTGTGGGGGTTTTGTTTGTCGAGGGGGAGCAGAGATATGGGGACAAGAGAGACGGACCCGTCTGAGGGGAGGGAAGCCCTTTTGAAATGCTTTTGGAAATAATTAAACTCTCATCAAATAACGGTGGCAACATTTTCTGCTGTATTGGTTGTCCTTGAAATGCAAGAAACTATGTGGCAGTCACACAGAATGTAACTTTTTTATATCTCAATTTCTTTTCCAAACAACACACAGATGCTGTTTAGAATCGTTGAAAAAAAAAGATATACAAATTTTGCCATACATATATATTTCTTTTTCTTGGTTAAATTAGATCTGTGCATTACGTAAAAGAGGTCTATTTTTGCCGTGGTTGGTTTATTTGAGAAGTTTATTCTTGCTATATGGTTTGATCATCTCTATGATGAGGCTAATCCCCCGGCTAAGGGCCACCTGCTCCCTGGCCTGAATGGAAGTGTCCGGCTGGTTTTCAGAGGAGGGAAAGGCTGCTGGCCAGAGCGGCCAAAGCAGCTTGTTCACAGCTCATTGCCGGGACTCACCTGGGGAGAATCAGCCTGGCTGCCACGCTCGCTTCCCTCCTCCAGAAAATATATATGGGCCAGCCTCTCTGGCATGGGCAGGAGTGCAGGCCATCTAGTGTATTTGATCTCGTTCTGTAATAGCTTTTGCAAACAGTGTCGTGGTGCTTAATTCGTGGGACTTTTGTTTTGTATGATATATTGCCATTGCAGTGCATTGTGCTCTATAAATATTCTTTTCAACACCCACAGACACGTCACCTGAAAGCACCGAAGCAAAAAAAATACTCCTGCCTGAGAACAATAAGTCACCCGGTCCATTTAAATACTTTTTGTTGTGTTGTTTTTTTTTCTGTCTAATTCTTCTATCGCCATCATTGTCATATGGCTGCATCAATTAAATATTTGCCACCATGTGGGATTTGCACCTGTTTTCTCTAAATACCATACGAACACAAAAATGCTGTTAAGTGATGCATTAATTTTTCAGGCCAGTCAATTAGGCAGCCTCTGCTGGATTCGACGAGGGCTGTTCATCAGAACGCCGGAACAAATAAGCGCTCACCGGGGCCGTACGTACCAGAGCTTCGAATTTAAAGGTTAGATCTCAGCTGCCAGATATTGAGCATCAAAGATTTGACATCTCAACCTGGTTATATATTGATGGATATTTTACTTGAAAATGTTTCTTGAAAAAGAAAGCCAAAGAAGAAAAAGATGGACAGGAAGGTGTGATTCATAACTCGGAGCTCACACACTCACAGAATATCACAGAGTGTGCCAGTGGCCCGTGTGAGAAATGCTCCACGGATTGTCAGCCGAGGATTGGAGGCACCGAATCAAGTGTGCATGAAGGATGCTTCCTCTCAAGGCCTCGGCTAATGCTTCGCAGCAAACTTGACTGTTGGACAGGTTAGTCACAGGTATGAGCATCTTTCCGGTGGAAGGACATTCAAGGATCAGGGGAGGGGAGAGAGGCGGGGGGGGAGGGCCTGAGGATGAAGAAGAACTCGACATTGCCTTTCGCGAGGAAATGATGATGATGATGGTGATGGCTTGCTTTCACTGCAAGGTTAAGTGCTCATGACTATGCCTGGCAGAACTGAGATAAGTCCGACGTTAAACCAAGATGGCACTGGATTGGTTTGAGACTATAAGTCTCTCTCTCTCTCTCTCTCCCTCCCAATCCCTTTCTATTTGCTTTTCTCCCGCCTAATTAAAAAATGAATCAAACGGGTGGGGAGGTGCGATTCAAATATTCCAGCCCCCCCCTCCCTCTTCTCCGCTGTAGTTGTGGGCCTATGATCGAGGAAGATTGGACTCTTTCCATCCCATAGTTTTTCATGGCCGCTGCACTCTGAGCTTTAATTATACAGCGCGCACGTCCCTGATCTTCTGCCTGCGACCGCGGCTCCCCTCAGCCACCCCAACGCGGTGAGAGATAGTGTTTGGAGAGAGGGGCAGGGAGAGATTGCGCGATCGATTTTTTTTTTTTTACGGCGTGTCATTCTCGTTGTTCTCTCTCAGCGCAGGCTATTAGCATGAATGCGGGGAAAGCAGGGTGGGGATTTAGAGGAGGGCCGGGTTGTGGAAGAGCGAGGAGGACGACCACGAGGCGTGACAGCGCCCTTCCCTTTCGCTGTTCTTCTCCGGCGAGTCGTTTCTCTTTACATGGTGATTCAGTGAGTGGCGTTCTCGTCAGCCCCCGTCGGTCCCGTTGGCGCCGGGGGAGCAGACATGCAGTACCTGTTAAAGGGAAGCAGTGGAGACAGCTGTGAAAAGATTGTTGCTCAGCTGTAGGCTAAAAGGAACATAGCGTTGGGAGGGATTTTAGGATTACTGGTCGTGCGTCGGGGGGGACGCTTTGGAAATATCCGGCCATTAAATTGAGAATAAGGCAAAGTGAGTGTTGAAGGAGGATTGGCGCAAAAGTTTTCGGGGCCGCAGACCGGCTGACTCGCGTTGGCCCGTTGTTGTCGACGAGATCCCACTTCAGCGAGGAAAGACTCTCATGCGGGCGTTTGGAAGACAAGCTGAGGGTACTTTAAGGGGAAGCAGCTCTCGATTTACGATTGCACATCCATGATGAAAAATGGTAAGCCGTGTTTTAAAATAGAATCAACATTCTCTAGCATACCGGGTTGTTGGAAGCCCATTCAAACACAGTACGAGGTATACGCCGTGTTTTCGTGCCATTTTTGCCTCTTCAATCAAAGCCGCTTTAATTATTTAAACCTATAAATAAGCCGCTCATTTACACCAGGCCATTAAAGGCAAAACATTGCCTCTGAACCAAAAAGACAAACACTGAACAATTTGCTGTGTTTGCACCAAAGCAGATTGATGGCAGTTTGTGTTGCTTACACGTCAGACACAACTTTCCTTTCACTTGCCGAGGATAATTTAGAATATTGCGCGTGAAGATTGATAATGATAGATTCCAGTCGGGGCAATTGTAGTGCAGATGTGGTAAATTAACTAATCCCTCATCTTATTGTCATAAGCTGTTATCCTCCACAGTATTGAACGTGTTTTTTTGCACTATAGAGAATTAATAATCAACCATTAATATTTATCTATTCAGGCTGAACTGCAAGACAGACGTGATACAAAAAGGGAGAAAAAGGGCTCTGATTGTTGATTCAGTAAAGAAAATGGATGTTTGTAAGAAAGGACATGTCTTTGTCTCTGTGAGAACTGGTGGAAAAAAACACAGGTTTCATTCCTCTAAACAAGCTGTTTGACAGGAATCCCAACAAGATGAGCCACAGTACAGATTGATGGTAAAAGATGTCTGAAAAGGCAGAGGTGATATTATGTAATATGTCCGTTAAGCTCCCCCCTCAAAATTGACGACCCTTCCCCAGTAATCCGAAATTTACACAAATGTACCCTCTAAAAAATGGGTAATATTCTCCTCATATCACGTGCACGCATTAACCCACTGACTGTGCATTAGCTTAGCACAAGCTGGCTGGAGTTGGCGGTGTGGTCGGGTCAATGTTACATAGCGGAGCAGAGTGCTTTCTTCAGACTGTGCCCAATTAAAGGACAGAGAATCATGGTTAAGACATCGTAATCATAGGTAGAGTACTCAACAGTTAGGGTTATAATCTCCGAGCCTTCGTTCTTCCCTGTGAGAGTTTCTTTCATGTGGTAACCGTCCACAGCTTGCAAACGTTGGCTCACAGCTTTCCTCCGAGCAGGTGCCCTCAATATGAATTCACTCGTTTACTAAATGGTGTATCCGGATTTGTTCCTTCGGTGGTTTTCTGCTCTTTGGAATGCTAATGTGGGAGATGAGTTCCTGTCTCTGTCCTCCACCTCTTTTTCTCTCCCAGTGTGACTGGGTGGTCATGTAGAGAGTGACTCTTGAGCCCGGGTGAGCCTCCAGTGCCAGAAGGGTGCGGCACAACGTTATTGTTAACATCTAGTGTCTCGCTACGGCAATGCGGCGGGCGCGAGTCAAAGCTGAGGCTTGATTGACTCCTACGGGCAACCTGGAGACTCCCCGGTGCTACCGGAGGCCCCGCTGATGCTGGTTTTTAAGCGGACCGAAGGCACTATGTGCCCCCCCCCCTCCGATTAGCGAAGATATCAAACCTCAATCTGCATTCATTCTGGCTCCAAGAGTTGAGCGGATGTCTGTGCTCTGCCTTTGATTGATGGACGAGGACTGAAAAGTTAACGAGAATATTAGCAGAATTTTTGCAGGTGATTGATAGCCATTATGACACATATATTATAAGCATTGGCTCGGATATAATATATTCCATAATATGGACCAAATTAGACACAGGTTCCAGTGTCATAGTGGGGGCAGATTGAAAAAAAAGAAGCTGTCATCAATTTCAGGAATAGAAAGCCCCGTCGATGTTTGTTGGACTTTCATGCCATTTAGTTTCTCACACCTACAACAGCTCCAGGAATACGGCTCTGTAATCTCTCTTCAGGCCCGACCACAAAGATCCGTATTGAGCTGCAGTGTAGCAGCAGCTCCTCTGTCTCTCAGCTCTTAGATCTCCATCCCTTCCCTCTTGTGTAATTTAGAAAAAAAGGGAGAAAAAAGCATGCTTACATCCCTCAGTCCTCTGCTTCTACCCGCGTTCCGGCTCTCTTACCGGCTCCCCTCTCTCCCCGAGGCTCACCTGTACAGTATATCACTAATGCCGGCAGGGCCATTATATCAATGGGTCCATGGTCACAGTCTCCCTCTTCCTTTCCAATCTCTACCTCTGTCTGTCCCTCCCGGTCTGTAATAAAACACTGGGGCCAGCGGTGGCTCTGATGGAGCTGTGGGATCACATTAGTGCTGCCCTCCAAGAGCTTGACAGGTTGTCTATGACTCTGTTGCCATCCGGATTCCCATTAACAAGCTGCGTACGTGTGTGTTGTACAACCGTCCGTTGGGTTTATTGGTATTATGGACTAAATATAGATGGAAGGATTATACCTAAACATGAGGGTTATGTGTGCACTATTTAATACAGCGCGTCCGTGAGGGGCTGTATTGCCACCTATGTTGCAAACATTTGTTGAAGAGCCAGCAGAGTCATATCCACGAAAGATGTCTCTGTACATTGCTCTATATGTGTTTACTTGTGACACCGGCATTATTGCTTTTTGTATTGCAGTTGCTTGTACCTAAAATGGTATTGTCATACTACCAGCCGAAGGTAATATCATCATTTTTTGGAAGCACTGCAAAGGAAGTTAAAATCTGGCGGACTTTAAATGAAAAAAATAAATCGCTCATTCTTTTTATGTCTTTCCAAACACACTCACTCATACAAACAGGCATCTCCCAATGTCCCGCCCCAACTCTCACATGCACCTAGCGCACCCCATGCATTAAATGTCATACTGTACAGCATTTCCACCTATTTCCTCAGGGGAGCTGAAATCACGTTTCAGCCGAGTGTATCGTAAGGAGGCATACGCGTCTCGTCTGTGATCCCCGGCAGCTCTCCTGTGTACATGCATCAGCTGCAATTATAATTTAACAGGAAAGCACATCCATCGCCGTGGCTATACGGAGTCCCTGAGCAAAATAACAAGCTTGCCGCTATCACTCGCATCTGTGGCTCAGCGTGATTAAATCCATGTTGTACAGTCAGGAGCTCATGTGGGTAGCGGGGGGGGTTATACTTTCCTGAGCTCGTGCATCATTTTCCTAATTCATAGCAAATGGCCCCTTTATGGATTCACCTTGGACCACGCCGCCGTGATTAGCCCTCTCCCAAGTCAGTGTTTTGTCAGTCAGCGGCGTGCAACTCTTCCGGTGGAAACGCGGGATAAAGCCCCCGCCTCTCATTACGTCCAACACTGACACCCCCCCCCCCCCCCCCCCACCCCGAGCGGCCTTTTAACTGCCTCCCCTTCCTCACACTCCCTGGCTCACCGGGGCTGGCCTGTGCGGAGGTGGAACGCTTAGCAGGCTAAATTATCTGGCACTCTGCCTTCAACTTTGCTCTAACTAATTTATAGGAATTAAAGCACTTCACCTCAAAAGCCTGGCCCCTGCGCGCTTTGGCTAAATGAGCCTGGTTCCCTTTCAAAAAATTGCCCTGGTTCTATTGCATGTTTCTTAAAGCATCGAAAGATGCATTTTTGCAATCTGAGGTTCTTAAGCTACTTTGTCCCTCGTCTCGTGCGGACATTTAAGCAGTTGTTGATTTGTAAGACGAAACGCCGGCCCGTGTGTAATCATATTCAAAACGAGCAGCGAGAGCCGACTAAATTAAGTCGCCATCAAAGAGCCTGATGTCGGACATTCTGCTCTGTGCTTCCCAGTCAAAACGGCCAAGTGTCGGTGACAGTAAATGAGGTTACAGTTATTCAAAATGTGATTATTCAAATCAAAAGATTATGATTATCTGAAACCTGCTAATTGCCCCTTGCCTCTGACGCGGTAGCTGTGGGCACGGCAGCGGCAGCTAAAGACGCCGCTCCGTGTGCCAGTGCACTCTTGTGGGCTCAGTGTTTGGCTCCCCCTCCCAGGCGGCTCCTCTCCTATGGATGAAGCCCAGCGTATGTGAAATGCTGCAGGCGGCTTATCCCCGTGCCTCTGCTCCCATACACGTCCCATCAGCCAAACTGGGACTGCGGGAGTAATCTCGTTAAGAATGGATGTTGTTATTGTGCGACTGAATGTGCATTTTTGGCTTCACGGTTTTGCTTGGGAGCACGTGGGTTTTGGGGGCCGGTAAGACAATGGGGGAGGGTGTGGGGGTGAGGGAGGAGTGGGGTTGGGGGGGGGTATCAGCAGGAGGAGTATGTGTCTATTTCTGGAACTCCAAAGATGACAGTGCTCAAACCCATTCCTCCGCCTCCTTATTTCCTCCCCCCTCACTCTGGTTTCCCATGGTTCCTTCCCCAGTTTGCTCACCCGCCTCCTGCGACATAATAACAACAAAGCGACCACGGTAAACAGTGGATGTGACATTTACTTGGAGATCGGTGTCTTAACCTATAACAGGTATTAAATATGATGATTATCATCCCTGCTGAGTGGATGGGGGAAGGTTGCTCACCTCAATCATGGGGATGACAATAGAAAAAAAACACACACGCACAAAAATCAATGCTCATCCTTCGCGCTCTTCTCCCATTCAACAAAACCACTCCTGAATCTGGTTGCCAACAGACAGTGACTTTGACCTTTCTCACAAATGAATTATTTCGGTGTAATGATCCCCTCCGCAGAAAGACAAAAAAATGAACTGAAATAAAAGCCACGGGAGGGGAGGATAGAACTTAAAAGGGCAGCACACCTCACCCCCAATACTTTATTCTCCCACTCTACCTTTGACAACACCTGTATCCCTCTAATAATGCCTCATCCTTGTGTTTTTGTCTCCAAGGTGCATGTGACATCTAGCCTGAGCCTTACAAATGAACTGACTTCATGAAAAATAATCAAAAAATACCCTGGGTGTAACAAGCAGGTGGTGATGATGGAAACACTCTTCTCTGTGTGTGTGTGTGTGTGTGTGAGAAAGTGACACTTTATTCGTTTCTTTATTCCTCCAATGTTTGATTAATTCGCTTTTTTCCACACTTCAGACAAGGGGTGGGTGGGAAGTGGAGGAGGAGAGGGGCAAACGCATGAAAAATTCACAACGTTATAATATAAAATCCAGATGAATCATGAATGCTTAATGGGAATCATGGGTGCGTGCGTGCAGGATGTTAGGACTCTTCTCAAAGAATCCTGGCAAACTCGCGTTTGTCAGCCGGCGGCCACGCGCACGAGGAGGGACGCGGCGCGTTACGCTCGGCCCACTCAGCTCCTCCGTCTCTCTCAATGGCAATGAAGTGAGTGAGTGAGGTGTTGAGGGACAGTGAATAGAGATGCCAGGAATATGTGAAAAGCTTTCAGGGTGTACAGGCCGTCTGTTATGGAAGTCTGGCTAATTGCCTTCATCCTGGCTGCAACTGCATGTTGTTGTGCTCGTGGATCGGACATGCGCCCGTCGTCTATCTGATGAAATATTAACTATATCTTTGCTAACACCCGGTCTTCTTCTATTGTGTTTTAATCACTGAGCTCCAAGAAAAACGTCTGCTATTATGAATAATAGAACATCCAATTAGTGTAACATCATCGCAGATGAATTTGATGAAACACTGGACTGGTGTAATGTTGGAGGAGTACAGCATTTAGTTATCACAGTGTTTGAATGCGGTGCGGCTGTGTACGTGGGCTGCGCATGACTCGGTGACGCCGTCATAAAAGATTAAAGCGTGTTTACGTTTATCAAGAATTGAACATGAACTGAAGTTCAAATTAGGAAATTCACGACTCGTACGTGTGCTTTTTGTTGTGCTTTTTATAGGTGAATGAAATTTAATTTTTTATATATTTATGAAAACATTGCCTGAGGCCCCAGCTCCCACGGCAGCAGGAGACTGGAGAACGGCACACAAATGTTTTCAACAAGCACGCATAAAGAAACACATCCTCATCCTCACCTGGATTACTTTATGTAGATGTATCTACTAATAAATAAAACAGCCTGGTTATGTACAGCTTGAGAGGTTGTATTGTTTGGTTGTGCAATTAGTAACCATTTACAGCTTATAGGTGTAGCCATTTAAATGGAAGCCTCATTTAGTCATTTGGCTTTGGCCACCTTACTTTTTTTGGCGGTCACCAGAAGTGACACGAGAGGGTGGAACTAAGCACAACCGAATGTTCACATTCGTCTTCGCTTTATGGTCTATTAGATTCTATATTAACCATCATCTACTAAATGAACATCATGGGGTATTGGGGAATACTTAATACTAGAGATTGAGACCATAAACTAACCTTTACAATATTTACTGAGGAAATGAATCAAGAGAGAGGTAAGGTTATTTTATTATAAGCCTATATAAGTATCACAAGAATGGAAGCAGTTTATGGCACTTCCTCATTAGTTCCAGGAATCAGTTTTCAGCTTTAATTTAAAATATTTCAATAATTATATGTAAATGCATAGTTGACTTTGCCATCATAACGGAACTATCCATCTCCTTAGCTTATCCTGCTCTGGGTCACATGGGGTTGGCACTAATCCCAGCATGCACTGGGCATGAGGCAGGGCTACACCCTCAAAGGCTGCATATTTATCACATGGCTGAACACACATTGACACATTCACACTTACATTCAAACGTACAGGCAATCCAGAATGTCCACTTCACCAGTTGACCTATGTGTGGCATCAATGTGCTGCCATTAATAATTAATGGTGTTTATCCCAACAACAAATGTATTGTACTTCCCTTGTGTAATAAAGAATGCCATTTGAGTCATGAATTGAACTGAGTATCCAAAAATACAACATTGTCAACAATATTTTCCTTTGAGGAAATTCTCTTCAAGTAGCAAGCAGCCCACATAAGAAGCGTATAAAGACGCGAGGAGCTGCGTCTTGCAGGGAACCCCCCCCCCCCCACACACACACACACACACACACACACACTCCCCCCCGCCCCACAGGAGTCTCATGAGAGGAGAGGAGGAACGCTGCCAAATGGCACGCTGTCCTTTTCATGTATAGTTTCTGTGCTTCGTATGCATTACGTAGCTGCGTGCTACGCGGGACCGGTGGGGGGGGGGGGGGGGGCTGCAGTGAGGCGGTAATATTTGAATGGTTCCAAAGATCTTTGAATGCTGTCTCACCGGGGGGACAACGACCTGGGCCGCCTCGAAGGCCAGTGTAGCCTTCCATCTGGTAAGGGTCAGTCACACAGGTCCCCCCATCACAGGTCCCTCCTCCTCATCTCAATCTGTGCAGCACTCCCAGCGTTTACACAAGCCGGCACTTGCTTGAACTCCCTCTCGCGAGGAGATTTTGCATGTTTGTCAGCGTCCCTCCGTGCCCGCTGTAGCGTGGGCACATCAACACATAAGCACACATTGTCTCACTGAGTGGCCAGAAAACCAAACATGACATTATCCTGTTGGTGTGTCTACCTGTGTGTGTGTTTGTGTGTGTGCAGTCAAAATGCTAATGTCATATCTGCCTTGATGACCTTTTTGCCGTTGTAGATGCCGGTGTTTTTTCAGAAATACCTTGCTGATATCCCGGGACGTATAATTACCACACTACAGCAACGCAATGGCTGTTTATTAGTGTTCTGACAACGTCCGTCCTCGTCACTGCTGAGTGCTGTTTGTGTGTGTGTGTGTGTGTGTGTGTGTGTGTGTGTGAGGCTCTCCTATTGTCCTGTTTGCACAGCTGAATCCTACAGTACACTTGTCCACTTAGTACAGAACATACTGCTGCTCACACACACCCGCTGAAAGCAATGCAACATTTGTGATGCTGCTGTTCAGCTCAACAATAGTCACAATATCCCATTTATTCTCCAGTTAGTCATCTCCCATCTCGGGGGATTTATGAACGGATCATATGCAGGTACCACGCAGATAAAGATAGGGCGGAGCGCTTGAACTGAGCAAATACCATCACCAGATCGTGGGTATTCATCCCTGCAGGGAGGGAAAACGCATGTCATGGCTGTCTCAGTGCATACGTATTGGGATTGTGCTCCGCGTTCATCGATAAGGATCACACTCCCGAGGTTTGAATCCGGGGGGATTAGGGCAGAGGCTGTTTGATCTTGAACGCTTTTGCATAAAAATCTCACTCCTGAGTTCAGCAAGCAGAAGTAGCTGAGTTGACTAATTGGGAGGTGCATGCCGGGATGGACAGACTATAGCCCTGCATCGTGTCCTCAAGATGCCTTTGACAGCGCCGCAATTACAGTGAACTCAGTATTTTGGGTTGTTAATCACGCTTTCAGAGTGGAGGAGAGTTGAGGGCTTTCTTGAGTCATGCGGGAATTGACACGCTGTGAGCGTGCTTTCAAATCGAGCACATGCGGAGGTGCATGCATAGTGCTTACGAATATACAAACGCATTCCAATCACTGCAGGCGATCAGACGGAAAATGTGTCTGTCATCTAACGCGGATCACGGTAGGCCATGAGAGAAACGTACCTTGCACCGCTCAAGAGCCGCATTCACGGTCCTCACACATCGCGCGTCACATTCGCATGCGCCTAAACGGCCAACGCAGCAAAAGCAGAGAGAGTGGGGGTTTGGGGTTGGGCAGTTACAGAACTTAATTGCTACTAATGGCCATTAGGAGTTTGGTTTTCATCCTCCAGGGGCCGTAGAAAAAGGCCTTTCGTCTTATCAGTTGATTAGAAGCAAGTAGACAGGGCTGAATCCTGCATATTAAATAAAGAGGAGGGGGCGTTAATGGGGGGAGAGCCTAATAGATAGCTCATCCTCCACTACAGCCCGAGTTCTAACAAGTGGAAAACTGCTCACAAACCTTTGCTCCGCTTGTCAAATATTGTTTCGTTTTTTTTTGTTTTCCCATGGAAGCAGCGTCTGTTAAAAGAACAAAAAACCACAAGAAAATAGTTCTCTGAAGTAAAGGCACTTACGCCTTTCCAGCATCAGCGCTGGCATCCGCTTGTCAACCATGGCAGGAAGGTTGTTGTTTTTTTCTCTCCCGGCGGATTCATTTGCATTATGCAAATGCACAATTGATATGGATCTTCTCCTCTCCGATGAACATTTTACACAGTAATTTGCCAAGCAAGTAATTACTTATTGATAGAATGATATTACACAGGAAATTGTTGTGTAAAATTGCAAACCTGTCTCATTCAAATGGCGGCAAAAATAATAATAATAATGAAATTAGAAATCATCAGTTAAATGGACAATGGAGTTCTGGAGGCTCGCGCTCATCAGAGTTTCTCTGGCTGCGACCAACCTGTGGTTGCACTCTGGGCCCTTGGCTTTGCATTTTAATTAATTTCGAACATTATCAAGGATACAAATTCACCGTCTCACACGACTGCACCACGCAATGTATTTGAGCTGCAGGAATATATCAGCAATTATCCATATGTATGCTGCGTTGTTGTGTTCTGCACCGATAAAGCTTTTCTTTTTTCTGTCATAAACATGGTAAAACTGAGCAGTTGGAGAACAAAACAAATTAATTTCTCAATATATATATATATATATATATATATATATATTTTCAGTTGTCACCAAAGTAACATATTCTTATTCTATTTAGTTCTATTTTTAGCGTGCATTCACAATGTTCAAAAGTCACTGTATTGAATTATTACCGGCTGGGTCCAAAACCTGTATAAATGCAGTATTGTTTAAAGTATATGTGTACGTTTACATATATATAAAGGCTGTCAAAATTAACACGTTGATTTATGCGATTAATGTGTCCGAGATTAAGTGGTAAACGGACCACTTTAAGCACTGCTAGGCTACTTCCATCTCAACTACCCCACGCGGCACCCAGTTTGAAGAAAACCACAGCCATGTCTCGAAGACACAAAAAGATAGTGGTTTGGAAAACGTCCTAGCTAAGCTAAGTTGGCACTTCAAACACAGCCGTCAAATGATGGAGAGTTGCACAGCAAAGTGCAAAAGGAAAACATAAAGTTCTACATTTTCCACCCAGTGGAATTTTGCCATGGGGATGATTTTTGTGGCAACTTTTGTGTTAACAATACATTTAAAGATCAAACAGTGTCTAAAATACACGCTTTCTAAAGTAATTATTCATTACTTGTCAGATTTAGTCTTTAAAAGAATACGATTAAAACTTTTAATCGTGATTAATCGCGATAAATGAATTTTAAAATGTGTTTATTTTTTATCAAGATATATATAAGGGCTGTCTCTTGAAAAATTAACTAACTAATCACACATTTTGAAATTCATTTATTGCGATTGATTTTATATATATATATATATAAAACTGTTTTAATAATGTATGTTTGTTACAGAAATATTAGAATAGAATAATATAATTCATAATTATCCATAACACACTATTTTTTACGACAATTTGTGTGTTTTGTTTTGCCACGTTGCAGCAAGCTATTCGGTTCTGAAAACGAGGATCACTAGAGATTGGCACCTGGAGGAAAAAAAAGGTGAAAAGAAGAGGAGAGAAAAAAGCCAATGTGCAACTGCATTTTCTTCCTCAGTAATCAAATCCCTCAAAAGGGGGTTCATATTTCTTCATCTCCCCAGGTCCACAGGACCTTTTAAACAAAGCAAGGCAACAAAAGAAGGCGCCATACAACACAATTATAATTCCAATATCGCCTTGTAAAGAAAATGTAAACAGATAGCCTGGCTGCAAAGCTGCCCCCATTTTCCCAGAAGACTGGTACTAAAGTAGAAAAGATGTAATACTGGATGAGGCTTTTTACCCCCTGTCCCTTTCTCACTCCAGAAATGGAAAATTGTGGCTGTCTGTGATGATACTGATGGAAAAAGGGAGACTCTGAGATTAATGGGAGAGAGAGGGGCAACAGAGGAGGGGTGGATTGTACCACAGGGCTTAATGCGTTTTGCCCAAGGAACTCTATTACGCGAGTATTGATACAAATTAATGGCTATGTTGGTGGAACCCCTCTCTCCTGTATACAGTGTGGCTGTGTGTATCGTCTCAGGCTTCATTTAGGAAACCGCCTGACTCTTACTGTGGACACAAAAGCTGCTCACACCTCCGCCAACATAAATGGGAGGAAATTGGTCGCACATTTTTGTATTCTTAGTGGCGTTCAACTTTCACATTGGCAAGCCTTGAATTCTACTGGAGATACTTTTTTTGGGGGGTCTTTTCATCCTTCCGTAGTTTTTCTTCTCTCTTGAATATTCTGTATGTTGTGTGCTGTCTTAGGGGTTGTGATTTGTTTCATGCTCAGATGTGTTTTATTCTTTTTCCTCTATTCTTTTCCCAGTTTATTCTCCAGTCATTGGTGGGCAGAGCAAAACAGCAGTACGCTGCTTATGATAATTCCCTGGCAGTGGTGGCAACTGTCCCAATAATGATTACTGGTGGTAGGAGCTACTTGGGCACACAGCTTTGGTGTCTGTGTGTGTATGTGTGTGCAGGCCAGAATGTTGTACTCAGTCACTGCAGTCATTGCTCTTAAAATCGTCCATCATTCATACGACGGCGAGAGTTGTAACAGCTCTATAAGGTCAAGAGTGTCGTTTGTAAAACAGTGCTGATGGATTTCATGCCGTTTCATGTAAAGCATTCTGTTATTGTTTAGCAATCTGGCGGTGACGACCCATGTCTGCTGTGGTTTTTGAGCCGTGTGGGCTGTGTGTGCGAGATCTTGTTCTGTGACCTTTAGCAATGCAGTACGAATGCAATCTGGCACTCACTTAGCCTGGAAAGAAGAAGAGGCTCCCCGAGCCGGTTAGTGGGATGGATGTGACATGGCCAGCGCGGCGGTTTCCCACCAAGTGCAAATCACAGCAAGAGAGAGAGAGAGAGAAAGAGGCACGGACTTGTGGTTGAGCATGTGTGCCTCATCCTTGTTGTGTGCGTGCGAGTGTGTGAGAGAGAATCACAGTCTGGGCCAAGAAGCACGAAGGCCCGGCAGGCCAGGAAAGCATGGAGGGGGGAGGGAGAGGAGGGGTTGGGTGGGTGACAGTTTAGTGTGAGAAGGGGAAATGGCATTGTGCTGCTAAAGCCACTCATCCGTCTGCTGTGACACCCAGCGTGCATGGAAGATGTCCCCGGGACTCGTCGAAGGCGGAGAGGAAGTGTGGTCGTGCAGAGAGTGGGCGGCGGAGTGGAAGTGTCATCATACCCCGTAAGTGTCACTCTTTCTCTGGTTGCCTGTCCGACCCACACGGACGCCGCTCGCCGAAAGCAGTTTTTTCAACCCTTTGTCCTCACAAATTTATCATTATCAGTTATGCATTTTTTCTATTTGAAAACTCATCGGACCTTGAAAAAAGGGGAGGGGTACTAGCGATACTAGTGATTGGAGAGCAGGGTCGTCTTTCAATCAGACGACTGGTGGATTTTTCTCGTCACCGTGACTACGGTGTGTGGATGCTGGTTACTGATGGGGGGGTGTCACTGTGTGTGGTGTCTCCTGCCATCAGGGCATGGGTGGGTGTAAATGAGGTAATGACCACATGTAGTGTTAAAGAGCTTCCAGTGGTCTGCAGACTGCAGGAGCACTATTCATGTACGGCCCTTTTACCATGCATCATATTTGTATAACTCAACAATACAAGTATCACATCATTTCTCAACATATTTTTTTTCTCATTATATGATGTTTGATTTATAGTGTTTTGGAAATAACGTTGATGGTGTTGATTTGGTGTGTTCGTATGCCACGTATTGATACTAAATCAATATCTTGAGCAGCGAACAATGAAAGAACTTGAGAGATGAGCAAAAGGAGGAAGGCTACCACAGTACACTTCTCTTTTCTCAGCTCATATGAGTCTTCAAACTCACCTTAGAGAAGGAGGGTTTTTAACATGAAATACACTCAGATATTTGGAGTTTCTTCAGTTTATTAAATACCTGCAGCGATTCCACCACAGTACAAACCAAAGGTACGCCTCATATATATATATATATATATATTATATTTTGGCTGTCACTAGATAAAAAAATGACCTAATTAATCGCACATTTAGAAATTCATTTATTGCGATTAATTGCGATTAAAAGTTGTTATTCTTTTAAAGACTAAATCTTACAAGTAATGAATATTTACTTCAATAACACAGAACGAGACGGTTTGCTTTCCGGATCCACGCACAAGACACAGAAGAGTTACTTCATTGATTATTTAAAATATCTTTTCTTTTCTCATGTATTTTAAAAACAACATGGAGGGGTACTTAATTTATTTAACTTCCGTGTCCCAATGTTCTCTGCATCCCAAAACAAACGAGCTTGAGCGGACACGCCGTTATGAATACGCTTCAGCTACTACTAAGTCTCTGGAGGAGATAATAAGAATCCCTGTGACCGCGTACGGCTGTGATGCCTTGAGTTCTCTATAGCTTTGAGAATCACAGAGTGTCTTTATTGTCGTGGCATTTAAATTGAGATGAATTTTTCTTCAATTCAAAGAAACGCCATATTGTATTACTTTGCTTCACATTAACCACATTGAGACAAGTGAAAGGTTTTGAACCCAGATTAGCTTTATGCTCCAATAGGTGTCTGATTATTTAACATTTTCACTCAAAGCAACAGTGCTGATGTAACGGAGTAAAAGGGAAGCGATGTGAAGAGTGAATGAGTCGCTGGGAGACAGAAAGCAATCCAACAAAACAATTCCATGAAGGCCATCCCGTCTATTGAAGGGACAAAATGAAGGGTGACTCTTTCTCTATTCTAAAACACTTTTGCTAATGAGATTTTTAGTATATTCATTCATTGGCAGGAGACACTCAAGAGAGAAAAGAGTGGGATGATGTGCAACAAAGGTCGAAAAATCCAACAAAGGAATAGAACTGGGCACATTCTGGTCATGTGGCATTTTAGTTAATAGGCTTGTGGGAAGTCACAGATGGAAGATACTTTTTGTGGAGAAGAAGTATCAAAAATACTTTTGCCGTTACACCCGAAAGCATTAGCAAATAACAGTAGAGTATGAATGGATATGGCAGAGTGACCTCGTACCTGATATATAAAGATACAAAGATAAGGTCATATACTCACAGAAAAGAAAGAGAAAACACTATCATAATAATCTTTTCTTTGAGATGAACACGTAGTGTTTGCACCAGGCTTCTCAGGGTCGGAGAGTAGAACGACGGCTCTACCAGAGCAACCACGGTGTAGCCATAGCAACCAGCTGATGCTCTTGAAACTGATTGTCTTTTGTTTTGATTACTTTGGAGCAAGTACCTACATCCTCAAATGTTGTAAGAAAAAACCCTAATATTCCCAATAATAAATACTTGTATAGGGGCAGCATGATGTACTTTCAAGCATCAATCGATGCAGAGTGGTCCCTTATTGGAGTATTGTTATTAATGCAATAAAGCTGGGGTGTTTATTCAGGGTAACATGGAAGAGTTTGCTACAAACAGTATCTTACCTAAATACCAAGCTCAATATTGCCTATTACTATTTTACGATACAAGTGGCTTGAACTGTCACCAAATCTGTCACTACATCAAGACAGCAACGTAAACAATGCAAAAAATGGTTCACACACATAGATACAATTGGAAATACTCAAGTAAAGTGCAAACATTCTAAGTAAATGTACTAAGTTACATGTGTGTTAATGATCACCAAGTGTTCTCCGGAGAATTCTCATGACATCCCCATCGCCTCGCGCTTCACTCCTGCTTTACCAGCACTGGCAATTAATGTCGTTATCTTCCGGTATCGAGGCTCTCCCAGTGAGTGACCGAGTTGGGAGACGAAGAAGACTGTTCGGGTGGGGGTGATCCAGAGTTGCTCTAATTTGAATGGCTCCAGCTTGCTAAGTGCGGTCACGGGGCCTCCGATGCACCGCCGAGGCCTTAATCAAAAGCCCCACACCGTGTGAGTGACAGCATCAAAGTGCATCTGCATACCAACTTTCTCATTTCTTCGCGATTAATGTGGGTGCGGGAATAGAAACGCACGCTGTGATGATTTCTTCCCCCCCTTTTTCCTCTCTCTCTCTCTACTCATCCCTCCCGTAAACAACATGAGCGCTTATCCCATTTGCCTGTTATGTTTGTGTAAATTATTCCCCAACCCTCAGGAGGCCTCAGAGGAGGAGAAGTGTGGGGGGGGGGGGGAATTAAAAAGAGGAGAGAGAAAGAGCTGAGAGTGGAAATGTGTAAAAAGACAGCGACATGAATGCTGCAGAGAGAAAGAGAGAGAGAGAGAGCTGTATTTTCACACCGTTACTGTCGGTGGAGCATTTTAGCAGCCTGAGTAACTACGGCGTGTGAAAAAGTGTTGTGCTGTCAAATGAAAACATCTTTCTGCAGTACGACGTGAGGACCCACAGCGACGGTCGGCTGGCCGAGAGTCTCAAAACACACCTTCAAGGATTTTCCCTGCTCGCCGACGTCACAATGGCTTGTGTCTGTGTGTTTTCGGACAGGCAGGAAGCCCAAATAACCCCCGCAAAACGATTACGTGTATGAGGCTTAAACTATCCCCCCCCACCCTCCTCATTAGCGGATTGGCTTCTCCGGTGCTGGAAAACTCTGCAATAAGCCACAATGATGAAAATTACTTTTCTGGCTTCTGTGTGGCGCCACTATGGAGCCCCGGAGTTTCTTTCAAATGTGTTTGAGACAAAAGGCAAAACGTTCCGTCTGAGGCACGCTATTCCAGTTTCGGATACAGTGCCAAACTTTTAGCGGGGCTTCATTCACCTCCTACCCACCCCTAGCCCCCATGGAACCATTTGTTAATGTT
Organism: Gasterosteus aculeatus; assembly: GCF_964276395.1. Classification (NCBI taxonomy): domain Eukaryota; kingdom Metazoa; phylum Chordata; class Actinopteri; order Perciformes; family Gasterosteidae; genus Gasterosteus; species Gasterosteus aculeatus. The sequence continues at coordinate 3,713,288 of NC_135700.1, forward strand.
ATGTGATTGGTGTGGTTTTGTTCCTGCGTCCTTTAGACCTTCCAGTCTCCTTCCCTCCTGATTTGTCTCAATGTGACTCCTCAGCTCCTCTGTTTAGCTCCGCTGTGATTAAATGCAAAGACCTGGAGTACACTGGCACATGCTCTCGGCATCACACCCAGTAAACAAACCCGATTCAATTTCTTTCACTGCCGACAGTGACGACCCTGCAGAGGGAGACGCCAACTCAAACATTTGTTTTTCCACCAGCTCTTAAGAGATTATTCCCCATCCTGTGACCTCCTTTTCTTTTTTCCTCCACCCATGCCCACAGCGCGGGTCAATAGGTTTGGCCACCCCATTTCTGTGTGTAAGCATTTTTTGCCAGCATCTGGAGCGACTAAATGGATATTGGAAGCTGTTGCCGCAGCCGAGAGAATGTTGGACAATGGTTGAGATTGATGAGTGTTTGGGCGCTTTCCCTGTGACCCCGCCGCATCTGGCAGGAACAAAGTCAGGCAGGTGTGACAGCCAGCATCCATCTACCAGTCAGCTGTAATAGGGAGGGGGCATTTCTACAGGGATACACACATGCTGGAGCCGGAGATTTCTACACACAGCGTGGATGTACTCCAGCATACACACTGTGTGTCTTTCCCGGAACGAGACGTTGTGCGATGCTGAAATGACTCGAGCTCTCACGTCTTATTATTGGAGACAAAAGACGCGTCGCTCCCCGCTAGTTGGCTCCGGACATGACATGCGTCGGAACATGTTCCGCTTCTTCGTCTGTTGGCTGAATATGTGACGGATAGCACGCCTGTTGCTGCTAATACATCCGGTGGGTTTAGTTGTGGGGGGAATGGACCAGCATGCAGCTGTTTTTTATATTAGAAAAAATACATAGTCATGCTAGCAACTAAAACGAGATATTGTTTATTAGACTGAATGGTATTAATGGTAAAGGTAATTGTAAGATTTACTTACATTCATTTGTTTCTTTCGCAGCATTAAGTCATTACAATAAAACTCACACATATACATCTGGTTAGTAATAATGCACTATTGTATTATCTCTCTTTTAAAATGATTTATTAAATTCAACAAACCAACTATTATCCCTCTTTACTTTTCATGTGTTTTTTTACCATAACTAAATATGACCTACAATTTGAAACTAATAACAATTAATGAAAAATGAATTAACATTCCAGCTTAACCACATAACATACTATACAGGTCCAAAAAGATGTGCAGGAAATATCGGCGTGAGAGCAGTGTGCTCAAGAAGGAGAATGGTGACATTTAAGGAGCCTGAATGCAGTCATGCAGGTTTCTCTTTGCAGTAAAAGCATCTCTCAGTTGGGTGGTCTATGCCACCATTGTTAGAGTGCCTTCCTGCGTCAAGCCCCAGGGTACCACCTCCACACATCCCCCCACCCCCCACCCCCACCACACACCAACGATGTCCCCTCCCCTCCGCTGGCATGGAAAATCCCCCGTGAGCCTCTTCTCTGATGTAAATCACAGGTAGGGGAAATGTGAGCCCGGCAGATGCACCGGCACTGTGCCGTGAAATCTCTGTTGACATTACCGACGGGCAATTCCAGAGAAAGACTCAGAGCGAGAGTGGGAGAGGGGGAAGAGAGTGATAAAGAGCGAAAGGGAGAGAGATGTGAGGAGACGCGAGCATTTCAGAGAGTCACTTTTGACTCTATTTTACTTTTTTTTTTCCCGGCTGTCTGGTGTTCGTCTCCAGGGCGGCAGACTCAGACGGACAGTCGGCATGTTTATTTTTCGGTCTGTTATTGATTGATAGAGAAACTACCCGTTTTTAACTGGTCTTGACAAAGGACCTTTTAATTCATCCGCAGGGTCTTACAACTTGCATACCCTCTAGGCCTAACCTGTTTTCTTCTTTCGGTAACCTTTTAACAGACAAAGATGGATTTTTCTCTGCTGGCTTTGTTATGAAGTGAAAAGAATTTGGAAATGAAGTGAAGGTAACAGGGCAATCAGCGAAATGGGGCAGAGCAGAAAAGGAAGGTCTAAATTACGCTTAGTAGATCTACTTCATCAAGTTTCCCACAAGGCCTTTGGTGTGATTCTGCTTGTTGCCTCTTGGTTTTGTGATCTTGGAGAGGTGCAGCGGGGTGTAAAAGCTGACCGATGGCTACGGGACCTGATTATGTAAGCGCGACGGGCCTTGGACGTTGCTCTAATGTGGCGGAGGAAAGGCCCCGCAGGCCTCTGCGCGTTGAACTTGGGGAAGGGACAGAAAGGAACGCGTCCATCGCTGTCCAACCCTTCAAAAAACAGCAGCGACGACTCCGCGTCCTCTTCCCCCTCTCGTCCACTGATTTCCCGCTCCTTTGTTCTCCCTCCTCCTCCCGCTCGGCGCTCCAGACGGAGTGTGGCACGAGTACAGTGGCACCGTGACACACAGCCGGGGAGAGCTTTGTGCTTGTGGCCGCCGTCCACTCCCAGGTGATCTGACATCTTAAAGCCGCGCTCTGCGCAATTGCACATTCGTTCAGACAAGCGTGTTGACGTTGCTGCCTAGCCAAAGGACCTCTCCTGCCCCCCCCCCCAACCCGCCTCCTCCACCCCTCCTACCAGTCGGAAGGCTGCTGCCAAGTGCTTCCGCGAAGAGGATGTCTTAATTGTTTCTGCCAGAGCCATCCCTCTTCTTCATTTTTCTCTCTTTCCTTCCTAATCCAAAGGATGGAGCTGTTATTTGCATGTCTAATGGTTCTTGATATTACAGCGCCTCTGGAAGAAGGGAGGGGCAGATGATTATTAATATAGCTAATGATGCCCTCATTTTCTTCGCTTTTTGTTCTCATAGGCAGGAGTGAACACCGCCTTCTAATACCTGCCTACATCAGAGCTGTAGCCTGTCGAGAGATATTGCATGTTCTTTTGAATGTGGGCAAAAAACCCACTGCAGACAAAGGATTGTTAAAAAAATCTGTCAAAATAATGCAGCCGGTGTTTTATCCTACATGATGAGATCAGAGCTGCTACTCTTAGATGTGTTACACAAACAGGTTGTGATCCCTGTTTGTTCGGCAGCGATTGGTCTCGACCCATAATTTGTTGGTGGATCTGACAGCCGTCCTTACATGACGGAGCAGCTTTTGGCATTCAATGCTACGAATGTTTCAGTCATCAAGCGGTTCAGTGCCCATTAACAATTGATGTATTACAGCTCCAAGATGCAGTGCTGTTCTCAGAAAGGGCCCTCAGTGGAGGCTTGCCATAAGACAAACAAAAGTGCTTAGCAAAAGCTGTCAGAGCCTATTTTCAAGTCCCCCATACAGGAAAGTTACTGGAAATCTTTTCGACGCCAGCAGTGCATGCCTTTTCCAGCTGTGGCAGTTGGAATTGAAACTGGCTATAATTTGCAAGGCTCCTCAGGTTGAGAACAATGACTTTGACAGCTCCAACAGGCACAGGGGAGCACATCTGCATTTTCACACAGGAAAAAGCCCTAAAGAAGGGCTCCGGCACTTCTTTTCTTCCAATTATGGAAATATTTGCATGTCTATATATACAACATACAAAACTCCTCCTGAAACCTGCTGATTGCAGGACAAAAGAGAATCAGAATGAATACTTTTTCTTCACTGTCCCCACTGCGAATGACTGGTCCAGTGTTTACCCCGTCTCACGTCCAATGCTAGCTGGGAGTGACTCGTGTTTGGCACGGACAGTTTTCAAAGGTGTAAAGTACTTTATTTTTTCCCCTTCTACCTTAAGTAAATTTTAAAAATCCCCCCTGTTCTTACTAATATGTTGTGTAACCTTTTCGGATATACCCTACTTGCTTTGACTCCCTTTCTACTTTTCTATTTTTCTCCTAAACATGAGCTACAACGCCTTCCATCATGACACTCACAACTTGCATGGGTTGGTTGTGACATTCAACAGCATCACAGGATCGCATGACAGATGAGCTTGTGATACTTTCAGATCTACATCCCCCATCATTTACTCTGTGGAAAACAATAAATTAAAAAAAAAAATCCTGTGAAAGAGTGAAAGGGAAGGAGGCGGGCGGGGGGGGCGGGCGGGTAAAATGTTGAAATGTGAATTACATACCCGAGCGGCACCATCTGGACCGAGAAAACACACATCATATTGGAGAGCCGGCACATTGAATTAGACTTGCTACGGGATCCATCTGCACCTCGTGAAATCAATCTCCTTCCTTGATTTGATTAGGTCAGCCACGCCGAAGAAAGAGAAAACTGTTGTGCTCCTTAATTATGCTTGTTTTGCTTTGCACCCCTCCACACCCACTCGCCTGCTTGCTGTGTATACCGATGAGTTCTGTGCCCACAGGTAGGGTAATGACAGTAGTCAAGGTAAACGCCACAGAAATCTGCCTCTATTTAACACTCAGCGTGTGCGTCGCAGCCCGGCTCATTTACACCTTTTTCACACCTCTGCCTCATTATTGTTTTGAACATTTCTTTCTCTCTTAAATGTTTATTTGTTTTTGTCTACATAGCTGATCGCCAGGTCCGAACAGCACAAAAGGCTTTTCCGGAGGTCCTGCTTGTTCTTTACCTGGGTGCCTGAGCTCGACGGTCACATTGGGCACAAGCCAATGAACAGACTGCGATGCCCTCTTGTTTTAAAAACAGGCTGTAATAAGCAGGCAGTAAAAATCTATACCGAACATTGCTTTCATATGCAATAGGTCACTCTGGAAGTGAAAGCTACTGTAGCAGAGAGCCTGGCTGCATTATGTAGAATTGTTTTCATTTTCCTCCCCCATTCTCTCTCACCGGGGTGATACTGTACCCTGCTATGATTAAAATGCATCCTCCCATGCATCTGTACTCACAAACAAAAGGCTTTTCACGGGTGGCTAAATCTAATTGTGTTGCCCCCTTGTACTAAAGGTAGCTGCTTTGACTTTGACTTATTCTCCAGAAGCAATAACGCGCTGGCGGCAGTGAATGCAACACGTGTGCCATTGCTCAAAGTGCATGGATGGACAGAGAACACATTAGCCCTGATTGACCTTGGTAGATACGGTCACATGTTTTTGTTGGTTTCATTAATCCATGAATGTCTGAGAGGAAATTGAAACTGAATGCAAATAGGAGACAAAAGCTTTGTGTTGATTCAATCCTCTGTTGCTGTGTGGAGAAGGTGTAACACGGGGAGTCTCTCCACTGATTGTAATTACTGTACCTTTTTCTGAGTGGAGATGGCTTCAATTACAAACCGTCACCTCTCCTTGTATGTCGGTCATGACACCATCTCCTTCTCATTGTCTAAATGAACAATGAGTGTTTTCAGTGATAATGAATGAACAGGGAAACAGGCAAGGTACCCTTTTTGACCTACATGAATAGCGTGTTTGACCTCGCAGTAGAGCATTATCGATCATTGTTCTATTGCCCATGAATCCACTGGCCAACAACAAGCCAACAATGGAGCAACAACTGATAGAGTCAACCTCTCTGAGTCATGAGAAACATCTTTATTTGTATAACAAAAGCAAATGTATGGATCTTTTAAGATATTACAGCATTCACACAATTAGGCATTCTTTATTACAAAAAAATTGGTGGCTATATGTTTTACGTTACTCTTTTTCCCAATGAAACTATTTATTTGCGATGTTTCAGCACCACGTTGTTTCTCTCTATGGTTTGGCTCCAGTGAAGTCCACCATGGCTCAAACCAAAAGGGAACCTTTCTGTCCAATTTGATAAAACACAGCTTGCCACTAGACATACTGGAAGGAAAATGTTCCCAAGAATAGATAAGTGTATCATATATCATGCATGCACCATCTGTTCAGTACATTCAAAATGTTATTGCAATATTTAGAATTACAGATTATTCATGTAGGTGTAATTAACACGGGTCGACAATCCCAAAAATGGGAGGAAGCAACAATTAATTTCCAGACATTTTTGAGCAGAATCTATCAGCAGTAACTATTAGGCTAATGTTGCCTGAGGGCGTACAGATGGAAGAGAAAGGTGGCTCTAACCAGTTTTGGCCATGAATTACCCTCCGTTGATCCCTCACTGCAATAGTACGCCCTCTTGAATAAATTTGTTGGACTTGTTTCGGGAGTTTGGGTCAAATCCACCAAATGAGGAGATCTGGGTCATTAAAAGGGACTGAACTGAATACTAAAAAAGGTTGACATCTGGCTGTTACAACAGGTGCTGCGTAAACTAGTCCACGTGGCATTGAGGCATACCGTGCATTGTACATAACGACATGCAAGCTACTACATACTTAATGGATAAGATTACATTTTCCAGTGTGATCACCAGGTGTGTTCACGCAACCTCAGTTTAACAAATCTCTCGTATTCACGGCATCAGGGCTTGCCCAAACACACAGTGCTGCATTATACACCATATTTTCATGCTGCTCCACACTTTTGTCACTTTGCATCTGTTGAAACATTAAATCACATCCTGTGCTTCTACATGGTGGTGGAAAGTAACTCAAGTACTGCACTTCTGTACACATTGGATAATTTGTATCATGTTTGAGTATTTCCATTGTCTGTTATTTTTAGCAACTGCTCCACAGCAATTCGGATGGAAATATTGTCAATTTTACCACACAACATTTATCTGACAGCTCCTGGCTGAAGCTGTTCATAGATATAGTATAAGGCACCGTAATTCAAATGTCTTACCAAAATGAATTTCTTTATGATCAACATAACTGCGAAACCAGAAGCTAAAGAGCGAGAAACTGTGTAGGTAGTTAGTTATTTTAACTAAATGTTGCCTTATTCACCAAGTACATTTCTCCTGTGGACTGTTTCATTTGAGTAAGCGATAACAGGCCAAAAGTCCAGAAAAATGTGAATTTTTGATAGAAACAAACAACATGATCTCACAACCCCCTTAGATATATATATATATAGAGAGAGAGTCTCAGAAGGATCCCCTCAGAAGGGACTACCTAACTGTTACATTAAAAAAGTCACAGCTACAAAGCTAGAAATTAATGTTATTTTCTCCAATTAAATTCAGCAAAAATATTGACAGACCCCGAACAAGGAGGACGACCAAAAGTAATATTTGGATGAGGCATTCAGACGTATCGGGTGCAGTGTTCTTCAGCTGACAAGCAGCTTCACAGCGACAGCATCTCCTCCCCCTCACTACCAGTTACGTCTCCCATGCCTCCCATACATTCCCACTGCCACATGCATAGGAGGGAACACTTCTCCCATCTACAATCTGCCTTCACAAGGAAAAAATTCATTGTTTCCCTCTGTAGGGCTAAAATGAAGTATGTAAAGCCCAGGCAGGGCTGGGGGGTTGAGAGGTGGTTGTAAGCTCATCCTCATTAGGACTGGTGATTGTTCAAGTGATTTTCTCGTAAAAAGCTCCTCTTCAGCGGCGACGGGCACATCTTCCGCTGACAGGATAAGCAGGCCCATGCAGCTCCTGATTGGGAGCTGTGGTTGACAAATGGAGCTGTGCATGTATGTGTAGGAATCAGAGAACTAGGACTACTCTAACGTACTGTCACTGGTTAATTTCTTCAGTCAACCAAGGCTTTCTTCATCACTTAGAGCAGTGGTTGCCAACCTTTTTTGTCGCAGACTCTCTGTTCGCTGGTGGGCGAAACTGCCGTTCACGGTAAGAGGACAATTGTAAAGGTGAAGAAAAACGCTTGGTGACGCTTGGGAAATATGTCAAGAGGGACGAGCGCACATAATTAGGGGAGAATCCGGTCAATAGTGCAACATGTTCCATCTGGTGGAATTCTGCCTTATTAAATAACAGTATACGCTAAAATACACGCGTTCTAAAGCGATTAATCATTACTTGTAAGATTTAGTCTTTAGAATAAAAACGCACATTCCAACAACATTGTAACAACAAAAACAACATTCATTAACTGCGATTAATCACAATTAATGCATTTCAAAATGTGCGATTAATTAGTTAATTATCTTTAATCTACTGACGGCCCTTTATGCAATATATTTACATCCATACAGTGAAGCAATCCTACTCTGTGTTTTGGTTAAAAACAGATAGACACTTTACGGCTGGGCTGCATTCCTTATAGCCGTTTTCTGCTAACGGCTCTATTGCCACTGTTTCTACGGGGCAATGATCTATGTTTCCCAACAACCTGTGTCCGGTATGCACTGCTGGTGTTTTTTGGCGGCAGACTGCATCGTAGCACACACTCATCAGTTTGCTTCTTGTTTCCTGAATGCCACAGTCAATGTCACTAGATCTTGTTGCTATTTTTAGTTACCGAGGCAACTCAGTTAATGACAGGGACCTTTGACAGAACCCCAACCTCCTTCGGTAATTGTACCGTTTGATGACCGTTTGTGCACTCCAATGCGAAGGCTGTCGACAAAGTGGGCGACCGAGGCCTTTAAAGGAGACGTCAGCTGAGAATTGCAGGTGGTTCATGCCGGCTCGGCTTAACTTTCAGAGAGTGCAGTGTTTGAAGAACAGATGGCAGTTTTTTGAGAAGTGATGATTGATTGCATAACCTCTTTCATTTTTCTCTAAATAAATCTAAGATCGTGCTGTTTTTGATGTAGTGGACACCGTCATCCATTTGACTTGGCGTTTGCTCCTTAGACAGCTGAACAAAATGGTAACTCAATTAAAATGTTGAATGTTGACGAATTGCTCCCCTATAATAAAAAAATCAAAGAAATAGTTCCATTGTGTTGTGGATATGCGTTGGTTTTGTTTTCACGTTGCTACATGGCCCATTGGGAGAAAACTGCTGAATGTTAATACATTCCAGGCCAAACCAGCCGATGTGAGAAGAATTTTCAGTTTTCAGTTTCTAATGTCGGTTGAGTGCCGTGCGGTATATCTACCCCAGTCCTTCATCCATTGGTTGCCTGATCGTTGTTTCAACCAACCTGCCTATAGATTCAGTACCGTGGCGGCGTGCTTATAACTGAGGAGGCAAGTGTCAGCATCCTCAAATTCTGCACTACGAAAAACTACGAAAATTATAGCTGGCGTCCTCCACGTGATCACATAAAAGGCCTCACCATCTCAAGGACTCCCCTCAAGGAATTTCAATTTAACTACATGTTTTTCTTTGTTTGCTTGGATTTTGAATCTTTCATTCACATTACGTATTGTGTGTTTTATTAATTTGTTCAATTACTTTTGCAACACAATAGTTTGGCTATTGAATATTTCTTTTTCATGGGATTCATCTCCTCTGTGCAAATCTTTTAAAACTAGTTGTCAAAAATAAAAATAATAATAATAATAAAAGAAAATCATACAAACATTTGTATATATTGAACCATCAATTGCATTAATCCCAAAATTGATTATGCATAGTATCCCACTAAAACAGAAAGCACACACGATTCAATCAGGAACAAACAACTAAATGTCTAAATTAATTGTCCTTCCTCTATGGGGGACGTCACATTATTATTGTGAAGTGAAGAAAGGGTGTCTTAATTGTTAAGGACATAATGAACTGAAGCTAAAAATATTCATGCCAAAAACAAAACTGACGTTGAAATAGCCGATTTTATTCCTAACGAGGTAACAGTCCAGCTATACATCGTGAACAAAGTCAAACATAGGATAAAAAAACAATGACAGACCATCATTAATTTGAGCTCTTTTAAAGGGTTTCTCAGTGTGCAGGATGTTGCGAGGCATTTGTGTTAATGAGCTACATCATTCATGTGAAATGATGGCACAATTAGGAAAACAAAAGTGCAAGGTGTGACAATTTAAGTGAATGTGCTTTGTCAGTGTCTACAAACAACACCTCCGAGACAGTATATGCATAAAAGCCGCCTTATAAAAACATTGCAGGGGGAAGGGGGGGTTTAGAGGTCGGGATTTTCACCGGCGGATTTTTACCTCGCTGTTTTGCACCCTAACCGCTCTCCCACGGGATCCTCTGTTGAAACGCTGTGGCAGGAAATGAAATTAAAGCTGCTGAATACAGATCTTTTTGCTTGCGTGCCTGTGTGCGGAGTTGTGCATGCGCGGCGCGCGCTACCAGCTTTGTGTGCTTTTTGAGCGGCATGCATATTAACGAAAAACTACAAACTGTAAAGGAGAAGGCCGCCAGGCGCGTCCCAACAGCACTGCAGCACTGCTGGATTTGTAAATGGTGCACTCGCTTCCCCTCTCCTCTGCTCTGAAAGTCACTCATCTTGGGGATCAGGGGGATTACTTGAAAGGTGACTTACGGGGGAAAGAAGGGCTCTTGATGTTTATGTGAATTAGAGCAAAGTTACTCGCCTCCCTCAGGTCGAAGCCCTGCATGCTATTTCCCTTTCTTTCTCTGACCTTCCACCCAGCACCGTTGTATCTTCTGCACTTCTGATTTACCTTTTGTAAACTACAGCCGTTTTTCTTCAGTGCACAGATGTTTCCAGCGCCTTACGTAGCATTGTCAGACTCATTAGTTATACTCAGCCCGTGCAGCGAGCGGGAGCCATCCACTCAGCCTAGCACGTAATGCCGCTTTAGTGAACTAATGAAACTGTAATTACAAAAGTAATGAGGAACAGGCAGTATTGTCCAGTAACTTTGGGTCTAGCTATTGGCGAGGATGAATGATTGTGAGCAGAGTTTCCCTCTTTAATCTTTTATGGATTCTGATACTCTTCTGTATTATGGAATGCACATTCAAAGCGCTTCTTGCTTCTTCGTTCTCGGGATTTCATACTGCAGGGAGCAATATCCCCCTGCAATGTGTTTGTATGATGTATTTGCAATGTATAATGAGGAACCATGTAGGCTAAGGTCCTTTTCTCGAGCCTCTTATTAAGTTATGCCCCCCCAGCGGGCCTCATTTAGCAAAGTGTAGGCTATGTACAGCCACGTTTACTCTCCCTGCAACAAAAGCGCAGCAGCAAAAAAACAACACGTTACAAATCAACATGCATTCACATGTTCATACGGTCGGGGCGCCAAAACCCAGAACTCCACCTCCTAACTTTTATGTTTCCTCTTAATTGCAGCTCCACACAGACTTGGATGTGGGCGGCAAAAACATCAAGTACGTGTTGGCGGGTGAGGGCGCCGGCACCATCTTTGCCATCAATGAGCTGACGGGCGACATCCACGCTATGAAGAGGCTGGACCGCGAGGAGAAGGCCGAGTACACCCTGACGGCCCAGGTCGTCAACGCCGACACGGACGAGCCCTTGGAGCCGCCGTCCGAGTTCATTATCAAAGTCCAGGACATTAATGACAACCCGCCGCAGTTCAACGAAGGCCCTTACCGGGCCGCTGTTCCTGAGATGTCTGCTGTTGGTGAGTGTCCTTTGGGGGTGCCGCACACACAGCAGCCTGGAGACTAATGGGCTATTGCATACAAAATAATGAGTGGATGGGAAAGCGAGGGAAATGAGAACGCCTATTTACATGCCTGCTCGCTACGAGTATCTCGGAAAATTTAATTATGATCAATCACTTGGACTTCTCTCATAGCTCAGTGCTAAGCTGCCTAACGCTAATGTTAAGACACGTGCAGAACAGCCCACTCACAAACAAGTGCGACAAGCCAAATGCACAAACCTTTAAAGATTCTTGACATACACAGAAGAGGAAAAAGCACATTTCACACATCTGCCTTTGTGGACGCAGCAGTTGGCTTTATGGCAGGCCTTGTTTTTAAAGAAGCTTTTCTCCGCTTTGCTTAGGTTAAGGGACACTCTGTTCAGTGTTGCATTCGGGGAATGTGGGAATATTTATAAAGTGACCGCCAGTTATATGGTATAGCTCGTTATTGTTGTGATCAAACATTTATGCAATGCTTCAAAAGTTCAGAAAAAATATGTTGATATATCTGTTGTAGAAATAATCTCTTTATTTTGTACAAAAATACACACACAAACACACCCCTCCTTGACACAGTAAGGCCCAATAAAACCTCCTGTGCACGGACGCTATTCATTATGAGGAACCAAGCGCTTTAGTGTAATTATAGATGAACCGGAAGGAGCCAAATAAAAGGCTTTCTCCTAGCGTGTCAGCACCAAATGATGCTAATAACCACGAGCTACCTTCTCTCTGCCCCCCACAGACTGGCTCACAAGCCGCTGCATATGCTAATATATTCGTACATTCACATTCTTACTCCATCCATGCATTTAGATGACCACTGCATGATTATCACATCATTCACGTGTATTGCTCATCTAGGATTTGCGGCGGCTCGTAAGTGGATCAGGACACCGTGCTGTTTTCTTTCTCCTCCTTCGGGGGCTACTTGCCACTGACCCCAGAGCAGCACAAGTCTCGCAGAAAATGTTTCCATCAGTAGCAGCGAGGAGATCGGAGCGCCCCTTTGTGTCGTTTTTTTTCGACATTGGCGGGGGTTCGGTGCAGGGGTGCTGAGGTCTGTTGTTGGCCGGTTGTTATTGAGCTTTTCTTTCATCTAGTTCCTCTTGTTGCCTGTCACGGAGCTGACTTAACACGCCGGGGCAGATGGTTCTAGGTATGTAGTGGGATGTTTTTTGGTGAATCCCATCTGTGGGTTGCAGCCTTGACGTCAGTTGCTCGCGGTAATGCTCGAGTTAGCTCTCAGCGCCGCGCGATCGGGATTTTTTTTCTTTTTTGCAGCCTTTTGCAGGTTGCGCTGCTGCTGCTGTGGTGGCAAAAAGGGAACAAAACACAGTGCAAAATAATCTGTGTAAACATAGAATAACAGTGAGCTGTTGTTGTCTGAACTTTGTTCCTTGATCGACGCTGCTCGTTGTTTTGGATCTCGGCTGTTGTGGCTCTCCGAGGGTTTCTCCGGTGCAGTAAAGGGAGCGCCGCGGTGACGGGGTAGAGATGGAAGTGGTGGTTCAAGGCCCTCTGTGATTCGCCGGTGGGAATAACGCATAAGAAATGGAAATTGGCGTCTCTTTGTTGATTGTTGTTCCCTTTTGTCACCCCTGATTAATTAAACATTAGCAAAAAAGAAGAAAAGAAAAAAGCTCAGTTGTTCACTTTCTCCTTCCAACTAGTTTTCCTCTTTTCGAGTTTTCATTTGCCGTCGACGCTCCGGACGGACAAACAATAAGCCGTTGGACTCTCCCGCCTCGTATCCATAAATAAACCGGTTTCTTTACGGTGGTGTTTCATCTCTTATCACGTTGGAATGAGGATTTGTGCAAGCCGTGCTGGATTACTGCGAGTGTGCTGTGGAGTGGAAAACTTACAGTGTCCACAGGAAGGGGAGCAGAAAATAAAGGGATGTTGGTGAGGTCTGCTGAGCGAATCCCTATTTCAAACCGGGAGGCACAAGCATGTGATTACGGCACGTGGTGAGAGGTGCCACATACATGTACGAGTTTTGCTGAGCGCGCTGATGCTTTTCTTGCTTTCCGAAGAGCCACCTGCGTCAAACAATCCCCCAAAAAATCTAATCCCCACCGTAACGGGCCGGTTCTCGTGACGATGTTATCCACTTTACAGGGCTCGTCAGTTCCACTCCAGACTTCATCAATGTCTTCCCAGCTCCTGGCTTATCGGGAGTGTGTCCTCGGCGTATCAGTGAGACCGGGGACAAATATCAACACCCACCTTTTATCTGCCAAGGACTTCAGCTAGATAGCCCCCCTCCCCCACCCTCATTGAATGTCAGCATCCCCCGTAGGAAGCGGTCCCCGCAGCCGGATGAGATATGTGACATGGGCCGCCGGGGTCGCCATGTTTCCTGTGTGCGGAGGAGCATGGAGGTTAATGGGAAATGAAGGAGAAAGACCTTTTGTTCTTCCTTTTAAAAGGCCCTGTCGCACAAGACGTGTGCTTTCCGTGACTTTTCTCTGACTTTCATTTTCCTGAATGGCAGAGAAGAAGGGGTGTGGGGGGGGGGGGCACCATCCTGACTGTTGGTAGATCGTCTCTCCCTGAGTGCAGCGCAACAACCAGAGGGAGATGCGAGCAGGTTTATCTGATTAGTGGACGGAGAAGTCGGGTGTCAGGAGGGATTTTGGGGGCCCGATGTCGCGCTCAAAGAAACTTTTCCTAAATGTCAACTATTTAGTATTGAGACAAAACAGACGTGTTTTTGAAGCTGCGTTCATTGATTCCTTTGTGCACTTTCATGGGAGTGGAACAAGCCGATAACATTTTTATATCGGTTTTTGGCCTGATGGAAAAGTAGAGGTCCAATGGACAGTGTTCTTCTAGTCCTGCGCACCATTTATGTTCGCTAGGTAATAGCGACCGCATGAGAACAGCTGCCTACAATTGCAGGACATAAGGGCTGGAAAACATTGACAGTGAACGAACAGATGAACAAACAGAGTGCAGAGCGCGACACATCGGGATGTTAGAAAACGTAAATGCCTTAAAAGGCGCAGATGCAAACATAGAAAGCAGTCCAACACAACACAATGGAAATGTGGGCTTGGTATGACAGCAACCGTTTGGTTAAACGCAGCATTCGTCTGTTGTTAATGTGATAGAATCCAATGCAGCAGCGTTTTGCCTCAATCATTTTACATTCTGGAAGCTTTTTTTTAGTGTACAACCGCAGCGGCTTTTAACGTTTGCTTGTTGTGTTTCAATTATTCATTCTTCTGAAGAGAAACGAGATCAACGTCTGTTAATCGCTAGAGGATGTTTTTCTTCGAGAGAATGTGTGGATAGGGTTAAAAAAAACACTTTTGGTTTGAGGTTTGAAAAAGATTTTGGTTTCAGTTGAATGTTAATAAACACTTAAGTGTCTCTGGCTTGAAGAGACTGCAGACCTTTTGTGAATTAAATCAAACCGTCCCTCACCTTTACCAAGTGCCAAAACATAATCATAAAAAAGTCTAAAGATTTGCTTCTTACAAGCAGATAGTTTATTCACAACCAAAATAAATTACGTTAACAGTGAGCATATCAACACTTTTTACATATCTGAAATCCCCAAATCTCCTAATTAAAAAAATATGAATATAAATATAATAAAACGTCATTATGTCGGCCTTTCATTTCATTCCAAACATATTTCTTGCTTCTATCTATTAGGATACCAACGAATATCCTGGGAGACAGTTGTGTGTTGTTGAGGGGAAGCGCAGGGTGCATCTCTATGGGTTCATCACTACAACCACTTCCTTGCTTCTTTTTTTTTTTTACTTATTTGATCCATTGTTAATACGAAGATAATAATTAGTGCAGCTTTAACTACTTTTTGGGGGGGCAATTATCTAATTAATTTTGTTTTATGTGCTTTACAAATCCATGGCTTGTTTAATTTCAACTCCTTCTCCTCATCAGGCAAGTAAATGATGTGGCTTTTCTTTTTTAATTGAAAGATAAAAAATCAAATTAATATTTACTCTACCTCTCCGTTTCCCCCCTACATTCTCGGTTTCACACGTACTTTCATTAGATAATTATGCTTCACTGCGACTTCAATTAAAAGTGCGTTTGTAGCTTGTTGTCTGAAAGCCCGGCCGTGATTCCAATTCCAATTCATTTACACGGATTGCGCAGATCTCCCAGGATTAGCACACTCGCTTTTCCTGTTAATGGGGGTCTTCGACTTTAAGGCCAGTACAAGCTGACAAATCCCCCCCCCGAATGTCTGTCGACCATATGCTGGAATTACGCGGCTCTGCTACCCTTCTGCGGCTAACAAGGGGGGGGGGCCGTGTAGTTGGAAATGACAACGTCTGCTTCAAGTGACGCCTCAGGTAATTAGGAGGAGGTCGCCATACCATCCTCCCTGTGCCGAGGGGGGCCAGGGAGGGAGGGGGGGGGGGTGTGAATGGCAATAATTGCTACACTGCCAAACAAACTTGCTGAAAGTTGTTTCGCCGGATGGAGCCCGGGCGAGCGGGGTGGGGAGGGGGGCCTGGGCCTGCGAGTGTGCTTCATTATCAAGGCGATTAATGAACGGACGCGTGGACAGATGGCGCGCCTCGTCTCTGCGCCGGCCCCCGTGCTCCCAGGAACCCCGGCAAAACGAATACCTGCACGGAAGCGCCGATCCCCGCCAAATGTGTCAGGATTCGCCAAATTGGAGCGCGGACGTAAAATTGAAGTGACATTAATAGATTACCTGGGGTTGGGTTATTACGGGTGCGGGGTAACGGGACGAACAGGCACGACCGACTACGTGGGCCTTAATGAGGTTTCTGATTACGCTCCCGTCACCGCCGGCAGCTGGGAAAGTAAGTAAAAGCTTGTCGATGCAGATTTGCACGATAAATGAGCAGACTTGATCAAGGGCAGACGTATGGAAATGAGCGCGATGCAGACCTTTATCATATACTGTGATCACAGGTGATTTCATCCAGAATACAGACGCCTGTATAAAGGAACACGTTGTTAAATACTGCTGTATGTTGGATCAAAGCACGTATCCGTCTGTCTATTTCAGTATATCTATCTCTTAACTAAGACTGATTCATATTGCTTTTCACTTATTTCTTTTTCAGATCAATACAGGCGAAAGCCGAGTTATTTTTAGAGTATTTCACGCTCCGCTTGGGCCAGATGTTTGATACAAATCCCTTTCTTCGATATATCTAAAAATAGTATTTTACTCTGCTGATCTCACAGTGAATATGCACGTCTTGGTCCAGGAAAGTGTGATTCTGAATTTATTAAATGCAGTTTAACTGTATTTCAGGGTCACCGCAATCCACATAAGTAAAAAGAAGCGCATTTATAGTGCATCTTTTTATCAGGCATTTCTCGGTTGAGCTTTGAGCAGAGGGAGCGAGTGTGTCTCTCTTCTCTCTGATCCTAGAATCAGCTCTGCAGCTTGGCAGATGGACGGGGTGGCAGGGGGCCCCTGGCCCTTTAACATAGTGGGCAGCTGGGCCAGTGCTGGGCCAGTGCTGGGCCCGGGGCACATCTGACGAGCGGGCTCCAGGGCTGGGCCGGGACGCGGCAGACTGGGGGTTTGTGGAGGGGAGGGGGGGGGTCTGTGGTGTGTAATGGTAGACGTGGGTGGCTCGCAGGCTGAGCCGGGGTCACAGCGGTGAACCCCGGCCAAGGATGCCACTCTCTCCCGGGCCCTGCCAGGCGGTGTGGGTGCCAGCCTGCCCTTTACTGTGCACGTGCTTAATGGGGAGGGGGGGGGGGGGGGGGCAGTCCTCGCAGGCAGAGAGGATTTAACTGACACGCCGGAGTTTCTCTGTAAATAACCTGCTGCTCCCGTCCATCTCACCTCGTTTGGCAACAGCGCGCGCGCCTGTGCAAGTGGGTTCCTTTGTGGGCTTGTTTGTGTCACCTGTCGATAACCCGTGGACGCCTTCGTCTTTTTGTCATTCCCGTGCACATCAGGTCGTCTTCACCCAGCAGCATCGATAATAACACAGCAAGGAAAAACAGATAAATGTTCCCCGTGGTAAAAAACAACAACAACAACAAAGCGCACAGGCACGCGCGCTCGTAGCTGCTCGCTATCACGCACAAATGTGCATTACTTATTCATCAAGTGTTATTTACTGTCCAATATCCCCGGGAATTAAGTATGTGGCATCATCAGTCACCGGTCCAGATGCAGTAACATCACCCTTTTTAAAGGCTTCTGCGGCGGCATTCAGCGTGCGTGAGCCTCCCGTGCACGGGCGCAAAGCACCGCCGCCCCATACCAGCCAATACGTCTTCGGCGTTGGCGTTGGGTTGCGCAGTGTAAAAGGCGCCGTTGTGCAGGTGTAGTGTGTCCCGGCTCCCCCGAGCACGCACAGACGCACTCTCTTGGTAACTCACACTCTCGTGCTGGCAATGTTTTCTTTCCGCTCCCTCGTCCATCCTCCTTTCGGCGCTCTCTTTTGCTCACCCTAATGCCCCCTCTCGCTCATCCCTTGTAGGGGGAATAAAAAACAGTAGCCGGCTTCTTGGTAATAAAGCCCTTCGACGTGATCTGCATGAGATTGCTCGCCTCCCTCCCTCCCTGGCCGCCTTTGCCACGCCATGAATGGGAAGAGACTCTCAATTAGACTGAGGACAAAAAGCAGCTTTCTCCTCGTCCACACTGTCCCCCTGTTTTTAAGAAGTAGCAGGGGAAGAAACACGTTAAAAAAAAAGGAAAGTAAATAACAAACAAAGCTCATAAAGGGGAAGGTAAATGAGGGAGTGCGGCGTATTCAAAGTGCCGTGTGCTTGCTTTTGTCTCTAATGATGAGGCGAAGGATGCGGGGAGCCGGGGGCCGACAAATATGCCACCATCTGTGTTGTCGCGTTGGATATGATTAGAAATGGATTACATGCAACAGGGTCAACACTGGCACAATATGGAACATGAGGGAAGCAAAGGTTACAATCTGAATTCATTTGGCTGATTACATTTTAAGTATTGAAATATTCATCGGGTTGCAATGTTGGACGGAACATCCCAAAAAAAAAAAAATCTCCCACGTCCGAGGTCGTTGTACACGTGAATCAAAGTGTTTGTAATGAAAGTGTTTCGCAGCCTCGAAATGCATGTAAGAGTCGTCTTTGGCTGTCATGCTGTCACACTCCACTGATCTTTTTTTTTATCAAGGTCAGTTAGTCAATGTGGGAGTGAAAACAAGGACACAGAGGCCTGCCTATCAGCAGGGGGCCGCATCATGGGGTGCTGAGCCAGAGGAGGACACAGTGATGCCTTCCAACGCCCACTGGTGGGCTGATCCCCCCCCCCCCACAAGGGTTCTGTTGAGAAGTCAATTAGCAGTCCGTCGCCGTCTGTGGACGAAGGGCCGATGCTACGGTCGTTTTTTGTGACCAGAGCTGAAACCTTGATTCGGTCGATCGATCGATTAGTTAATGAACAGCAGCTATTTTGGTCTTTTTTCTTTCTTCAGATCCAGCTGCTGAGTTGTAAGGATGTGCTCCCTGTACTGGGTTTACTTTGTTCAACCAACAGCTTTTGCTCTTCTTGAAACTAGTATGAGCATTTCTGACAAAAATATTGATGTAACTATTGCTTTAATGAATGGAATATTTGTGCAAAGAAACTGCAGATTAATCAATAATGTAAATACGTGACCCTCCCTCGGCGTTCTGCTGGGCCCCCAGAGGGAGGTTAAGCCTTTGTTATCTGTTGGCTGTGATGTGAGGCAGTAACAGCGACAGCTCGTCAACAATCCAGGAACAACATCCCGTTGTGAAAGGGACATTTTACCGAGACGAGTATCTTTCATTATAAAACACTGCTTCAGTATTGTAGCATTGGACCTCCGGGAGTAAGAAATACTCTAAAACTAAAATTGAATTGATTAATTTAAGACGAAGATATTCCAATTTCTGTTACTACTAATTTGGTTAGCTCCAAAAGAAACACCCAACAATCAGGCTCGACAATGGAACATTACATTGGCATTTATAATATTCAATGAGAAAGTGGGCCCAAACTCCTGAATGGTACTGTATTCAGCAGGAAAGTCATACAAAGGGGACGTACGTATTACATTTCACGTACGGTGAAAGTTATCAAAGGCAGGATGGTTTGAACTTCCCAGATCATTGGGATGATTGTTTTTGCAGAAGCATTGCAGCGTGAAAAGACAGTTTGTATGAAATTAATTCACCGCTTTAAATTTACAAACCTAATAAAAGGACCTTTTTTTATTTTATATCATTTAAATGAGCAGTGCTGCTGCTCCCAGTTAAAATCCGGCAAGACTAATTTTCCAAATGATTGGATGGATCCTCGGCAGCTGGAAGGCGGATCTTGCAGAGCACTCAGCTCATTTTCTCTTTCTCTGCTTTACATGCTGAATAATGTTAAAATATCAGCAATTTTCTTTTTTTTCTTTCATCCTGTATATATTTGCATATTTGGTATTGAGGTAATCAGAAGTAACGGAAACCGTTAGTTACTTATCTATGTTTGTACATTCATTCATTTCTTTAAAGGTGATTAGTAATTGCATCAGAATATACTGTTAAACCCTGAACAAAATTCCCATGAACACCTTCTGTTCACCACACTTGCACTACTTTGTTTAACCTCACACTCCCTGTACTGCAGCCTTCCTGTTAAACTCATTTGACTTTTTTAGATTTCAAACAGCTCGTTTTTTGGGGACAGAACATTTACTGTCACCACATCGTGTCCTTTTTTTGCCGAGGAGATGAAAACATAACTGCCACGATCATTTCAATGAATCGAATCACAGCTCCAAACGGCCAGAACATTGTGAAACGGTGGGTCTTAATTCTATAACCATTACAACCGACTCCGGTCTCAACTAATGACCCCCAGGCTGTTCTAGTGGGAAAGGCCTAAGGATCCCCCCCCCCCTAAAGTGAACGAGCTGTCCAAAGCAGCACGTCCTCGGTGTGCTTGGACCACGGCGCGTACTGTACTTTATCCGGAGCGCCTCTGATGCTGCGTCCCAGGCGCGAGTGGGCGGGACTGTGAATGTAAATAGAAATGGAGCCCGAAAAACAACAAGGAGTCCTTGTTCCGAGCCGTCCTTTCCACAGAGCGACTCGCATGCGCTGTGTAGCAGGAGGGATTTAGATTTAACCTCCGACCTCTTAGTACACCGGCACCACACGGTATACAGACTCACGATACGCAACGCGTCGCAATTTAAAAGCAGCTCCACGTACTCTGTGTACGTATGAGGAAAATGTTGTTTCTTCTCAAACAGTCATACACTTACTTACTAATTGCCCCCCCCCAACCCCCCCCCCTCGAGATGACACACTGAGCTGGGATTCACAGCATTTTGTCTTCGCTCCCCCGCCGAACCGTGTGACTTATTTGTGTCGGCTTGTAAATCACAAAGCTCTCGTTTTCACCTTTTTAGTTCATGGATTCTATGATGATTTTAAGAATGAACGTATTCGATGTATTTATTTTTAAATGCACAGTCACACGACGGCTTCCGCTTCAACGGATCGCCAGGCGGCCTCACGAGCCACGAGTGACGTGGGGGCCGCGTGATGTCACGCTGGCGAGTAGGAGGTCCTATAAAACGAGGAGGATTCACACCCCCAGCTTGGCGAATGCTTACTCATATCTGCTGAGGAGCCGGGATGCTTTTTCACACGCAGCCGCGGCTCACCATATTCATTATTGAAGAAGGAGGCTTGTGTATAAATATATATATATTTAATGTTGTGTTGCAGGGACTTGTCTCTTTTACTGTGTGCACTTTTCTGCTTGGCATTAAATCCCTTTTTGCTGCTCGGCGCCCCCCCCCCCCCCCGCAAAGTTTATTGTGCGGTGCGTCATCCCCACTTATTTTTTTTTTCTTCAAAAAAAGCAAAGAACCTTTTTACTCTGTGTAGCTCTGCAGCCAAAATCAACATGAACGTGTGTGTGTGTGTGTGCGTGTGTGTGTGTGTGTGTGCGCGCGATAGAGGCAGTGCTCCCATTTCATGCTCCAGGTGATTTTCAGCGTTGAACGGCGAGAACAGGATCCCCTTGTACTCTCATCCCCTCCATGTATGCATTATTAATGGTCTGAGGTACTAACCATTGCTATCTGGGCCCTGAAGGAACCCAGCAATCAGCGCCTAAAATTAAAAGCAGCGATTGCGTCCCACTGAAAGACATAATTGCACTCTTTAAAGCTGCATTTCTTTCCAACAAAGGATAGTGTGGAACTAATCTAATTGCAAAAAAAATAGAATTACATAAGGAGAACCTGCCTTCATTAGAAGTGTGTGCACCTCGCCAAGTGGCCACTGCAGAGAATCATACAGTATCTAGTGGCGGAGGCAGGATCGGTCAATGCAACATCAATGGCACTGGAACACACTCATCAAGGTGGCAG
This sequence comes from Gasterosteus aculeatus, assembly GCF_964276395.1. Classification (NCBI taxonomy): domain Eukaryota; kingdom Metazoa; phylum Chordata; class Actinopteri; order Perciformes; family Gasterosteidae; genus Gasterosteus; species Gasterosteus aculeatus. The sequence continues at coordinate 3,734,955 of NC_135700.1, forward strand.
AGATTTGAGACAAGACTGGAGAGGCCCATCCAATCACCGGGGGGGGGGCGAATAAAAGGCAAAGACATAAAAGTCTGTGCAGCAAGGTCATTGGAAAAAGAAGCCGATAAGACGAAAGGATCAAATCTCCAGTACGGACGAGGTCCTGCTCTTGATGTCTCCCCCCCCATTAACTAAAGCCGCCCGCCTGCACTGCCACGCCTCAGCTGCCTGATGCCAAGGAAGGGAAAGCACAATATAAAAGAAAAGACCTTTCTGCCCCCCGCCGCCGCTGCCACCACCGCGCCTTTATTTTGCCATCAAAATTCATGGATCCCCTTTTTGTGATTTAGTTTTCTAACCTTTCCTTTTTCATTTCTTTTCCAGACGTTTACTCTAAACGTTCATATTTCACAGCGGAGCGAGAGCAAATTCAGACGTGGTGTCTGCAGCGTTCCTCCCAACGCCGCATTATGGATTTAGTCAGTTTGTGGTTTTACCACGGTCACAGTCTGGTGTGCACACACACACACACACACACACACACACACACACACACACACACACACACAAACACACACGCACAGTCGATCTTCCAGCAGGTTTACTATGTCACACTGGGGTCTGCTGTGTAATTGGGTGAATCTGCTCCCCAGCACGCTGCAGAGATAGCCCTTTAAAATTTCACTTCACTTCTGGGAGTGTAAACAAACCTTGGGATTACCAGGGGTGTAAATCCACATTCCACCGTTTTTTGTCGCCCCCCCCCCTCACACACACACACACACACACACACACACACACACACACACACACACTATTTTGTATCCGTCTGCCACCCACTTGGAGAGTTTCGGGGCAGGTTTTCTCGGTGTTTGAAGTGTGTGTGTGTTTTTTTTTGTTGCATCCGTCTGTGTCCCCGTGCTTGACGACTGGCTGTCAGCGGGTTAACAAGTGTTTAGTGTGTCTGTCTCCGTGGCGCGTGCGCGTGGCGCGGACACGCGGCTCTCCTCGTCCGTGACGGACGGCTTGTCACGAGGCAGCGTGGCGCCGCGCGCGCCTCTCACCGGGCTGACGGAGACATCCAGTCGCCGCTCGCGTAGACGCGCGCGCGTTGCGGCAGCATTCCTCTGGGGGGAGGGGGGGGGGGATGAAAAACGTTTTAACCGCTTCAAGCCTCCGCGACGGCGGCTGTGGGGATGACAGAGCGGGTTTACCGAGGAGGAGCTCAGCGGGGCCGGGTTCGGCGGAGTTCAGCGGCTCGGCGCGGTTGCGTCGGAGGTGGCGGACCTCTGTCACGCGCTGCTTTCAGGACAATTACCCGCCTTATTTGGGCTGCAAACACTGTTTCCCGCCACCGTGTTTTTGTTTCTTTTCTTAACTTCTTTCTTCCGTATTATTACGCTTCTACAGCGTGTCAGAATAGACCATGTGCACTCTTGACACTAGGGATGTGCATCTCCATCACTGAGGACGATGCGATACACATCTCTGCCAACGATCCGATACATTAAAGATACATAAAAGCAGCTACTAATGCGATACGATTCACCCCTATTGCGATGCAGTGCGATTCGACACGATGCGATTCAACGAGATGCGATGCAAAATAACATAGTTCTATGCAATTGAATATGGTACATAAAGATTTATTTATTTGTCAGAAAACAAATAATAAACAAGGTCTCTGACAAAAGATAACATGTATTTGTATATGTGTGCGTGTGTGTGTGTGTGTGTGTGTGTGTGTGTGTGTGTTCTCTTAATGTAACATTTTTTTTTTTATTTTACCTGGCAGTCACAACAGAATTTGCTTCATTCTAAACATATGGATCAACTGCCTCACACACTAAATTTACTAAATCACAGTCATTTGTCCGATTTTGAGGTTTTTCTTAAGGAATATGAGTTGATCCACAAACTGTACTGGTAGAGCTCGCCACTGTATACTGTATACTTGAATCTGGGGAGGAGGCAGACGTCTCACCATGTCGCCTCTATAGGTGTGTCCCTCAATTAGTTGTGCTGCCGGTGTACTTTATTGCAGCACGACATATTTTACAGATGGCATGGGATTTATCGAATTTCCCATCTTTCTTTGGAAATCCAAAGTGTTTCCAAACCTTGGATTTATTGATTTATTAAAATAAGTTTTCGGGACGTCTAACTCTCCATCCGCTATGGTAACGCTCTCCCACGCTCTCCCCTCCAACTCTCGCGAGACTTCACGAGAATCGGCCACTGACAGCAGTGGAGATGAGCGCGCTTAGAAACAGTTCGAGAGGAGTGGTGTTCGCCTACACACGAATCTCTATAAATACATCGGATTATACCGATGCAAAAATGTTGGAAACGATGCACCGCGATTCATCCCACAAGGTATCCGGTGCACACTTTTTTGATCCGGGCCATCGCATCGTGAGCTTTTACGCCGATGCATCGATGCGAACCGGTGAATCTTCCCATCCCTACTTGACACTGCTTGGGGAAGTGGTCGGTGACGGAGGGATGACAACGACCACCCGCCTTTGTTTGCAATGTGACGTCATCCTCGGCTGCCCTCTGAATATGGAAGCAGCCCACGGAGGGAAACATAATGTAATATCCCTGTTTCAGATGGGTGAAAAAACACACCGAGGTACCATGCTCGGGCAATGCATCCAGAATGCACTGTGGATCATTACAGTCGTCACAATAGCATTAGATATTCTTGTCTAAATGAGCTACAATTAAAGTACCCTTTTAGAAAATGCATCTTAGTTGTTGTTCATTAACGAGTAGATCAGATTTGATGACCAGCAGTCATTGAAAACAAGAAATATCTGAATCCAGTTTGGTGCATGTGAAACACAACATCATTTTTTTCAAGGCCTCTAAATGTCAGTCAAAAAAAGGCATTTACACTTTACACTGGCAACATTCCAACAAAAAATATGTGACACTCGGCTGGTAATATTCTAAATATTTAAACACAATTGTAAACTGTGTTCAACTACAATAACTGCCTCTCGCTGATCCTTCCACCAACCACTCTCTTAAGTTTACCTCCATATCGGCTCAAAACACCATCATTTTTTTTCCAATAAAAAAGTGTTGGTCACTTGCTTCTTTAAATGGTACGAGTAGACATATGGCCAACAAATGTCATAAGGGGTCACAGTGACCCTGAACACCAAATTCTAATCACTTCATGCTTAATTGGACATTTGTGCCCAATTTGATGAAACGTTCCTGAGCTGTTGTGTTTTGTAGTGAGTTCCATCATGTGTAGAATATGTCTGATCTGCACAACATGTTTGGTTGACGCCTTCATCTGCAGAATAAGAGCACCGAAAACATCTATATTGTTCTATGATGTGCAGATCAAACACACATGAAAGAAAGCACCCTGTTGTGTGAAAGATGATAAATAAAAGCCAGCAAAAAACAACTGCGTAATAACTGACCTACCTCATTGTGGCGAACTGTGTCGATTTCCAATGATGAGGTATCGGGTCTCCCCTCATCATGGATGAAAAAGCCCTCTACCCCTGTCTGTCAGATGAAGTTCACGGAGATATCTCTCGTTCTTTTCCTCCATACTGATGCGGCCTAATGGTCGGCCAGCGTACTGGATGCTGATGACGTTTGGTGTTCTGAGACCCCAGACGAAGCAGCAGGAACGCTACACAGCTTACGGTTAAACAAGATGCCTCCAGGGGCCGGACACAAACTCACTCCGGGTCGCCTCCTTGTGTTTGCATATGTTAAAAAGCATTTTTTCATTACTTCTACTAGTTGTGCCATTAGTTGCATACAGAAATTCACAAACACAAGCAAACACACGCACACTGACGGTTGGATACCGTTGGCTACCGAGCAGCTCGGCTGGAACGGTGTTGGGCTCCGCGCCTCGTTACGGGCATTTTGGCAACGATGTTTACATGAGTAATTAATTTATGGTTAAGTAGTAACTTTGATCTCTGGTTTAACACTCCCAGGGGCTGGAGCTGACGTAGTGTGTGAAAAAAAATATGAAACCGCAAGTTCCTTTTCCAATGCGGTTTTGCATTGTGCTGAAACGCATTATTTTTTTTTTTACATTTTTTTCCTTTTTTCATTGAGGAAGCATAATTCACATTAAACACTCTCGCCCCCGTGGCAGAGTGCTCAAATTAAGCAACATTTTGTTCATTTACCCGTGATAAAGTTGTTCATTAGAAAATATACTTTGCCTTATTCTTTGTTATTACCTCGCCATTGTAAATGCCTTGGGAGCAATTAAACATGTGAAGTGGCCAATTTTCCGTCCTTCACTTTCAGTCGCCGAACTCTATCTGCGCGTTGCACACGTTTCCTGTGGACTAATTAAAGTGAATCAATGACACAACCTTTTAAAATGGCGGCGTATGTCATGGCCATCGGTGGAGAACAAAGGACCTTCTTAATTATTTTGTTACTGCCGCTCCCGTAAACGGCTTGTCAAGGCAGCAGTCTCTGAAGCCGGCTCCTTCATGTCATGTACGTACGAACACACAAAGGACACACACAGAAAGACAATGTCACACACACACACACACACACTTTCTCCATTCCTCTGTGACTGCTCCCTCTCTGTCTTATAAAAGACTTGTAATTGTACACAACGATGACAACGTAAGTGCTTAAGTGTTATGATCCCCTTACTCTTCAAAAGTGCAGCGTCCCTTATCTGCCGCTGGCTCTTGGGACCAGCGTCTTGGACGCTGACAACCGTATCTTCTCTTCAAGAAATGTTTTTATGTTCCCGTTGGAAGCCTTCCTCTTTCGCCCAAGTTGTATTTGGTCTAATTTGGTCTTTGAAAAGTGGCCCGACAGAAGCACATGTATCCCAATCTTTTCGGCATCCGCAGGGTGTTGCTTCATTCATTTGCACCGGTTCCTCAGCTGCTGAAACACGCACTTTAGCATGAGTATGCATTAGTCCTGTTATGAAGACTAATGGGAGGAGAGAGGCCATATTTTTCCCTGGCTTGCAAATACTTTATTGTGCCTCCTTGTAATCTGAAATGCTTACGTCTCCGCGGCACAGAGGAGAGCAACCGCTTTTAGTCAGACTGTAGATCATGTGAGTGTTGGTGCAAAATGGTGACAGATGAGAGGGTTGTGTGGGGGGCTTGAGGCTGGTTTGGAAAATGAGACAAAAAGGGCCAGTTGTTTATGAGCGCGTTTATGCAGTTTGTTTAAGGGTTTCCCTTAATGCCCATCTGTGCCGTTGCCGTAAATGTCCATCTGTAGCCGAGGAAAAACCCAAACTGTGCCTGAGTACTGTAGGAAAAATCCACTGGCATTGCTCCAAGTGTGTCATCTTCTCCTCTGAGAGAGAATAGACGGAGGGGATGGACGGATGAAAGGACCCATCGACACGCTTGTTTTCTCCACCTCGTTACAATCGTTTCTGTGTTATCAAGAGCTTTGGCTCGCCACACTACGGCACTTTGGTATTCGACGCTACCCCGCCTCATAGAGTTAATCGCCTCTTAATTCTTGCGCTGTCCCCCAACCCCCCGACCGTGCGCACGCATTTCAATCGAAGAGGTTGGTACTGTCCAAAAATAGTGCTTGCGGCGCGGCCTGGAGAGATGGGCTGTCAGTCCCTCTGTCTGATCATGAGCTATTATCCTCTCTGCCCACTGACAGCAGAGAGAGCAACACTGGTGTCTATGTGATAGTGATCAATACATAATCACTTTCCTGTCATCGCAATGGGCACTGTCAGGGGACGGACCAGCCATTTTAGAAAAAAAAAGAGGGGTTTGGCAAGCCGTAATTCTGACCTAGAAAAGCAGGTTGGGGGTGGGTGCAAACGCTAAGTGAAGGCTGGACTCATTTAAACAGTCATTGCCATGGGACGCATTATTACATTTTCACTATGCTTGGGTTCATTGCATTAGTCTGCCAATGCCGCTGTGAGGGAAGTGACTGTTATGAGAGCCGACCCTTATTTACTGACCAACAGACGGAGTCCATGACAAGGGAGCAGCAACAGTGAGCACGCAAATAGCGCCCTCTATCACACGCCACTGTTGACGGCTGTCTTACAAAATGCTTAAAGTTGAGACATTTCTGAATAATAGTTGGCTGTTTCACATGTAATCATTTCACTTCACGGTCAAGAAATTCAGTTTTTGTAAATTTAATCAGATTGTTGCTGGCGGAGAGAAATTAAATCGTCTGAGAATTTTAGTTTTTTCAAGACAAGGTCACAAGCTGTGACAAGACATTTACCTGAGAGCATGAAACATTATAGTGCCGGTTAGAGGCTCAGTCATCTTTCTGCTTCTTAGACTACCAGATTTGGAATCTCAGGTTCAGGGCCAGGGTCTGCAATATAATCATGTGAGGGTACGGAAATGGATAAGTGTACAAAAGCAGTTAGGCTGCACCTTTTATCCAAAGCAACTTACAATAAGTGCATTCAACCATGAGGCTACAGACCAAGAACAACAAGAATTAAGAAAGTACAATTGGTAAATGATGAATTATAGTGACCCTCTAGCCTTCTGACCACTCACGGTGCCTTTACACAACATGTAACCGACCCATTCTCACACGGATGTCAGGGGCTACCGTGCAAGATGCCACCTGCCCATCAGAAGTCAAATGAATCTTTCGTTCCGTTTCCATACTGAAGGCCCAGGCGTCAGAAGCAATTTGGGGTTATTTTCAATAATCTGTGACAAAGGATATTGTTCATTTGCTCTTTAAACCTACATTAAGTCATGAACACTGGCACATCATCCCACATAGTTGGTTCCAGGTAATATAGTGAAGCAGCCAATGACAACGTAAAGCCATCACATCACTTCCCTTAATGCCTCTTCCATTAGTTAGTTTCTAATAATATGTCCACAATAGGAGCGAGTTGAGAGTGACAATATGTTGACTAAATTGGTTTTAACGAAACATATTTGAATCACATATATTTGTACATTAAATACTATTAAATAGTACGTACCACCGTGATTTCTGGGCTGCCATTCACACCACTGCCCCATTCTCCATTTCGCTCTCCCTCTCTTTGTCGTCCCCCGCAGTGTAAAGCCAGTCAGACATAAACAGTATTGTTTTACCCGGGTAGGGCTCACAGCAGGGCACTGCTACCCCACGCCTCACGCAGCCCACAGCTCGCCCCACGCCTCAGTGGCATCCCTTCAGTATGGCTCAGTGCTCGCATACATATGGATGCCCCCTGTCCTCCACCCTTCACGCTTCTGAGCAGGTCCAGGCCGACCAGCAAGCTGAGCTGCCCTTCTTGTTGGACGGAGGGATATGGAGGTGTAGTCTAGAATTCCTGCGATAGTAAATTACCTTTTTTTGAGTGATTATAGGTGTGATGGTACCTGACCTCAAAGTGCTTCCCTGTGGTGCGGTTTTGTGAGTTGTTTTGAGCATGCTGAGGGTGAATTCTGGGTGATTAGTCGGAGAAGCAGCTCATGTTTGATCACCTTCACAATAAAACAATATAATGAAGACTATAATGGTTTAGTGCAATAAAGTTGTTTTGTTCATTAACATTTCACTTGCATTCAAGGCATTGACACAGGAAAGGGGCATGAATAAAAAAACACACAAAATGTGAAATACAAATATTGAGTGGTTTTATTATGAAAGGTCAAAGAAGAAGGGGTCGGTCTGATACGCAATAAGTATGTGTTGTGTGTCTTGGCTTTCGGCTTTACTCAAGCGTGCCTCGTGCTCGCTGTAGTGAAGCCTGTAAGTTGCTCGCACGTCATGAGAATGCCGTCCTTGCTGTCGGTGAGTTAAACGCAAATGTTCTTGTTCTTGCGTCAGTCGTAAAGCCCTGAATCTTTGTAACTAAGTGCCTGCCCTGTTCCCGCTGTCACAAATACATATATTTTTTCTAACGGGCCTATTAACATATCTGACAAAGAGAGCAAAATGAAATACTTTACAGAATATATTCAACTTTGGTGTCATTAAAATATGTTTTGTCCTTGGATCGTTTCCTCACATGGCTTGTATGAATAAGATGAAATATGTCAATAGATGTCTGAAGAGCCTGCAGGTACATCTCTATCGTGGCACGGAGGAGGTTGGTTTACAAATAGTTGACCTCTAGTCAGGTTCATTGAAATGTGTGGATGGAGCTGCAAATGAAGTGATTACGGTGGGTCTGTACGATCTGTACGACCTCCCACTGTTCATTCTCACGATTAATTCTAAAGGAAACAAGCAGGCGACACAGATGAAGCTGCGCTGGATTATATGTTACAGGAATGAGCTTCGAAGTCCGTCCACAGCCATATTGCTTCACACTGGGCCGCATCCCCCAATTTATCCCCTCTCTGGTTCAAGGAAGATTCCTATTGATTTGCTATCACCGAGCCAGTTTGCAGAGTAAATAGGAAGTGTGTGCTATATTATTTCTGTCTGCTAATAAAAGACGAGGCTAGACACCCGTTCTCCATGACTTTATTCTGGGGACCCTTAGAAACTGCTGGCCCATCAACACAACAATAAAACCACAGCTGTAAATTCAGGGAAATGACAGAGCTTTGAAAATGATGTGTATTTGAATTAATGGTGTTGCTTTGAATCAGGCTGTGGTTTGATACAGGAGTAACGCGTGTCACTCCCCAGGCTGCTGCCCGAAAGCAACAAAAGGGAGATTTGCTGTCCCGGAGGACATCTATTTGTAATCTCTCAGTGTCCAGCATTTGCTCGACAGCCGGTGGGAAAAGTGAGAGGCAATTCCATTTAGACAGGAAGTAACATGTGTGCGGCTATTTCCACTAACACTGTTCAGGAAAGATGCATCGTGAGGAAACATTTCCAATTGGTCTTTCAACGTACCTTCGTCCTTCCTGCACCGCTTTTGGTTTTTAGTAACAATTCCTTTATTTTTTACCATCCGTGTAACTTCAGATCTGTTGTGTTACTATTTTTGTAATGGCCACAATGCTACAGGCTTCGGATAAAAGCCAGAGACAATACTCCTCCTACAATCGAGTTCCTGCGCATCCATTCCTGCAGAGTCCCTTTCTAAATTATCAGGGGGAAGGACAAGCTAATCTGCACTGATTTGAAACAGGACCAAAACACCGGCTTCCCTAATCCCTCATTTAAAAAAAAAATGATCGGGCTGGTGAGGAGCATTTCCCCCCTGTGGGAAAGGAAGAAAGAGGGAGCTATTTCATGCTTCACCGGCTCCACTGTTTTTATGAAGATTTTTCTTTTCTTCTTCACCCACACCCTCTACTCCCCCCGCCGCTGTACGCAGCGTAACTGAATTTATGAAGCCTGTTTGCAATAGCCACACACCTTTAGAGGAGTACGAAGGTACTTTTCATGATTAGCGGTGTGCTGATCGCTGCCTTCTCCCTGTGTGGTAGTAATTTAACTCTATGCCAGATAAGGCTCTGCAACTCTGGAAAAGAAGGAGGGGCAATTTATTTAGCTGTCTTTCAATTTTGTTCGTTTGACAATTAGCAAACGCCTGTGGCACATAATATAATTTGCTTCTGCATGAGTACACCGATTTGGATAACTGCAGACATTGGTGAGATGTGGCCTTACATTCTGCGTTCCCATTTATTTCAAAGTGTTTCGACTTATCTTAACGTGTCTTCAGAAGTCCATTACAGCAGTCTTTTTGAACGGCATCTGCAGATAGCACATGGATAACCTCGTTGTGAAATGAGGTAAATTGAGAGTGTGCAGACGGTTAGTAGAATCATGGAAAGACTTTTTCTCGAGGCGAAGAAAGAGAGCTCAATGATCTGCTGTGACCTTAAAGCTGCAAAAAAAAAAAAGGCATGAGGTCTAACAAGTGCTACGGAATTTACAAAGTAAGCTTTGGCAACACAAAAGCATAGGTCATCATAAGACTGTGAATTACTAGAACACCTCTGTCTCGGGGGACCACTTGAGGCTCTCTCACTGTGAAATAATTGGGTTGCAACATTGAAACTGCTCCACCAGTTAGAGTGCAAAGGTGGCTTTTGCTTTGTTTTGCTGTTACAAGACCACAGACTGCGGCAGGGACTATTAATCAATGGCTGCCTCATGTAGCTGACGTCATAAATGGCAAGAAAACTGCACTGGTCTGAGATACTTTGGTTTGGTGCTCTGTGTGAAATGCCCTTGGAGTTGAATTATTGGGAATGGGGATAAAAGCTGTATTCCCATGAGTTCTTTTTGAACTTTTTGAATGGATGTATCACGCAGACGTATTTCACTTGATGGATGGTGTTTTCATAAATGTATCTGAAATTGGTGCTGCAGGACCAGAATGAACGTAGAAAAGAGACGCTGTGTTCCCTTTGGCTCAAAAGAGAGAAAAACTACAACAACCGTAGCGTGTTGCACTCGCTGCAATGACACTAAGTAGACCGAATACTATACTATTTCATAAAAACTCAAGCGTACAGTACCAGTCAAAGTCTGAACACACTTTCTCATTGAAGACTTTTTGATAACGTACTTCTCCAGCCCTTCCCATCTTTGAACTATCCTCCTCAGGGGGGGTCGGCGGTGGGCAGAGTACCTACGTCACCCCTGTGCTGCACGTCAGTCGGCAGGTCGGATGGACGTTGTCTCGGAGCTTGTAATGGCAGCCGTCCGTTAGTGAACAGATGCCCAGGATGGGCAGTGATTTTGCTTCCAACACATCTGGCACTTTATTATTTTCATGTTGTTTATTCATGACTGAAACCTCTGAATCACGATGTCTGAGCCAGAACTGGGCGGCGGGTCTTCACCACAGGCCTTTTCATCTGCAGCGGACAGACGCTGGCGCCAGTGGCGGGACCTGCGCCGCCTGCGACCAGGGACGCCTCCCTTTGTTGTCAGGACACCTTTAAACATCTCTCACAGAAACAATTAGCATACCATCTGTAGCTTCCTGCCAGCTGGTTGCTGGCTGTCAGCACGTCAGCTACTTTCCTCTCCTCCTCGCCCCCCCCCCACACACACACATACTCCATCACACTGAGACTGATGAGGAGCTAGGTCACTGTGAATTAAAATGAGTTTAATTGCTTTAATAGTCTCTTTATATTCAGTTTTTCAATGCATTTTCTCCCTGATACCTCATAATGGAGCCGTGGATTGAATTGTCACTAATCTGTTTTTGTGATTCGCCTTGAGCGCTCGGCAAAGCTGGCGTATTCATGAAAGACCTTGCGCACAGTTCCCATAGAGCTCATAGAGACGGTGGGATAAAGGACACCACTTTTACTACATCTGGCATTGTTGGCGTGAAGGTGACGGCTAATTGCTCCAGTGTTAAGTACCCCCCCCCTCCGCTGTAATGTTCCTTTTTAAGGTACAGCATTAATGTTCCCTGGTGGAAATTAATCATCCAAAAGTTGTCAGAAACCAAAAAATCTAAGAAATATAGTCTGTACCGCAACACCTGCACCAACAAAACAGTATTTAGTGGAATGGAGTCCTTCACACCGCAATAGATCACAGTTAAATTAGGATAACTCACTCTTTTTATGAAAAATAAATGTTACAACTGTTTTTTTTTTGTTGATGGGGTGATGTAGACGAACGGGGATGAGACACCTCTGCTGCTCGGGTCATAATGACCCGCTCACTCAAAATCCAGCCGAATGAGGCATAATCTTCACGATCCTCAGAAACGTCCTCCTCTGTATCACTACTGTGATGGAGGAGGAGCTCCAGAGCCTCCAGGGCTGTCATCCCTTTCTCTCTGCTGCTCATGTTGTTCTATTGAAAGCTGCTGTTCTCAGTATCAGAGTGCACAGTGTCATGTTGGTGGGACCCATTACTATGTTTCCTCCCCCCCCCCGGCAAGTCAAAATAGTATCTGTGTTTGTTTACCCAAGCATCTATCTATTTTATATGAACAGTATTTTTTTTACATAGATTAAACTAATGGAGGCATGCAGAACAAGTTTCATTGAGAAAAACAAGTTTCAAATATTTTTCTTGATTTTCATACTCTGAAACGGGTCAGAATGATGCCCAATAAGCACTTTAAGAACACATGTGTCAACAGCTAATGTTCATTACATTATCATAGCCAAACTTTTAATTGGACAAACTCTTTGAAGAAGTCATTTCTTGGTCCGCTACGACAGAGCGTTTGCTCCAAGCGACGTGTCTCAAACACCTTGGTTCACGTGTCCTTGACCATGACCTTCAGGAACTCTGATACCTTTGTCCTCTGCAGGTAAATCCTGGCCATTAGTTGACTCAGTTTACTTTTCCCTCCCTGCTGGCTTGCAATACGTGTGTGACACATTCATGTCTACCGATTAGCACACAGGCTAACATGTCCAATAGAAATTAGAATAACACAAGGCTAATTGGCTAACCTCCAATGACAGGTGATGCTCAGTTAGGCGGAACGCCATTTTACAAACATGTGACAAAAAAGGCTCCGTCCGCGCTCTCTCATCCGATTCCCGCTCGGATAAAATGGCACAGCTCGGCATGCTTCCACTCGACTAATGATACAGGTTTAGAAATAAACATAAGTAACAGCTGTCTTCAGCAGTCTGATCTCCATCGCCAGTGGAAAAACTCTGTAGTTCTTTGACGCACTTGGAAAGGAAAGGGTGAGCAGAGGGTCATGTTGTTACCTGCATTGCACTTTGCCTGTTTTATGATGTCCCTTGGTCTGCTAGTATGCATAAAGGTCCACATGAAGAGGACCCAAACCATTGCAGACGTTTAATGTTACGTATATTGTTTTGATCAAATTAACCACTTTGTCCAGCTGCACTTCTCTTCTGTACTTCACTGTAAAAAAGAAAGAAAATAGATTTCACACACACTGCCGACATTTCAAAGAATGCGAGCAGCATTGCATTGTGAGCTGTGAAGCAATTCTGATCCAGATGCCACAGGATTTTTTTCTTTTTCTTTAACAAATCAACCCCAAGTGTGGAAAAGATATCACACTGATTGCCACAGCTATGTAGAGATGATTGCCTATAGAGTTACAGTTCCGGACTCTGTCTTTCTGCCCCACAGGTACCCCGGTTACCCGGGTAACAGCAACAGATGCCGATGATCCGGTGTACGGGAACAGCGCTAAACTGGTCTACAGTATACTGGAGGGGCAACCGTATTTCTCTGTAGAACCCAACTCCGGTGAGTATGGTGCCGTGTGCTTGATGGTGTGTTAAAATCTCATTTGAGGACCAAACGGCACACACATGGTGGAGAACGGTGGCTCCTCTGCAGCAGGGCCGTATCACGCCGCTCACTGCAAGCAGTTCAGGTATCACACTATGAATATTACAAGCAATAACACAGTTCCAGTGTGTTTGCTACAACTTGAAAAAAAAGGAGGGCACACAAAAGGAGGACACCTCTTCGGGACATTCAAAGTTCTTTGTGCCCTTCCTCATTGTTTGCCCGACAAAGCCTGACCAAGATCTCCACGCGATCCAAACGTTCTTTATCAAATTTAATGGGAGCTATTAAGACGCGCGCGCACACACATCCTTTGTCTGTTTCCAACCAATGGGGAGCGTAATGTATTACAGAATGTAATAAATGAACGCCACGCCCACAACGGGACAAAAAGGAGACGAAAAATAGGCTTAACAGAGAGAGCCAGTGATTACATCTCAGGGTTATTTCCTCGGCTTCTTTCTTCTCGGTGGGGTCAGTCACACCAGGCCAGAACCTCTCTGTATTTAAACATTGTCCTCTTTCATTACCTGCTCCGACAGATAAATGAGCTTACTTTGTCACCTCAGGTCAAGAAGCGGGCTGAACGGGGTGTTTTTGCTTCTGAAAAGTACAGAACGTCATTACCCTTCCATTGTGAGCAATAGCTCTGCTGCCCATCGTTATAGTGCAGAAGGTATGCTTCCTGCTGCTGTGTGACGCCGATCATTCAGCGCATTACAGAATGTGGACTCAGGGCCACACACTTACTTTCTTACTTTGTGATTAGTGCAGAGGCCGCAGTTTCACTTGGTGGCTTTGTTTCGATGGCGGGTGGCGGACATTGGAAAGCAGCAGTTTCAAAATAATACCGATTAATAGATCCATTGCTGGAAAGACATGATTACTTAATGAAAAATTCATTAACATATGATTGACGGTTATGTAGATGCTACTGTGTAAACTGTAACATCTAAAAATGAAATGAAACCGCAACAAAACATCCATAAAACATGGTAATACATTTACATCTCTTTCATATATCTGATGTAATATTTGTGGGTCTATACGGAATCAACACATGTGCATTTGAAAAAGATGCAAAAGAAAGCCGGTGTAGTTGTGACGCGGTGCGATTAGCGCACACGAGAGCTGCGCACAGGTGCGACAGGTTGTGAAGGTCCCAGCAAGCTGTGCTGCAATGGCTTGGCCCTCAAGGGGTGACGCGGTGCATTCTTATAAAAAAACATGCATTTAGAATAGAAATGAATGAGTAAGACCCCACGGATACCACGTTGCTCCCCAGCATGTTCATGTCTGCCTAACCTCTGGTCTTGAAGCTGCCAGTGTTGGTTTATAAAAGTTGTGTGTAACAATCACAGCAGACCCGCAGGTAATGCGGCCCATCTGTTTGTGTGAGACGCTGGTAGATTACGGCCACATGAGGCTGCTGTTAACTCGGGCTCCCCGGGCCTCACGTCCCCTTTCTCTGCAGCCGTCCCTCCACAGCTGCACACTTATCGTTTCCAAACAAGAGCGGTATACCGGGGGGGGGCGAAATGTTGAGTAGTACTAAAAAAAGAGGAACATGAAATCACGCAGGGAAAGTGTGTTAATCTGGGTGAATGAGTAGAAAGCCCCCACACAGCTGATGTGAAACAGAAATAAATCCCCCCCTTAACTTGCGTACGCGGCTCCAAATGAATGCATTGCGATGATGTTCCGATCTCGCAGGGACCTTCGTCACGCTTCTCCGGCAGCTGTTCCGGCACCTGACGTCCCTCACGGAAAGCATCGCGGCGACACGTTGTTACTGACACATCGGTGGGATCTGGATAATACAATCCCCCCCGGGCCTGCTGAATACCACCGATACACGGGCAGCAAAGGCCACGCATGGAGGCGGCTGAGGACACCAGTGAGCCGTTATCAGGGGGACACATCCAGACAAACACAACGGCTCCTCCGTTGTGCGTTTCCTGGTTGGGATGGGTCAACTGATCATCAGCGGCATGGTTCAACAACCGGTCCCATGGAGATTCATCATTAAATACACTAAATTAGAGGTTTCACATTCATGCGGGCACCTCTGAGTTGCGGGATTCCGTTTGCCGATTGGTCGCCGCAAATGCTAAATGGGCCAGTGCTCATACGCTATAACATCAATGCGTAAAATGAACTCAAAATAATAATGATAATAGTGGCTTCTCCCTTTCACAAGGCAAACTCCTCAGCAGCGTCATCATGCATGAAGTTATCTCAAAACAGCTCCCAGATTGGATCTTTAATTGCTTTTGCAGCTGACTTTCTAACATGTGTCTGTAAGCAATATGATTAAATAATGGTGAAATGACATTAATAAGAAATGAGATGGAAATCGACTGCTCATACTTTTGGGGAAACGGCGCACAATAAACAAGCTCCAAGAAAGGGACTCTCCAAATTTATGTGCATAATCAGGGGCCAACCCTCCCGTCGAAATCGGGCTCGCCCTCGAAACGCAGAACACATCTGCAGGCGGGACGCGGCTTTGCACGACGCACTGAGCGGACAATTTAGGGATTAGCGATCGTGCTCTGTGTGATTGCGGAGCACATGCAGATGGCCCATTCATGTGAGCCAGATGTTTTAATGAATTTTGATGAAAAATAAAAGGTTGGGGGAAGACAACCATGAGAATCCGTTCAACACGTACCACGCCACATTGGTAATAAAACACATTCAATAAATAAGTAAACACCATACCTCAATTCATCACTTGGTTAATGGTCGGTGAAGAATGAAAGAAAGAACGAAAAAAGAAGTTGAGGGAAATATCTATGGAAATGAATGTTTGTCTATCCTCCCTTTCCAGTGATTAGGAATTAATTTGAATAATTAACGATGATCAACAGAGATGAGAGTGTTGCTTTTAGCATGATGACTGAACTGTGTGTGTGTGTGTGTGTGTGTGTGTGTGTGTGTGTGTGGAGGAGGGAGGTGACTTGTTTGTGTCGTGTGTATTTGGTTTTCCCAAAGTAGAAGAGAGACAGTTCTACGTTTTGATGCCAGCCTAAGACCAGTCAAAAGATACAACATGTGCAGTTTAAGTGTTGCTTTTCCACATTAAGGTTCAGCCGTTGCTCCACTGAGAGCAAACAGGAGAACAGGGTGCGAGAATAATAGAGCATTTTAAATCAACGCTTTCATTGTTTAATGTTTTACAGTTATTTCTTTTAAACTGCCGCCGATTCTTTCTCAAATTTCAGGTCACATTTGTTTTCAATTGCTTCTGTTCTTCTTACACCTTTTGTGTGCATTTTCAAGGACGAGTGAGGCAATATACTACAAGTGCACTTGTGTTGCAGATTCAGAGAGCAAAAAAAAAGAGTAAGAACACTTTAAGGTTCTCTGGATTTACTGCATGAGAGCACTTCACTGAGCACTTTTGTAGTTTCAGGCAGATATAATAAAGCATTTATGGTTTAATATATCTGTTGTTTACTACAGTTCATTTTTAAGAAGCCTGACAGGAAGATGGACCTCTCTGGGTATAATTTAGCCACAGCGGAGTAACATCACACAAAAACATAAATAACCGATCGCATCCGAGCAACGATGAAGCAAAGCCAAATCATGACCAAAAACAAGGCTCTAATTCCAAACACAGAAACTCTGTAAAATACAACGTCGACAAAAAATGTTGAAGTCAACTTTCACATCTTTCCTGAATTTATAGATCCAACTGATACAACATTGTTTTTTTTTTGAGACATTTTCAAAAACATAGTGCTTGCTGCAATGTATTTAAAGAGACACCTGTTTATTCAGGTATTCCTTCTTTTAATGCAGACATATTAATGAGTCATAGTAGACATTTTGTTTCATAGCACTGAGCCCTTTTTTCAGGTAATCAGCGCTCAGCGTGACCTCCAAAAGCCAAACCGACCCTGAATTTCTGCTACATCCCGTGGCAAATATCTATCACAATAATTAAAAATGCGGGCCCAGACAACACGAGCCTCCCACATTTTCCATCACAGCTCAGCATATTGTCATTGTCTAAGTCATTTCAGGACCGAAGCGGGGTGTCATGCCAAAGCCTGGCTTTTATGAGGGGTTTTATATTCATTTGATGATCCTGCAGGCCTCTGTTTCCTGAGTGGATTATCCGTATACGCCGGCGCTGAGCCCTTTTCATTTTCAGTGCCGTGGCAGAGTCAATAAGGTCCATTCTGCATACAATATTCAAGATTATACAAGGCAGGCAGCATAGTTCAAACTCGTTCAGAATACAAATGACTGCAGACGGCAGAACCGCTCATTCAAAGACAAACAGCTGATTCTCAGTGCAGGGAATGGCTCGTCATGACCACCTTGCCATGCTGTGGTTATACCTGCAGGGCTTCTTCCTTTTTATTTATCATATGAAATGCATCATATAAAATCCTAGTTTTGTAAAGTCACCGTTTTAAGAAATGCAACCTAAAAACCGAGGAGTGAAGTGGGCGTGAAGGTCACAGCGTGCCTCTCTACTTTCTTCTCATGCACATGAGCATGAACATCATTAAAATGATGTGCAGAGTATATCAGTCATGTTTATAATTGCCTTTATGTGTTCCTACCTCCAGGGACCATAAAAATTGCTCTCCATGGGATGGATCGGGAGATGAGAGAGGAGTACCTGGTGGTCATTCAGGCTAAGGACATGGGAGGACACATGGGCGGCCTGTCTGGGACCACGACTGTCACCGTCACGCTGATGGACATCAACGACAATCCACCAAAGTTCTCCAAAAGTGAGGAACTTCACGACCTTGAATGTCCCACATCAAATCTAGAGGAGTAACAAATTGCCGCTGTTATTTCTCTGTTTTGTCATCATTGGGGGAAATGAATGCTATTTGGTAAATTTGATTAAACAGGCTCCACGGTAACGTGTTCTTTCTGCCGTGAAGTCTAATGATGATGCTGTACTGTCTGCTTCCATGATTGTTTTTAATTTGATCAGCATGTCTCGAAACCAAAGCGCTGTGTCCGTCCCTCCACAGGTCTGTATGAGTTTGTGATCCCAGAAGATCTACCCGTAGGGAAAATGGGCGGCAAGGTCAAAGCAAACGACAGAGACATCGGCGAGAATTCCAAGTCGACGTACAGCATCATCGAGGGCGATGACCAAGGCATGTTCGAGATAGTCACAGACGGCCAAACACAAGAGGGGATTCTTCGACTGAAGAAGGTAAGACATTGTGCAGTGCTTATTTTAGTCTGAAGGGAAGTTAGTTTGAGACGTGTGCAGCAGCAAGCCTTTACGTCTTCAGCACCTTTTATTGAATGGGCTATTCATGTGTAGACAATGTGCTTTCATTGGAATGGCTGGAACAGAGTGCTGCAGGACGGAAGACAGTTCCCCTCCACCAATATTTGGAGGTTTGTCATTTGTACAGCTTGGCCACCAAGATGACAGCAACGACAGCGAAAAATTCACCATGTGCGCTTTTTCTGCGATCAATAGACTGGTAATAATGAGTCCTGGACATTAACAATAATGCTGTAACCCACTTTCTTAATGAAAAAGCATTTGTTTGATGGCTCTCATTTCAAAGACAGAGTGATTGGAATATTAATTCAAAACTGGATGAAGCATTCAGTTATTTGGTTTGGTGTTTTGTATTGTGTCCACCCCAATGACAAACAGGCACAACACCAACGATAATTTATCACAATGAGAAATTGTGTCTAAACCTTTGACTGTTGACTGTTGTTTTTACAACCAAAATACTGTAGCTAAAGATTTTGTTTTGGGTTAAGATACATTACTTTTTAGATCCATCCTCCTCCACAGACTTTGATGAGAGACATTTTAAACATGTCAAAAATAAGCATAACCTGGTGGAAAAGTCCCCTCGATAAGTAGTTGACCTTAAAGACCTTAAAGACTCATAAAAATGTAATTTGTGAGACTGGGCTTTGGATTGCATTTAATAGCTGAACCAACTTAAAGGGGCCACAGAGTTTTTAAAGTTGTCCTACAGGCCTAAAAAACAATGTGCAAATAACAATAATAATACATACAAAAATAGTCATCATTTATTCATAGGTCAATAATTATAATTACAACATAATATAATTATGGATGCATGACCCCAGATTAATTCATAAACACCAGGGCCAACAATTGATTTCTTTAAGACGGAAGCAAGAGCGATCTAAAATGTGTGTTTTTTATTCTAAGCTAACGTTGGCCAGATTGCTTTTTTTCTGTTTCACTTCGGGGGAAAATCTGTTCCTTCATTTGTGAGAGAAGGCTTTAATAGAAATAAAACACATATCACATATTTAGACGGCCTCTGCGTTGAGTACCTTGAAGACTTAAAGAAGTAAAGCCTGTGTGTTCTCGCTGGACTTTCTGTGTGTCGACATGATAATCTCATTTTCCCTTTACAGTCTTGCTTGTTTAGCCGTCTCAGCTGAAGGCAAATTGTTATAAATCGTTCTGAACATTGGTTCAATTCACTTTTGCCGACACCCACATTACCACTACCATAAGGAGCAGATGGACTACACCCAAAGCTGTATGTTGTGTTTTCTCTGTGATCCGAACACATGCGCATGCGAGAGCTGCACTCTTCCACCGCTGGCACCGAAAGCGATCTCAGTGAAGCAGTCGCTGCTTAATTGCTTTGCTTACAAGAGCATTAGTACTAGCGGTCCCTAAAAGAAAATACATTGCTCATTAAATTTGTTCAAGACATTGCCCCTGTGTGTTTGGTCCTGAGGAAAACAAGCTAGCGACATCCATGTCTCAAAACTCCAATCTCTAACCTTGAGGCGAACACATTAGCGCTTAATGGCACGGTGCAACGTCATGTCGGCGTGCATCAATAACGCATTCATTAGCTCATTTTGAAGTGTGACCGTGGCACATGTTCTGCTGCTCATGGAAAAGGAATCTGAGGATTTTAGTGTTCTTCACACGGCTCCTGTGTGTAACGCTTGTAGGTGTTTTCCTGCAGGATGAAGGCCATGGAGGTTTTACCCTGGTTGCTGGTTGCTCGGCTCTACATTTAAAGCAACACATCCTATATTTCCTAAAAGGAATGTGTGGATTTTGCAAGAATAGAGGAAGCTGTATCTCAAGTACACGCGTGCAATATCGAACCGAGGTTAGAACGCATTGGTATCAAAGAAACCACCCCTGTTCACATATTTATGTATGCTGTATCCTAAGCCTATAGGTGCTCTGCTCTCTGTATTGAATCACGTGTGATTTATGGACGGGCGAGTCCCGAGTCCAGAGTCATGCTCTTTCAGTGTGCGGAGGGAAGAGCTACGCTATCACTCACAATGTGGCCCGCCATTGTGTTGTGATGTAAAATGACATTACCCCAAGGACATGTGGTGCGACTTTGTCAGAGTGTGAACAATGAACTGCGTGGGAGGCAGAATGGCGACGAGATCAGGCTGTCTGCCGGGACGGCGCCACAGAAAACATCAGCGCGGGAGAACAAACCGGACGCAGAGTCATAC
The DNA here is from genome assembly GCF_964276395.1 of Gasterosteus aculeatus. Classification (NCBI taxonomy): domain Eukaryota; kingdom Metazoa; phylum Chordata; class Actinopteri; order Perciformes; family Gasterosteidae; genus Gasterosteus; species Gasterosteus aculeatus. The sequence continues at coordinate 3,755,577 of NC_135700.1, forward strand.
AATCTCAAACTGGCGCCAAGCAAATGTGAAATTTGTGTTAGTCTTTTAGGCAACCTCCACTTCCGTGGGAGACCCCCCCCCCCTCAATCTTTTCAGGTCCCAGCTTTGGCTCTCTGGTGATGTGTCGGGGAGAGCAGCGGGCCGTCTGACCACTCGCTACTTGAGCAGCGTCTCTCGTTCCTTCTCCTCAACGGTGTCGTCCGGGGCCGGCGTGACGTTAGAAACGACTCCAGCGTCGATCCGCTTCCCTGGCGACGGATGCACCGCTACGGGGAAATCCAAACGATTAAAGTTCGGCGGCAAAGGTTGAAACACATTTATCCAGCCACGGCGGGAGGGGCCCGAACCGGGCGCCACATTCGTCTGCTGTTTTAAGCTTTTTATCTGCCGCGCCTCAGGCCCGTCCGGGGAGGTTAGTGGGATGCTGAGCAGTCACACCCCCCCCCCCCCCCCCCCCCCCGAGGCTGAACTTTGAAGTCTCTAAATGACCTGTGTGTACACACTGATCTGATGCTCAAAAATGACACAGCGGGGGAAATAGGGGGGGTTGTTAACGCAGTGGAAACTGGGATGTCTCTGTGTCCTAAACCGTACGTCTTCTGTTCAGCCGTCTCGGTTCCAGGGACCACAAAATATTGTAAACGGGGCCGTGCAACCTTGACTCCGATATGACTGGTGCGAAGTTCAACTGTCTTCCTTTTGCACTCTTGAATCTCTGAAGACAGCGGAGGCACCATGCATATGAATAAAAATCAAAGTGGCTCTCCCCGGATTGCTTATTCAAAGAGCTGTGTGCGTTTATTGAATTAATAATCTGTACGGGTCAAAATATGAGTTGTGTTCTTATTCCATTTGGGTAATTGAAATAATTAATCAATCTTAACTAAGCTCATCAGAGAAACTGTTTATAACTGTTCTGTTTTCTTTGGACCTTAAGAATGGATTTGGTGTAATTAAATATAGTGGCAACAATGCCCCCCCTTACCCCCCCTCACCCCCCATCTCCCCCTCTCCCCTCTCTCTCCTCCCTCCTCGCTGCTAGGACACTGGAAACAAATGTAATGAGTTGCTTATACATTCTGCCAAGTGGGAATAAATATCTTCATGAGGGGGAAGCCAATTTCCCTGGAATTTAACAGACTTATTTAAATATGAAAAAAAATTGGAACACTGCATATGGTTTTATGAATGAATAACGCACAGACTATATGAGATGTAGACGCAGTGGCCATGTAGTCACACGTTGGTTTGAGGACTGGCACTTTGAATCGTTTTAGTCTTTGTTATTTGTACAGCTTCAGCACACCTGAAGGCTAAACATGACATTATGGGTGACCATGAATGTTACTACTAACTTTCTGTGTAAGGTCGCAACACTGAGTTTTAAAACGTTTATACTTTCAATCAAAAGGTTTCCCTTCCCTTAAGCATTATCTGTTTAAAAGAAAGGTGCCTCTGACACAACTCCACACAGATGTTGTATAGTACACCAAATTCTGTATTTCAGTGTCGATGCCTCTTGAGATGATGCAGCTGTAATTTGAGAACAAATCCCTTTTTTTATGCGTTTTCCAGTATCCAACTCCCAGGTATGCCGCAGTTGTAGGAAAATAAAATTAAAAATTCAGCACATGAAAAGAAAAGTGCCAGTTGGCTAACCCTGGAAACCAACCAGTTAAACTGGTGTTTGAACCAACTAATAATTATTTTCCACGCAATCATTTTGACCATGCAGTCACAATCTCGTACAGGCTCTTACTCTCCGCCACCCTCTGAATTTAAGGGGGCCAGGAGGGGGGGGGGTTGAAAATGAAAGTGTTTCCAATAGCTCCTCCGATCACAGAGGAGTGGGGCTTGGAGAGGCTTCAGGGTCTTGGTCTGACTGCTAGCTCCATGAAGCCTGGAGTACAGTGTTCCAACCCAACGCTCAAGTACCCCCCCCCCCCCGCCTCTGACCTGAGAGACCGTTCCTCTTACCCCCCCCCCCACTCCCTTTCTTAAAAGGAATACATTTCTCGCCGCTCGTCCTCCTCGTAGCTCTCTTCTATCTCCCCGAGCCAGCTCCTACCCCCTCAAGCGGCAAGTCCCACTTTTGATTTTCCTATAAATCCCTGTTATGGAGCGTGGAAGTGACTTGATCCCATTATTCTCGTAGCATGAGTGCGACCTGAGGTGATACTGAATGAAATTGTGACAGTCTGGGGTGTCCTTTGAGATGCCAAGAGACTAAAATTGAGACTTTTAAATATCAACGGCCTGCCATCTGTAAAGAAAACACTGCATAGCAATTGAAAATCAGCGATTAAAGGGAAACGTCAGTCACTGCACGATGTGTCCTGTCTAACATGTTCGGATTGGAAATCACATAGTTTTGATAGTTTCGATTAAGCACCTGTTCCAGGTGAGGTGGATGTGAAAGTTCTAAGAAATCTCTAGAATCATGATGGCCCAATTATTTTTTTATTGAAAACTTAAAGTGCTGAACAGTAAAACGTGATCACTCATCTGAGCTCAGGGGTATTGTGTACACAAGGGTACAGAGTTGGGATATTACCACTAGGGGGGCGCAACATTTAGACATATTTAAATCTTAAACAATGATGCTTTTAATTACACATTTGAGGAAATCAAACTATAAAATTGGCATCAATGCAAATGCAAATTTTTTCTTCGAGAAGATGCAAATGAGGATTTTTTTTTTACAAACTGCATAACCTTTGTAATGCAAATTGGCTGTTTCTGTAATGTCATTTTTCTCCACAGTTAAGCTTGCAGTTTTAAATGGACTTAATGTCACCACTCACATTCAAGCTGCACGTCCGGACTATCGAACGTTCGCACAACATTCACACACCGAAGGCACTGTTGAGAGTGAAATTTGGGGTGTCTTGGGCACGCATCGACACGGAATAGTGGAGCCGGGATCCAACTAAATGTTTTTAGACACTAGATAGTACTTGTGCTCTTCCCTCTCTCTGTCCTACAGCCGATAGACTACGAGAGCAAGAGATCCTACACCCTGAGAGTGGAAGCCACCAACGTCCGCTCCGAGCCCAGCAGCGGCGGGCCCTTCAAAGACACGGCCACAGTGAAGGTCGTGGTGGAGGACTCGGACGAACCTCCGGTTTTCCTCAAACCCGTGTACGTGCTGGAAGTGAACGAGAACGCCCCCGTCAACACCGTCATAGGGGCGGTCACAGCCAGGGATCCGGACTCTACTGGGAGCCTTGTCAGGTAGGATGGGCGGATGCAGCTGCACCTTTACTGCTCAACCATGAACGGTCTTGACGGAACAGAGCTGGATTGGGTAAAAAGAAAACTTGAGAAGCAAAAAGAAGGGCTGAAGAGTACAGGTTAACAATGGGTCCTTTCAGATTATAATGAGTTGTTTTAATAAAAGAGTTCACACCGAGGCATGCAAATAAATCGCTTGGTGCCTGAGACCTCTGGAGAGACGGTGGCGGTGTCTGCCGCAGCGAGGAGGCTAACCGATGATTGCTCTCATTTCCTTAGATCCAAAGACAGGAGATTATGAGTTAACGGCAAGGTAACTTTTCGCTTTCAATGCGTGACCGGTCCCGCTATATTCTCCCCTTGTGTGACTTCTACTTGGAAATACCACAAGGGCACCTTGATGATAGGTTATACAGGCAATTTCCTCTCCCTCCATCTTGGCATTTCATTAATTCTCAAGCGACTTGCTGACCGCATTCTCGCAAAAACACTCAACAGGTTGTGTGTAATTGCATGGCGAACAGGGAGCAGACTGGTTTCGTAGATTGACTGAGGCCATAGCACAGGGCCGGTTTATTCTACCTCTTTTTTTTTTTCCTCCTTCTTTTCTGGTGGCATCCCTCATGTTTACTGATGAGATTGCCAGGAGGAATTGGGCCCAGAGGTTGCACGATGTCCCTCCCCTGGTAAAAAGAGAAGTCCATTCCGTGTGTAATGACGTCTTTTGCCTCTCTGTGTTCTGTGTGCGTGTCACAGGGTTCCTGTGTGTGTGGACCAGGGCTGTTTGTTAGAGGGGGATACAGACACGTCCAGTTAGTAAACGTTATAGTAAAAAGATGATGAACAAATTAGCTGCTGATAGACTATTTGACAAAATGCATCTTTATGAATGTAAACTTGATTATCCCACTGATTATTGCAGCCTTCAATGTAGTTCTTTGCTGTCTTTATCCCTGGGAAATAACAGCAAATAATGAAGGAGATGGCAAACCGGTCACGAGCCAAATGTTGACATTTCTGTTTTCGCACCGTTATTTCATGAATACACTTCATCATTCTCCCGTCAATCTTGCAGAAACGCACGACAGGGCAGGGACGATGATGTGAAACGATTAGTTAGATACTGACAAAACTACCTGAGTTAGAAAAAAAGATAGTGTTTTGTGTTAAGATAATGGCCGCATGAACTGTAACATCACAAGTAGCGTGAACAAATCCCAGTTACACTATGCAGACAGTCTGCAAAAGTACAATGCCAACATATTTAGACTGAGCTGGAAATTTGCAAGATCTTAAGTGGTTAAAAGTCCATGTGGGTCACTATATTTGATAATCTCACAATGTTTAGATTACTGTAGATGCAACCATCTTGTCACGGTGTGGTTCACTTCCTGTCTTATTTTGTAGTTTTCTGCCACTCGTGTCCCCGGGTAACTTCACTTCCTGCCTAGTCTCGTCATCCCCTGTGTTCGTCTAATAGTTTCCACCTGTGTCCAATCACCTGCACCTCCCTTGTGTATTTAAGCCATGTGTCTCTTGTGTCACTTGTCGCGTCATTGTCTTTTGCCACGCATGTCCTTGTCCTGTCTTTCGTCTTGGATCGCCGTAGTTTCTCGCCTGTGTGCTTTTGCCCCGGTTCCTGTGTTTTTTGGCCTTTGGACTATTAAAGTCTTTTTGTTTTCAACAAGTCTGCGTTTGAGTCCTGCCTTCCACCCTCATCCCGTGACACATCTACTATAGTTATTCTCCTCCTTTAGTGCATCATTATCGAACGAAATGTCACTAAATTATGAATGAGCGTGCTCGCAGATGGCAGTACGCAGCTGACATGATGCCTTCACACATTTCTTGCTGTGATGCTGAACTGATATTAACGTCCCGTCTCGGACACTTTGAGCGTGATGCAGTGCGGACAAAGAACAGACTCGTAGGCTGAATATCTTCAAACACGAGGTCGCTCACCTTTCTCTCTCTCTCTCTCTCTTTCTCTCTTCTCTCTCTTTTGCCCTGAGGTCATTCGCTTACACTCACAGTTTTCATTATGCTTTTAATCACCAATTTTACAATTCTGTGGAGAAGTCAGAACAATGGATTGTTGCTTGAGGGCTTTCTGTGACTCTCGGGGCTCCAAATAAGAATAGAGCATTATGATGAAGTGCTAAAGAACTGTTGGATTATTTCATTACATTCATCCTTAAACTTTCAATTGTATTTCATGAGTGACAGAGGGGGAAGTTGTAAGTGGCCGGTAGAATGCTGCATTAATCATCTGCCACCGGATGCGCGTGGGGAGAAAACCGCTCAAGGATTACACACACAGGCCAAAGCGTTTGGCTCAACATGTGATTTTCTTTGAAGTCCAGACACACACACCCCCCCCCCCCTTCCCCCACCCCCTCGCTAATCTTCAAGATGAGCGTGATCTATCAAAGATCTCAAGTGTTTTTTTTCTGTGGCGGATGAGGTGACGCAAACTATTGTTAAGGAGGTCTCGCTGTAAGATGATGCATCAACAAAGACCATTTGATTTCCCGTAGCATGTGTAGCCTCCTATGACTCCCAGATTTGGGCTGATGAAATGATCGCAGTGTGGGAGATTTACAAGATATACTGGCCTCTTACATGGCATTCTAAATGTAAAGTCTGGACATAAGCCTCACCAGATAATCCGCCAAATAATTTGATTTTCAAGATGAGTTTGTTTGCAGAGCACACAGGGCTGCAATTCCTCTTCATTATTATGATTAAATAATTGATCATTTGATCTTTAAACCTTCTCATCAGAAAACCAGGAAATGTGGCCTGTTGAAGTGTCTTATTTCTAAGAAACGTTCCAAGTACTAAAAGGCTTAGTTTGCATTTGAAAGAATCAGTGAATCATCCCACTGGAGAATCCTTTTGATTTTCAAATGAATAAACAGTTATTAAAATAGCTTTCACTTTCCTGATAAACGACTTACCGATTTAGTCTTTTATATCTTGTGGGTAGGTGAAGTCATCTATAACAATGCAGGAAAAATGCAGGAAAAACCACAACCTTTTTTTGGCTGTAAACTGATTTAGTATCTAAATCTTTCAGATCTATGCAATGAACTGGTGAAAAGGAAAGTTTTCTTGTAAACCGTAGCGTTTGTGTCAGTCAACATAGCAGTCTGTTTATCCCTCGACTTCCAGCAAACATACTCACATGCTCGTCATCCTACAATTATTCTCCTGCCTACTGTCTCTTTTTTGCCCTCCCGTATCGGTAAGAGACAGAGTCGCCCAAAAAAGACATCTGTAGTCAAGCAAGGTGGATCCATAGTGGAGGAGTGTGACTTTTCCCCTTCACCGCCATGTGACCAAGCTCTCCAGGCGATCCCCCCCTCCCCCCCCCTCTGATTAGAATCGCTCTCCGTCTAGACCCCCCCCCATCCCCTCCAGCCGGACCGGACTGAACCAGTCTGAGTCGAAAGCACTCGGGGCGAGTGCTCTGGTGTGCTGCCATGTCCTCGGCACTCAGGAGACAAACAGCCCCTTAGCTGTACTTAATGCACCCAACCAACAACATTTCAGGTGCATTCCCTGAAATGCTCCCCCAGTATTGGCTCTCCCTGGAGCCCGGCGCTCTGTCCTTTTCTACCTGACTGATCGCAAATAAAAAGCACTGTGACATCTGGCAGTCAGCGTGGCTGTCTGACACCAACTGCTGTTTCATAGGATGGAACACAGCAACAGTGTTTTAGTCCAAAATATTGACGCTGTGAAAAACAGTGCCAAAACCCAAGTCCCCCCCCCCCCCCTCTCCCCTCTCTCCCCCCTCGCCTCCTTTCTTCTTTCGGGAAATAGAAATGGAATTCTTTAAAGCTTGCTTCTTACTGGAGGCGCCCTTATGTTAGCGCTAACACACTGCTTAAATGTAAGCTGTCATGTAAAGACCCTCATTGGTTGTGAAATGAGTGGATATTAATGTTAAGATGTTAATGTTATAAGGCCAAATATTTCAACACTTCTTATTTTCTTATTTGTGTCTTGAGTGAGTTGAAAAGGCCGACCTTCACAAAATGCAAGGTTAAAACACGGCTGGTCAGCATTCAGGGGAATGCAAAAATGAGTTCATTTTACGCGCCAGTGGGATTGACCCAGCGCATAACGAAAAGGAATAAAACACATGTATGTTCTCCATCTTCTCAGCTCTTCTCCCTCCAGCATGTACAGACACCCAGTCACTCACACATATTCACTCAGACATGGAGATAAAACATAGAGCCCTCTCTGCACACACACACACATCGGCGCAGTCCCCTGTTTGGCCCATTACAATTTCTGCTTGTAACACATAAACTGTCTTTTCAAAATATTCTTTTTTTAAAGGAAAAACCATCTTCAATAAGATTTTTTAACATTAAAATATTCGTTTTGATAATTGGTGTTACTGTTTGTTGCAGAACTTGAATGCTGACAGGGTCTGCTAGATCTTATCTACAGCAAACCCTTTGCATTATGTGACGAGGGAGAAAAATGATGAGCAGTGGTGCCACTGCGACTAAAAAGAGAAACGCTCGCCACCCACAGAAACTCAAACGGAGAGGATGTCCTGGCTGCACCGTTTGATTGACGGCTGATCTGGGAGAGACTCAGCACCGAGACGCCGCGTCGACGCTCCGAAGGACCGCAAATGAGTAGAGAAATGAATAATGATCCCACAGATTACAGCTCATGGTTATGCACAGAACGTCCTCTGTCTCACTGATGCATTTTGATTAGCAGATTATTGAGGTTGAATATATTCTGACGTCGGTATGCGAAAACGCTTCGCTGCTTTCCAATATTCGCTACAAACAGTCTGGATGTTTAACCGTTGGACTGAAGTCAGCCCAGTGGTGTCTCAAAAAAGAGACAACATGCACAGACACACAAACACACACACACACACACACACACACAGCGAGACGCTCATTCGCACACTCAGGAAAACCACGCACGTACAACGCTGGCTATCATTTTTTCCACTTTTTTTATTTGCTTTTAATTCTTTTCACATCACCCTGTCAGCTTGAGTGACAGGTGGCAGAACATTTCAGGGTCTGTCTCCTCGGTTCCACGTGAGGCTGTCAGAGTTTGACTGGGATCCACTCAGTCTGCAGCAGAGAGGCGGCTCCCAGGTGGTTTGCTGCTGTCTGCCTGTCTTGAAAGTGCTGTGCGTCTGCAGGGCAAAAAGAGAAAGAGAGAGGATGGTGGTGTCGGTGGTGGTGGTAGAGGGTGGGGGGGGGGGAGTGAGGGGGGGTCCTCACGGACCTCTTCCAGCCCGGCGTCTAAAGGATTTTACACCATTTCATCTAAAAAATGGAAATGTCATGGCTCGGTACATCTCCCCAACAATTGGAATCTGGGCCAGTGGTTTATTTATTTCATTTCTTATCGTTGGTGTGTAAGCAGCACTCTCCTTCATACAAAATTGTTATTGTGACTTTGTCTTTCTTTTTTTCTCTTTCCATCTCTTTGCTCTGTCGCTCCCATAGAAACATCGTAGGGTTCCTGCCAACAGGTTCACACCGATTGGGTCCAGCGGTTCCACTGCGGGATGGAACAGGGCCGAGGGTTAGGAAGGAAGCAAGAGCAAGGAGAGCAAGGAGAGCAAGAGGAGCAGGGGGAGCAAGGAGAGCTGGGGGAGCAAGGAGAGCTTGGGAGCAGGGAGAGCAAAGAGAGCAAGAGGAGCTTGGGGAGCAAGGAGAGCTGGGGAGCAGGGGAAGCAGGCGGAGCAAGGAGAGCAGAGGGAGCACCATGCAGGGCGCCTGGTGGCGTTGTAGGGAAGGAGACGGTAAGGAATTGGATTAGAAAGAGACCCAAGTGGCAAAAGAGAGAAACGTTCTCACTGTTGTGCGTTTAAGCGGGCGGAGAGATTGTGAGGGGAAGATGTGACAGAGAGGCAGAGAGAGAAAAAGGAACAGAGACACTTTGTCCTGGAGGTACGGAAACACGCGTGCAATCGGCGGCGCAATGAGCTCACTTCGCCCCAGTGTTTTAGGTGAGTGGGATGTTTGTGACAGTCACGCATCATGGCAAGTTAAAGGCGTGAAAGAAAAGATGACCCACGATGACAGATGTCTTTTTTTAGTTATTCTCGTCCCAAGAATTGGCGTTGCTCGTGCTGTAACTTGAAGGAGAAATTTCACAGCTTGGGAATATTCTCTTTTATGTGCATTCCAATTTCATACCCGCTGTTGTAGTAATTTTTTTTTTTTTATGTTCTGCCGCTGTATACTTAGCGCTGTACAAGTTTCAAGCAGTCAGTGCGTCTCATGCGGGGGTTGAGCCAGAACATGAAAGAAGAACGCTTCACAAATGTGGCCGCTGTGGCCGCGTTCGATTCATTTGGAACGTGTGCCGCTTCATTGACAAGGACCCCAAACTCCCCGCAGCTTTGAAAAAGCAAACAAAATCATTTTGCCTAAGATCAGCCAAGGTCACACATAACAGGCCGGTCATTGGTTCATCTCCATCACATCCATTATTCCCGCCTACCCTCTGTGGTTCAAGCTCCTGTGTAACACAGTGCTGTCCTAACTCATTAATGCAAAGCCTTTGGGGGCCGTAGAGTGTTGACAGATCCCAAACGGGGTTAAAAACACCTCATCCCTTACCCTGACACGACGCGTACTAATGGTCTTTTTCTCCTGCAAGAGCTGTGATCTCTTTGGGCCGTGTGAGGCTATAATGACCCCCTTCTGCTTGTGTGAAAGCAGCAATTATTCCTTTGATGATTATTGATTTCCTACAGTTTGTCCTGTGCAATAATCTACAGGTGTCTCCTTGTGGATAAGTGAGAGCCGGGACTTAAACAGGATGGTAAAAGATGCAGCAGCGGAGGCTCGCCAAAGAGGCCCGGCTCACAGTTCTGACGATAGATTGTCTTCGCAGGTATTTCATTGATCGGCACACAGACCTGGAGAGGCAGTTCAACATCAACGTGGACGACGGGAAGATCACGCTGGCCAAACCGCTGGACCGGGAGACGGACATGTGGCACAACATCACGGTGACCGCCACCGAAGTCAGTAAGTGACCTCTGCTGACTGCGCCCTTCCCGCTCCCCCGCGGTGAGCGCGGCTCATTGGGAATCGTGATTTCCTGGTTTTGAAAAGCGTAGTGCCATTGGACATTCATTAGCGTGCACATTGTCTTTTAGACGTGGGAAGTGCAGCTGGTCACGTACAATGTCTCTGACTTCTGAACGAATTTGCGGGTTGCGCGTCAAAAGAGTCGCTGACCTGCTACCCACAATTCTCTGTTCGACAGAATGGCGCTTTGTAAAGCGGCCCTTGTAATCGCTCCCCGAGTGGCACAAATAATTAGCTCTGAAATCCACAGAGGCATTATCTACGTTCATTTGCTGAGTTTTGATTGAATTAAACAGCTCAGTAGTCAATTTGTGGAAGTGCGAGGACATTAAGACGTATCAAATAAACAGTTTTAAAGACATGCTCCAGAGTGGATTGCTCCAACGCCAGCATCCATTACAGATTAAAGAACATCTGCGAAGCAGCCAAACTCACTGACTACGTAAAAATGTTGCAAACAGCTCCAACCATATGTACGGCTCTATTTGCATACAGATTGTTTCAGGGGGTCTGTATGTTGTGATAAAGCTTAATGTACCCCTTAAAGCTATTGGAATAGAAATGTACACAGCTTGTAAATTGTATTTTTCTTCTTCTCTCCGTCTCGCTCTCCTTCTCCCGCCGTCTCTCATCTTCCGTCCGTCCCTTTCTTCCCCTAATCAAAGGAAACGCACATTAATTGTCGCAGTAAACGAAAGCCTAAGCGCTGTCACAACGTTTGGCGGCCCGGCAGCCCGGTGGAGGAATCATTTTATAAGCCTCGTCATTTTACGCACCCATACGTTCACAGTGTGCTTATGCCTGCCGGGAGAGTAACTGGCTTGAGATCACCTAATAGGAATTTGCCAAAATAAATCAGGCAGTTTTGCTCCTCTTCACGGATTGCAGGGAAGCCGATGTCTGCTCTGGTGTGAAGAGGAATAGCGATGTTCTATCCTGATGCCATTTGCCACCCAAACGGAGGCGCGTTCCGCCGCCTCGCACCAGTTGACATCTGACTAATCAGAGTGTATTCCCTGTCTGCTGCTGGGGGGAAAGTCACTTTTGAAGGGGGGCAGGGGGAGCCTGTGTACCTCTCTCCCTTTGCCTTAATCCATCTATCACTGTCTATCAGACTGTCAATTTCCTCTCCCCACTGCTCACTTCTTAAACTCATTTCTCAACCCGTCAAAGTGTGTAGGGTGCATTTGAGATTTGAATAAAGAAAAGGCAAACCCACCGTTTTTATTACTTTAAAAGTGCCAAATAAAGTGAACTATTTGACTTTTGAAAGAAGAGACGCGTGTACGAAAGTTTCATTCAGAGGCAATAAGTAGCATAGTTCAGATATTTGGGCACATGCACAGCCATGAATATTCCTGGTTTATCAAATAGTCTGGTATGACAAGGAGCGTACTGTGTGAAAGCTAATGTTAGCATACCTTACATTCATTCTATCTTAATGTTTTTTGATGACTTTCATCACCTGTACTCATTGTACACTACATTTGACTTTTTTCCTTAAAAACATTGTTATGTGTATCAAGCAATTGGCAGATAATCTTGGAAAAATGAGTGAAACTCAGTTACAGCTTACAGTTACATACAGTTCCTATGATTGAAAAGGCCCTATGATTCAATGACAAAATCTCCAAGGCCCTTCACGTATAATTGGTCCAATAAGGTGACAGTTAATGCTAAAAGATTAAATGAATCAATAGCATAGAAAACAAAAATACACCGGTGTCATTGGACCCATTGACACTGGGGCCCCATTAATACGTAATTGGTTTAAAAGTTGGCATTTGCACTACTGGTTAATAAATACAACCGCTGATGGGGACACTCAAAAGGGACTGTCAATTAACACTGATGAATAATTCCAATCAAAATCTAATCTAATTAAACAGCATTTTTATTGTCTCTGTAAACTTCAGTTGCCAATGACTCATTAATATGCATGTTTTAACCCTCATGTTTTAAACATTACAGTGTACAGGGGATTTTGAAAAGCACTTTGAATAGGATTTCTTTTTTTTCTCTGTTGCCTTGAATACTGTTTTGCACCGCTGATACCAGCTGAAATGTAGATTGATGTGGCTTATCATCCGTCCTCCCATCAGCTCAGGAAATGAAGGGTGAAATAAAGATTGAAATAAAGGAAATTAAAACTAGGTCACAACATTTACCTGGGATTTTATGTGTAACCTTGTTATTTTGTAAAGTTTATATTTAGCATGTTTTTATGATCTCTCTCTCTCTCTCTCTCTCTCTCTCTCTCTCTCTCTCTCTCTCTCTCTCACTCTCTCTACTATTCATCTACTTCACACCAGGAAACCACAGTCAGATATCAAGAGCAATTGTGGCCATCAGAGTGATGGACATTAATGACAATGCCCCTGAATTTGCCACTGAATACGAGGCTTTCCTGTGTGAAAATGGAAAACCTGGACAGGTAAGGAAAGACTTTCATTTCATTCATCAAACCAATGACATAGATATTTCTCTCTCTATCCCTTTCTTCCTGTATCTCACTCCTCCCCTGTAATGATTGTCCACAGTGAATTATGGCTTACTTATTTCACTGGGAAACCACAGAGGTGGGAGTAAAACACCCCCACACACAAACACACCCTGCAACAGTCCCTCCTTGACAGCAAATGGGAAATGAGAGCAGTCATGATTGATCCGAATGGATCATAATTCAATATGCCTTTCATGTCCACCTCCAGATGGCTCAATGCCTCCCCCAGCCAACATTTCTGGACAAGTACTTAGTATTCTCCTTCTCATCAATCGACCTCATTCAGGAGGCCTGTGTTTGTACAATCGGAAGCACTATTGAAAGGAGCTACAAAAAAAAAAGGGAAACCGTCCTGCAGGGCCAGAATTCTAATTTCCAATCAATCATAGAGACGTAGTGCATGATAAGACCTATGATGACAGATTAACAGATAGAGCCAGCAGGCTGAAAGTGCGCCAGACTAGACAGGACCCCATTGATAATAATCTCAAACTCTAGGAATGAATAGGGCATATATTTCATCAGTCGTGATCCAGCCAGTATTAGACTGAGGCAATCTGCGGCAGGAAAAACTGAGTAATGAATAGGCGGCCTCCTGTAATGACTTTGAGCCCTCCTCTGTATATCTTGTCGCATCTCAATGCAGGTGATCCAGACTGTCAGCGCGGTGGACAAAGACGACCCAATCCAGGGCCACTACTTTGACTACCGTCTGGTCCCGGAGATGCTCAACAACCCCAATTTCACCATCAAGAACAACCAACGTGACCAAATTCTGTCAATTTGTCCAATGCCTTTACAGTTCCATCTCCAACCGGCCCGTGTTAGCCGTGCTTGAGACGCAATCTGGTGCTTCAGTTTAGATCACAATTAGCAGATGTGGAATTGTGTGGACATTTTTTACTTCCCAGAGTTTAGAGGGAAGCTAAATGAATGGGATCCAAATGGCTTTTCCCCGGTAGTCTTGTAGCTCAGTGTACGGTGACGTCCTAGGAGCCGGGTTGCAGCACGGCAGATGGTGCCGAATTTATTTTCTAAATACTCAAATTGGTTTATTTACCCGTTTGTCTTCATTCCCCTTCTCCTGCCTCTCCTCCACAACCGGCTCGGAACAGGCTGTGTTCATGATGACATCGTGTAATGTTTTCAGCTTGGGGCAGATCATCTTCGTATGGCAATAGCCTTCTGTTTCTGACTGAGACTGCAGGCTAATTTACTGCATGAGTCCGTAAAAATCAGGTCATCAAATGGACTAGCCAGTCTTTTGACCAATGTACGAAAAGCTTTTAATTGTAAAATAGGTACAAAAGCAGGCAGGTCATTAAATAATCACAGGCAGTGGCACAGTAACCAAAGGAACACTTGTTTGATTTTGTTCTGTCACACACACACACAAGTAGAAAGTAGAAAGTTAAATGTAAATGGGAGTTTAGCAGGCACAGGCTTTCTCTAAGGTACTCAGTATTAACAGCGGATCAACCTAAAAGCGCATTAAACGTGCACGTTCCTGAACCTTGCCCCTTTGTCAAGAAGAGATTTAATAGTTTCTTAAGATGATTCTAAAAGATAAACCCGCCACTGGAAAATGTTTCACACACACAAAAAAACGCCATAATCTTTTCATCATCTGCCTGAAACCACAGTAAATATATTCCGTGGTTCAGCTCTCAATGCACACAACGGCGAACACAGGTCCATGGCATTGCTAATTCCAACAGAAAAAAGAATGCTCCTTTGCACCGTGTCCCCCAGGACCTCATGGACTATTTCTATACGAATCGGCAGCTGTGAGAGACACTTCAGCGTAAAGGGTCATGTTCCCGTGAGCCTCGGTGGCTTTCTTTTGTTTATGATGATTAGTGTAATACCAGGGGCTGCACAGTGAAGAGGTTACGGGCCGCCCACACGGAGGAAGATGGCTGAGCTTCCCACCGGCTGCACACAAGATATCGAGCACCCTGACGAGGCTGCGTTCAGCAGGCGAGCTCGCAGTAGAGCAGAGCGGGCCAGTGATCGAGACAACAGGCTGTACTCGCTGCCAACAATGAAGTTGTGCTGAGCTGTTATTCAGGTCTTCGGAAGACCGACAAAATGCAGACGCGTCCTAATCTGGTCTGGTGACCAGAACCCTGTGCTGGCTTATGTTGGCAAACTCAACAAACAAAGAGGGACACAGCCGTCAGTCAGTTCAGTGACTTTATCACTGTCTTGTCTACCAAGGACAACGTGTCAGCCTTTAGCATTCGTTCGTACCTACAATTTCTTTGCCCGTATTTCAGGTTTGACTGAAATATCTCTTCTACAGCATTTACTTTGATTGGTACCTAAAGGGGGAAGAAAAAAACACTTTCCTTTTTCCAATCAGTTGGTACAGAAAAATATTTTGATGATTGTGGTTCAAATAATCTTAAAAGACTTAAAAGGAAGGGCAGAAAGATTCTCATAGGGTTGGTGACCCTTCTTCTGTCACTGTCGTTATTTGGAAACTTCCTACATATTAAGTTATTAATAGCAAGAGAATGTATTCTGCTATTGGTACGTGGATGATTAATATTTGAAATGTCCACCATTTTTCTTTTTCATCTGAATCCATCAGTCGCTAGATGAAAGACATTTAATGTGCCCTAATATAAAAAAGTAAGAAGGGGTTATCAGTACAACGGTTTTTCTTTGAGTTGCAGATTTTATTTCTTGAAAAAAGTGACGGGAATGAAAGGTTTGATTCTATTTTTAACATCAATAGTCACCAAGAAAATGAAAATGACCTGCTCAAAAGGACAAGCCCCAATGGTTGTTATCCGGGATAGTAGAGAGGTTTGTGCTCTGCATTGCTGAATGATCCGAATGAAACAGGACACGTTTGGTGCTCGCAAAGCAGAGCGTAACACTTTGTGGCAGCACTCGTATGAAAATAAATCTGAGCATATGCTCACATGAATTACAGATCGTGGAAAGTAAATACTTCCATCATGTAGCATCGCATCCTTTGATTAAGTTTGTTCTGTCAGCGCGGCCCGTCTCTCGATGGCACCGGATCCCCTCCCTGCTCGGTGCACCCTCAAGCAGAGGCAAAGGTTAGACCATTGGGAGTCTTGTACGTTTTCCATGAGATCAGCGGGGGTGGATTCTAATGTGGATGCAAGTGTTTGATAATGTGAGCAGGGTAAGGAGAGCCAGCTAATGAGCAGACAGCTTCACAGAAGTGTCATCAAAGAGCAGCTGGCACCTTTCTGGGTCGACATGTGCCATCTTCTAAGCCTGGGTCGCCTGCCGCGGTCCCTTCATTTCTTCAGCTTTTCAAAGGGCGGGGGAGCAGAGGGAGCGGTCGATTCCAGGAATTCCTTTCCAGATTTTACCCCGGAATTCCCAAATTGGAGTATCAAGAAAAAAAAAGGGGAAGGGGGTGAGAATCCAGCTACGGCACAGGAATGTAAGAATGCCACTTTACCTCTCTCCCTCTCTCCAAATTGGAGTATCAAGAAAAAAAAAGGGGAAGGGGGTGAGAATCCAGCTACGGCACAGGAATGTAAGAATGCCACTTTACCTCTCTCCCTCTCTCTCTCTCACAGACAATTCAATCAGTGTTTTGGCCAAGCACGATACCTTCCGGCGACAGAAGCAGGAGATGTACTTCCTGCCAATCATTGTGACGGACAACGGCAACCCGCCCATGAGCAGCACCAACACCTTGACCATCCGAGTGTGCGGGTGCAGTAAGGACGGCATCGTCCAGTCCTGCAACGTAGAGGCTTACGTCTTACCCATCGGTCTTAGCATGGGGGCTCTCATCGCCATCCTGGCCTGCATTATACTGCTGTTAGGTGAGGTATTTCTTTGTTGCGGTGTAATATCGGTCAATTGGTTTGACAGATGTACATTAACTCTTTCGTTATGTCACCTCAACGGAGGACGTGCTTCCTTTTGTCAAAAACTTGACCTAGACTTCTTCTTCTTTCTACCTTTTTTCTTTCCATCTGTCTTTCTGACAGTAATAGTAGTGCTTTTTGTGACCCTGAGGAGACACAAGAATGAGCCTCTGATTATTAAGGATGACGAGGATGTCAGGGAGAACATTATCCGTTACGATGACGAAGGAGGTGGCGAGGAGGACACGGAGGCCTTCGACATCGCCACGCTGCAGAACCCGGACGGCATCAACGGCTACCTCCCGCGCAAGGACATCAAGCCCGACTTGCAGTTCATGCCCCGTGCAGGCCAGCACTCGGGCCCGAACGGCGTGGACGTGGACGAATTCATCAACGTGCGGCTCCACGAGGCCGACAACGATCCCACGGCTCCGCCTTATGACTCCATCCAGATCTACGGATACGAGGGCCGGGGATCCATTGCCGGCTCCCTCAGCTCACTGGAGACGGCGTCGTCGGACTCGGACCAGAACTATGACTATCTCAGGGAGTGGGGCCCGCGCTTCAGAAGACTTGGGGAGCTCTACTCTGTGGGCGAGAGCGACCGCGAGACCTGACCTTTGGTTTGTTAGACAAAAAGACCTTTCTGATTTCTTTTACGTCCACATACTTGTGTATCAAATGCTAGGGGGTTTGCTGGCTTTTAGAAACAGGTGTTTGAAAAAAAAAAAAAATCACCTTTTTGTATTCTTGTTAGAGTAAGGTATAGCAATCGCCATCCACTACGTCGAGCGCATTGTAATTGTTGAGCCGAACAATGTCTTTCCTAGGAGATCTATGATTCTTGTGGAGTGTATCTTAGATTTCATTGTGGAGTGTCTAGCAGTGTTTTGGGTGTTAGTCATTTGCTGTGACTGCCGGTCGAGGAAAAACCCCGGGAGATCGCTGGTGGTTGCCCGATGAAAGGAACTCACGGATAACGCCGGGTTCTCTGAAGCTTGAGCAGACACTCCATGCTCCCTGGACAGCAAGCTGGACCTCAGGAGCTGCAGAGGGACACGTGTTTCACGTCTCCCTAAGCCACCCAGCCGATCGGTGTTGTGAGACGAAATGACAATGAAAAAGCAATATATGGTCTACATTAAAATGATGAATGTATGTGTGATTTGAAAAAAAAAAATGAAAAAAGAAAAGCAAAAAGACAAACCAGTATTGGCTTTAGGTGAATTTGTTAGCATTTGATATGTTCTCTGGTTGCCACCTTTGTAAACTATAAAGGCCAGAGAGGCTTGCTTTATACAACTCTTTGTATTTACACGCTACACGGTGTGGGTTGCAAGTGTTACTAGCCTATAAAAGACTGACGTGAAGACAAAAAAGAGAAATGTAGAAACTCTGAGGCCTTCTTTTTACAGAAGCAACGTTAAATACAATTGTAATCTACTGAGTTTTTTTTTGGTGATGTGTTAATTCTTCATTATCGTTGTATGAAGTTTTTGTATTTCTGTTCTTAAATCTTTTAATTTGTTTTACCCTGTGCTGACAATTTGAAGTGAATGTGTTTCGATAATTTCACATTCAGCTGTTTTTTCAACCACTTGAACACTATTTCACAGCAGCCAGACCACGTCATCTATTGCGGTTGAAACTATAGACTAGATAAGCAAGCAGAATAGAGCTCTAACTAAACGCAACTATGGGGAAAATTGAATTAATTGGGACTGCAGGAATGGGACCTTTCTGACACATGCTGATTCTGTGTAAAATATATCTCGCAATATATCCTGAGGTACAGCCAGTGAGCGTCTGAGCACAATAGTCCAATTGATACCTGAGTATTCGACTCTCGACAGACATCAAATCTCATTTAGGATACGCAGATTGCATCACCGAGGAAAAATAAAGGACACAAATCCAGACCATGTGCATATTGTGCTTACACTGTATGATATCAATAATAAAAGACTTGTTCTGTACATAGAGTTACTGCTAACGTCATTAGCTTTCAATGAGGTGGTAGATTTGTCTCTGCACGTTAGCTCTTGCACATAATGGGAATTTCAATGGCACTACAGCTGCGTGCATACTCAGTTTGTACTGATACAGTATTATGGCAGTTCTCAGTAGACTAAACAATATATATGGAATAGTCCTACACGCAGATCATATTTTGTACTGTGCTTTAATGCTTATAAATGTGTATGTTCAATTATTTACTCCCTGTACTGTAATCTAAGATACCCTGTATTGTTTCCTACTTTGTGAAATATATTTTTATAAATATCGCTGGATGTGTGTGTTTTTCTTAAAACAGTTGTCAAGTTGCGCACAATCAAAAGTCGCCGAGTGAAGAGGAACTAAAAAAGGATCCTATAGATTGCATTATGGGTGATGTAGGATGAAGTGATTTGGAAACTTGTCTCATTGGGTCCGAACATCAAGTGTTTTGATTTGTGTGTCCATTGTTTTGTACTACACTACTGTAAATTTCCCAAGTATCCCTTTAAAGAGCAGGGGGTTCACTCTGCAAAAAATCTTTGGGGGCCCAGCCCAAAATTCTTTTGATTTTTACCCAATGATCGCATTTGAGTTATTTCAAGTTATTAAGATGCATATGAGACATTGTGCTCTCTCAAAGTGTCTGGCTGAGTGTGTTGGCTTTCATTTGCAACATGGACTCAAAATAAAATTAAGAAAAATAGTGCAATCTGACTTCTCATTCAACTGATCATCATTTCTTAATATTAATGAAGCATGATTCATTCTATTTTTCCAGTTCTTAGTTCAAAATCAAAAGATGACCCACTCTGGTCTCATGACTTTGTCTTGTTCTTTTGATTTTGGAAAAAACTGTTTCTTTGAGAGGCTCCTCTTCTTCAGCTCACCACTGCCACACTAATATACAACCAAATGACTCATGAAAATATTTGATAAATTGATGTCTAGCATAGATGTAGATAAATAGATTTATGTATACTTGATTGATTCCCAGAGGGAAATTTGTGTGTAGCAGCAGCAGCAGGTAAGGTTACACAGTAAATATAAAATAAAAAAAAAGCTCAATATATAAATTACAATAAAAAAACAGCAGAACGTGTTAATATACATGTATTAAATAGAAAATAAAAACACATTACGGGTATTTATAGTGTATTTATTGAAATGGGAACGTAATAGAAGCATGTGCAGTGGAGTCGAATAGTTCTAGGCATAAAACTGAGCCAGAACCAACTTCGAACACGAAAATTCTCTACTCATCACGAACAAATATAACGAGCAACCACAGGCTGAGATTGGAGAGAATCCTGAAATCCCGCCGTATCTGGCCTGTATCTACGTAACACTTTACATACGTACTGTCCACACACTGGGCTATCAGGTAGATGTGTTGTTACCATAGTATCACCATCTTTTATAGGGATTGATGCCCGGCAAGACATTTTTTTTCAGGCGATTCCGAAAATTTTTATTACGCATATGCCATTTTCAAGCAAGGGGCTTGAAAAAAAAAAGGATAGCGCTCCAAGGGGCAGAGTAGCGGTGCCGGGGTTGTTGTGGTTAACTTGCGTGAAAACCCACAATATCCGATATTACAAACCCAGACAGGTACAGAAATGATTTATAAAGAGTATTCCAAAATTCAAATCAATTCTTTTTGTAGAGCCCAATTATTTCAATAGTTTTACAATCTGCACACATGCGACATCCTCTGTTTCATCGGTAAAGAAACCTAACCCCGCCGCGCCCCCCCGAAAAACAGGTTTTACTGGGAGAACTCAGACGGACCAGACCGGAGCGAGCTACACAACACAGAGGCAGCGCTACAATCTGGCCAAGGGTGGAGGTGTAAACATATTGTTGAGTAGATGGAAGGCAGCTAGAGTGGATGAACCCAAATCAAGGGGGAGACCAGGTCGGGGGCCCCCCTCCTTTCCCCCAATGCCAGGCACACACACACAAAAAGACACGGGAAAAAACAGAGATTAGGGTGACAATAGTGGGATACTATTCATTGAAAAAGATTGCAGTGGTCACTGAGTCAATGTTTATGACTTTCCTGATCCAAACATTTACGATCAATGCAAATGTATATAATACAAACTAGATGTGATTATTTCCAAAAATCTATAGAATATGGTTTAGTCTTTAGACGTTTAGCATTAAAACGTCATGTGTGTCTGTTGTCTCTTGTCCCTTGTCACGTCATTGTATGTCTTACCAAGTATCTTGAATGTTTTGCCATGTGGTTCCCGTACCTGTGAGTTCCTGGTCCCCGTACCTGTCTGCGTTTTTTTCCCCTCGCCATTTTTGAGTTTGATTATTAAAGTACTTTATTTGTTTGGAGCTCGGCGTTTGGGTCCTCCTCCTGCTCCGTCACAGCCACGCGATACTATAATTACAACTTTGGTCTGAAACTGCTCCACTAAACAGCCGAGAAATAGGAAAACACGCAAATAGAAATAGGATAAAAGTCCCTGTTGAATCTCCATCACCTTCCCCTTGGCTTCAAAAAGGCTCTGATGTTGAAGAACCCTGAAAAGTGGATGCTTATACAGAAAATGTCCGATCTCAAGAGGGTGCTTCATCTGTTTGACATTATGGATTTGTGACAATTAAACTTTTAGAGCGATGATGATGATGCATGATTATGAACCAGACAAACAAGCACGGTAAACGTGCTATATATGCCTGCAAGATTATTTGTCATTTTTCAAGACAGTGTATATGATTCTAACGTTGAGATGATTAGATCAATGCAACCTTATCTGTTGACTATCTCTATCAGTTGTATCAAAGGGGAAATATAAGACATGGACACCATTGTGTGTAAATCCTGTTCCTGCTGATTCCATCTCTAGGAGATAAAAATGTTTCCACGGGAAAGGTCTTCATTGTTTTAATTAGTCTGCAATGTAAATTGTGGTGTTGTGTTACATAAATACTCTGCGTATGTATTACTTTTTTTGATGAGCAAAGAGATTACGCATTTTTTTTAAATCTTAGTTCCTTTTTCAGTTATTTATTTTTGAACGTAGTCTGCTCTTTGTTAATCTTGTTGAAAGATTAGACTTCTGTTCAGTTTCATCTGATAGTGAGGTTTTTCATAAATGACAAAGGCGTTTGATCGTATCAATTACTGGCTGTGCCTCACAGAAGACAAAGAAACACAATCACACAAATCCACTTGCACAAAACACCTATATATAGAGATGGAACACACACACACATAATAGAGACAGGGATTGCTCTGATTAATAAAGCCCCTACAATCAAACAACATGAGCGCTACTAAAAAGATGAATTACAATTGATTTGAAAGATCAGAAATATCACTTGTCTCATCATCTGATTCCACATTGCGACATACCTTCAACAAACTTGGTTCTGGTGGTTGAGATGCTTTTTTGGAAGTGGGCGCCGCTATCTTCATGTGCCCGACTCATTGGTCAAGAAAATATATAAAATAAAAATATAAGTGAGATACAAAAATCCGCCATGGAACACATTTTACAAACTGACGTCTCCTGCTAAATGATAGCACAAATTGTTTTCCGGAATATTCCGCCCCCGGCAGCTCAGCAGGCTCATTTGTAGTTAATCTTCATGTGTCCTACGGCTGTGTATGGCTGCAAGTCTGACAGAGGTCGCACGACTAAACAGTAAATCAAATTATCTTTCCCCTTTTGTCACGTGTGGACGTGTCCCTCGGGTGACAACCTTGCGCTTGTTGTTCCCCACTGTTATGTGTCAGATTTTATAAGGCAGGCCTGTGGCGCCGGGTTGCATGGCGTCAAAACTGTAATTGCCGTTGCCTAGCAGCGATGGGCAATTACAAAACGAACTTTTGTGCATACAAATTTGAGTTGTGAATACCATGGCTTGCTATGACACCCCCCCCCCCTTCTGTTGTTTTGTCCCGCTTCTGACTCCATGGCTGAAAGAACTCCTTCAGGGAGCTTCAGGGGGAAAATGGTACCACTCTCTTCACTGCACGTGTAGTCAGACGCCTTCAAGCTCCCATCAAGCACTGAGCAGATGACACATGACAGAAAAAGCAGATTTTGCCAAAAGCTGGAGAAACCAACCAGCCCTATAGTGCTGCAAATCTAACAGGCCTCAGGTTTGCTGTGACTAGAGAAGTAATTCGATTAAACACTTAATAAATTAGCAATACACCCCATTCATGCACAATATCGGAAGAAAAAGATCTCAAGATCTCATCATTATTTGACAATATGTCAACAAAAAGTCCGGACAAGCTAGGGTATCAGGAAAGGGTTCTATGAACAGCTAATATGACAAGCAAAGACCCGGTGTAAAATGGACTAATGCATGTCCTTCAGATCCTTCTTGGTAAGTGTAAGTAAGTAGGTCACATTTATCTTTTTTCATGATTTTTTGTAAGTACTTTTCCTCACTTATTTCCAGGTGGTTGAAAGTATCGGGTTTTGTTTGGTGTATTATTACTATGACCGAGTAATAGATATGTGTGAGAGCCGCTTGCAGTAGCTGTCCAGGGTGCTGATCATGCAAGCTTCACAATGCCGCTGTTTCCATTTTTTTGTAAACTAATAACTAATAACTGACTACTGGCCTCCAACTGTTGAATTGTAACCTTTTGTGTACCTAGCCATTAGTAGATATTAGAAAATGTATCATTATCCACTGATCTACATTTTCATTGGTCTTGTGGTATTACTGAAAAGACTCTTGTGGTACATTGTGTCAATGAGAAGCTCTGGGGAGCTGTGAATTTTTATTTATAACCCCACATTAAGAAGCTGAATGGTTGTAGTTAATCAACAACGGCTGCTTACAAGATATGAAATGGCAATACAGTAGAACAAACTCCATGACTAGATACTACGGAAAGTGATTTGTGGTAAAAGACATTTTTGACGCTGACCGCAAAACAAAATCCCATGTTTTCTTATTGACTTATTGTTTTCTTAAGTGTATTAAAAAATGTCCCACTTTGATGTTGTAGAATTGGGGAAAAATATTGTATTTATTGATACATGTATAATTTAAGTCATATTGCCATTCAAAAAAGGCTTTGAATTAGTTAAAACTAGTTCATAGCCTCGACAAATGGAATGGACTGTACTTGTATAGCACTTTTCTAGTCTTCTGACCACTCAAAGCGCTTTAACACTACATGAGATCATTCACCCATTCAAAACCATTCATACACTGATGACAGGAGAACCACACACAGTGACACCTGCCATCAGTAACTAATATTCATACACTGTAGTCGCAGCTACAGGAGCAATGTTGGGTTAAGTGTCTTGCCCAAGGACGCATGGACATGCGGGTTAGCAGAGCCTGGGATCGAACCGACAACCCTCTGATTGGAGGACGACTGTGCTCCCCACTCACCCACAGTCGCCCGACAAACACATCTGTACAACTGAATATAAGAAAAAAAAATCCCTGTGCGATTTCTCTTCGACAAATAGTTGTCTTACCTTTCCTCTCGATAACAAAGTCCTGAGAGAATTCACAGATAAACACATTTCTATATTATATAAATTTATTCCCTCATTATGATTGAACTTATTCAGGCAGAATAACCTTAACTGTAACTTTTTAATTAAGTTCCATCAAACAGTGTTTGCATGTCTAATTTAGTCCACTTTGATCTTGTGTGAGGTTGTTGCGAGAAATGTTTCACAACATCACTGCAAAAAGAAATCAAAGTAAGCAATATGATCAGGTGCAGCTATATGTAGTGGAATAAATGGACCTGACTAAACAAAGGATAATGAAAATCATCAAAGGCGGGCTATCTCAGAAGTTTTTTCCTGGATGAATGTTCTACAGTGGAAAACATGACAGTAATGGTCCAACCAATCTTGTTTTCCCACAATTGGTCACAGAACCGCCGATCCACGCAAACACCATATGGTTGTTGCGGCTGGTCTAATTCATTCTGCTGGCAGTTTTCAAAGTTTAGTTGACATGAAAGACTATGTGGCCAAAGCTAATGCAGCAAACTTTGACATCCAGTTAAGTAGAAGTTAAACTTTTCCTCTTTCACATCCCCCGCATGAACTCCAGCAACCGGTAATTAAGGCGACAACGTGGTCACATTTTCAGAATGTAGAAAAATTAAGCCAGCTGCTGGAAATTCCCCAAAAACGACCCCCAGCATCCTCAGCTGTTAAAAAAAAGATGGACATGCAGGTGGACATTTGCTCCGGTAATGTTGTGGGTTGGGAGTTCCAGATTAAAGGCTGGAAAGGACAAAATCTGTACGCAAATTTAATTTGTTAAAATACAGTTTTTCAGTCACAGCTATATTCTTCCCTTGAAGCAATATTATAATCATTTTGCAAAGAGGGGAAGATAACATGCACATATTCCATTTCTGATTCACGCCAATATGTTTTTGTTTTCCTGCTTTCAGCGGTAGGGACCAGAGCTGTTGTTTTGATTTGGTGGTCGCTGACACGGTGGTCCTAATCATGCACCATGGAGTGTGTAACCCAACCCCTTTAGTAATTAGCATTAATTAGCAACGCTGTTGGTGGATAGCACAGCCAGCAGAATTACCTCATAACTGTCCTGCCGTTTCCACGGTGCCATGACTGCTGGGACCTGAATCACTTCCTGAGATGGCGGATCCCCTCACAGCTGCCAATGGGACGGGGGAAGCTTGGCCCCGTTCCACTCCGAAACCAGCCGCAGGAGCAGAGATTGGGTTTGGATAATCTTTGTTGGACAAGAAGTGCTGTTTTACACCTGGCTACATCCTACAGTTATACATCGTATTGTGAGTACGTAATGCTGTTTGTTTTTGAGCTGAACTCCACAAATTGACAAAAACTAGAATTTCCAATGTACTACTTACTAAATTTGTCAGATAGCGAAGCTCCTCTATGTGTGTCAAGGATCAGGTGAGGAACTCAAGTCGACCAGTTAGACACACAGACACGCTTCCGACTCAGAGCAGGTGCAGACAGATGTGTATGACGGGCAGAGGATCAAGGAGAGTCACGCCCCCACACGGACGCCAACAAGCAGGGGCGTGGGGAGGGTGCTTTTCATCATCCCGACGAGGCAAAGACCCACGTTTAACAAATGAGACACGGTCGCCTCGGAGCTGTCTTCTCAAAGTGAAGTCAATTACATATGAAGCCGGGCACGTGTTTGTGAACTCTGTCAGATGAGCACATCAGTGATTATGCCCACTTTATTTATTTATCCAATGTACAACTTTACTAATTAGACTCATAGGAAACAATGTGAAGACAGCTGCTGTTCACACATGTAAACATAATGTCATGTCATAGTAGTTAAAATGGTTTCTAGCCTGTACGTTCAGTATGAACATATTTAATTCACCTTGAATAACTTAAACTTTTGAATTGTTGTTTGAAGTCTTCGATTTCCAGGTTCTCAGCTCCTCTGAAAGTGGCTCCTCGTCTTATTTAAAGGTGCTGGAAACATAAGAAAACACAACCAAATAAGAGGGAGCAAGATATTATGGTGATGAATAATTGATAAAACATTCAAGTTTCAGCTTGTTTTATGCACACAGTCTTATTTCAAAGTGAGTTTACATATTTTTGCTAACAGAAACTTAGGCTTCATATCAAAACAGGGCTCTACTTGAAGGGAAAATAAAACCGTAGGTAATGACGAGGCAATCATGTAGTAGTAATGATGCCTTCCCCAGTACACCGCAGTGTTACAAACCACTTTACCGGAGGGAACACACACAATAAGTAACTAATCTGTACATAATAAGGGAGTTCATGGTTCATTAGTTATCTGCCATTTAGCCACTGATCCAGTGGTAATGAGGAAAGATTCATTACGGTGTTGGTCATCATGCAGAAACTAACCCCATGATTATTCATTGACATGGTGTGTTTAATGTTTAATCATACCTGCAACAAATGTATTTAAATATATCTAATGTCTAATATAAATATAGGGTTAGTAGAAGTTGTAAAATCTAAATTCTTGATGATTGAGAACTGTGACTCGCGGTGTTCGGAGTGTCTGTTTGCCGCTGAGCCTTTTGCTTTCAGTTCAACTTGCTTATCTGACAGATGGGAGCCGTCTGCTTCGTGGGGCAACATTTCCACATCGAGAAAGTTCAGACAAATCAAAGCAAAGTCAATCAGAGAGGCCTCCTCTGCACGGCAACTGAGGCGATGCTATCTACAGTTAAAGAAAAGCGACAGAACAATAACAACCATCAAAGACTGTCTACATTGATGTGTGCATCCAACAAGGTGTCCATATCCAAGGTTTAAGGAAACGACAAAGTAGGATCATTATTCTATTGTTGGAACTAGTTTTGTGGGAGATGTTTAACTCAAAGCGAACGACAGCTATTGGAACCATTATTTATATTAAACTGCAACGAGGATGCAACTGAACTGAGACCTTTTATTACATGTCATATTGCAGATTGTACCTGCTACACACCAGAATGTCAACTTTGTCATTTAGTGCACTGTGACAGGGTTGTAGCGCAATGTGTTGTCTTAAAAATGCTAGTCCATTCTTTGTGCATATTCCTACTAATGTCTGCCAACTTATTTCAATTGTTCTTAATAAGATGCAGTTGTTATTTAGGTTTGGGTAACAAAACTCTCTCGTCCAATCAAAAGACATGTAAGATTGTATCTTTCCACAATATTATCCTCCGACACTTGTGTTTCAAGCACATCAACTAGCGGGTTGCGAGCTCTTGTCGAGATGCCGTCTCTGTAGGCCATCACCTTTGATCATGAGATGCATATTTCATGACCAATGTAATGTCAATGAGTCCCGCTCTAATCCACCTCGGAGCCGTGGGGAGCCCACCCAATGATAAGCGTGAGTGAACTCAAACACGCTGAGATAAATATTGTTTTTTACGAGAAATGAGAGAGATTGAAGCGGCGGGGCCGAGGGATATGAAGTTGGCGGGGGGTGAGATACGGGGGAGGGATATCCAAGAAAGGGAGTATTTGAAGAAGGAGCGAGTGAGACGTACACGGAGCTGAGAGCTAGTGAGGGAAGAAAAAGACCAGGGCTTTGTTCACGGGCCAAATGTGAGGAAAGCCTGAGTGGTGGTTTGGCCTTCCTATGGTGATCCTGGCTGCTTAAAGTATTCAGGTCAACAGCAAACTGTCTCATTATTGACTCATTGAAATCAATTTGTTTCTTCGGATTAATGAAACAAAGTCAAACTTGTGTTATATGCATGTTTAAACCATTACACGATTCCCTTTCTTCACAATACAGCCACTGGGAGGCAGATGAAGAGACACCCCGGTGGGCTGCCAGATAGTTCACACCTACCGCTCAGCGGACCAGCAGGGGGGCACTGGAGATTCCGTATTAGAGTCATTCAGGAAGACAGAACACATGAGGCTTGTATTAATTTGCCAGCTCCTCCCCCGAACAGTACAGAAGGAGCACTTGAGTCCCGCATTCCCATGGAAATACGTTTGATTCTCGGAAGCTTTTGATTCAGATGACTTTCAGCCTCCAGCCCACCGCTCAGTGATGTGACACCGGATAAATGATTACGGGGTCCTCCATCCCCGCCGGGAGTAAAGGGAAGAGGTTATGTGTTAATACAGGAAGGGAGGTTGTATTTTATGTCCAATGATTAGCCTTCTTAGACCTAATTACGTCCCCGGGGACAACAGCCCTCCTCTCCTCCTCTTTGCTCAAAAGCCTATTTCTTACCTCCCCCTTTACTTACCTTTCCCACCCCCAGCTCTTTCTCTCTCTCTCTCTCTCGCTCTCTCTCAGGTAACAGACACTTGAGATTCCCTTTTCTTTCAACATGACCAGCATGCATTCACAGACCCATTTATTCCACCCCAGTAACCAGAGTCAGCCTGAGCAAGCTACAGTGGAGGGAGCGAGCAGGATAAATAAATATGAGCAGACAAGCAGGTGAAAGCGAAATGAACACTGCTGTTTTTTGGGAGCAATAACGATGAAGGAAAGAAAAAACGGGAAAGAGGGAGAGAAATGATTTCCACTACACTGAAACCCTCCTCTCTTGATTGTGCATCAATCCCTGGCTATCTCTCAGCCGCAGATGGTAGTGGAGGGAACCCGATTCCACCTGAAATGTGAATAAAACATGCTCTTTGCTTTACAGTTCAAGGCTGCCGTAAAAGGCACACAGGGTCCTCTAAACTCCTAGAAGAACGGCTCACACTCAACAGATGCCAATTTGGCATGCTGTTATGAGTAATGTCAGTGTGTGATGATCTTCAAGAATAAGCACGACAACGTTCAGGTGAAAAAGTGGGTTCTTGTCAAAAACATGATCTACTTTTGTAGATGGTTTCGTAGGAAGTTTTTCCAAGTTTGTCAGGTTGAAAGAGTTGAGAAGAAGAAGCTGATTTCTATGGAAATACAATGGAACAAGGTTGTATATCAGTAAATATTAGGACATTGTCACGTTTATTTCTTCACAGATTTGATGGAGTCCATTGGATTGTTTTGCATTACCTTTTGTGGGTGAAGCTACAAAAAATGTCCAGTACGAGTACAGCCTGGTTTCTATGAGAAGATCAACATTATGTCTTTAAATTCATATTCTTTCTATATTATGATTGTGGTCGGCTTTCAAACAACATTCTGCTCTTTAATTTTTTGCATGGAATCGATATGACAAAATATGAATAAATAATTGCTCCTCAGAGCGCGTAATATGTTGAATATATACCACAAAACATTTTTTTATGTAAATCACATTATCAGAAACCAGGAAGTATAAAGAGCAGAAAAACCCACAGAGCAGCTTGTAGGCGAGGTGGACGGGTCAAACATTAAACAGACTTTTCATCGAGAAGAGCAATTTTCTTGACCCTTTTCGACTTAATGTTGATATATTTTTGAGTACCTCCCACACCGTATTTTTGTGGACCAAAACAGATTTTCTTTCTTAAACCTAACCAAATTGTTACGTTGGCTTACCCTAAGTAAGTCATGACAGAAGTCCTTTTGGAAATGACTGTATGGATGTTACAAGCGAAATTGCAGGACTGGAAAAATGAAAAAAAAAGATGTGGAATAACATTTTTTGTAACACACCAATGAGGATACATTAATTTGAGAGGTGTAAAACTCTGCTTGCTGTTACAATCTGTGTCCACCATCGTCGCTAAATCAACCTGGGACAAGAGAAGATTGATCATTTCAACTTAAACTGTTTTGTTTAGTTAGTTATTTTGTGGATGTTTCATGAATAAACAAATACAAAACAACACATCAGTATTTATGTAAAACAGTTTTTCCAGATGAAATGTTTTCGACCCGCTTCGTCCTCTTCTGCAGACTCAGCTTCAATTTATTGCTGCACCCCACGGTTACATTTCTTGACAGAAACAGAATAAATGAGACAGAGACTAAAATGTAGGCGGCCAACAAAAACACCACATGTTGTGTTTGGACAGAGCCATCTAACAGAAGAAACAGTCATATATATCTTATACATACATATATATTCAATTCATTTTATTTTATTTTGTATAGCCCAAAAATCGTAAATTACAAATTTTGCCTTTACAGTCTGTACACATGCGACATCCTCTGTCCCAAAACCCTCACATCAGCACAGGAAAAAAGGGAAGAAACCTTGGGGAGAACGACAGAGGAGGATCCCTCTCATGGGATGGACAGACTACAGACTGCAATGGATGTCATGTGTAGAGAAAGATTTACAATACATGCAGCTCCTATAACAGAGATGATTCAAATAATTGCGAGTAGTAAGCCAGCTGTACGGAATGGAGCTATCACATCACATGAATCTTGAAGGTAAAATATAAAAATGTATTCAATTTTATAATTTTTAACGCCTTTTCTTCTTTCAGGTCTTCTTCATTTTGCGTACATATATATCATATATATGTAGGCAGCCCTGGGAGCATGTGGAGCGTGCAAGTACCAGCTGATTACTTAGATGACTGCTAAATGGGCCTTGAGTTGGTGCCCCAGGCTGCCGAGCAGAACCGGAGTCAGCGTCCGCTGATTAACTAAGTGTGTGAAGTGCTTCTGCTTCTGTGGTGTGTTGTTCGCCACCCCCCCCCCCCCTACTTTTTCCTACAAAACAGATTGCGTGCATGCATGTGCATTTGAGAGGCAGAGCCTCCCCTGTGTCATCATGAAATGTAAAAAAAAATGATGATTAGAAAAAATATTAATATATATGTATATATATATATATATATATATATATATATATATATATATATATATATATATATACATACATTGATCTGTGATAGAAGTGTAATTATTAGATTCCAATTAATCCAATCAATGATTGTTGTTCAAATACGGGGAGGCGGCAGCGCAATCCCTCATAAATCCGGTTGAGCTGCTCATGTCTTTGCTCAATTTGAGCTTGTGCAATTAATTTCTCTATATGTAAAAAATGTAATGTATATACACAGTTTTTATCATGTCCTCACATCCCATAGGCAGGCTCCTGTATTTCACGTATGTTAGTCTTGCTAATCTCGTAAAAAATCGCAGTGACTGGCAGCCTCCTTTCCTGCTTTTCACTGCTGCGGGGGTGGAGGCAGAGCCAGTACCTCTGCCTGCCTGAAGGGGGCGCGTGTGAGCACACCGAAATGTCTTGTTGTTTTTCTTCCCGTATTACGGTGCTGGGTTAATGGTCTCAATCTCTAATTTCAAGAATTACTCAAAATTTATTTATTCATCAATATGATTTAAAATTAGTAAACGATGGTCCATTGAGAGTTAAGTATACCTTGAAGCAGAGTAGGCTATAGGGCGTGGCTATAGTGATTGACATTTTGCTGCCGCTAACACAGTCGTGTACGGTGTCTCTACGTCAGTCTTTCACATTGCAAATATGGTAACTTACGTTCAGTGATTATAGATATTAATCAAATGGCGACGGTCTTAGCAAACACTACGTTGACAGTCTATGTTGTTTATGGGTGAATGGCATGTGGTGTTGAAGCAAAAAGAGTACTCTGCGCTATACAAGTTCAAGTCTGTTTACCATCCATTTACCACAACATAATGTGAATGTCAGCCATATCCAATATTTATAGAAACAGCTACTAAATCAACAGTGATTAGAGGGCCACAGGCGGCAGCCCTGTCGTTATGGTCGGGCATCAGTTCTGTGATATGTTCACTTTACCCATTAGCAGAAAACGTAGTGGTTTGATGAACATACCTTATGTTGGGCTGAATCTCAAGGATATATTTAACTTTATTTCATATTTAACATTATTTTAGTGATTATGTAGAGAAATCTATTTTGAAAGCATTAATGGAACTGGTTCAAGATATCCCTATTAACCACTAATGCATCTAGTTGCATCTACTGGTTCTCAGAAGTGATGTTATTTTTCTCTTAGTCATCCTGTGAAGCGCCATATTTAGTCTCAGTGCATGCGCTGATCACGGCATGCTGCCTTTCGTCACCAGTAAGTAGGAGACGGTGAATGATTAACACAAGCTGTGGAACATAGGCAGATCGTGACGCCATGGTGTTTTTCCAAACAGTTTCTGACGCTGGCTTCTTTGGACTCTTATACTACAGATAAATCTGAAATCAATAAAAATTGTAATCCATATAAACCCCCCTAAAATAGTCAGTCCAAGAATACAGTTCCTCACCAGGTTCTGCACCGGTTTGAATAATAAATTCACATGTTGTAAATATTCAGAGAACTCTTGGGAGAGAAACAGACACATTTAATGTGAGTTACCCTCGCATGATCAATATGGCAAAGCTCTGGCCTGGGCTTTAATGATTAGACTGTACTAGTATATTAGCCTGATGCATTATAAATCCAATAACTTTGTCCAATAGCGCTCGCACATTCATATCTGATGGTGACGTAACAGAGATCAAGTCGAGTGTTTAGCTTTCACTTTCACGGCATTGTTAGAAAAAAAAGATCTGCCCACTTTCAGTGTCTTCATGCTCTCTCTCCCTTTCCGCTACCTCTAATTAAATGAGGTGAAACAGCCGTATGTTTCACTTTTATGTGTTTCAATTTTGTCAGTAAGTTCCCCCACAATACACCCATCTGAGTTTCAAATGATAAATGAAAACCCTGCTCTTAGTGAAGTAATTCCATTAAAGGTCTGCATTAAGGAAATAAAGAAAAACCTAGAGAATATAATTCAGTTTTCTGCATTTGGTTTCTCATGGGGACCATAGTGGATGACTCCGTCTATTGGATTTACTAATATTTAAGTGCTTCGTCTTCCCTGAAAACCACATTACTTTTTTTTTTTTTTTTTGCATAAATGAAATATTTGCATAGTCTTTCCTCGAAAATGGATGTTTGTTTTTTAATCATTACTTAGTCCGCCTGCATTAGATATTTGGGGTTTATATGCACAAAAATCAAATTACTGTCCCCAGAAGACCACATGTTTTTTGTACCCAAAGATAACAAAGGTCAAGTTTTGGGAGTTTCACGACTCGAAAAGTAGACAAAGCCCTCAGCGACGGAGGCCACTGTCTGGGTGGAGGTGGGGGTCCTGCTCGTGGCATGTATTTGGCTGCAGCAATGGCAGCCTTAACGGGAATATGGATCGTGGCGTGGGGAGATGTCTCAGCCTTGCTGTGGGATCATTATTCCGATGGACAAAGCAGTTATAAATAGGTCCAATGGAGCTCTGGGCGGCGCACACTTTGTTTTCAGACCACCCCTATTTGTCTTATTGATCTCAATATGTGTGGCCACAACGCAGCTGTTTGAGGAAAAAAGGTGGAAAGGAAGTTTGGTGCTGTTTAACTTCTACACAGGTTTTGAGAACATCAATATTATGTGCAAAATTATTGTGGTTATTATTAATGATGTAAAAGGAGTAGGAGCTGATACTGTATAGTGACAAATTCACAAAGCACTATAACTGTACATTTTTAGTATTTTGTGTCTGCAAAATAAAACTGCAGGCTCAACTTTGTGACAAGCTAAAAACTGCATTTTACACCCAAAGGCTGTTTTACCGAGTGAAGGTCATGTGATTGGCTGAACCGATCTAGTCCTCCTGCTTACGCAGACTACCGGTGGCTATTCTCATAACCCGGGTCTGTGACATGTCAAAAACATATCTGACATTATTTACAATGCAGTTACGCAGTTTTGTCGTGCAACCTTTGCTAGTGCTAGTCTGCACACATTTGTCTACACCAACACTCCCAACTTCTCAAATATGGACGCTTGGTCCCAAAAATGTAAGAATAGTACAATAACATTACTTTCAGGTGTAATTAATACAAGTATACATGTGTTTAATTTAATAAAAGTAGCATAAACCTTGGTGGTATTTGTGACAAATTGACTTCTTATCCCTACCTTCCACGGGTAGGTGCATTTCTGCTGCGCTGCGGGGTTTCAGTGAGGGCTGAAATCACAGATGTGCTCTACAGGGCTCCACATTGTTACACCGGCGTCAGCAACTTTCCCCACCACCTAGCATATGTGGGAACTCAGCTTGGAACGCAACCATGAGCAGGAGCGCAGAGGAAGCTTTGCTGACCCCAGACAAAATCAAATGGAGGGGGGTGAGGGATGAAGTGACGGCTTGAGAAAGGAGGAGCGCTATATGTATGTGTGTGTGTGTGTGTGTAAGGAGTGGAGGCTTCCTTTTTTAGAGGATTAAAATGTGGCCGTAAAACTTTAATGATTCTCTGTCTATTGACAAAACGTCCACGCTACTTACCCACGTTCCACATGTCACACACTGTCAGAGCTGCATACTTGAAAACTACATAAACCTTCAGTGCTTTACAGGAAAATCAAAAAGTCTAAATATGTTGGTCGAACAATGGACTCTCACCAATTTTAACCTCCAGAAAGAGGAAGCAGAATCTTCAGAGGAAGAGAAGACAAAAGGATCTTTTCAGTCACGTCAACATTTTCCTGTCTAAAGGAATACAACTCTCGATTGATTTTTAGAATTCTTTTTTTTGACTAACTTTATCGATTAAAAGTTCAGATTTGAGTTTAGTAGTAGCCAGAAATTGTATAGGTGTTATTGATTTGAAATGGTTATTGATCCGTATTTGTTAAAGTTAGATACTGTGTTATACAGGAGCAGTTTTCCCTGATTCCTTTGTGCCTAACTCAGTAGTGTGTTATAGCCGGTTATTGAGGCTTCTGCTATAATTTGAACCTTCCCTTTTCAATTGAATTTTATTAACAATAGTAGTAATAAATTCAACAATTTAGTTCCCAGCACATGATGGTGCAATGAGTAGGATTGCATATGAAATGTGGCCACTCAGACTCCCCTAACCTCTTATAGGTAGTATCATAGTGTCGGTGGTTCGATCCCCACTGGTCCATGTTCGTGTGTTGTTGGGTAGGACACTGCTCCTCTAGTTTTTGCCAGCTATGTACAAATGACGAGATAAAACCATTTTTAGAATGAACACCTTTTAAAAAAGTCAATCTATGTCTTTTTATACATAGTGGACTTGTCATTTTTGTCCCCATACAACAACTGAACCCATAATCATTCCCAGCTTTTAGAGTGAACTGAGATCAAATAGCTCCCCCAATTAGAGGTAACATAATGATACAAAAAGCCTACCTCCGAATCATTTGAGTCTTTATTTGCATTGCCTAACACTTGCTCTGCCAACCACAGAGACCTTTCCCCTTTGATGAAATGTGTTTTTTTCAGATTGCTTTCTGCCCCCTCTCTCATACCTGCATTAGAAGAGAAATGTGTCCGACCAGACTCCACCTCAGATATTGCCCTTGAGCTTACATCTCTCACAGCAGCCAATCAGAGTCATTTTCATTTTTCATTTCATGTCCGTGGCTCGACTGCGGGCAAGAAATTGTCTTGTGCTCTAATGATGTCCCGAAATGAACCAGTGCATTATGGTTTGTGATAGAAAGGAAAAGGGGGGGGACAAGAGCATGTATGCTGACACAAAAGCATGTGCAGACCACATGAGGGGACAAAGCATGTGCTTTTGTGTACCCTTAAGGGTCTTGGTAAGACTGTGTCTTTCAACATATTGAAAGTGTGTGTCTTTTTGTACCAGTGTGGTGTGTCCGTGTGTGTGTGTGTGTGTGTGTGTGCTGCCTTATGAGTAGGAATATAAAGGAGCAGTGGGGGCAACGGGCTGACCTTTCAGGGGACCTCCCTCACTGGAGCTGTCCTGTAGTGGTATTTACATTACCATTTCAATACACTGCCAGGCCTGGCTGGCAATAAAATATTCAGCTGACCTTTTAGGCAAAAAAACGACTGAGTTAGAGACTGTCATATCATTTAACCTTAATATCGTAGAGTGTAAGTGTGACTGTGTCGCTGTGTGACCCTCATTACCGGCCACACTTTGACAGACTGGTCTGAACTGAAAGGAAGCCTTTGGCTAAAAGGTACTAACCTACTATTTCCACTGAAAGCCATTCCTTCCACCTCTGCCTCTGAACATTCAACCGCCAAATTGAAAACAACCTCAAGTTGTGTCCTGCCCAGGTGAACACTTTATCTTCCAAGCGTACGTGATGGGTCACAGGGTCTTATTTTGTTAAACACACTTGTCATAACCACATCGGAATTCACTTAACATGAAAATACCCTTGAATAAACACAGAGTGCCCGCTGTAGAAACATGCTCAGCACTGAATGATAATTCATCTTTGGTCAACCCGATCTCACAGAAAAACATGAAATGACCACGACCTGTTAACAGAGCACTACATGGTGTCGCCACGAGGGAAACAATACCAATGGGAGGTCAGTTGGAATCCCTGAGGAAGGATACAAGATAGTTATCTCTGTGTGAAAGAAACAAACCAATAATATGGAAAGTAAGCACAACGTTATAAAGTTCTTAGAATTGAATTTATTTTAAGTTTTTGTTATTCAGAATGTTTCAGTCACTGGCTCAGCGCTCATTACGAATTCCACAACTCCGGGGGCCAGATGAAACTAAATCTCTGGAGAAAAGCAGACACAAATACGCAGACTATTTCATCACATTTATAAAACCGTACAAAGCAAGGTTCTATTTCATCAAACTCAAATTGAAGTCTAAATTCCACTCCCACAGGTAGTCATAAATGGATGCCCCAGTCATCGTTTGGCATATCAATACTTCAGCCTGCTCCAGCTGTCTTTAGACCTGTCGACGAACTCCATCCATCTGTGTTGGATCAGCAAGGCTTTCCAACAGCGCCTAAGCAGTCATTGTTATGCACAATTACTTCACATGGGTCTGGATGCTTATAGTTTGCATAGTCTGCTTACTTTATCACATGCATCTAACAATCATCATTTAATGTCACAAATGTAATCCGTGGCTTAGTTACGAGTTATACAGCCGGCAGGTTTCATCCAGCATCCATAGCTAAACCTGGGGAAAAAAATGCGCCGTAATTCTCAGACATCCTACAAAATGATTTAGTATGTTGTGAACATAATCAAAAATTAGGAGGTATAAAGACCACGAAGAACCTACTCAGGGAGAGCGCGGTTTGTAGAAATATTAAGTCAATATTGTTTTGTTTTTCCTATAACTGATGTAATTCAATAATGACACATCCATAGTTATTTCAACCCAAATTATGTTATTTTCCTGAAGCTAAATAGGTTTGTATGTTAATAACTTATTCCTGAGTTGGTTCCTGTTATGATTATTTTAAAGGACTTTGTTGATCTAACAACTGAAAATCAACACATTTTGCTTTGAGTAACTTTTAGGTTAAATATTGCAACAAGATTTTCAGCACAGAATATAAAAGGAAACTTCCAATGAATGCTTAGATATCAATAGCAATTTGAGTTCACTAAACCTCTACTTTT
This sequence comes from Gasterosteus aculeatus, assembly GCF_964276395.1. Taxonomy (NCBI): domain Eukaryota; kingdom Metazoa; phylum Chordata; class Actinopteri; order Perciformes; family Gasterosteidae; genus Gasterosteus; species Gasterosteus aculeatus. The sequence goes on from NC_135700.1 coordinate 3,793,082, forward strand.
CCTCTGGTGAATTTAAATTCATTAAAGTATTTGTAGACAACTAGTTTTGTCAACCCAAATTACCTTCATATGTTACTTTGAATACCAATAAGACAAAGTTGTTCAGAGCAACACACTGGTCTTTTTTCAGCTCTTTTCATGTTGGGCCTCTGGATACAATTTTTCAAATATTCCCCTCACTTCAAAATCCCTGATCACCTGTACAACCCATGCTTGTATTAGAGAACTGGTTACAGAGTTGGGTGCGCACAACTCCTTGGTGACCCCGGCCATAAAGGGGGTGCCTTGGTCTTTCTTTAGGAATCCCTACGCAGCTGCTGAAGAGGAGGAGTTCTTTAACATTTCTTTTTAACATTTGCCTTTCTTAAGGGGGCGGCTTCCGGATAACAGCTGGCGTAATCAAGTAGGACCAGGATGTACTGATGTCCGCAGACTCTTGGGGAGAGGGCCCACAATATCCATCCCTACCCTTTCCAATGGAATTTCCTTATGAATTCCTGGCCAAAAAAAACGCTCCAATACCCTTCCCTTGGTCTTCTCTACCCCTAAGTGAGCTCCTAGCAAGTGGGTGTGGGTTAACTGCTGAACAAGGAGTTGCTCAATGACGGCTCAATGAGTATTTTTCACTACCTGATATAAGAGGCCCTTCTTTACTGCAAAATGAGGGTAGGATGGGTTTACCCTGCTTCTCACCAAGGTCCCCTCAAGGACCTGGACATTTCTTAGGGCATTTTCTAGGGTGGGGTCCTGTAATTGGGCGGTTCCATACTGATCCTTTAGGGGAGGCATTTCTTGAGAGCCAACGTCCGTTTCTTCACTTGGCCCCAGGTGCGGTTCCAAATCCCCCAATTCCCAAATTCAGATTCCGCATCCCATCGATGGGGGGGAAGGGCAAGGTTTGGCAACATTAATCCAGGAGTGATTCATATCATTCATTTTTAACTTATGTTTTCGTGGCCTCCGTTGGAGCCTCTTTTGGGCTTCCCTCCACAGCATCTGGAAGGCCGGCAGTTGTGACCAATCAGGACGGGGATAGCTATGTCTTTGATAGCCCCCATCACGACCTTAGACACGCCCTTTGTTGTAGTGAGCTTCACCATGGTGGTGAGGTACTCTACAGTGCACACAAACCAGACAGAAGGGGTCTCCAACACGGACTCTCGGACCAAGGTCCGGGCACTTCCCGAGTAAAGTAGGGCTTCGACATCCTGCTGATTCACTGTTAATGGGCACGTAGGTTGGTGGTCTCTACTCGCACCCAGAAGGGCCACAAAGTGAACATGGGGACTGCTCGACAATTCGGCCGTAGCCATTGGCTCATCCCACTTTCCGCACTGCCACGGGTATCGCCCAATTCCCGCAGACATAGCACTGGCGAGCCTTTGGGGCCCAGATTCATTGTTGCCAGAAGCCATACAACGTTTTCAGATGGGGCTTGGCATGTCTGTAGTCGGCTGGTACTGCACGACTGCTTCTATTAACTCTATAGTCGTTGTCTATTTCGAGTGGTTGATTATTCCTTTAGCTTCAAACGGGAGGGCCCTTAGATACCGGTCTATGACCAGGTTTTCTATAATTTCTGTTGAGCTGCTCTTGTCTGGTTCTAGTCCATTCATGGAACCGTTGAGCAATGCTAATCTTAGAAAGGCCATGGCAGCTCAGTATCTCCCCCTTTAGCAGGCCACTGTCACTATCAATATGGGCCTCAACATCTTGGTAAGCCTTTGGGGCGTCACCTGATAGAAAAGGAGCCAGAAGCCCAACACACTGGGTCCTTGGCCAGTCCTCTTGAGTTGCTGTTGCCTCAAAAGCATGCAGGTAAGCCTCCACATCGTCGGACACCCCCAGCCGTGAGGCATTCTGGGGGCTGTAGTGGGTGTGGCAGCGGCCATGAGGTGGGGCGACCGATCCTGTCTGGGAACGTAGCAGCATTCGACCATCTGTTTTCTTGTGATGCATAATGTAAAATGACTTCTCTCCTTTTGATGATAACGATTTATGGTACTAATTTCTTATCAATGATGTCCTGTTTTCGTAGAAATTCGTTGTAGGATTATTTTCAGGCCATATTTATACTAGATTGCATTTCTGGTACTTATCATAGATTGGGATTCAATAATGGATTAGGTTTATAAAAAGGGAATACAAATAAATAATGTTATACATAGATTTGAGTCGAAGGTTACCTGGTTGGCCAAGCAACATTTTTCAGTTGCAACCTGATAATGTTAGTAATAACAGGACATATGCAGAATAATAAAAGTTGTTGTAGTGAATATTTCATAGAATAGTAATCATGTTAAGCAAATGACAAAATTAGGCTAGATTGCAAAAGAATGAACGGATCAACTGATCAAAATTGAAGCCATTCAAAACCTCTTTCATGAGCTTTCTTCTAATCACATCGATAAATCTATTATATAAAAAAATTCTCTATTTTTCAATTAGATTTAAAAGGACATTGTCCATAGTTACAAAATGATATTACTTCATTTATAACAGTCCAACTCAAGGCTCCACTGAGAGAGAATCGAGACTTTCTGAGGTAGCGTTTCAAAATGAAAGCTCTAAATCACTTCTGTACTTCTTTTACACTATGCACATAGGTCTTCAACTCTCTAAAAATCTATTTTATCCATTCAAACCAAGTGACAGTCGCTTCCACCGGGTGTTTTAACTTCTGCTTCATTGTAGAAGTATTTTGCACCCACTCCATACAGCATCACCTATTCAAGGAATAGTGGCAGTGCTCACAACACCTTTTCTGCTGCAGTTCTTTAGTCAAGAGTTTGATCTCCTCCTTTCTGTGCAACAAATTGGCTGTGTTGCAGAAAAAGGACACTATGGGATAAACTGTGGGTAAGACAGCCTGCAGTAGTTCATCATTTTCAGAAGTAGAGAGCCGTTGAATGGTTTAACGACCACACGCCTCAACTGTATCCCATCTCCATCTAATCTGGCAGATTCTCTTTTGGCAGCTTCCATTTCTGTTTTCATTTTACTACGCAACGTGGCCGTCTCTTTTTCCTTTCAGTGAAACCGACAATATTGTCTTTGTAATAGTTGGGAGTTTTATGTTGAAGTTTTCCAAAGACAGCTGTGAAATATGTATGTGTGTGTGTATATATATGTGTGTGTATATACATGTATATATATATATATATATATATATATATATATATACACATACATACATACATACATACATACATACATACATACACATTCAGCCTAGGTGATCAACCGGTTTTACTAACAAGTTTTACTATAATTTAACAAATTGACATAAAGGAGACTGAAAATTATCAAATAAGACCATGAACTCACGTTGACAATGTTTGCTGAGGTAATAATTTACGTATACGATAATAGCATTTTCTTTTATAGACTTCTGTTACGTTCCCCAGTTTCTGTGTTTGGTGGCTTTGTTTTGTGCCTTGATAGGTGAGTGATTCCAGGAGCAGCAGTCCCCAGACTGGAGATCTGGCCCCACCCACTCGTCAGTGGCTGCACCTGGATTCCTTCCCTCGCAACACATAAAGTGGTGCCATTTTGTTAGGAAGCTCTCGCTCGTTGGGTGTGGGTTGTAGAGCAGAGAGTGACTTGGAGTCTCTGTTAAATCTTGTTCTGTGTGCTTGTGAAATTTGTCATTTGTGTTTAATCCTGTTTTGTTTGTCTTTTGTTCCCAGGGAAAAGGGGAAGCACCTTGGGAGTGCGTAGGCAAGCTGCCCATGGGTCTACACCACCCGTAGTCATCCTCCTGTCTAGAAACACTAGGCAAGACCTGGGCGGACCACCCCCTGTATTTGGTTAGTGAGCCTTGCTAGTGCTCAAGGTAGGTTAGGGGGGGGGTGTTTCAGGTCAGATAGGCAAGAGGGACTATTTTGTTTTGTTCATTGTTTTGGTTCCGCCCAGCCCCTTTTCCCAAGCAACCCGTATTTATATATATATATTAATAAACATTCCTTTTTACGGGCTATATGTGTTCTGGTCGTCCGTGTACCTACACGCACCACACCTCCTTCCCCCATACCACATTGAGATGACGAGCGGCGGGTCGTTGCGTTCCCTCCTCCACGAGGCGTGCGTAACAACTTCTTTACAATCAGACGTCTTTTTTCAACCACTGGCGGTCAGTGGAGAGAATACAAGTCTACGTAACTTTCAGAACAGAAAGTGGCTGTCTGTGCTCTTCCAATCTCTTCAAATCCTTGCGGTGCCCCGGCTAAAATCCTCATGACATGTCATTCAGTCTACCTTTAGAGTTCTGTGCAAACCTGCTCTTTTTGCGCTGTGCAATTGGATCCATCAGTACAAACATTATGCGGATATACAAAAGAGGCTGTTCATTTAAACTTGCATTCTTGCGTACACAGAGACACATGCTTATGTGTGCACACCACAAACACACAACATATGCATCAATAAAGGCACATATCAACATGGAGCTTACACGGTTTCACACAGACACACTCAGGGAGAGAGAGCGAGAGAGAGAGAGAGAGAGAACCCATCTGCTTGGAACAAACAAAATGGATGGATGCCCTTTGGGAGTCCTGGCAAATGAATACTGTTGACAGAACAATTAGCATCTTTGAGACAGGGTAACCTTTACTCAATACATCCTCTTTATTATTCTCAACCTTCTTTCTTGCTGCACGTTACCCCTCATCTGCTTGTTGGTTTTGGAATGGCCGTACAGGCCTTATTTTGAGGCACTGCGTGGAGAGTGTGGAGGACAGTGTGGAGCTGGGACCCTGAGGAACGTGTGAGGTGTTTAATGTGGTGAAACAGGTGCAGCCAGACAGAAAGGGCAGCCCAGCCAGAGCCAGTAGGTTAGTCGGACTCTGACCCGCACATCACAGAGTTGGCAGCCTTGTGGGCGGAGATGTACAAATTGCTTTGCTTTCCTCCTTTTCCCCTCCCAATCTCTCACCCTGAGTCAGTCCATCACTCACTCAACCTTTCTCAATTATTTTTCAATTACACAGAGTTTATGCTGGTGATGTCTACAATGGAAGTTCTGTGATTGCAGCAGGAAAGGCCTGTTTTTATTGTTATTCTGGGGTGGGATTTAACTTTACAGCTTTACGAGTGGAGGTCCGCCTCAAAGGGCTACTTCAAATTTATGAGAGTTTTGCTAATTGTTCACCTCACACCCAGAATGTCGTGAACAAATTGGGCAGTTAATAACCTTTCTGCCCGCTTGAAGACTTGTATCTAAACTGATAATTAACAAACCATGGACGCCATTCTTATACAAAATAGTCCCTCATTTGTAGGCACCTTCTCATTATAAATACCGTAGCTTAGTCAGTGGCACTGCACTTTACCATAATTGTCCAGGTTACAATGTGTGGTCAGTTTTTGAGCAAGACAGGAGATGGTTAAGGAAATGACAGTGGTTGACATTTACATTTAGTTGACCAACAAGAAAACTATCCCCTGGTTTATCATTTTCTAATCTTAATCTAATTGGGACCGGAATTGACAAAGTGATATCATGCTTATAGTGTTTACTGAGAGAAGGAATTAAGAGAGAAGAAGCATCATTTGGGCAATATTCTTCTGCTCCTAGATATTAGAAAAGGAATGCAAGTTTAAGGAACTTACAGCCAAAACATTTTATAACCAGAGATTTCCTGCTGCTCTGTTTTTTAAACGGTACTGGTCCAAGTTTTATGTTCAAATTCTGTTCAACTGGTTTGAGATTTAAAAGGTTTTGACAGCTTTCTGTTTTTTTTAAACCTGTTTGCTTGATTAGAACTGAAACGTAATTCCCAGTATAGCTTGTATACTTGTCAGGTGACAGACAAAATGGCCCCTTCAGAAGTGATAAAACAATAGGTGACGGGAAAATAAATGTTACTGTATCTTAAATCCAGGTTGCTCGTGCCGTTCACTCACTGAAAAGAACAACACGGTGCATACTGTCTATTTTTAAAAGTTCCTATCACGAACCAATTAACACATCTATTTTTTCCAGGAATATGTTTTGCGATACGATCGTGCTTTGAATGCAGTTGCAGTTTCATTTTGTAATACGGTTGTATAATACCCTCAGTGGGTCAAACAAAAGGAAAAGGTGATCTCCAACAGTATTCAAGATTTATCCTCAAACCGTTCATTGACCCCTGGTGCTCGGTGTGGAAGCATTTGTTCTTTATTTTCAGACAATTTAAACTTTAATGTGTTCCCCCTGTCACGAATTCTCCATCTTATTAGTTTTTTCTCCTGTCTGCCTGCTTGCTTGTCAATTAACTATTCTATTATTCCAGATCCTGTCGTCAAGAAGAAACCATCTCATTCTCTTCACCTGGTCTTCCTACCCTTGCCACCTGCAGTCCATTCCCTCATCAGTCCCTCACTATTTAGGTCCCCACACATCCACTTACCCTCTGCCAGATTGTCTTGTGTGTATACCAAGTTTTCCAGCGGTTTTTGATTAACCTGATATCCCGTCCTGACTTGGCCTGCTTTTTTCACCACGAACTCTCCGCCTGCCCCTTTTTGGATTTTTTTTCACCTGTCTGATTGCCATCCTTGTTCTGAACCCCGCCTATTCTAGTTTACGGATTCCCTGCCTGCCCCTCTGGAAAACCTGATATCCTGGTTTTGACCGAGATATTAGGAATCCTGAATTAGTAAAGAACTTTAATCGGATTTCTGTCTAAGAGTTGTGCTTTTGGGTTCCAATACCTGTAACCCTTACACCCCCCCACTAGAATAAATTCATAAATTGTGGATTCTGATCCCCTCAGATAATTCTTATTGTATGTTCAGTCAAAGCAATTTTTTCTTGGCTGTCCAGCAGTCGGTTACTCTTCTAATGGGGAGCTATTACCATCTGTGGTACCTCAGTTGTAACATTTTAAAAGGAAGTTTACTTAAGTTGATTTCAACTTCAGTCAAACAGCTGTTGAAGTAAATAAAAGGCCTGTAAGCTAAACACCTTGATTGCATCCGATCCTCTTCTCAGAGCCCCAACGTGAGGGAGTATATGCTATTCAAAGGCGAGCCAGAAGAGCACAACATGATTCAATTAACAGCTCCATCAGGGAGTTATTCAACATCACTCACAATTTGATTAGTTTTTCCTTTTATTGGGATTGATCAATCCAGTGATTTTTATATTTACAGCACTAGATGACGGATGTCTCCATAATCACTGTTTATTGCGGCACATTAACATAGTTAAGTGCAGATGTATGATTTATATTCTTGTAATTCAGTTTTTTTTAGCCAGGAAAAGATACATGGCACCCAATGAAATACTTGGGTTGTTCATTAGTCGTCACTCTGTTTTTCATTCATTATTTGTCCAGAAAAGGAAGAAGCGAGGACATGTCTTAAAAGCACTCTCTCAAACTCTGCACACCACTTCATCGACAGACCGAGTCTGAGAGGCTCATAATGTGGAAGATTCCTCAGAGTATATTGATTTTATCCACCATTCCAAGAACTTGTTTGATTTACTTCTGAAGGCTTGCCGAGCACCATGTGTCATTTGTGCAGCGTTTAACTACTTCTGTGTCTTGGCGTCAGTGATTTACATTTCCTCATATCGAACCACCCACAAGAAGACCACAGAGTGGGAGGTTTGAAAATGGCGTGCCAGTAACACTCGTGCTGTTGACTTAGCTATGGAAGCTGAAAGACAATGTTAAAGAAGATGAATAAATAAAAACAAACTTCCCCTGAAGGTTTCAGTGTGCTCTCGCCACCTCCAATAGAAATACAGCATATCAAAAGAGCTGGACTAGTAGAATTTTAAAAGTCTGATTTGAAGCTTGCAACGTCTCAGAGAGGTAAAAGACGATATATGACTAACTCTTCAGACGGATTGGACAACAGGAGAAGTTTGCATTGAGTGGCTTAACTTGTGATGCAGGAAAGGTCGTCTTAAATCTCGTCAGGGTCGGGCATGGAGTTTTCAAAGTGACACAGCCAACCTGCTTATAATCTACAATTTATCGCTGATATAAAAATGTGCTTTAAGGGGATCTTAGGCTTCTCTCGATCACAACTCTCTTTCAGCCTGTTGATAGATTGGTATATCACTGCCAATTGAGAACTACTTACTCCATATCTTTTCCCAAGCGGCCTCCACACTTAAATGCGGAACCACCCAGACATAAAATGTCGCAAAGTCATGCTTTAAAATTTCTCTCTCTGCACTGAACACGCAATAAAATACCAAGTGAACATGGTCAGAATAAATCCAGAGCAGCTTTTTTGTATATTTATTTTTAAAAAAAAAGACACACTCCGGCATATGCACATTCTTATATATGCCCCTTTTTGTGAAACTAAAAAGATAATTCTTCATGGAATTGTAGATATGTATTTAACACACCAAATGCCTAGCTTGAGGCAAGGCTGCGAATGTTTAATGAGAATATACCAATACTGGTCTGTTGTCCATTACTTCCAATCTCAGGGACAAGTTCAGCACAGGACTCCACTGCTTCTGCAGCTACTAAACCTCCGCAAGCAAGACAAGCGGTCTCGTTGCTCCTGTGCTATTTCCTGTGGTATCACCATGTCATACGTGGCTAGGCACACAGTATAGCCTCTTCATGGGATGCATCCTATGAGCCCGTGTGTGTTTTCTGATAACCTCAATGGGTAAAACAACATTACATATCCATTACTAAGGTGATTCATGCGACAGTTTCCTGATTTGCCACCTACTTTTGTTTAAAAAGGTTAACTTTAAAAAGGTTAAGACACAACAAATAGTAGGACGAGTTGAGGGAACAATTGAAAATGGACTAATGTTTTTAGAAATTACCAATGCTCGACTAAAATAAAGTTCTTTTGGTGGGTGTTCTGGACTTTAAATCTCAGAGGTTGGGCATGACGTTTCCAGATGAGCTTGCAGTATGCATAATTTGTCAAGCCACTTCCATGCCAACTCCTTACAACCCCGGCAAATACAAGCAAGTTCTGTTGTTGTCTTTTAAATGTTTTATTTACACAATGGAATAAGGAAGTGCCGTTTTTGTCATGATCGATGTGAATGAATGAGATGGTTTCAGACGCCGCACAAATTAATGTCAATCTCCTAGCTAATCATCAACCAACATCTGGCGTGTAGTTCCCACTGTTGTTTGTCTGTTGAATAGCAACAGACACACGTAGAGGGACTATTTTCTGTAGGCTACTAAAACTTGTTTTGTGCTTAAAGGCAAACATTTATTTACGAATAATGTCATGGGCAACCGTATTATACAAGCAATAACGTTTGCCAACAATTGATGGTAAAGTACAGCCTCTCGTACATTATTGCTAAAATCTTCTCTCATATTATTAAAAATAGGGCTGGTCTTTTGTGTTTGTCGTATAGAGCAGTGTATGCATGGTCTTACCTTTACTTGTAAATTACGTTTAGTCCATTTGCCTATTCTTCTGGACAAAGATCTCTATGACTTTGGTGTAGAAATCCTCTTTATCTTCTTTTAGTTTCAACAGTGTCTTTGTCTCAATAGACAATATCGTCTTTGGTCAGTTCGATTCTGTATTTTTCAGTTTTTCAGGACTGATGCGGTGAACTTGACGTTCGCTATTTGTCTATTTTAGGTAGCACACCTGTCCGCAATACGTGAAGAAAATCAATAGCAGAACGAGCCTGTGTGCTCACACACGCCCCCTTCAGGCAGGCAGAGGTACTGACTCCGCCTCCGCAGCAGTGAGAAGCAGGAAGGGAAGCTGTCAGTCCAGCTGCCTCCTTACCGCTTTTCACTGCGCCGTTATGTCAGATTAGCAGGACTAACATATGTGAAATACAGGAGCCAGACTATTGGATGGGAGGACATGTGATAAAACTGTGTACAAACATAACATTGGTGACATATAGAGACATTAACTAAGACATGAGTAACTCAACCGGTTCATGATTTATGGTTTATTATCACAGATCACTGGACAAATATGATATATACATATTTTTTTACATTTAATGATGACGGAGGCGACGCTCTGGCTCCAGTGACCGCACGTCACTGGTAGGAGCAGGGTCCGACAACAGCAACTGCTTTTAACGAACAATTTGCTCTACAGGTAGGCACGGGAAAATGGTGGTGATCGCTACATGAAGACAAATTAATTACACAAAGATAAAAAGCTTTGCCTGAAGCTTTTTCCTTGGAAGTTTGAAGACATCAGAGGTTTAATCCATCTTTGTCTAGCCCACCAACCAACAGCAGTTAGTACGCCGACTGACTGGCGGCTTGTGGTTAAGCCCTTGCTCCTCACACGTTCAGTCAGCCACTCCAGCCACAAAACTCACCTCGGAAGGAGAAAGCAGAGCGAGGTTGCAGTCAATTATTACTTAGGCTCTGACATATGCAGACTCATCCTTATGTTCACCCAGTGAGGATTACCTTTTTGAATTTTTTTAATTCAAACCAAATGTCAACTTAGGAAACCTTCCTACAGCGGCTTAGAAATACTGTTTCCTAATGTAACTTAGAAATAGTTTGAGGCGACTTAGGTGTGATTTGCACTGTTGAGTAATATTGTGCAGATTAAGGTCATGCTGGATTTAAATTCACTTTCAAGAATCTGGTATAACTCTGATTTTAATAAATCCAAGTTGTGTTTTTTATATTGTTACAATTTACAATGTAGAATTTATGTAACCAAACATTCAAAAAAGTTCTCAAAAGAGACGTTACGTACTGTAGACCTTCCTCACCAAGTTGTCATAGTGTGCCACAGTGAATTGGTTACATGATACTGGCAATACGTGGCTTACTGGACTGAAGGAATGGCTGACTTACTTGAATAGAACAATGGCACAGTAAACGTTAGCAGCAACACCTTTGCTTCTCCGACAATCATAAATCAGAATATCTACTGAGAAAAAGTTCTATTGAGCATTGTAATGGTTTACGGTGACATAATGAGGAGTTTGTGGAATAAGAAGATAATGTTTGAAAATACATGTATTAAATCAATATGAAAGCAGTATTTGGACAATTAACCTACTAATAAACTACAATATGTATGCAGTCAAATTTTAAAAATGCTGCAGAGCGACTCGTCTTAAATGTTGGGTGCGAAAGACCTGCATAATTTCCCATGAATAATGGTTCATTAACAATTTGTTGTGGTCGGGTGTCATATGATGATGACACTTGAGGAAGTTCTTTTTGATGCAAATATATTTTTACAGAACTGCATGTAGATAACGGTTGCCCATTGAGAAACCAGCGGATGGAAACCGCTTTACTTAAATAGTCTGACAAAAGACTTTTACTGAAGAATTCTTCCATACACCACATACTTCACACTGCAACACACAAATGCTGAAGCCCTCAGAGGGATTGAGAGACGACGTGGAGCACCAGCACTATGATTTGTGACAAAGTGATCACCATTTTTAACAAGCCGCTGATGCTGATGTTCCGGTTGCTCGTTGTCCAAATGAAAAATGCAACAATCGCCTAGCAGAGGTGCACATGCTTCCGCACTGTAAGGAGTCTCCTCCGCAACCAATCACATGAGCAGGTTGGGGAAGAACAGAAGAAGAACCATGGGAGGTCCCGCCCTTCCCTGCAGGGAGTGTTATGAACTTGTCTGGGAGACGGAGACGAGGGTCCCATGGTTAATACAATATTTATCATTCTCATTGTAGCAGCTGTAGACACAAACAATGTATAATGGATCAAATATCTTCACTAAACAGCGCTGTGATAACCTTCACCTCGAGGCTGCATGCTATCTGTTCCCTTTCAAGCACTTCCTTAATTGCGTGTGCACGTCACCAGGCTGCAGGTCGGTGATCCAGTCCGTCAACGTTCTTCTTTGCTTGAGAATATCCGTGTGTTCGAAGCACATCCAACTTCCAAATCCACTTTTTTGCCCAAAGTAATGTGTGCATCTTCAAAGGAGTGGATAACTTGTTTTGAACTACAAGCAGGTTTGCTTTTTCCCATCCTTTGTTCTGCTAATCATCCCATGGGCACGCACCGTCCATAACAAAGGATGAAACAACAAGCCTTTATCTTGCGAGAAAACAGGAAAGCAGATATCCCCGTTGTGCATAATTTAGCGCCGCTCTCGTTTCCCATTCACCAGTCGTCAGAGGGAATCCACCTCTACATTTTAAAGGAGGCAGAAAGAGAGACCGGGGACGCACAACATGGATTTTTTTATTTCTATGTCAGCAGTAAAGCATGATAGATGAGCTAATTTTGTCGGTATGTCTGCCGTCCCAGAGCCTCACACTCCATGTCATCATCTAGGATTCTAGAGAAATTGAAACTGCCGGGCTGAAGCCAAGATGCTGCAAGATTTACCAAGTCAAACACAAAATACTTCTAGCGATTTCATACTGTGGGAGCAGATTACGCTCATCGAAAATCCATGCAGATTCATTAAGCATGTTGTGGTGTGTTAAGAAGGCTGGCACGCTTCAGATAAGTTTGTTTCAGCTTGTTTCACTTGTTTGTGTGTGACTATTTGAGAAAGAGAGTGGGAGACAGACAGAGGGCGGGAGAACGAGATTAGGAGTGAGAAAAGGAGTGAGAAAAGGAGCTAGTGGAAGAGATTGACTCAGACCTGGCTTACTGATGGCAGATCTCTGCGCATAGTCTTACTGGGAGGGTAAAGCAGCAATACTCAGCCACTAAGCCACACACCACCTGCCTCACACACTGACACACCAGCACCACCAACACCTCCCTTCACATACCCCCCCCCCCCCCCATCCCCCGCACCAAGGACAGCTTCGAGCTCGGCAAGGATCCCGAGTTGTTCAAGCCAGTGCTGAGAAAGAAAAAAGTTTGAAAGAAGTTACTTCTCACACGCACATGGGTTCACATTGTATTTGCCTTCATATGAACAGCTAACAATACACCGAGCAGCATCATACATATACTTTGAAAGCCCAAGCTGTCTTTCCTGACAATAAACAAACACCATTTGCCCTTTAGAAGGCGTGAAGCCCCCTCATTACTCGTGTGACAGGTTCAGGGTGGACAGCGTTGATATACAGCGGAGAACCATGCAGAGGAATTACGGGTCAAACGGAAGGGGGGCGAGTGGCAAACGGACCACATAAAGCACTGGTATGCTAAGCTCGATTCTAGGCTAAGCTAGCTGCTATGCTACTTCCATCTCAACATGTACGGTTACCCTGCGCGGAACACAGTCTGCAGAGGACCACCACTGTGTCCCTAAAAGGCCGTGGTTTTAAAATGTTCTGGTTAAACATGGAGAGATTGTTGGCACTTCAAACACAGCCGTTAAAGATTTAGTCAACAACAACATACAATAATAGCAATTAATCGATTTATGAATTTCAAAATTTTCAAACTAACTTACAGACTGTATAAGAGAAACAATCTGATTATTTATATATATATCGATCGGATGCTTTCTCTTTTACAGTCTTTGCCTGTATCCTTCCCAGTTTTTGAACAACAGCATATTTTTACTTTAAATGTCATGTTCAACTATTTTTCCACAAATCTATAACACAGCAGCTTTTGTTGTGTTAAATAATACCAATTTGATGTTAAAAATGCACACTGTGCACTTTGAGTAAGAGTCTCCTTTTTTTGGGTTTACATAGTGACAGGATTCTAATAAACAATCTGCTATGCTTCACCCTTTGTTAATAACCAACTTTCATCTAGTGTCGATCTTGATAAAAAACTCTTTGTCTTTACTCAAGTGGAAAGGCTACTCTCTCCTTGCTGGATGAGTATAAAAACAGAAAACAACATTCACACTGCACTGACATCATTCAACTTCTCACTACTTGCTTTACTGCCCAGTCTTCCCTGCTGAAAGAGCAGCCGATGCGAGACAGCGTAATTGTTATGTCAAACATTCTCATCATAATGTGAAATTGCTTAATCTCACATGCTGATGCTGATTTCTGAACTGCTTGTATTTTGGAAGTCTAGTTAAATTGCTAAACATTTTAAAATGTATCGTTTCAAATCTACTTTCCCCATCCGCCGAAGATGGTGTCTACTAGCCAAAAGAAGGATGACCTGGCACACAACCAATTCTTTTTTGTAATCATAACTTAATCACAACAAAAATAACTTTTTTTAAAAGAGAATCTAATAATTGAATGTATATTTTTGAAGAGAGTGTTTACAGTTTGTAAAAGAGAAAGCCATGAAAAAGAGAAATACATCCAAACCACATTTGGAAACGACACCAGAAATGACAAATAAAACAACATGAATCTCATCAAAAACTACAGGATACAACACAAACATGAGAGAAGAAAACCCAAACCGTGATGCAATAACCTCACAGTAAAGCCTAATCCCAATCCAGATCCTCCATGATTAAATCACTGATCCATCTTTCGAAGGCGATTCAGATTTAAAAGAGCTTACATCAACTCCAGACATAATGCATTTTCACTTCCATTGGAAAGGAGTTCACCTTATTGATCCAGCAACAGAAACAAAGCTTTCTGTTCTCGTGAGAAAAACGTATTGAATCGGTAGCTCTTCTGTGCTTTATGGAGCTTCATTGTGATTCATCTGATTGTTTAGATGTCCACAAGGTTTTACTGTTTGGGTAACGCTCACTCCTGTCATAGTTTAGTTGTGGGTGCAGCAGGTAATTGTTTTCAGCAAATCAGTTAACGTTGGACGTTAACGGAAATGTAGCTGAAAGGAGTATTCGCTGTACAGTGACTTAAACTAAACTGGTCTTTGACAGCTGGAGGCGTAAATAAGCAGCTCTTCGCCGTATCAACGTTCAAAGATGATCTGTCAATGCTGTGTTCTTAACGTGTAACTACGGCTCTGAGTGGTAATAAACATCACTTGTGTATATCAGATTTATCAACAAAATAGTTTTACTGGACAAATATATAACGAAGCTATCTGCATACTGAAATTCTGCTTCGATCATAATTCACTGCTCAGAATTATCCCAATTTATAAAACGTAATATATGATTGTTATTATTATATAGCATCATACATTTTCTTTGTAAATTGAATTGACCGCAAAAGGAGTCTGAAGAATGTTCCATCTTCACTGACATGAAAGCCTCATTTTCTTTGTCAAGATACAGGTGGTAGTAGAAGGGAGGTTACAATGACATCCCTTTTTTGGAGAGCGGCCTGGATGCTCCGTCCATGATGGTGATTTTATTAAAGCCACGGCCACATTTAGGACTGCATAAATGGTAATGATGCTACTATCACAGGGATTGTTGCTTTTATTCGGTTGCGGAAAAGCATATCATTCATGGCTCAGGCTGTTCATCGATGTATTCATTTGAGTAGGTGAAGAAAGTGCAAATGAACGTTCCCTAGGTGAATGTCGCCATGGTGCAAAAGAAGACTCTCTGTGGATGCTAGGACATCGAAATCGACTCTCAAGGTTTGCTCCATGTCTCCACTTCAGTCTTATAGCATGAAACAAAGAATAAAATACACATGCTAGGCTCAGTGAGGTTGAATAGCGTAAAAGGTTTACCAGCCATTGGTATCCTGAGGGTACAAAGCATCTCCTCCAGTTAAAAGGATATATGTGAATAGCAATGTGAATACAATGGCCTGTGAGAAATGGGAACCAGGTGTTTGGCTAGCAGTGATTCTCAAAGACTTGATTTTCTTCAAATGGCAAAGCGTCTTGTTTGCAGACACAAATATTATTTATTCTGATAATAACTAAATGCAGTAAAATAGATGGAAAATGGAAAGCAGCAGAGTAGGTAAAGTATCTTCAGATAAACCTCTTATCTTTTTGTCACTTTGCTGATATGTGACCTTGCCAATTGTTATACAAAAGAGAGCGCAAAAGCTGGAAAAATAAGAAAAAAAAAACCTCCCCTTTTCCAAATGTTGGAGTGTTAGGCATAGGGTTGTTTTCTGGCTACCTGCCTTTGCCATTGCAATGGCACAGCTGCCACCTGAGATATTCCACACATGACATTTATCCAGGGTAGGGCATTGACAGATGCTTCAAAGCAGCTTTGTGGCACGGCCAAGAAAGGCCCCTAGTAACATTAGATAAGGCTGGGGACTATCGTTTTAAACTGCGGGCAGAGCTGCCATATTGAAAAGCACATAGGGCCAGCCAGTGCCCACTTTCCGTGCCTGTAGCAAGTTGCCCCGCCACCATGACGTGGAAGAAAAAGATTAGGCTGTGCCACATTACCACAAGCAGACATGTATTCATACATAGTCCACGAAACTATCTATAGTAGTAGAGAGGGGTAGAGAGGGTGTGCTGGGAACCGCAAGGTTAGCGGTTTGAGCGCCGGCTGCTCCATGTCGAAGTGTCCCTGGGCAAGGCATCTAACCCCGATATTGCTCCCCGGGGAACAATGTAAAAAGCCTTGGGTTAAATGCAATGTAAGTTGCTTTGGATAAAAGTTTCAGCTAAATGACCTGTAATGTAACAACAACACCAATGTACAGTAGGTGGTGCAAAGGTTGATGGAGGTGTGTCAAAGTAGAAATAACCAATCTTGTCTTTATTTCCTGGCATTGCCTCTTTCTGCCGCCCAGTCGTGCTCCATCCAAACAGCAAAGGAGAGCCAACAACTATCCAGCGATGCTCCGAACTGGTCCCCAGGCCACATGCACAGAGCCTGTGTTGGGTGCTGATCAAGAGGCCAAGTCAGGGCTCAACAGTTTAATTGCAGGGTTTACCAACAGCCCGCTTGACCTTTTCCGGCCACTGTCTCTATTGATCGCTGGCGTTCGTCCCGTCCCACCGTCCGGGGATGTTTGGCATGGCAAAATGCATTCTCCCCGCATATGCAGGGGAATAGTGAGGCGAGGGCAACGCTAAAGGTCAGTGGGAAAAGGTTTGGGGTCGAGTGGAATCCGAAAATGGGCGATCTTTAAGCCTTGCTGTTCCATGTTCTCCCAAACTGTTTCTTCTAAAGTATCCGTGCTATATGCTGTATCACAATAACCGAGACGCTTAAATTATCTGTGCAATCATTACTTTATTTAAAAATACAAAAACACAAAAAATATGTATACATACATATATATATATATATATATATATATATATATTAGATAATATTGTAAAGGGCTGAAGGGCAGAATCGTGGAGTATACTTTCCAGACAGAAGACTGGAAGTGAGATCAGGGGTGCCAGGAGACCTGGACCTCATCTCCTCGTCAAGGAGTGGGTGCAGAAGTATCAGCAGGGAAGGCGTCGGAGGAGAGATGATGTGAGATGAGCATTGTGGGGGCTCCCGCAGATCTCCAGGGTGGAGAAGTAAGTCGGATAGCGGCCCGGTTTGATTCTGGAAGATTAGTTTAGTTTGGCGAACGTGCTTTTGAAATATGCTTGATTAACTGATGTTTTCTTTCTATTACTATTACTATTGATACTGTTACAATACGTTGACGTTTAATAAATGGAGAAATGCACTACAGCCACCTTTTCTACTGGCAGAAAATAACTGGTGGTGACAGCTGATCCTAACTATATTGAAACTGTGTCCTCTGTGTCGCCTACCTGCAGAGTCAACCAAATAAACTTCAGGAATTTAAAAGTGTCAATTGAACATTGATTCTTTGACCGGAACTGCTGTTCAGCCTCCAAACTTGTCCTTATGGCCACGAGTTTTAGAAAAAATAAGTAAAACAATTTTTGAAATGATTCTGTTATGGTGTCATCTGAAGATAAAATGAGCAACAACTGAAACCATCAAAGGCCTGTTAATGCAGAGTGTGTAGTGTGAAGACAACTTTATTTTAAGAAGGCCGTATTCCCGTAGTGATCAGAAATTGATGTTGCTGGGACTTTTTCCAGAAAATGAAGGAGCATCCTTTTTGAAAAATACTGACCTTTCAATGCAGATTGTATATAATAGAAATGCTCAACTCCTTATTGAGCCACTTTATTTATTTATGCCAATTAATAATCAAGAGGAATAAAATATCACTTACAGTTCATTTTCTGCCCAAAAAAGAAGGATACAATCATACGTACGCGTGAAAACCTTCTTAACCTGTAAACACCTCCATATAGTGTGAACAAGACATTGATTTGTGGAGTGCAATATTGATCAATCAAGCTTGACAAAAGGGAGAGTAGAGCCACCTTAATCATGTTCACTAGCGAAACAGCCCCGTGCGAGCCACTTCGCTCGCGTCTAAACGTGTTTTTCTTCCTGAGACACAGCTGTAGATTGTTATGCATTGAGAGACAAGACCTGCAGGCGTTGCTCCAATTCTTATCGCCATGCTCTCATCTGATGGGAATGTATGCTCTGACAAAGGGCTGGTCCTCGTGGATTCTGCTCATATCTGCTTTTTAACAATTCCATCAGTGCCAGATAAGCCGACTAGCAGTAAAAACGAAATGGCAATACATCGAGGGATCTGGGCAGCATCTGCTCACAAGAATGACCGATAGCGCAGCGCTGTTTGAATCATCAAAACGGTGGTCGAAAAGACGATGACGGGGAGATAACGCAGGCCCTCACAACATCGGCTTAGGGAGGTAAATGTCAACGCAGGCTCAGTCACGTCAGACAGAGATCACATGACCACCCCTTAAGTATCTTTTCTTTCTACAATAGTATTCTTACCCTATTATGTAGTGACTGAAGAACCTTAAGTGTATTGTATATGATAGCATACATATATTTTATTCTCTCTGGAAGCAGATGGCTGTACTTCTGGAATCTTGTCAAACAGGCACACCTCAATGGTTGTGTATTATTAGACTGAAGCTAAACCAGTGAAGAAGACAAACTGGTGAAACAGTAACATTGTGGAGGCAGTCAGCCTGGTGCTAAAACTGATAAATGTGGATGAAGTGTATTAGGATATATAGGGGAGATGCAGCCCTTAGGCTGACATTCCAGGCTCTGACCTTTTGCCACTCAAGATAAGCTAATTTACTATCAGCATTCCAAAGTCACATAGTCGTTTATTAAATGTACTATTTACACATTATAACCTAAATAAGTTGATTTGGAGTCACATTAGTATGAGCTTTGAGTCCCGTTTGCTGCAGGGCACTGTCAGAAACAAGTTAACTGCTGTGATATCAAAAAAGAGGCCATAAAACCAAACAGAAGAGTGTTTTAGAGGGTTTTTGAATTTAGCCCATTCAAATATACATCTTGTCATGAAATACATTTTTAGCTTCATTTCAAAGCCTTTTTCTCTCCTGCTAAACAATTAGAAATGAGTTCTTCACACTAATTCTACGATCGTCTGTAATGTCATGAAAGCGTTTGACATGTTACCACTCGGTGCGTGTTTCTATGTGGACCTGCATTCCGTTAAAAGCGTGGAGATATGTGTGTTACACCTTCCCACTGTCGCCCAGAAGTGACCATTGCTGTATATTGTAGATTTTGACTCCTCCAGCGTCAAACTCTCCACTCAAAGGCCGACACACACGAGCTGCATCCTGAGTGACAGGCCGCTCCCCGCAGGCCTGGAGAGTAATAGGCATTCAGGATCATCTGGATGATAGGGAGGGTGGCACATTTTTGAGAGATGCCGCTCCCTGCCTTGTATCCCGCGCACAAGGTCCCCCGACCCCACACCCAAATTTTGCACAGAGAGAGTGGAAGAGATTTAGAGGGGGGGAGAGAGAGAGGGAGACTGCTTTGCATGCAGTGTGCTGGCAGTATCATCCCCAAGGGACACATTGTTGGTGAGGGGGAAACAGCTTTCTATGCATGAGAAGAAATCTCCTTCAGGTTTGTGTTGCAGCCCCCCCCCCCCCCCTCGAATCCCCATGTCTCCACCATCGACATCAACCTCCCTCCCCAGCTTCCTCCACCCAGCCGCCCCCCTCCAAAAACCCCACGCCCATGTCTGAAGGGATTTATGACCTGTCACCTCCGCAGCTCATGGCGATGGGAGGTTGGGGAGGGGGGGGGGTGAACGTAAGGTAATTGTGGCTATGCTATTGGGGAGGTGTGTGTGTGTGAGGATGTGGGGGGGGGGCACGTCAATTCGGCGAGCTCGATGAATCAATCTGTCGGGGGATTTTGCCCATTCAACCAAACCACAGCGTGAAGAATTAACGAGAGTAGCGTAGGGGGTGCTGGGAGGGGTGGCGGGGGGAGGTTGAGGGGGGGTTTCATTTCAAACTAAGAAACCAACAACGACTGACAGGAACACGCTGCCCCCATGAACATGTCATTTGCTTGGCTGTCAAGTGGCATGTGGTATTTAAAAAAGGGGGGGGAAGATAGCATAACCGTCAAGCAAAGTGGTAAGATTAGGTTTTGTTTAGCGAGCGGGGCAAAGTGACATGTGCATCCAGTGTGCTGCATCGCGTTGCATTCCTCTGTGGACATCTGATGGAGGGCATTAGCCTGCAGATTTCCGCCAGCTCCCATAAATGAACGGGCTGTACCTGTGCCCCCGGGCTAGATCATTAGTTTGCTTGATGGGTATAATAAGGTAGGCCCGGCGCGTCGCCATTCTGAGTCTGAACAGTCACGACTAAAGATAATTGAAATATGGCTTCTGTCAAACAGTTAAGGAGAATGTAATGCATACAGAGTCCAGAATCAATACTTTGTCAACTCTGCCCAGATGAAATTATAGGCGGTTATTGAACAAAGAAGGCAATAACCGATTCGCCTGAAGATTGCAAACAGAATTCGAGGACCATCTGTAAATCACACCAAATACATCAGGATTCAATTCTTTCTCCAGATTTACTGGTGACAAACACTGAGAGCGAGCTGTTCAGCACGGTCTAATAGCATCGAGCTGGCTCCAGATGCCCTGATCAAATTATGATAATAAAAATGATAATACATATTTTACACACAAGGAATGAGCAATAACAATAAATAGTGTCCGAGAAAATCAATAAAAATGAACAGTGAGGAATCATAAATAGAAAAAAACAAAACAATAAAAAATATCACACACGTAATTGGATCTACAAATGGCAACCGAGGCCTTGAGTTTCCCGTGGGGGGGTACAGAGGTATATGCCGGTAGAGCTGGCAGCTCAATGAGCTGTGGAACTATAACAGTTTAATACCACTTTGTGTGAAATATCAGTCCAACACAGAGATCAATCAGAGAAAGAGACATGTTCAAAAATCTCCTGGATCTTACAGCAGCAGCTATTTATAATGGTACTTAACTCAAACTTGTTTTAAAACAAGACTCAGAATCCATGCTGCAGAAGCCAATAACCTAGTTAGTAATATTGGTCAAGCCAGAAAAGCAAACCCACTGGAACCTGCACTTTTAATGGACTCTCCCATGCCTTGTTCCTGCCCACATCCTTCATAATCAACGTCCCCAGTTTGTAACGCTTTGTGGGAAAATGTTGTATTCTCCAAAAAACTGAACTCAATGTAGACGCTGATGCAGGGCCACAAAACATTAGAGCTGTAACCATGACGATAGAACTGACTACGTGTAAAAGCTGTCAATAGACCCTTTAGAAATAGTGCAAATTCTCATTCAGTTAATCAAGAATTAATGTACCAATTCTAAAATCCCATTGGCAGAAAATAATTTATTATCATTTATGTTAAGTTTGTATAGTATTACAAATCCTCTGCTAATATTTCAAACACTGCTTATGCATCGTGAATTAGGGATGTGTTCAAATAAAACATAACCACGTTAAACCAACTTCGTTCATGTCATTTTGAAAAATATGATGCGTATGAGTTTTTTTTCTCGTAGGATATCAATGTGTTAGTAAAGGGACTGTCAGTCTGCTCATCCTGTCCACAGGGCTCCAGATAACAGCGAAGAGATTCCATTCATCCGTCACAGTTGTCAAAGCTGATGCGTTTTATTATTATTATTATTATTAGAATCCCATCCATGCAAATCTACTGTAGAGACAGAGAGGAAACAGTTAGGCCACTTATATGGTTGGGTTTCTTGAAAGACCTAAATACCCCTTTCTTGTCAATAAAACAATGTCAAATCAATGTCAAATCCTGCAAATAGGATAAACAGATTTAAAGTTTTAACTACTTTCTAAATTTACTTTACTAAAATAACCTAAAATGATGACATACACTGAATCATCTAATATCCTGAAATTAACTTAGCAGCAAAATGGTGCGTAGGGCAAAGTGTCTTTAATAATTCCTTTTACCGTTAAAGTAAGATAGCAAACTGTCAGGAAATGACTACACATTTAGGTAAGAGCAATGGCAGATGAGGGGGGATGAGGAGAGGAATTTTAAACGGCAAGTAGGGAAGGGAGATATGATTCAGGGTTTCAGGGGGTTATGGGGAACGTGAAGTGTTTCTCAAAGAGAAGAATTTCCAACCTCATTCGGGAAGAGCTTGAAGGTATCCGAGCTGTCCCGACTTGAGTGGGAAGGTCATTTCAGTGCTGGAGAGCTGAAAGTGGAGCAAGGACCAGGTGGCCGTATGGAAGGGAGGGGGGGCTAAGCGCGAGGCCTGGAGGTACAGTACAGACCAGGGGAGTGGCTCCTTGTGCCCTCCTTACCCCCCCCCCTCCCCTCCACCTCCTCACCCCCCCTCCAGCTTCAGCAGCCGGGCTTCACATCCAACACAAGCAGCCGGATGAAGAGAGCAGAGGGGGTCCCGAAGGCGTCCGACAAACTCACATTTTGTGAGTTTGAAGAAAACGTGGGCTGAAGGATGTTGAACAAGCTAAAGGGGTGAGAAGACCTTAGCCAAAACCAATCTCCCATTCAGAGCAGCTTACAATGGGTTTTCTTACGGCTCAGGCTCACACAAAGGACAGGGTTGCTTTGTAGTGAAACTGTAAAATGGTATGCTATGGACAAGAAGTAAAGATTATGTTTCAACACCATGAATTATATTGAGTCAATTGTTTTAGCCGCATATTCTGCAGCCAAATCAATATTCCTCAGCATAAAGAATAGTAAAAAATGTGTGTGTGTATATATACTATATATATATATACAGTATGTGCTTCCGGTACATAAGCATAAGATGTAAGAATGCTGTTACAAATAACCAATAAGGCGTTCCTTTAAAACATTCATTAATGTCTAGAAATAATACATGCTGATCTGTGATAATCCATTAATATGAATCTATAAGAGTGACATATAGTGTACACACCTTTAGATATATTGGTGCTCGGCACGTTAACATGCTGTTGGTCATAAAGTCCATCTTAGCAGTAACAAACATCATGTAAATAGTGATGCTGTATTTGCTTATTTGGAATTCAAAGTGAGGACCATGTGATTTGCTCCTCGCCAACTGTAAATCTATATTTCACCTTTTTGGTATCTTTAATACGACTCATGATCCTGTCTCAACAATCAAATACAATTGTAAAGGACACAATATTTTTTAAATCTAGAAGAATGGGATGTTCCTGTTAAAGTATTAAAAATCTTTTCTTACTTCCACAAATTTCAGTCCGCGATAAAGTCAATCATTATATTGCAGGGCTTTACAATGAGTCTCACGGTGTATTTCACTGCTGCACTTTCAGTCCAAGGACGTCACAGCATCCGGTACAAAGGTCAAGCCCACGCAGATACGTCGAGCAGTAAAGCTACTACGAGCCATTTGTAGCTCTGGAAATCCATTTATCTTTGTTTTCACTTTGTTTAGTCAGTGAGGCCGAATTAGCGTAACTTCATCATCATTGTCATTGCATCGCCCAGGTTTTGGTTGCCTGGTAACAGGAGGCGCGACAGGAGCGCAACCTCCCCAAACACCTTGGGTGAAACGATGAAAGTGACACGGCTGGCTTTTCAATGCAACAGGTGCACGGCCCCATAAGGCAGAGTAAAGTATTAATGGTTTGACTTTGCAGCACCGCTTGAATGTCTCTCACCGGCTGACCTCTTCCACCACACAAAGCAATCTCTGTGTTCGTCTGAGGGGAGGACATGAATATCTCCCGCATGCCTTTAAGTGGAACGCCATCGACACGAGGGCTGAGCGAGGAGACATCTTCCGCTCCAGTGGCCGGTGTGGACAGAATGATGGAAGCCACTAAGAGAAGCAATCCTCTTCTCTCCGGCCTCAGTGTCTGGCTGGTATCCAGTCAATCGTCTGTAACTTCGTAATATACAATTGGATTCCCCTGCCGCCCGCCCGCCCGCCATAACACCCTTTTGTAGATTAGTCTCTGGATGACCCGCCAAAGGGAAGCTTCCAACACATTGACTCCCATGCATATTCAGCAGCTCTTTCTCGTGGTGTGGGGGAAGGGGGGGGGGGGGGCTCGTCGGTGCAGAGAGAGGAATGCTGTCGTGTGCCGTTGCTTCGGGGACCATTGACAGAGACGGCGTGCTCGTCTTTTCGACCTCCACTCACGTGATAAAAGCTCAGAGATAATGTGTGCGTCTTTGTGCTCACAGCACGAGCAGACAAAGACTCAGGGCGTCCGGCACCACGGCGTAGGTGAATTTTCCTCCCTTTTACAAAACCGTGCTACACAGATCGCTGAAGTGATGGAGACTAAGCGGCGATGAGGCCGTAACACCAGCTGATGGGACTGTCCAGGCTTTATCCGGGGAAAACACTGATGGGCATTTGTGAATCCATGCAATCTACTGGTACTATGAAGCATCGCTATTATTAAGTCATAACAACTGTGATGTTATATGCTAAATGTTGTTTTTTTTAATCTCTAAATTATATTCCATGAGTAGTTCATCTGAAATACACTTTTTGCCGACGGAGAAAGACTGATTATCTCTGCCTCTTTTCCTTGGGCCTTTGACTTTTTGTTGCGACTACCTCTGCCTCATTTTAGCTATTTTTATTCCTGCGTTCTTTTTTTCAGTTCTTTCATCCAATTTCAGCTCAGACAAAACATGCATCTTTGTAAAAGAAGAAGAAGAAGAATGACAAGTCCTGGTTGGCTTGAAAAGTGTGTCAGCATGTGTCATTTGGAAAACATCATCTGAATATTGAACAGGCGGGCTGCTTGTTTGATGAAAAAAAAAAACAACTGTCACATCTTTCATTTCATTAAATAACGCAGCGTTTTTTTCTACAGAGTGTCTCCCTGATTCTGCCTTTGTGCAGCTACACAAACCAACATCCCATCTGGATCAGTTTTTTTCCCCCCCTGCGAAAAAGACCCGATTGTTGTCGAGAGAGACAAAGAGGGCCTGATCAGGGTGACCGTTTGAGGTCACGCGGTCCGGCGTGGAGACGCAGCCCTTGTGGGACTGACCTCGGTGGAGGAAGTGACACCGAGCGGCAGCAGAAAGAATAGCCCAGGTGTGACCTGTGACCTGCGGGGGAAGTTATAACTAGAACACTGAGCTCAGTCCTTCTACTTTATCTTAATTTAAACCCAGCTCGTCTCGTTCTTTATGGCTTCATGGGAAGGTGGAAGAGCTCTTTTTGCTACTTTACACAAACTCCTTCAGGTATAAACAGAAGGTTATTGGGCTCAGCTGCACCGATTGATGTGCTTCTGAAACACAAAGCTGGGCTAAAATCCGAGAGTACAATATGTTGTTACGGATTACATGCTTTGTATTGATTGACGTTATTATAAATGCATCACTGGCTTTCATTGGAGAATTCTGTAACTCCTTTTTTCTTTCAGTCTTTCTTTCATATTTTAACACAAGTATATATTTGGCTAAAAGCATCTCTAAACTGATGGTTGGATGGACATTATAATTCCTGTACTACAGACACAAGATACAAAGGCCTTTTATTTGTTTCATTTTAAATACCATCCTATTCCAACTATTGACACGATCAGTCAAGGCTTCGACAACAAAATCTGAAATATTTATCCATCTACAACAATTACTTACAACATGACTCCAAATAATAACAATACAATTGTGTACACATTGTGGAATACAGTGTAAAAACAAATGAACCGCCTGAGAAATTTGTATGTTGTACAGATTTCTGATTTTTGGTTATATAAATAACATTGTCCTGTTTGCATTGCATTACTGACCAAACCACCATTTTCCACCAACACCTACAAAGAAAAGAAGCCACAGTTCTTGTATGGGCTGTTAAATAACACAAGATGCGACAAAGTAGCACGAAAAACAGCTGATTAAACCATCAAATTACAGACATTACACAGCACAGCTATACGGGGCTGTTGAATGGAATGGATTACTGCTATCATTATATCTCAGTGCTGCATTAGCTACGGTCCACCGCAACTTATTA
Organism: Gasterosteus aculeatus; assembly: GCF_964276395.1. Taxonomy (NCBI): domain Eukaryota; kingdom Metazoa; phylum Chordata; class Actinopteri; order Perciformes; family Gasterosteidae; genus Gasterosteus; species Gasterosteus aculeatus. Next base: position 3,819,171 of record NC_135700.1, read on the forward strand.
CGAGACAGACTGAAAGATTGAGTTGGACTTTCTTGCACATCGCTGAATTTCTTTTGCAGTGTAATTCTTTACTCAGAGAATCAAACATGGCTAAATTAAACTTTATTATCATCAATAAAGACCTCCTGAAATGATTATAGATCGCTATCTGCAGCTAATATGTAGCCAAATAAAATGAGGAATGTGTCAAACGTGGCATGATGTCATGATGGGGAAATGAAAGACTGCAGCAGTCATTTTACTGTATCTGTGTCATTCCTTTTGGGACATGTTTCCAACACAAAAATTAGAAAACAATGATTGCAGTTGTATTAAACGCTTCATGGCAATAACGTGCGAGAATTTAGTCCTTTGATTTTACCAAAGCAGTGATTTAATTCCTCCCTCTGTGATCGTTCTTGGTGTCAGAGGATTTCTCTGGTGTTTGTCATCAGACAAATGCCTGAGCTATATCCTAGGAGAAATAACTCCATTCAATTTAGCTTCCTTTAATTAGTCACAAACATAATTCTGCTATTTTCTAGCAATGTGGACAACAAGGGAAAACAAAATCCTTTTATGTTTGCAAAGGATAAAACTGCCAAAGATTAAGGGAAGATTCTTTGAGAGCCGAAGTCACCCGAGCGAAGGCCTCTGATTTTGTTGTTGTTTTCATTTTGCGTTTCACGTCGGAGCAAATTATTGAAACATTTATGTAGAAACGAGATACAAGTTGATGACACATTAATGAGCCGATGCTTCCAGGTATAGCCTACGTTTGATCTGAATTAAAATGCGATAACCAGCTTGCCACGCGACGAGGAACAGACCGTTTAACACCGTTGTTTACTGCCAACTCTCAAACACAGGAGAATCCCTGGCTGATTGGAATCAAATGAAAACAGGGAAGACATGGCCCAAAGCTCGCTAGACGTGAAATCACACCCATCTCCCCCCGTGTTTGATTCTTACCTCTAGTTTGCTAAGCCGGAAAATAAAAATAAAATCCGTACATAATGCATGCAAATGAGATGCGTGCAATTAATACCCTACACTGACTCGGGGTTGTTTTGCTGTCGTGTTTTTCTCACACTAAACAATATTTACACACTTCCGCCAGAAACAAGGCATCACAATATTACTATTCAACGGGACGTTTGTCACTGGACTGACTCAAAGTCAAGTTGTGCTTAAATCTATTGAGTCATATTTGTGGTGGGCCAGTGATTAGCGTTTTTGAGTACAGAATAATATTTAGAAATATTTGTGTGTTCTTTTAACCCACAGATGTGCACAATGACATCCTCTCTCACTTAGTTTGCTCCCTCTTAGTTTCCCTGCTGTGGACCTCTGCACGCTGTGTCTCTTTCTCTGCCGCTCAACACGGCAGTGAGTGTGTGTGTAAACGCATTACACAATCCCAGGCAGTCCGAAAATAGCTATATGTTCCTGAAAGAAAGGAAATATTTGAAGAACATCTTAGCTGGGTAGCTGTTGTCTCCAAATGGCAACTATATGCATTTATGGAAAGTCACATAATATCCTTCTTTCCCCTTTTTCATTAATTTCTTTCATTTAATATAAGTGTTTCCCTTTAGTCATCATCAACATGTTTGAAATCAAATATACAGTATGCTGTATTATCCATTGTGACCCTCAAAGCAAAGAACCACGGGACACCTGGAGGGCCTGCTCCTGTATCCCGTCACCTGCCCGTCCCGTGTGCTCACATGGGCCTGCGTTGTCTCTGAAACTCCTCCCTCTTTCTTTTCCACGCGGACGACAGGTAGCATCGTTGCTCCTGCTGATAAACGGCAACCGTACAAAATATACAAAGTTGTAAACATATGTAAGGCAAGTACCAAGGTAGAATGTACACACATTCACTTCCTTATCGGCATATATTTGCAAAATGGCTTCAAATTCATTTTACTATTTCACTTTACAGAATTTAAAAGCTACTGGGTAGCCAGGTGCATTTAACTGCAACGCTCCACTAAAAATCTTGTGTCTCACACTGCGAACAGTTCTGATGAGGAAAACCATCATGGCATGTAGGCATGCAGAACGTGTCACAAACACCTCTAACAGAAAAATGATTCTTCCAAACTTTAAGAATTCTGGTTGAAAGTTTGTGTCTGTGTGGTATCGGATGCCGAGGTGAAAGCAATGGAAAACAACAACAACAACGTCAGTATTTGTCACGCTTGAAAAAGGTAAAGGCTGTAACCAGTAATTTTGTAATTTCCTGGAGTCTCCACAAGTTGCCATGTGATTGGCATCGATCTTATCATCTACCTCTCTGCAACAAACCAAAACAGCATATCCTCAAAGTGTTGGACTTTTCCTTTTGTCTGAGCCAACTGCGCCTCCTGAATCATTTTCTCTGGTGACACCATAAATCCCCAGCTAATGTTAAATGAACTGGAGAGGAGAGTGATGAAGAAAGTATTGGCTTTCTTAAGCCTGGCTGTTTCGTCCATGTGATGCTATGTGCCTCTGACAGCTACAACTTCATCTCAGAAAAAATAAAAGCAAAGAACATGCTACAGCCCTGACGCTGTACTTAAAGTGCAAAATACCCGTGTTGTTCATGGATGCATGAAATGTTATTGTCCAACTGATCTTCAAGACGCAGTGGGAGCTCTGCTTGACTGGCTGAATCTTGTCTGGGCCAGTGGGTAATGACTGATATCCGCCTACCCCTCCATGACTGACTCGACCACAGCCGAACCGCGGCCTGATCCCTCCCACCACATGCAAACGGCCCACCCTGAGCCCAGGCCGAATGGATCTAATACTAGGTGACACATTTAGCGCATGATTTAGCTCGCAGACCTACAGCTGTGTCCCCGACACTCAAGACAAGACCACTGGGGCGTCTCATCAGCATAATTAACCCCTTCATTATGCAAATAAGCAAAAACATTAGGAATAAGTGTGGCGTGCCGGACTGGCGGGCTGGATTAAAAGCAGATGTGGCGCCACGCTTGGCTGACTTTGGGCTGTCCGTTTCACCGGAGCCAGAGATGACATCACTCGGTGGTCAGGGACCTTGAAACGGGCAGCAATAATGAGATGTAAGGGTTCAAGGGGAAGGAAACTGATTCAGGAAACGGTTCACGACAAGCTCTCACGTGTTTGAATGTCGGTTAGAAAATGAAAATAAAATGATTTTTTCACCTTTAGCGGAAGAGAGAATTAAATTTCTATTGTTTTTGTCGTACCCTTTGGGAGGAATAGAATCGGGGGTTCTAGTTGACATGCAGCTTAGGGGAGGGAGAGCATTATGTAGACCTTAATGTGAACTTCAAAGGCTGACTACTGATGTAACCTTGGATTTTTATGTTGCAAATAATAGGCAATGACACCAACCCATAGTGCATCAAAGTGTTATTTTGGAATGCGTATACAGGTGAAACAAGTCAAAGCTACACTTGCAGAGAAATGTCCCTGCAGACTTAGAGACTTGGATTTTTGAGTCATTTAAAAAAAAAAAGGTCAAATAAATACAAGTCAGTTTTTAATGTAAAAAAAGGCACTACATATTGGGATGTATGGAACACCTTTAGTAATATACATGTTAAATAGTTTTTGAATATGGAACAGTCTGGCACAAAAGGATGTTCTTGCCTGAACAGTCTGTACTAAAACATTCTCTAAAAGTGTGTCCTTCAATTTATGAAAATCAACCTTTGCAGAGAGAATGTTAACATGTTGTGCTTTGATCTGGTAGAGGTTTAGAGCTACACTATTATATGCCAAAGGGATTTTCATCCTAAAAGGGATTTTTATTTTTAGGCAAACCTGAAACTTTTTCATTTGTGCTGTGTCCAGTCTTCATCTACTCTGAACCTACATATATATTGGTATTTACACATGTGGACAAATCTCAAGTGCTCCCTTTATTATGACACCCAGATTATTCAAATAGACCTTGTGGTTCCTGAGATATACTCTTAATTTTTGAGACAGAAGTGACTTGGGGCTAACATCTCCGCCTCCTGTTGAGCTCATCTTTGTGAAGGTGACGCCCTCATCAACCTGCTACAAAGAGGCCTTTCCCTCCTGGAAAAGGCTGAACGCACTTTGAGGTTCATGTTCTTTGACTTCTCCTCTGCCTTCAACATCCCGTCCTTTGCCTAAGAGGGACAAGCTGGAGCAGAACGGAGTGGACCGCCAGCTCTCTGCAGGGATCCTGGACCTCCTCACCAACTCTCCCCAGTACGTGCGGATATGGGAATGTGACCTGGTGACCAAGAAATGATACTGTCTCCATTCTTCTTCATCAAAATACACTTTGCCTTCTAATACAATTTTGCTAACTGCCACCTGCAAAAAGGTTCTCCAGTGACTCTGCAGTTGTCGGCCTGTGATGACAGGGAATACATCCAGGGACTGGACCGATTTTTAAATCTCATAGATACCTGTGTGCTCACTTGAACAACGAACTCATCACACTAATGCACTAAACCAAAGGAGATAAAGCAGACTATGTGCTGAGGAGACTGAGGTCTTTTCAGGAGCTAGGAGAACCTTCTTTGACTTTGTGATCTGCTGGAGAAGCATCGTCTCCACGGCCTTCTCAAAGAGGCATATTTGTTTCGGGTGAGCAGCGTGGTGGGTGGTCCATTTCCAGTACTGTTTTTTTATTTTTGTTTATTACTTCTATTTAGAACTGTTGTGATCTTGCATCTTTACTATGTCTCTGTGTGCCCTGAGAATGTCCCTGCTGTCGGACTAATAAAGAACTATCCTATCTTCGTGCTTTCCTTCCTGGTCTTCCTCATCCCCTCCCTCCCCTCCCACTGCCTCCATGTTTACTAAATTACCACAGAAGAAGTGAAGTTACCTGAGGTCTGTTTGTTGTGCAAAGTCTCTGATTGGGGTTCAATTAGTTTTGTTGCGTGCGTGTGTGTGTGTGTGTGGGGGGGGGTTCTACTACAGTAATGTTTTGCAATTTAAATAGAAGTGCTTTCACAGTGATTGCAACAGATTTCATTAATTATCATGGGTCTAATGACAGAAACCGCGTGTGGCAGAATGGCATCGCAGTGCAAAAAGAGCGGATGGTAAAAAAAACTCCTTCAGACTGGAGAAAAGGGTTTATGCTTCCAACCAGAACATTATGAGATTAATGTCATAGCTGCACGTGTTACTCGAATAACCTCGCCAAAGCTAGATCCTTTCATGAAACATTTTATTCCATTAGCACAGCAGCATGTCATACATGTTTTGTTTGCGGTCAAGCCATTCCGTTGAATAGTTTGTTTGTTTTTTCCTGTGCCATCGAGAAGATGATGTCCATCTGCCGTCTACCATCTGCCCGATTGCTCCGAAATGCAGCATTAAGGCATTTCACAAAATGTCAAACAAATGAATATTTGACCCTAAAACCTAGAATTGGAGCAATCGCCTCAACTCTCTATGGATTCACAGTTTAGTGTTGTATGATATGATACTTGTATGCAACTTGAGGATGTAGTGTGTGTGTCTCTGAGTTTAGGTGCAGAGGCACAACACAACGATGAAAAAAAAAGCAAACAGCAGACGCGGACTGAGAGGCAAAAGGCCTCGAAACTAAAACGGTGGGTGGGTGGATGATTAACGGAGTTCAGGTGTGGGGAAAGGGAGGGCAGGTAAACAAAGACAGGAGGTGAAGTGGTTTGTGAGGGATAAGTATGTGGTAAGAAAATCAAACAAGTGACACTAGTTTGACTTCTTGAGAGTCGTCACACACTTCGTTCCTCTGAAGGAATCGAGTCACTTTTGTTAACATCTGATCCTGCATGTTGATCGTTTCTTCATGCAAATCATGGACAAAAATGAGATCCATTATACTGAGCAGTGTCAATGCCATTTATGAATGGGTAGACACAGCTGGGAAGTAGCCTTTCAGCATATGTGTGTGTGTGTGTGTGTGTGTGTATTGGGACTGCTGGAATTCAATAAGGCAGATGGGCCTTTTTAGAGTATTATCTCTATTGCCAAAGAAAGGGCCAATCTGTTCTTGTATTTTGCCAACAATAGACATCAACATACAGCATGCTTACATTTTCTTGTTCAACTCAGCTTGTTTTTACTTTTATTCTTTACCTTTTTCTTCCGTCGGTTACGGCTGCTGATGAAAATCAAAATGCACCTTAACTCCTTTCACAAGCCAGAAAATGAACGTGAGCGTGCGCCCGCGGTGTTTCAGGGGAGAGAAGTATGAACCTTTAGTGCGAGGCTGTTACTGCAGGGATTACTCTGTTCGGCTTGACAGGGAAAGCCGGTCAGGGCGCCGACAGCCGAGGCCTCTTGGTGGAGAGAACAGAGATGATCCACCTGTACCGCTGCTCTCCGAGGGCTTTCTGTGTGATTTCTAAATGACACGAACACCTCGGCTTTAAATACCTCTAAGCGTATTTCTCCTGTTCAGCCTGCCAGGGAGGATTCACACCTGCAAAGCTGAGCGCGTGGTAGTACAATGAGCACAGGCATGCCATTCTAAGGGAATTTCTACTTAATCGAAAGGTATAACGCCGGGCTGAAAATAACTTTTGGTCCACCAGATGTGTTTGTCATGTGATAAAGGCTCCTGCAAAATCAACAGATGGATGTGATTTAGAGTGGAATGAGTAAATATGAATAAACAGGGAAGAAGAATGGGCAAGGAATATACGGAATTAAATAATCACTGGTAAAGGTCACATTTGCTTGTCAAATTCTTCCTAATCAAAGACTGAAAGTGTACCATTTCAACCCTTTTGGACAACAACCAGCAGCCTTCTGTAGAATATAAAGTAGAGTAGGTAATCCCTTTTTCAGGCTTTATGACCTTTTTCAGGATTTATGAAATTCTTCATTGAGTGCCGCGCAAAATGAGCCTCTCGACTGTCAGAAGCGACCACGAATGCGTGAGGACCTTTCTGTAATTCTCACAATAGCAAAGTCATTGGCGGGCCACACTTGTTTGACACGTGTGCCATAAACCGTCAGCTGTACGCTGATAAGCAAACGCTATGTTGCTCACACACTAAACTAAGATGTCATGGATGCATGTGAACATGCTAATGTTAGCACTTACCTCAAATACAGCTGTGTCTAATGAGCTGCAGCTTGACAGAGGTTTTAACATGGCTGTTGACTTTAAGGGACCCGTTTAACACCTGGCAAAAAGAACTACTCGTTATCAGATTCAGCCTGACAATGCAAAACGTTGCGTTCATCTCGGCGCCCATCGGCGAGCTGCTTCTAACAGGTTGGGCACATTGTTTTTACCATTGAGGGGCCCAGATGGATTCAGATGTGTCAACATGGGCTTGAAGGTCCCATCAACGTTCATTTGAAAAAAGCTTTTAATGTATTGTTCACCGGCAATGAGTGAAAAAGGGCCAAATATGCCCGACGATCATGCTATATTTAAAACGTCAGATGTCTTAACCATCATTAAAAAACAAAAAAAACAGTTCCATCATCCACTCTGATGGCTCGAAAAAACATTTTAGGAGTGGCATGGAAATAATAATTACAGGGCTCAGGTGGAGAGAAGGTTATCACACCAAGAAATAAATTAAGCATTTGGATTTGATTTGATACGGGTCACATGAGTCTTGTAGAAATGGAAGTGATTTCACAGCCCGTACTGGAAAAAGAACACTAAGATATGACCATCTCATTTGTTGACATCACTGGGGATTCACGAGAAGAAAACCGAAATGTTCCCCGGCAGAAGAGAAATGAGGGACTTATGAATATGCATTAACACATTTGACTGCATATCATCATCATCGGTACCCGGTGCCAGTGGCTCAGGCCAAAGCCTGTGACTGATCCTGGAACAAGCCGGAGCTAAGGTCAAGTCAAATCCCATTTTATTTTTCCGGCGCTATTTTTGTTCCTGAGAGCTGTTTGCAGAACAATAAAGGGAAGAGCGGATAAAACTGGTGCCACACTGGAAGACAAATGTGTGAGCCTGCCCCGCTTTAGGCAAACCAGGAGGCTCTTAGGGTAATAATAGCATAATATCTTGTTTGGTGTTGGAAAAACATATTAGCAAATTCCTGTCAGCCCTTGTGGATTTTTCCATTATATGTGTAGGACGGTTTGTCTCTACTTTCAATCAGAGAAGAGACCAAATGAATCTGTTATGCCTGGTTGAATATTGTGACCATGAAACAGAGTTGGAGTGCTCCGACAGACTTATGCAGCATTCACAATGGCACAGAAATAAGGGTAAGCCTTGGCAATGCCTCAGTCACTTAGTACTGGATATTGAGTTCATGCAGCTATAAAATGTCAGCTATGTTAGTAGATAATATTGGATGATGAGAAAATAGTATTTGCGCAGGAGCAGCCATGATTACCCGAGCAAAGAATTTATGTTAAATTGATACTTACATATTTATTCTGTTAAATGCTTTCACTATCTCGGAGAATTATGCTGATCAGAATACAAACATCCAAATGGGAAAACATGAAACCAATAACTATTCCATGAATACGATGAATGAATCAATCACGGAACTCCAATATTTATGACACTCTATGATGTTCTTTAATATTTTAATTGTCCATAGTCTTTGTCAGCAGGTGTCTTTTTTTTTCTTTTGATTAAAAGTTGAATATCATTTTAATGATCTTTTAATTATGATTATCAGACAAACATGAAAAAGCTCATGCAGCAATTATTGTAATTTTCATTGGCGAGTTTCAACAGGTCCATGAGTTCAAAATGCATGGCGACACATGCTAATGTGACTAACATTTTCATTTGACCACTATTTACATATATTTTATAACAGAGGCTTTAGCGGACCAATTGCATATTAGTAAGGCAAGGCAAGGACATTTTATTTGTATAGTACGTTTAAAACAGTTAACAATTGATTGAAATATAACATAAAAAAACGAATCATTAAAAAGATAAATTAAAAGACTTTAAACTAAAATAGAATAAATAACAAACATTACACATGCCATATAAGTGCAGTTTAAAAATGTCTTTTGAAATTCCGAATTGCAGAAGTGGTCAATTAAAAGCAGCAGCAAACAGAAAAGTCTTTAATCTGGATTTAAAGGAGCTGAGGGACTGAGGAGACCTGCAGCTTTCTGGGACTTTGTTACAGATGTGTGGAGCAGAAAAACTTAATGCTTTTCCATGTTTAGTTTAAACACTCGTATATCATTTTACATGATTACAGAACCACACCTATCATTGAAGGTGTTTCCCACTTTTGTTGACTTTAATTTACTTAGATAATAATGCATGTATGTGTGTTTATGCATTCAAAAACATATGATTAAAATAATCATCTGTCAGGAATGAGCCCAGTCATAACTATTATTTAAGCTTCTATGGAGATACTTTACCTTTTTTGCCATGGGAGAAGCTCAGAGGAAATCTACTTCAAGCTCTGTCTAAACAAATAAAGAAAAGGACAAGTAAAGAAAAAAGAACCAAAAAGGAAAACAACCATGTATGCTGTTGACAGCAGGGGTTGGAGTGTAAATACAGAGGGCACCGCTACCTGCTACTCCCTCTAATAAATACCATTGTTTGTCTCCCTTTTGTGAAATTAACAGATGTTTTGATCTGGGTGTTTTTCCTTTCATCCGCCGTCAGTAATGAGACGCGAACCCCTGATACACTCTGCATCTCTGAACTCCGGAGACCACTTCTGACAACGAAAACGTGAAACATCACACCAACCACGCGCGGAAAAGACTGGCAAAGTGACAGAAGGATCAAGTAAAAGGAATAAATAGATAACATTGAGCTGATGGGGCACCTCAGTGGGGGGGTAAAAACTTGGTTCTATATAAAACAAGACGGGACTGTCATCCCGCTGCAGTGGGCTGCTGTAGATGATGTTGTTAGTAATGTACAAAAAGTCACGCCACCCTGTTGGTGTCAGTGATAGAATGTGTTTAATATGTATTAGAGCTTTTCATGTAAACATAAAAGCTTGTAATGTGCATGGTTAGTTTTACTGTCAGGCTGAAGGGTGGAGGGCTGAAAGCAGGATTTCTCTCTGAATGCAAACGCACTCTCATGTTGTAGCAGGAGTTTGAATGAAGTGAAGTGGATGTGTGTTCTTCAAATTGCACATGCTGGTATGTAAAGAAAGTACTCAATGTTCTCTGTGCATTGTACGTGTCATAAATGAAACAGCGCTGACAATCGCATGTTAAATCAAATGTATACAGTTTATATTTGGTTATTAGATAGGAAGCGCAGACAAACAACCGCATGCTAAGCTTATGACAGGTAATTCCTTTGCACTTTCAGTATCACTCAGCATCTGAGATAAAAGCAACCAGCTAAACAACAACATGCAGCGCTGCATAAAGAGAACGTGTTTGCCCAAAAAATGCAAATAGCCAGAAACACATCAGGAATATGTCATTTGAAATAAAGAGCTGCAAAATTACAGGTAGACTTTGATAAAATAAATATGCTCGCTGCTTGTGTACGTTTCATTGCTAACGCTGTATCAAACTATTTCAATCAACATGTTTCTCTGACTTTCATATTGTCCAACTTGTTGACTGTTTCATGTGAACGTGTGTGTCACATATGAGAGATGCAGTCACATAGTAAACGTGAAGCCCATTAATAGGCGCTATTGGATTCTGTGGCGTATTTGAAATTATCATTTGTGAGGGATTGTGAAAGAGGAGTTTAGAAATGAAAAAAGTGTAACACTACAGTAATTTGGAAGCTGTAATCAATAGAATGAATACAATCATAGCTGTGCATTGGTATTAATGTAATAAAAATCAACCAAAATGCATGCAAGTAATACTTGATGGCACAACTGATATTGACCGAGAGACATTCAAATCCGGGTTACAATAAACGCTCCGAGAGAAGTCACATGCCCAGGGGAGTGGACACTGCCTTTCACACCTTTACTGATCTGTATAAATACCTGTAAGCAACCCTTGTTGTAGGAGGTCATTGGTGGAAGAAAGAGGCAGTTGCTACGGCATGTTGATTTCAGAGATCAGCAGCTCCTCCTCCTTTTTACTAAATACTTTTGATTTTAACTGTTCAATCCAAGATGTCTTCTGTCCTTCTGGAGTTTCTTCATTTCAAAAAACACCATCTATCATGTAAAGCTCTAGCGAAAATGTTACATACGTAGCAATAACGCACGTAAGTGTTTGGACATTTAAAAAGTCACATGTCTATATATTTTACCATCAGAAATTTCACTATTATTGATGTTAATCATATATAAATATATTATGGTTTGTGCATTGGGCACACAATTTAGGTAAAGTATAGCAAAATAGCAGTATTTATTTACAATTTTGTCAGTGATTTTGAAATACACAACTTTTATAGATCTCTCATCATGAACACAGATATGAATGGTGGGATTCTTTTGGAAGCATTAGAGTCCTGGCTATAATAAGCAACAAACCACTTAAACACAACTTGAACTGTCTTAATATAAGTAAAATAAAAATACTATAAATAAATGTCCAAAAATGGTGCGTACAGTGGTGTACAGTGGTGTACAACCTTTTCTATAAAGGAAAACACCACCAAATAGCAACAGCAGATTTCCCTGATTCTAGTGGTATATGTGTTATTTCTCTCAGACAAAGCCTGCCGAAGTTATGGCAGCAAAGAAAATAGAAATTTCTCCAAGCAGAAAAGAAATCAAAGCACAGCCAGTTTAATCACGCTCATTGCTAGGCTTGGTTAGCCTTGGTTTCAACATCAGGGCCCTGGCCCTTGAGCATGACGCTAACGTGTGTCCTCTCTTCATATTAATCCACAGGATACACAGTGCTTCCTAGCCTGTGTAACCTTTGCTGCCAGTCCAGATTACCCCTAGGTCTGGTGCTGGTAACACACGCATATTCCATGCAGATTTGTCCAGAAATGTTGGACTTGACTGACCAAAAGTGCAATATTTTTAGGATGCTTTATGCTACATTACCGTTGGAGACACAGCAGTGTGCAAGGGCCATATTGGCAAATACCTTTCTCACCTTATGCTGGCCCTCTGAACTCTGGCAGCAGAGACTGGAGTCAGCGGCGAGTGTTTCATATCGGTTGACCTGAAGGATACCCATTTCCATGTCCCAATAGTGCCTCACCATAGACGTTCATTTGTTTTAGCTTCCTTTCGGACTCCCCACAGGGGTTCACAAGCTAAGTTGCTGCCGCCCTTGCAATCCCACGTCATGAAGGTCAGGCCATACTTGGACGATTGGCTCATCTTCACACCTTCTCGTATTTAGTAGTGTCACGACAATGCTTTCTTGTCCTATCCCCATGAAGGAAGAGAACATACTGTATCTGGCAAGAGGGTTCTCCCAGAGGTCCCTTTCCGCCGGTATGTTGTCACGATCAATGACAGCCTCTCTGAGTGTGTACAGCATGGCAGAACTGGACTGCACAGGGACGCTGGTCTGCTCAGGACTGCAGGTTGCCCACAACACGAGTTTCTTCTTTATGCTTGCACCGTTTCCAAAGATCCTGGCAAAGGGCCACTGACTACTGCTGGTTTCCTCCCTATGGCCATCGTGGACTTAATTTTCCCCACGAAACAGACTCTGCCACAGAACGATATGGGGTCTTTCTGACGGGAAGGATCTCCTGTAGCAGCTGGCAGGCCGGATCTGGCATCCAGACCTCTGCCACCTACAGCGATTGGGTCGGCCACTGAAGGGCCCAATCAACTGCTGAATGGCAGCATAGAACAAGTTACAATAGTGGAGACCATACAAGGCAAGTGACCATGATTTGTTGTCTGGAGTGAAGTGTTACTCTACAAGGAGTATTTCTTGGGCAGCTGTGAGATTTGTGCCCATGGAGGAAATATGTGCTGTGGTTTCATGGACTTAACACATTCACTCACCATAGTGTTAACCTGCCGACCAATCACAGAAGGAGGGACATTTCTTTACAAAATATGTTAGACATACGAGGAATTTAACTTGGCGGTTGGTGCGTAACATCAGACACTAAGACAATGGACAACAAAAAGATAAGACAACATAGTGAAAGAGGAATTTAAATTTAAAAAAGTTAAAAATAAAGTGCACCAGCAAAGAAAAGTTGAGCTCTAGGTTGTTCTGGCCGCACCACGTCACCAGATGGTCAGACTCCCACCTGTAGGCGGACTCACCCCCACCAGAGATCTGTCCAATGAAGGTGGTGTCATCCGCAAACATGCTTGACGGACTGGTTGGAGGTGCAGCTGTTGGTGTACAGGGAGAAGAGCAGATGTGAAAGAACGCAGCCTTGGGGTGATCCGGTGCTGATGGTTCGAAAGGCTGAGACATGTTTTCCCAGCTTCACGTGCTGCTTCCAGTCAGACAGGAAGTCAGTGATCCACTTGCAGGTGGAGTCGGGCATGTTCAAAGTTTGTCCTGCAGCAGAGACGGAATGATGGTGTTGAAAGCAGAGCTGAAATCGACAAAGAGGATCCTGGCGTAGGTTCCTGGGGAGGCCATTTTGACAGCATTGTCTACTGACCTGTTGGCTCTGTAGGCGAACTGCAGGGGGTCCAGGAGGGGGTCGATGAGGGTTTTTAGGTGGGAGAGGACTAGATCTTCTTCGAGGAGACTTTATGACTACAGAAATCAGGGCGACGGGCCTGTAGTCATTGAGTCCTGTGATCCTGTGCTTCTTGGGAACAGGGATGATGGTGGAGGCCTTGAAGCAGGCTGGTACATGGCATGTCTCCAGGGAGGTGTTGAAGATGTCAGTGAACACCGGAGACAGCTGGTCAGCACAATGCTTCAGGGTGCGGGGAGAGACAGTGTCCGGACCGGCTGCTTTGCGAGGGCTATATCTTTTAAAGAGCTTTTTAACGTCTCTCTCCAGAATAGAGAGGGTCATTGCTGGTGGGGGAGGTAGGGCAGGGGATGGTGATACAGAGGAGTGAGCACCTGATTGGTTGGGGGAGGGGGACGGTCGGGCTGTGGGGACGGAGTCCGGACATTGACTATCATATCTGCAGTAGAACTTCTTTAGTTTGTCTGCCAGGCGGAGGTCATTTTTTTGGCTTGTAGTTTGAGGTGTTTAAGGCCTCTTCAAACCGAAGCAAAGTCACTTGCTGAGAACTGTGAAACTCCTCAGAGTACATTCGTTTAGCATCTCTCACCGCCTTGCTAAACCTGTATTTTGACTCTGTGTACAAGTCTTTGTCCCCACTCCTAAATACCTGATCCTTCTGCAGGTGTAGCTTTCCGCGGTAAAGCGGGTTTGTTGTTGTTATAACTCACCCTGGTGCATGATGGTACATATCTGTCCTCACTGAAGCCAATGTAAGAAGTTACAACCTCTGAACTCATCCTGACTGTTGGTAGCAGTATCTAAACGCAAAGATCCTTCAGCGCCTCTCTGGTCCAGTTCTTGAATTCCCCCACCACAGGTTTGCAGAGCTTTAGTTTCTGCCTGTATGCAGGAATCTGATGGAGCATGATGTGGTCAGAGTATGCCAGCGCAACACGAGGGATGGCGTGATAAGCCCTGCTTACTGTGGTGTAACAGTGATCCAGCGTGTTCTCCTCTCTGGTGAGGAATTTAATAAACTGTTTGAACTTCATGGAAATTCATGGCTGAGATTTCTTTTGTTAAAGTCCCCAAGGACAATAACTAAGGACTCCGGGTTGGTTCGCTCCACACACGGTATCTGGTCGACGAGTGTCCGCTGTGCTTCCTGCGCCTTGGCCGCCAGCGGCATGCAAACACAGACCAGGATGAACAAAGCAAACTCACGGGGGGAGTAAAAGGGTTTACAGTTAATGATCCAAGATTCTAGATCAAGAGAACAGTGTTGTATTATCACTGTTATGTTGTTGCACGAACAGATGTTGGAGTAAAAGCAGATTCCTCCACCCTTTGTCTTGCCGGAGAGCTCTGTGTCGCGGCCCGCTCTGAGCAGCTGAAAGCCCGCCAGCTGGAGCGCGGAGTCCGGTATCGATCCACAAAGCCACGTCTCCGTGCAGCAGAACAGTCTCTGTCTCTCCTCACCAGCAGCTGAAGTTCGTCCAGTTTGTTGCTCAGTGAGGCACGTCGGGGAGAAAGATGCCTGGCAGCGGTGTGCGAGAACCACGCTTGCGGCGTCGCGAGCCGGCCCGTTCCTGCCTTTCCTATCGGATGTTCATGATCTCATCTCTAGACAACAGAATTACCAACAAAAACAACAAGAAACAAACTGCATCGTCGTTCCGCGGTGCCATCTTAGAAGGTAAAATTTGTGTGGTTATCCCACCAAGCTCCTCTGCGTGAGCTGTAAAAGGTCGTCACTAAGGATCCATTGTGACTATATTGGTAAAAGTCATCCAGTGCAAATGACTGCCTCTGGCGGGCAACACGGATGAAATATAACAAAAGTTACGTATGTAACTATGGTTCTATGAATTCTGATTCAGAGTTCACTCTGAATCGTTTGAACTCGTGAGAAGATTTCCGTAGGAATCAGAATGAAACCAGAATTTACTAGCGGTGTCGCGACGGACTTTGTTATTATAAAATGCTGCGCTTGCACAAGATGAAAGATATCCACTGTGATACTCTGCTGCTTCTGGTTGTCTTCCAGGATTCATAAAACTGTAGTTATTTACGTAACTTTCGTTCTGCATTGTGTTGAAGGGTTTTCTCCTGCACTTGATTGCTCGATTGAGGTAAAGTGAGGTAAAGTGAGGCCATTCCTCGTATGTTGTCATTAAATATCATTGTTAGACATTTTCCTCTGAAATATCTTGTTTGCACGAATATGAAAAGTTTCCATCGATCAAATGCCTACTACTATAAACAAGCACTATGTAAATATGTGTGTTGCTTATTCATCAGTGGAGTAACCCCAATTATCCAAAGCAGGCATGAATCCTCACTCATGTCTGCTCCCCATTAAAGCAGTCAGAGCGTTGTAGTGTCTGTTTTCAAAGGAATATTTTTCATTTGTGATTGATTAAAATGAAAGTGTGTGTATTCATTATTTGTTTTGTGAGTCCAGTTCCCAGGCTGTCTGTTGTTAAAAAAAAATCTTAGTCGACACTGGTGTTAAATCATTAAACATAAGGGATACACTGAAGAAGGGCTTCAGAACTGTGCAGCAGGCAACCTGGCATTCTGTTTTCCTTCCCATTGGTTCATGAAAGATATCTGAATGCCATTGTGTTTCCAAACTGATTCATAGATTTTGCATTAAATATGAGGAGCACATAATCTCGAGTCGAGGGCATAAAATGATTTATTTTTTCATCATAATTACTTACTGTCAGTAGAACTGAATTGCTGTGGGACAGAACAAAGCATCCGGAAGAATTTGCTTGAACTCAATGTGTAATCACATGCTGATCTCATCCAGCATTTGAAGCTATACATACAAAAACAACTTAATTCGAAAATTCTTCATTTGTGTAACCGAAATGGAAAGGAGTTTGCAGAATTTAAGGGGTAATGAATGAAATACGACAATTAATTATATATTAGGTATCATAGGATTTTTTGAATAATGTATATTGAAAAGAACAAACAATTAGAGGATGAAAATGAAATGCCTGGACAGTTCTAGAATGTTTCTGGTTGCAATAGATTGTTTTACAAAAGGGACTTTGTTTGGTCTCATTGAACCATTTAACCCTTGAACTAATAGAGAAGCATTCTGTAGTTTAAACAATATTTTCTTTTAAATAATAATTCTTGAAGAAAATGTTTTTGCATGCATCCATGTCTGCACCGTTGTCTTCAGAATAAACAGCGTTTGGCTTACTCTGCGAGTACAGTGCAGGTCAAAAATGAATGAATGCAAATCGATCCAGCGTACACAAGCAGTAAAAGAACATACAGGTGAAATTTTCATCCATTCCCCCAATGCACCCTCAACTTTGTATTATGTTGTTAACTGATGCTGTTCCTCCCACATAATGAAATTCAAGAATAATGGACGATCGATCCCGAGCCACTGTATTCAAAAGGAGAGGATGAAAATGCACGGCTGATGAGTTCACACATTTTCAATGGAGATCTTAACATCTTGAATTTCAGTGCCGGTATTCGCCATCTGACTGGATCCTGTATCAGTGTGTTCTATTCGGAAGCCAGTTAAAAGCTGTAAGGGATCTCTCTGTAAACAGAGCCCATTGATTGAAATGAGATGACACTTGGATGTTGGAATGCAGATCTTTCTTCACACAAGGTTAAAGTCTCTGCTGATCTCAGGGACAAACCAAACTATGGGAGATGCACCTATGTTTTTTATACATCTCATCATTTCCTACTCCAAGACAAAATCATTTAAGTTGCTAAAGATTTGATTTTTTTCGCTGAGCTTTAAGTATCATGGCACCATGATTGATGATGCATTGTCTTTCTCATAGAATCAACCTTCCTAAACATGTTTGCTGTGCAAGCAAATCGGCAGCAGCTAAATGCCTAGCTCATGTCAAACCCACTACTTCCGTCTCTGGATCTTATATTGAGTAAATAATGATCCCTGTGCAGATTGTGTGTTTTTGTCACGTGTTAGCTCCTTGACAGTTTTAATCATAAATTCACCTCCTTCTATTTTTTTTTTACATTAAATTGTAAGGTGAGTTGTGGCTGCCGCATAGCAGCAGCAGCCCAGTATGTTTATGGGTGAGGCAAAATCAAGGTGACTGGTAATGGTTATTGTTTTGTCCCTCTCGTCCATTTAATCTCTGCTCGGAGAGCTTCATTAGACGCTGGAGGAGCAAGCAGCTTGTAGATAAAACTTGATCCGTTAGCCAGGGGACACGCAGGACAAGCCAATGTGCATTCACCTGCCGGGCCAGACCAAATGAGAACCAGTCCAATTGTCTTTCATATATGCCTTCGCAGATCCGAGGGTTTCTGCTCTACTGTCTTTTCAGGGGTATTTGTCTTTTTCAAAATTAAACCAATGTTGGGTTAGAAATGCATCAGTATACAGCCATTTTGCAGAATATGACATCAAAAGTACCTAGACCCATTCATACAGACCGCAAAACTAAAAGTCCTCAGTCCTAAGAGTGCCTTGAGCTAAATGCCAACATTAGCATGCCAAGAACGTCCCCGTGACAATACAACGATAGTTCACTCTCAACCACAAATATTATCCCAATGGTGGCTCTTGAGCAATAATCCAACGATCACAAAGATAGTTTGAATACATCCACTGGGGACGATGAATGTTGATGATAAAACATCTATTAAGAAGCTATTCCTCTAAAAACCATGACGTGATGATGGCGTGAGAGGAGGCTAGAGGATAACCAAATGCAATACGGTTTCATCCTATAATGATTACGAATATGTCTAGTCAAATTCAGAGATATCAATTGTTTACGTGTCAAAATCTTTAACTCTTTAAACACACATGTTGTAAAATTACAGGTGTAACAGGAAAGGTCAGTGGATCACCAATGTTGATGAGTTATCCACTTGGAATTATAAATGTCAAATATTGTGCCAATCAAGGACAATGTAACAGTCATATGGTAGACTTTTTGACCGAGCGCCATTGTCTTCCTTAGAGCCTTGCCTTTAGCGTTGCTAAAAACAAGGTATAAACTAATATGGTATACGCTGCCAAATAGACTCAAAGCCAAAACTAGAAGCTGAGCCCAGTAGGCAACTTGAAATCCAATCTCGCCTTGTATCAAAGCCAGGAATGGCACTCAGAATGCAAATGAAACATGCCGATCTCCCCATTCCCTTTTTTGAAATCGACCAACCACAGTGATAAAAAGAAGGTAGAAAGTACTTTGGCTGTAATTTGTTTCATGTGGGGCACCGGGGAAGTGTGGAAATGTTCAGTTGTTATTTGGAAGGACACGGAGGAGGTGGAGGAGGAGAAGGAGGAGATGGCTGCAGCTATTGGGATGGATTGAGCATATCAGGCCTAGCAGATTGTGTGGTCTGAGTGGCTATTAAAAGTGACAGGATGGAGGCCTTGGAGTTGGCGAGCCGCCTGATTACACCTCCCACCCACCCCCCATCGCCCTATTGACTGTGGTTAGGATGTAGCTTTCCATTTCCTGCTGAAATAAATTAAAAGTCAGAAGTAATTTACCTGATGGGTGGATGCAGGTGTTTTCTCTTCCCGTTTTTTTTGCTTCAAAGTTTCTGAATCAAAAATCTCACAGCCTGGAAATCAATTGAACCTTGGCTCTTTGATAAGGAAAAGGCTTATTTCCAGCCCGTGACACTTTTGTGGCAGGGAGGCAAAAAAAAGCAAGGGATTTGATTAAAGGGGAGATAGTGAGAGATTGAGGTCTTGTTCTTGCCATAGGAAAGATCAAAGGACATAATCATGTCTGCCACAATGCTGGCTCCACACAACCATGCTTCTGCTCCCTCATTGTTTCTCTCTTTCTCCCTGATACACACACTCTTTCCTTCTTTCGTATACAAGTATTCGCAACCAAGCGCACACACTGAAGTTTCTTTGTGTTCTACCTATGAGGGGTAATGCTTTACTTTATTTTGTGACCAAGATCCCAGTTGAAATCTCTTCGATTCCCATGTGCCAGAATCCCTCAGAGACTCTTCTCTGTGCCTATCAACTAACAAAAGTACACCACCCTTCCACTGCTGCTCACTAAATCTTGCTTAGACAAGGTCCTCTGCGTGCTTTAGACGAGCACCGACAAATCTTCTAAAACACGCAGCGCCGCCTACACTGGGAGGATTTTAGTCGGGATTTTTTTGGTGATAGATGCCTTGAGAGCGCAGGCCAGGGGTTGTGAGCACTCCAAAAGATGTTAGACTGGTGAACTGCACAGCTTTCAAACAGCTAGCTGCATGACAGTGACGCGCTTATGTGGGTAGACAACTGCCAAAGGGATAAATATTGCATGATGCCAAACAATGACAAAGAATACCGCGAGGTGAGCCCTTAGGAAGCGTATCCAAGGACATCTCGGGCAGCGGAGAGGTGACTTCGACTAAAATGAGTGCAATTACTCGAAAGATACATTTCTAAAAAAAGTCATCACTTTGAGTCCTTGAGCCGCTTCTGTCCCCTATAAAGGCTCAATTGTTGCTTTGCCACTTGTTGGTCGTGCCCATGTCACTGTCAAGAGCAAGGTGAAGGCCCTTGAACATCAAACACGGCTTTCATGTGTCCTTTTATTTGAAATGGCAGTGTTTGTACAACACCCGGTATCTGAGGCCTTCCTCTGTTGGAGCTCTCACCTGACCCAACCTCCCTTCGACTCCCTCCCTCCCACGCTACTCCAGGGTAACCGACCCCCCCCGCACCGTTGCTGCCATCCTGAGAGCTTCTGGCGTTGGCAGACGAAAGTGAAGGGTTAATGCAGCACAGGATCCCTCCCGCTCTTGGGAGTGACACAAATAAAATTCACATCAGGTGCAGTGTGATCAAAAAGGCAGATGACTCAGTGTCGGCCAGTGTTTAGACGGTTGCCTTAAAGGACTTCAAATGGCACCCGGCAGCCACCTCTGAGGTCCCCTCCTTCTGAGACGCACACAGTCATCCACCAACACAGATAAAGAGACACACGTCTGTCTCTGGTGAGCCCATCTGGGAGCGGAAATAGGCCCTGCTTGAAGTGATTCCCAGTTGAGGTGGCTACATAGATGGTAGGAAGAGGAGGGGTGGGGTCTTCAGAAGATGGAGGAAAGAAGGCATTTGGGCACTTTAACATTCGTTAATTTTAGATGTTGTTTATTCTCCTCCTTCAAGCTTCCCCAGAAGAGAGCTTATTGCTTTGGTACATATTTCACCACTGGTGCATCATTTCATCTAACTGTGATTCTGGGTCCGCTGATCTGAGTTTGTTCACTTGGAAAAGGCAGACAGGTTTTCCTGTGTTTCGACACCCGCGAACCACCGTACTTCTGGTGAGCAATGCAGAAGATATCCACATTCTGTTTAGATATTAAGAATAAGGAAAACAAAATGGCCCACGGAGTAGACAATGGAATGTTGTGACACATTCACCATATATATAGTTTATAGTATTCCTGACACTCCCCAACAAAGACACTATTTATTCATGCCTTACGGTTGAACGCAAAAATCGATTAAAAAAAGGACTTCTTTAGCAGGGGTCAAGTAACTTGGGGCTGAATGTCACAGACGGGCCAGGTTCAGTTTAGGTTTGATTTTTCATAATACTCATTAGGAGTGAGAAATACAATTGCACCGAATGTCAACTCTGTAACAAAGGTAGTTGGTTAACAGCATGCAACCGCTTTGGCAAAGTTCTATTAAAGGAAGAAAAAACAAAACAAAAACAAAACAAAAACATTTTCAATGACTAAATAGAAACCGAGATGGTTTAACTTCATGAAAGATCTTCTTGTTTTGTGTCGTTCACCTGATGCTGTCCAGATGGGTAAAGCTGATTTCCTTGACTTCCTGCTTTTTGGGAGGGGACTACATTTGCCTTCTAAATTGCCAAACTTAATTTCAACAGATTTCACTACACCAGCGGGAGACAGGAGAGGGACAGAGACAGAGGAGTGGATGGATGGAGAGCGAGAGAGACACTTTCACACTACTACTGTCTCTCTTTCCCTCATTCCTCTTCAGCGGGAGCTGTCAGCAGCGGCCGTCAGAGTGGCTATAAACAAAAAGTGTTTTCTCCCTTAACAAGCTCAACAGGACCTTCAGTGGGGAGACGACGCAGAAATGCTTACTCTCCGGGGGTGACAGCCACTGTCTGCCATCAATCAGTCAGACTGACTGTGCTACCCGCAGACAATGCCTCAACAAGGGCACAGCTCACATTCATCACAGAGGGAAAGAAAACTTAACAACAGGCATGATGAAATATACACATCAGCACTGCAAGCCATTTGATTTTAGCGGGTGGTGTGACATTATGCAGGGAGAGAGGAAAGAATGCAATGGCGTAATCTAAAAATACGTGCGTCGTATGGCAAAGAATGTTTTCTCTTGTATGGCATTCGAATTACAAATGTCAACGTAAGCGAGTCACTGGCGGCGAGCGTGTGCATGCACATGCACGCACAGTCTCCTCGAGACATTATGGCCTGTGAAGCGCTGTCAGTGTTTCCAAACTATGCTCTCTCTCACAGAAATCACTTGAAACTCTTCTTTCAGCATGTCACAGCCCTGTTTGGGCTTTGATCAGAGCCAACAATGTCAATTTTTTGGGAGGAACTGCTGCGTAGTAACGCATGATGAAACTGTCAGAAAGTTGTGTTCACCCACTCCCTGCTCTGTGCTTCTTAAAATAATAATTTTGTTCCTGCCTCCACATATGTCACCAAATGTGCTTGTGCGTGTTCATTTTGCAAGGATTTTTCTTGATGATTTACAGGCATTAGCTGAAAGGAAACAACATGGGTTACATTAGTATGATGACATATCCTATATTGTTGCAGGTAATTTACATGTGTGGGTGATGTTTGCTTCCTCTGGTAAACGCTTCATCGGATGGTTGTCAAGACACCTTCCACTCAGGCGGTAAAACTCTTGGTTTCCTTGTTAGACTTTGTTATACATGAAAATATCGATTTGAATGTTTTTGGTGTGGACGTCTGGGCCTTTTATTTTGTCAGGTCGTGACGCAAATCACCACCTCTATACTGAATATACCGTCTTTGTTTGTTTTATTGTGCAGGTCTACTGGATAACAAGGAAAAATGAGAATCTCCCAAAGCTCACATGGTTGGGAAAGGAGCTGACACTCAGGGTGTTGGCTGACAGTAAATTTATCATTTTAGTTTGGGCTCTAATTATTATAACTGGGTCAAAACCGACCCAAGCGAAGGTCACTAGGTTATGTGGTTCTTTTATGCATTTAAAACTTAAAATGGGTTGGTGCGCACCCAAACACTAGAGGAAGGTTAATGTTGCAGCATAGATTACAATGTACTGTCAACAGGAAGAAGGTGTTGGCATTGTGCTGTAATATATCGACTGACTGCAATTGTTGTGCAATTGTGCAAGGTGATCCATAACGCATAAAGTAGAAAGGTTGAAAAGCATGAACTTAACCTTAACCAATCTTACCCAACATATTCCCTTTTACCCAAATCCACACACATACCCCAGTTATTCCCTCCCACACATGCTTGAGCACTGTTTTTCTGAGCTCAAGGAGCAATCAGGGGATTATGAAGCAAGTTGTCAAGGCAGCACGTAACCCAATTCTCTGAGGCACGCCGGGGTCACGCGGCCCCGTAGGCCTTGGCTTTGTTTTAGTGTTTCAAACACTTTCAACAGAATATTTTGCGTTTTAAAAATGCAAGAACCCCCATTTCAAAATTGACATTTCTGAACGTCTAAGCCCCAAGCTTATATTTGTGTCCCTGATGCACCATGAGGACCAAATCCTGTTCAAATCACAAACCATGCAATTTACCATTTTTAGCTTTCGACGGAGCCACCGGGGGCCGAGCAGGGCCTGCAGAGGGTGAAGATTGCCGACACTGTCGCCTAACTCTCCTGCTTCTACCTATGCCGTTTTGTTCAAACGGATCTGCTTACATTGTCACTTTTAGGTGCCCGAGGGAGTGTCGGTCGATTCTCGTCTCTTTTTGAGCTCTTTGAGCTCTGGAATGACATCACTTCGGGGTCACCATTTTTGTCGTGTTTTGGACTTCCTAGTGAAGCGGGTAATGTCGAGGTATGTCATTTAAATAAAGCTGGATGAACGGTTTTATTCAAATCATTCCTAATAAAATCAAGTGAAGTCAGAAATGGAATCACATGAAATAATATTTGATCAAAAAGAAGCCTAATTGTTACACCCAAAACAGGGTTCCAGTTAGCTGTCCAGTGCCCCACAAGAGATTCTGTTTCTATGGTATGGTCCCAAAAAAAACACTGGGCCTTTCCCTTCTTCTTAAGCCCAAAAACCTACAATGACCCTAAAGGTACAGTAAAAAGTAGCAACCAAGGTTGATGCGCCTAAAAAGACAGAGGTAACATCCAATTCTAAATATATTGTGTGTCCTCTCACACCTTTTACAGCTGTTGTGTGAAAATTACAAATCCTTTAAGATCATTTTCAGTGACCTATCATCCACATTTCATAGTTAGAATTATATTATATTATATAATAGCTTCACACCCTCCCGTCTCTCATCAATGGCCATATATGATGTAATTCATTATTACAATATGTGGTAGGAAAATACAGATACCATAACAATGTGGGAAGCAGCGTTGTTTTGCACCGAAGTACATAGAAACTCCACTGTACTAGCATTTTAAATAATTGTTGATTCAATGTGCTTTTGGTTTGACTGAGGTTGTTTCACTGAAGGTCTTCTTGGTGGCAGCTGCTGGTCAGACTCCTCCTTACATAGAAAATAGACTTCCCATTCAAAATCATAAAAGGAATGTGGGTTGTTTTGATGCTGCTTACTGCTGATACAACCAGCAGACTTTGAAGTTCTTCGACAGCGATTTAAAATAGAGTCTTTGAGAATGATCTGCTTCATTATGCAGCCATAATTCTCCTCATATCTTGCCTGGCAGAGGATTTCCCATCACACTCTATAGATCCAACTGCTGAATTGGCCCTGCATTAGATTCCTATGAGCTTCTGTACATGGCAAATAATCCTTGGAGCAGCTGACGAGGCATTATATCTAAACACAGGACAGTGGCATGAGCCAACATAATTTATCAACACATTAGTCTCTCCACTAATGCAGTCAATAGCATATTAAGCAACCTACAAAAGAAAAATGAATGGTTACCAATGTGACGCCAGTTGGTAAAGCGCTCCAGTAATTTCTCATCTACATAGTCTTTTGCCCCTGGGTAAAAAGCTGCTCACATTCCACAGACGTCATTAACAAAGGCCATATATCAAAAAGCAAGGCTGCTAATCTTTGGCCTTTTTTAAAATATAATTCCAATAGTTAGAAGGCCTAACCTGACTAGCAAGTCTCCAAATAGGATAATAGTCATGAGCAACAGTATTTCCCACAGATGTTTGAAACAGAAAAATTTGGTTAATAACAAGTGTGAAACACAATTATTGTCTATTATCAATTTTGGCTATTATCAATAGAATTAATAATGATCACTAAGATTATTCAAATAATAAGTAAATAACTGGGCACCACCTCGAGCTAACAGGGACTAATAACCAATACTATAGATCAAGGTTTATTGATAGTTAAGAATTACACAGGTCAGTGAAGGATTCCAGATTCACACTCAAGATGGTGCCAGAGAGGGAACGGAAACGACAGGTAGCCGACAGGTTGGGTGTGGCTACCGTTTGGATTGGAGGACGCAAAAGGAGACGGCCAAGCTGGGCGGAGCTTCCGTTTTGCTTACAGCCAATCGTTGGAGGTCGTAGAAAGGATCCGTACATGCCCCTGGGGATAAAAAGAACAGACCTGCACACTGGACGGGGAGGCAAGAAAGTGTGGCAGACTGGGCGGGGAAAGGGTTAATCTCTGTTCCGGATCATAGCATCATCATAGCGTCAATCATTTGGTAATCGTACCTGATTCTGTTGGTTAATTAATCCTTGTGGATTTTAACTTGAGCTATCTGATTTATTTTGCATGTTATAATTGAGGTTTTGACCCCAGATATGTCTCACCTGTTGCTGACGGGAGCCTCCAAGGAAAAAGACCAAAATCTGTCTTCTGTCCTTTCCTTTGTTCCTCCCCCCTTGCTCCCTAGTGCTTTCAAGAAACACTTTCTGAAGACAATACAGGAGATCCTTCCTGCCCAATACAACAAGATTTTACCAATAAATCCCCTCTGGCCAAATCATTCAGACTACTGTAACACCGTTGCAATGGTTTCTCTGTTTGACCTTTGAATTATTGTTTAGTTAGTTTAATATTATTGTATTTTCCACTCTTCTCTCTATGCACAGCTGTTAGGGAGCTAATGCTGATAAGGGTTGCATATGCCACACTAAGCAGTTGAATGTATATCTAGGTTTTTACTGAGCATTAAATTAAATTACCGTATAATTGCATTAACTGTCATTGTGAGTGTTAAGTAAAAAATAATGTCACATCTTGAGCAGCGCAGAAAAACGCTTATAAATATTGACATGCCAAAGAGCTGCTGGGGGACGCTGTTGAACAAATAGAGACCATGAAATTAAAGTCTTCA
Organism: Gasterosteus aculeatus; assembly: GCF_964276395.1. NCBI lineage: Eukaryota > Metazoa > Chordata > Actinopteri > Perciformes > Gasterosteidae > Gasterosteus > Gasterosteus aculeatus. Next base: position 3,845,201 of record NC_135700.1, read on the forward strand.
GCTTCATATTAAGCACTAACTGAGCTCTCAGGCAACTTAAACTCCCACGTATGTCTGACCAACCAATTCCATAAGAGGTCACGATTTTAAACTTATTAAATTATAAAATGATATACCGTATTATTATAATAATAATCCGCGACGTCAGCTTGGTTGCTCGGGTAGAAATGTAACTAATGAACGTGGTTACCTTTTTTAGGAGAATGAATGGTGTCACGGTGTGGTTCACTTCCTGTTGTATTTTGTAGTTTTCTGCCACTCGTGTCCCCGGGTAACTTCACTTCCTGCCTTGTCCCGTCATCCCCTGTGATCGTCTAATAGTCTCCACCTGTGTCTCCCTGTACACCAACAGCTGCACCTCCAGCCACCAGTCCGTCAAGCTCCTGAAGTTTGCGGATGACACCACCCTCAATGGACTAATCTCTGGTGGGGACGAGTCCGCCTACAGGTGGGAGTCTGACCATCTGGTGTCGTGGTGCAGCCAGAACAACCTGGAGCTCAACGCTCTAAAGACAGTGGAGATGGTTGTGGATTTCCGGCGGAACAGAGCCCCACCCTCCCCCATCACCCTGTGTGACTCCCCCGTCACTATTGTGGATTCCTTCCGTTTCCTGGGCTCCATCATCACCCAGGACCTCAAGTGGGAGCTGAACATCAGCTCCATCACCAAGAAGGCTCAGCAGAGGTTGTTCTTCCTGAGGCAGCTGAAGAAACTCAACCTGCCAAAGACGATGATGGTCCACTTCTACACGGCCATCATGGAGTCCATCCTCTGCTCCTCCATCACCGTCTGGTACGCTGCAGCCACAGCCAAGGACAAGGGCAGACTGCAGCGTGTCATCCGCTCTGCAGAGAGGGTGATTGGCTGCAATCTGCCGTCCCTGCAGGACTTGTTCGCTTCCAGGTCTCTGAAGCGAGCTAAAAAGATCGCGGCCGACCCCTCCCACCCCGGACAAAAACTGTTTGTGCCCCTTCCATCTGGCAGGAGGCTGAGGTCCATCAGGACTACGACCTCCCGCCACACGAACAGTTTCTTCCCGTCGGCAGTCGGGCTCATCAACAGAGCCCGGTCCCCCACTGACTGACTATAACATTCCACCGGTCACTCCCCTCATACTGCACATGCCACTTTAACTGCAATTCATCACTTTGTCACTTGTCACTTTGTCTCTTGTCTGTTACTCGTTTGTTAGTGCACTTTATGCTTAATATTTTTCTTTTTTACTTTTTAATTTTTTTTTACTTTATTCTCTTGTTTTATACTAACCCATAGCCTTAGCCTTATTCTACTAACCCATTGCATTAGCATTTCATTCCACTCTGTCTACTGTCGCGCACTAATCGCCAAGACAAATTCCTTGTATGTTTGACATATTTTGGCTAATAAATGTTTCCTGATTCCTGATTCCAATCACCTGCACCTCCCTTGAGTATTTAAGCCGTGTGTCTCTTGTGTCACTTGTCGCGTCAATGTCTATCGTTGTGGATGTCTGTAGTTTCATGCCTGCTGTTCTTCCCCTGGTTCCTGTGTTTTTCGGCCTTTTGACTAATAAAGTCTTTTGTTTTCTGAGAAGTCTGCATCTGAGTCCTGCCTCCCCCACGCATCCTTGACAGAATGGCATGCATAAATGTTTATCATACAACTTCATGGTTGAGGAATGCAACTTTATTAACAGAATGGTAACTGAGATACGCCAGCAAAAAATACTTTGAATGAACACTGAAACAAGTAATAAACTTCAAACGTGGGTTCTTCACTAATCATTGGAAGTAATGTTACAGATGTTTTATACGTTTTAGACTGCAACATGTTGGACTGTCGCTTTCAGACTTCCTTTCTGGCTTGAGGTCAGTCAACAAAATAATGCCAAAATTAATGACTCAATTAAAATCAAAGAATCTTTATTCTTTAACGAAAACGAGTGCTAAGTCACAAACTGGAAGTATGTAAAACCTAACCCTCTACCCCGATTTACTGATTTCTAACCCTTTATGTGTGGTATTCAGCGGTTACGTGATGATTTCCACTATTGGGCAACACATTCTGAAAAAAGAAAACAAGCATGTTCCCACGAATTGGCTTTTCAAAGTACAGGATTTGAAAATTCTACGGTTGTAAAATTTTTACTGCATTCAATGTGACTTGAATAAAACATTGCAGGATTGCCCTTTTGTCTTGAAATGCCACACAGCATCACAGCATACATGTGATTACTACCTGCAAACAAGAGGCGTTTATGATAATGCTTTTATTTTGTATAGCCAGAGATATTTAGTATAGTGCTCACTGTAAGCAGATAAGGTGTGCAATGCTGTGTTCACTATGTTTTCTGTTTTTTTTTTTTTTTTCCTTATTCGTTTTTTTCAAGCGTTACTATTACCCTTCTGTGAAGGATATGTGAGGATTCTCCGCGGAGGATTTTGGGACTAGATCTTGACTATTTCTTCATAAGCCTTTTCAGACACAGACTGTATATAAGAAGTTTACATAGATGCCGTGAAGTCCCACAAAGCTGTGTGGACTGTTTTTATGAAGTCAGTTCTTTTGCAAATAATTAACAGATATTTACATATTGGAACAGCAGGGGAGTGATGTGGTGACACAGCAGAAGCAACCTGTCAATCACAGCAAGCCTGTGATACCCTACTTTGTGCTAATCAATGAACATGCTGTATTGCAGAAGACTTTTAAACTACATATTGAGATCATGAACTTGTTTGCTGAGGGAATAAATCATGTGAAAAGTAAAGATATTTGATATGAACTTTTATACAATTTGACTTGTTATTGCAACTGGTGGAGCCTCCCCACGATTATCAATAGAAAGGATTCAACTTTTAAGAGACGTTCGCTTTGGCTTCACTAAACAGAACTGGCAGCACAACACACCATCAGCCCAGTTTGTGTCACCTCAGCCCCTTTCACTTCTCAAAGTAAGTCAGGTTCCAAAAATGTTGGTGTTATTTTAATAAAGCAATTATGGTATATCATTATCACACACGTGATTATGTTTGGTTGACACCAAAACCATTACAAAAATGTCATAAAAAAAAAAAAAAAACACACTCTATTTACCTCAACATCATAATGCACTGCCTGATGTTTTTTGTTTTTCACAGTGGTATCGGTTGATTTGTTTCAAAACTCAGGGAAATGTAATGAATTGTAACAAACCTTAAACTCTTCTCCCTCCTGATGCCTCCTCCCAAAGCAATTTGATAACATAACACAATAGATAAATAATCTAAATATTGCCTGATATCAAAGACTAGAGAAAATGTGCAGCTTGCATATCAGATACAATATTTTACAATTCATCAAGTGCTGCGTTATAGTGTCTATGTCTTTATGTATAAAGCCGTTATCTCTGTTTCATACAAGGGGGACACACCATGTGTCACGGTTTGGGTTGTTTCCTGTCTTATTTTGTAGTTTCTGCTTCTTGTGTCCCTTGGTAACTTCACTTCCTGCCTTGTCCTGTCATCCCCTGTGATTGTCTGATTGTTTCCACTTGTGTCCAATCACCTGCACCTTCCCGGTGTATTTAAGTCATGTGCGTTGCTTGTCCTTTGTCACGTCATTGTTCCATGTCCGGAAGTTTGAGTCAGAGTGTTCCTGGTTCCTGTCTGCATTTTCCCCCCCTTGGCATTTTGATTTTGAATTTTTGACTATTAAAGTCTTTTTGTGTTTGGAAGTCTGCGTTGGAGTCCTGACTTCCCCAGACCCTGACCCCATGTATATTGTGTGTTTAACAACCAGCAGTTTTAACCTAGAACTTGTTCAATAAGCACTTAGATGTAGGACGTACGTGGCTGTATTGCATGGCCTTATATGGTGTTACTGGGTGTTCATTATGCTAATTTACAATTATGGCTGCATGCTTATTGGCACCCAAGTGCCATTTGTTACGTTTATGCTGGTTATCAACATGAAGTTATTTGAAGTTTGGAGCAGTTGCTGATTCTGACCTGGCTCACTAGCACGAGTTAGTGTACGAGTTAGTGTACATTGAGATAAGAATGCGTAAACGCGAGGTCCAATAAACTGAAGGTAGCTGCTAAGTTTGATGATGATTCTATTCATTATAGAATATGGAGAAGTGAATAGTGGAACAGTGGTGATTAAAAGTACCCTAAGGACTGTTTGTTTCATGGTACCAGATGAGGCACTAGTTATAATCCAGCATGTTTTATTTCTCGTCGAAGAAATCAATGACGAATCATGTTTGTTCAACAGTATATATTATTTGAATGGAATCATGCAGGCATTTTAGAGGTTTAATATATATGGCTGCATGTGTGCCTGGAGGGGGGTGTTGTTTTTCTCTTCTTCAGAAGAAATATACATCATTTGCCCAACAGCAGACATACTTTAGTACAAGCCTGCAGTGCAAACATTGTGTTTACATTGAGAATTGTATAAGCCGCTGGAATAATGCAGGCTAACAGTGATATATATACCCCAATTAAGGATTCAAGAAATTTACATAAGACAAAAAAAAACCTACAACTTCAATTAGCACATGAGCAATGACTGCTGGCAAATGATTGCGGGGGTGCTGGATTGGGGGGGGGGGAATACACGGGACAATAAACATAATTTACAAGATGTTTAATTTTGTGTTTGGAAAATTGAATCCATCAGCAGTGAGAAATATTCAGCATGTTTGTGGGAAGAAGGGGTGCTTGTGATTGATTGAAGGAAACTAATTTATGTTTGAGCAGCAGAAGCGACATCATCCAACCTTTAACCCCTTGGATCGCAGAAACCCAACAGAGGCAAATAGCTTTGGTAGGTAGAGGCGCACAGGATGAGTTCTTGTGTGTAATTTTGTTGCCTTTCCTAATCGAGTCTAGCTCTGTCGTACGCTGATCCCTGAGGAAATATAGAGATTCATCATCTTTTATACTGCACGGTTCACTGTCCCTGAGTACGAGGAAATAATTTCAATTCCTCCTCTTGATGAGCTTCTACTCATGGGCAATTATCTCAACACAATAAATGGTACCTTGGTGAACAATTTCTGCTGCCGCTGCCCACAATGTGTGAGGGAGACGGGAAGAAAGAGAGCTTATGAACCTCCCGCTGCCGTCAGAGCCCCTGACTGTGGGGCGAGAGAGCTCCAGCATTGACTAATTTGTGCTTTGTAAGACATAACAGCGTGTGAATTGTAATGGCTGGACATAAACCTTTATTGGTTGGAAAAATGTCATTTGTGACGAGCAGATTGTAATAATGATAATAAGTATAAGACCAAGGGAAAGGCAATTCCATGAATAACAAACGCTGCAGCTCGTGCCAGCCGAAACAACCCTGTATTTGTTTTGGAGAGCAATACTCCATGGCATTAAAGTGGCCACAAAACCCCAAAACTAAATGCAATATACCAGAGGTATAATTTTGTGAAGCAAGGCTTTTTTGCACAAAGCAAATGACATTAACATTTCAACACCGGATGTACTTACGAGAAGCCTCGTCCGTGCTCCTGACTGGTTTAGATTCCCTAAGGTTTTGAAACTGTATTTGAGAGACATATGCTTATGTGAGAGTCATGGGACAAGGTGTGAATTGGTGTCAAACTACAGGCGTAGAGATGTTCTGACAGCCATGTGGGTAGTGGACATTTGATGTCACAGTCATCCCGTTCAGGGATTCTTGTTCCATCCTCACATAAAGCTTTGTTTAAATCATTTGTTTTTCTCCATTCAAACCAGTCTATCCTCAAAAGGAAGCAACCTCCGTGTTTAATGCACTTAACTTGGTCACTTTTGTTTGATCATCTGGTTTCAGTCAGGCCAGGGGACCATTTTCCAAGTCCCATGTTCCTGTCCTCCACATTTGACCCAAACCTTGTGTTTTATTCAAGTACTTTAACGTCCAGATATTTCCCATACAAATCTTTAGTTTGTTGTTTTTACTCATCGGTATAAGTTAAAGTATGCTACTGATATACAATGAGCAACAACTGGGAGGTTGTCAATATGGAGGATGGAACCTGCCAAAATCCAAAAATTCATGGGAATAAAATATTTCAACCTTTGTATTCTCTATCGAATCTATGCAGATTCTCAAGTATATTTGAAAAATGACATGGACTATATTAAACTTTGCCCAATTTCCCCCAAATGATTGGGTGGCACTGGAACAATGGCAGACTGCGCATCAACGGATTTGACCTTTCAAAATCGTCGAGAATGAGCAGAAAGTCACTCATCACATTTTCCAATCAAAAATGGGGAAGATGTAAAAGAAGGACACGGTATGTACATTGATATCATCTCATTGTAGCCTGGTTAGATCTAGGGCAAAAGTATTTGGTCTGAGTGCATTTGTGCACTGGGCTCGCACAATCTGAGAAGGGGCTGTGAATTCCCAGGGGTCAGTCGATCTTGCTCAGGTCAGGCAGAAGTGATTGTAGTTTTCAGAGGATGTAACCCTCAGCAAACGGCTGAAGAACATTCGAGTCGTTACGTGGTAATCAAGATTGCTGTTAACCCCCCACAGATATATTATGGTAATCTAATACTCTGGGGCATTGCAAACTACTAATTGCCACTGTAAAATGTGTCCGTATAGTAATCAAAGACTACAGCAGCTGTGTAACATTTAATATTTCTACGTGTATTTTTGAGTGTCTTACTCATCTACACTACAGCTGTCGCGTATCCCATAGATCAAGCCCCAGTACAAGCACGAGCTCCGGGGCCTCAGAGCGACAAGCATCATTTATACTCCGCGACTTCCTGGCTGTCTCACACGTCCGGACTCCAGGTGTGATTCTATAAAAATCCCATTTTTTGATTTACAGGGCCATTACCAAGCTATCCGGAGACACTGGTTTGGTGTCAAAAGAGCATATCATTATTCTGTTGTATGACAAAGCAGTTTGCCAAAGGGAACTGTAATTACATCGTTGTCTTCTTTTCAGTTGACTCCCGGCAAGGGAATTATTGGTAATCATCCATGTAATGCGCTGCCACTCAGTCTTTGACAGCTGAGTGAAACCACAGCGCTGTGGTTTTGTCCTCCTTTAGATGTAAAATCAGAGCTAAAAACCCTCCATCTGTTCCCTGGGCTCAGCATGCTGTTTCTAGTGTCTGTATCCTCAACGGCATCTGTAGCGCTGGGAAGAAAAATAATATGAAAAAGAGCTTCGCTTTGTTCAAACAAGGTTCTACCACATCAGCTGCAAGATGTTGCCAAAAAATACAAAGTAGAAACCTATTCATATGATACAGAATATTTCCGTGGAAGTGTGTCATCATGCCTGATCAAACACACATATCTCAAGACACAAAACGACAATAACTTCCATCTCCAAAAAGGGGCTTCATTACTATTTAAAGCGTCCGTCTCTGCTCTCAAACCTTTCACCTTCTTTATTCTGGCGACGTCCTGTCCGCATGAGTGGCCTTTGTGCTGCCATTCAATAATTGTCTCTTGGCTTCCTGGGACGAGGCCTTCCACTGACTAGTGCAGAGCTAGACAGCAACGCCTCACACCACAGCAGCAAAAAAACGGACCTATTTTCTGCTGTCTCCCCCTGCAAGCCATTTCCAGCAAAAGAGAGCGGGGGGAAAAAAAAAGGAACGAAAAATAAACTCCACTGAAGCTTCCGTCACCAAACCGGTGGCGCTGTCAGCTCCTATTTAGAATCTGTGTTTATTCCGTGCTCGGGCTATTTATTTATTTAACAGAAAGAAAAGAGAAAATATGTTAGGGGTGTTGACTTGCATGTCAAGACACACAGTGAAACCAGCAGTGTCAGGGCAGTTAACACTTCAGTAGACACCGCTGTTGGTTGGAGTACTCACATACTGATTGTGTTGTGCATCAATGTCAACAACAAATGCTTCGGCAACACCACTCTTTTTTGGGTGGGAGGGGGGTTTCGTGCCATGCAAGCATACCTTGCACGTACTTGAGATCTATATTGATAGCAGCAGCTGTGGAGTGCCATTAAAGCAGTTCCTTGAACAGCTCTTATTTGTTAGTGCTTGAAGCCTTGAGATGGGCGGGAGAAAAAGGGCATTTTGGCCGAGTTGTGTTTGTTGTTTGACTTTCAGCAGATCAAACCTTCCCGCAGAGGAGAGAGCGAGTCAGATTAATAAATAAGAATGCATAAAGGGTGAGCAGTGCTACAGGGTCTCCCTTGGATATTGCCGAAGATTCTGCACACCTGCCCAGACTGTCAAGCACCAGTAGGCTTTAGTGATCTGGTTTAAGGTAAATTTAGCACAGGCCACTGGGGATTTTACATCCAATTTTCTTTTTTTTTCTTTTTCATAATACGATACACTTCAAAGTTGAGGAAGGCCAAATAAATCATCTACAGGTGGCCAGTGCGGTTCCTTATTCACTGACTGCGTCAAATGAAATAGTTTGAGTTCAAAACTTGCTCTGCTCCATTACTGACATAACTTAAATACCTAATTATGATGCATTCCAGGTAGACTTGTATTAGTCTAAACTAGACTTTAGACTTTGAAAATAAAGTCATGGTATACCAGATAACGTAATTGAAGTCAACTCAATTCCCATAGCATGATGTGGCAGCTCTCTTTAATGGTGAAAGTGAGACAATTTAACGATGTCTGCTTTGCTTCCACCAGCAACTAATTGGTAGCCCAGTCAGTTTCACCATCCTTACTCCTTTGCTTTCCTATACGAGCTAGCAGGATGCCACCGGTTGGAGTTTGACTCCTTTCCATGGATGTCTGTTTGTCCTCTGCTAATGTTACCATGCTGACCTTGGAAAGTGAATATCTGGCAGAACTGAGCCATATCTTGAGATATTTAAGCTGTCACTTATGTTTACATGCCCTTCTCAGTTGATGCCCCCTATGCCAGGGTCAAAAGTCTGAATGTGAAAAAAAAAGATCTCAAACTACAGTGCATCTGGAAAGTATTCACAGCGCTTCACTTTTTCCACATTTTGTTATGTTACAGCCTGCAAAATGGATTCAATTCATCACTTTCCTCAACATTCTACACACAACAACACACAACAACCATTAAGTGAAAACTGTTTTCTGCAAATCTGTTAAAAATAAAGAACGAAAATATAACATGTACATAGGTATACACAGCCTTTGTCATGACACTCAAAATTTAGCTCAGGTGCATCCTGTTTCCACTGATTATCCTTGAGATGTTTCTACAACTTGATTGGAGTCCACCTGTGCTAAATTCAGTTGATTGGACATGATTGAGAAAGGCACACACCTGTCTATATAAGTTATCACAGTTGACAGTGAATATCACAGCATAAACCAAGCCATGAAGTCCAAGCAATTATCTATAGACCTCCGAGACAGAATTATATCGAGGCGCAGATCTGGCGAAGGGTACAGAAAGATTTCTGCAGCATTGAAAGTCCCAATGAGGACACTGGCCTCCATCATCCGGAAATGGAAGAAGTTTGGAACCACCAGGACTCTTCCTAGAGTTGGCCGTCCCAGCCAGACTGAGCGATCAGTGGAGAAGGTCCTTAGTCAGGGAGGTGACTCTGACAGAGCTCCGCCGTTGTTCTATGAAGAGAGGAGAACCTTCCAGAAGGACAACCATCTCTGCAGCACTCCACAAATCAGGCCTGTTTGGTAGAGTTGCCAGACGGAAGCCACTCCTCAGTAAAAAGCACATGACAGCCGGCCTGAAGGACTCTCAGACCATGAGAAACAAAATTCTGTGGTCTGATGAAACAAAGATTAAATTCTTTGGCCTGAATGCCAAGCATCATGTCTGGAGGAAACCAGGCACTGCTCATCACCTGGCCAAAACCATCCCTACAGTAAAGCATGGTGGTGGCAGCATCATGCTGTGGAGATGTTTTTCAGCGGGAGGAACTGGGAGACTAGTCAGGATTGAGGGAAAGATGAATGCAGCAATGTACAGAGACATTCTTGATGAAAACAGGCTCCAAAGCGCTCTGGACCTCAGATTGGGGCAACGGTTCATCTTCCAACAGGACAACGACCCGAACCTCACAGCCAAGATAACAACAAAGGAGTGGCTTCGGCACAACTCTGTGAATGTCCTTGAGTGGCCCAGCCAGAGCCCTGACTTGAACCCGATTGAACATCTCTGAAGAGATCTGAAAATGGCTGTGCACCGACGCTCCCCATCCAACCTGATGGAACTTGAGAGGTTCTGCAAAGAAAAATGGGAGAAACTGCCCAGAAATAGGTGTGCCACGCTTGTGGAATCCTACCCAAGAATACTTGAGGCTGCAATTGCTGCAAAAGGTGCTTCAACAAAGTATTCAGCAAAGGCTGTGAATACTTATGTACATGTTATGTTTTTGTTTTTTATTTTTAACAGATTTGCAAAAATTGGCAAAAAACAGTTTTCACTTTGTCAATATGAGTAGTTGTGTGTGGAATCTTGAAGAAAACAATGAATTTAATCCATTTTGGAATGAGGCTGTAACATAACAAAATGTGGAAAAAGTGAGGCGCTGTGAATACTTTCCGGATGCACTATAGTTCCGTCTGGACCCTTGTCCTGACTCCTGCCTGGCCCCGCGGACACTTACCGCTTCTAACACCATTGATATTCCCATTTCTATTGCTGTAGCGTTAATGCGCATCACTGGCTTTCTTTTTTCTAAGTATTTGTGCTTTCTCTCCTCACAGGTTTCAATGGATCATGGTTCTATCTGGACCCTGTTCCTGCCTCCCACCGTTACCCTGCTGATACCTGCTACTGCATTTTTACGATTTTAAATTTTAATCATATTACTGTCATCATAAACCAACATTACCCTCTCCTAAAGTCTTTGTGCTTTCCCTCCCCACAGGCCATCTATGGATGGTGGTTCTATCTGATGGTGATTGTCCCTGCACTGGTTCTGCCGTGCGCCTGGCTTACTACTCGAAATTATTTGAATAATTTCTGTCATGTAAAATACATTCAATTCCTATATTTCACATTGTATATTTTGTACACATGACATCCATTGTAGTGTGTCCATCCCGGGAGAGTGATCCCTCCTCTGCTTTCTTCCCCTTTTTTCCCCATAGAAGGGTTTTTCATTTTTTGGGAGTTTTTCCTTTGCCGATGTGAGGGTTTTCGGGACAGAGGATGTTGTGTATGGCTAATTTGCGATTTTGGGCTATACAAAATAAAATGATTTGAATTGGATATTAATGGTAATATGGAAATAATTCCCAATCGCTTTATACCTCATTTGCTATCCAAGTTTAGTCATTGTTCCGCCACTACACTACACTTTAGTGACAAATATTGAGGACTGGATTGATCATTTTGTCACATTGTTTTCTTGATAATAAACACCCCAACTCCATTTAAAGTGCAAATCCAGCCAAGCTGTGACAACAGGACACGGGACACTGAGGTCTGTACAGTTAGTGGCTCCCTCATCCAGGACTGACTCACAGTTTGCTGGGTCTCCAAACCCAAATCCATTAATGCAGCTGCCAGTGAGGAGAAGATTTAATATGCCAATCGCAGAGGCTCCGTTCCGGCTGCAGCCGTCATTTTGACTTTTTGTCATCTTACAGAATGTGACTAGCAAAGTTCATCCTGTGTTTTATTTAATATTTAATGATATTTTAATGAATAAAAGGCTTAATTATATCAATGTTTTCTTGAAACATAAAACATTTACTTTGAACCTGTGTGGATTGAAGATTTAATCAGTTGCAAAAGTAACATAGCTGAATGTATTTCATTGGATTTCCTCTATTGTCTTGTATTTCAATATAATTGTTTCCTTATGATAACATAACATCTGAAATGAAAAGCTAGAATACATTGTGTTTGTTTAACTGATTAGAGGAGACGGAGAGAATGAGACTCCTGTCAACTTTGTCAAAATGAATTAGTATTTAACGTGTATGTATGTACGTTCAATTACCAGATGGATTAAATGAATTTGGGATTCATAAAACATGTATCCCTCTATAATGCCTAACTTCTCTTTTTAAGATCATATGAATTGAATTTAAATCACCTGAAACATTATATCATCATTATACGTCCAAAAATCATCTTGAGTAAAGTTTTTTTATGTACTCTTTAAGTACTTATTTTAGTATAGTATTAGTACAAATCAATAAGTGCGTGCTTTTTTAAATAAGGTGATCTAATTAGATTAAAGTGTAGCGATATTTTTCCATAAAATAGAGAATAGTTATGAGGTTTAACATTGAAACAATTCAGATCTCCACTTCCCAGCGTGTGTAAATATTTCATCCCAACTGTAACAGCAGGTTTATTCCCTGCACACATAAGACATATCTGTCTGTCTGCTATTTGTTTGACCAATGGTAACGGCTGATGTGGCCCTGGTGTATTAAAGAGAGGCGGTGGGCAGCAGGAGGCACGTACTCTCGTTGGCCCGGCTTGCTCTCCTTTTGAAATGGGGCCTTAATGATTTATAGATGTTTGCTTTAAAAAGTCATTGGCATTAATCCCATGGCTCATTAACCATTTAATTAAAATGAAATTCTCTGTTCGGACTAAAGCAGATTGGGAGTGTTTCCTCCTGATGGGAGGCTGTTGAATCACCTTATTTTCGGAAACACATCATATGATGGGGATGTGTGTGAGCTGACCTGTACGAATTACCCAGTTAATTCCGAATCTAAGGGTTGATCTCAGATCAGGTTCAGATTACCACTCAGATCAGGCTCTGATTCATTATATTTTGTCAAAACATGCTTGACAAGATTGTGCATGGTTTATGTGCTTTAATCGGTTTTATCCTCATTAGCAACACTGCTAACAAGCTTCAAATGAACTGTAAGGTGAGTCGTGACCTGGGTAGAGAGTAGGCTGCTGTGTATTCCACCTGCTGGGAATAAGTGGTATAAACACAAGCGTAAATTGTCACACACTTGCATCACAGTGGCTCATTTTTTCATTTTCCAGACGACTGCCTGAAGTTGTTATTGAAAATATGAAGAAATATGAAGAAAGATTCTCTGTGCAACTTATTTTCTGGTGGTGACTTTGCAGCACTGCTTTATAACAGCCTCGTCAGACTAAAGTACAGTCAGATTCCAACTTCAGTTTTCAGAGATACGGAATTATTTCATGACTTTTTCTGCATGTTCTACCTTCTCTGCTTCCTGTTCAATTTCAGGCCTGACATCTTAATAAGTAAAACAATGCCACCTTCGAAAAAAGAATTCTACTGAAAAATGTATTTCATACCTCATTAACAAATAATTAAAATATCATTAATTCAAAAATTAATGATATTTTAATGAATAAAAATGCTTGTTAATACATTGTATTCATATTGTTCCAGTTTATTGTGAAAACATTATAATAATATAGAGAATATTTGCAATAGAACATTTATCTAGTGCTACGCCTCATCTCTCCTGTTTCGGTTCTCCTACTACCAACAATCACGCAGCAACAAGTCACATCGGAGAGCTTTACTGCAATGGTGATATAGTAACACTAAAGAGGAAACAATCCATCACTGGACCTGAATCTGTGTAGTACCTTAAATTGCTTTCTAAATGGGTCTCTGTTACCCAATATGCGGTTTTCTCTGCGTGTTACAACAAAGTGAAATGAACTCGGTGGGAGGATGGAGGTAAAAAACAGATTGATCGGCGTGCTCATTGGAGTAATTCAACCCGAGTCATTTTCCGCTGCAGGTTTTTATAGCATTTAAAATAGCAACCCTGTAATGCCGCCCCCCCCCCCTCCACACACACATCGGCGTGTGCACACCGAAGTACACATACGCAAGCACTTTGCAGGACAAGATGTGGTCTTAAAGTGCTGGGAAATGAAAGAGGGTCAAAGGGATTAATTCGTGTCTCCAGAAATACTCCGTTGAAAGTGTATTTGTCTGCCACCTATATGTAAGCTGAGATATTGTGCTCCATTTTGGTTATCTGATCATCCCCTTCACATATCTGTCAATTCAGAAGTTTTCCGGGCCTTTTCGGTTGGCTGAGGTTGTTTTTTTTCTCTTACGCAGTTAAGCTAATATAGATAGTTATAGATGTAGTAAACATTTTCATGCTAATAATGCTTAAATCGTAATTACCATTGTTCTGTTTGACAGTCATGTTTATTTACAACACATATCACAGACTTTATACCACAACCTGCTCAATCATTGCTGCTAATATCTAATTCATATTGTAGAGTATTAGAAATAAACTGATGATCTGGTTAATAAAGTAACAATTAATAAAATACATTCAGTGTACACCAGAATGCAACGATAATTCTGGAACTATGTAACCAATAAAGTAATGAGAATATTGTAGAACCACTCTAATTTTGAAAATGTAATCAATAGAATAATACCAATGTACAGCTATGCTTTTATTTAATGTAATGTAATAAACTAGAATGCATGCATGTAATACTTGATAGCACCACAAATGATATTGACTGAGAGACATTCGAAATTCGAGTCACATTGAACTCACCAGCAGACGTCTCTGGGAGACGTCTGCTGGTGCTAGACTTTCACACCTTTACTGCTCTGTATAAATACCTGTAGATATCCATTGTTCTCGAGTTCGCTGGTGGAGGCAACAGACAGTCACTATGGGGGTCAATGGGCCCCGTGGCCTGTTGATCGCAGAGACCAGCGGCTTCACAGCGGAGATGTTCCTTTTACCACATCACCTTTTCTGTCCCAATGTATTTGTATACATGCTTCACGCATTGTATTATATGCACTGTTTTCCACGTTGATTTGGAGAAGAGAGTTTTGTTCGCAGATCAATAATAAAGTCTCTTGAACGTTTATTGTTGTTCAGTTTATTTTGTTTGCAAGTGAAGAGTTTGCACCACAGTCACTCAGTCAGTGTCTGTGCTGAAAGCTTCTTCAACGACCTACAAGACACCAAAACATGTTAAACAAACGAGTTCACGCCCCAGATCTTTTACACACAAGCTTGTCTTGTGGGTTCATCTGGTACGTGCAACTGGCTCTTGTCAGTTTTTGGCACACTCAAGATCATAAAGGTGTTTAAAAAACAAGGTCCCTACTACTGCATAGTTGTAACTTTTTTTACTCCATATGCTGTAAAAGTAATGAGCTAAGACCATAACTCACAGTTGGTACTTCTTCACCATTCACTTTCACTGTGATGAAGCAACAATCTAAAGAACTTAAAGTAGTGAATGGGAAATGTTAAACCAATCAATGCGCTATTTGCCACATCTAAATATTTGCCTTGGTTTGACATGGAAGTAAAGCTTCTGATTAATGTAAATGTATGTAAATACATTAGCATAAGGAAATGATTAACGTGGCTGCAGGTTTCTGCTTTGTGTGCAGGTGTTTGGGCGTGTGATGTAACACGTTGCCCTTGCTGGATGTTGATGTGTACAAACACGGCCTTGGAGAGCAAACCCTGCAAAATGGCCACATCACCACCTTGTTTAGGCAGACAGTTACAGAGCTGCTGGTGGGTTATGACTTCTCTCACGAATGTCTTTGCTAAAGTCTGGCTGGCAGCCAGTGGGAAGAGACATACTGGCAGACGGCACCACATCAATATCCCAACTAGCCACCGAAGCTGGGCTGAAATGATCGGGGATTTTAAAGGCAGCAGCTGTTGAGTTGATAAGGGGCTGCCTGCATTCTGCCGAGGGGCTTTAGAATCATGTAAATGATAGAGATTACTTTTAAGTGCTACACACATTAATTGATGTTGAGAGCTGGGAGATATGAAAGCTAGAGGATGTAGACTACCAGAGATGAACATTAACGGGTTTAACTGATTTCTTTGTTTTCTGTGCATGTGTGCGGGAACACAAAACAATGACTCAATAATGTTATTATTATCCAACTACAGTACCAGTCAAAAGATTAGACACACTTTGTTACTGAATTCAATGAGAAAATGTGTCCAAACATTTGACTGGTAATGTATATGGCAAATGCGGGAGAGGTAGATCCAGTAGGACCTTTTTTAGACTTATAAAGGGATGATGATACCCCCTCGCCTGAAGTTAGAATTAGGTAAAACTGTCTTTAAGTTCCTCTTTCACCATTTTTGTTTCGTTCTTACGGGCCTCATTGTAATTCTTACCCAGCTTGGTTTCCACCTTTCCACACAAGAGGTGATGCTGAACTCCCCGAGGAGCCTTCTGGCGCCCAGTCAGAGGCCCTTCGAGCTGCCAAGTCAACAGGGGCCGTTGGTCCCTCCACTGTGTGTTCCTGCACGGATGCTACTGGGATGCTGGCAAAGGCCCATCGATTTACTGCCGTTGGCTAGGACAACCTCCAAGGAGCTCCCGTTCTGGCTGGGATATCATTTATTTGGGACACATTTGGCAACGTGGGCGTTGTGGCCCTCTTTGAAATGCATCGTCCAGAGACAAAATAAATGAACAGTATCAAAGACATGTCAACTGGGATGCCTTTTTCATGACGAATGGGAGAAAGGGACGGCACACTAAAGCAATTGTGTCCCGCCGCATCGGCACCCTGCTCAGAACAGACAAAGCAGCAAGTCACAACAAAGCCTGACATGAGTGAGACTATTCCAGACTTGAATGCATGTGTACGGTGTGTCAAAGTCATCCCATGGAGTTGTGTGACATTTTATTTTATTTTATTTTTTTATATTTGGCCCTCATCAGACGGGTTATGGAAGCGTCACATTCCGTCTAAAGTAAGCGGTAGGACATGGCTGTGTGACAGTGTGATGTTTGCTACTCTACCTTTTGTCTACTGGGCAATGAACGACAAAAAGCCCCGAAGGTCTGAGATGTCTCTTTCTCTTTTACTGTTTTCCAGGTGAAATTTCTTTGTTGACACTTACAGACGAGGGGGGGGGGGGGGCTGTTCTTGAGTGGCAGAATTTTGTTTTGCATTTGTCTCCAAACAGATGCATAGCTGTCATTCAAGGTCCCATTGAAGATTGCTATCAAATGTAATCGCTTCAAAGCTTATTCCCATGGATGCCCGCTTACAGATACGGCTTTTCAGGTGTCTGTCAAAGAGATGTTGCAGAGGGGCATGCAGCAAAACCTTCAAATGTATGAATTTAAATATAGAAGGGGCACAGGCATTATGATTCACATCAGGCACTCCTAAAGCTACAGGAGACATTTGTGTTTCATTGTTTTTTTTTTGGTGTATTGCTCCATCATAAAAGGCTAATAATTTGTTACAGAAAAGACAGTGGGTATTGTTTGAAAATCACGTACATAATTCGATTGCACAATACATCAAATCACCTATTCTAACATATGCGGGTAAATCAAGGTTTCGTAAACCTGATGATATCCATATCTACCTTCATCAAGCAATTGTTCTCAACTCTTATCACAGCTGCTTGGGCAAGCGGTCAGAATCAGCAAATTGTCTCTGAAAAATCAATTAAATCTGACCCCGGTGTTCGCCTTTGTAATATGTGGAATCAATCAGCTCATGGCTTAGTATGGATTTGCAATAGTACATCCTTCAAGCCTCTTCAGAGCAATCACAGCCTTTCAATCCCACTCTGGTCACCTCGGGCTACAACCAGAGATGTTGCCATTTAAAAACCATCACGTTATTCTTTCATCAAAGTGCTGTAGGATAAGAGAATAGTTTGAGAGCCTGACCTGCATATACAAATATTGTTGACACAAGTACGAGATGTGACCTACCAGATAACTGAGAGCAATGACATGACAATGTCATTTTCCCCCTTGTCTTTGACAGAAATGTTTGAAGAAAGCGCGCCGCCCTAAGGTAAAGGGGAGGCATGGCCTTGCTCCTGTTCAGAACAACTTCCTCAGTGCTGACTGGTATCATTTCCCTCCAGTAAAACAATAGGTTAGAAAAAGAGTACAATATGTGACACTGGCTTACCTAACCAATACCAATACCTATAGCTAAAGAGATTTGCTGTACACCTCGCTGATCAGGTAAAATGGTAATTATTAGTTACAAGTCATATGTTGTTCATACTTACACATATTCTATGCATCAAACGAGGCATTTATATCGTCTGCAGGATTACTAGTAATTTTCTGATATCAGCCGAAAATAGAGCAAATCAGCTTTAACACGAACGTGTGGTTTAAGTATGTAACACAAACACGTGTGGTTTAGGTACGTTAGGTACGCATGTCAAAAAAGAGTGCATGAGAAAGTGAACATGATCAAATTAAACCATTACAAGCTATACAAAGTTTGAAAGACCAAAGACTTACCCAATATTCCAATTATATTGCAACAAATGTTGATTATTCTGTGACAGGAGTTCATACACGACAGTTTGTTTCTAGACAATAATGTGATAATGATGATCAGAACTGTTGTTAATCATCACCTAAGGTTTGTGTGTTAACTTGCTAAGATTTGCTTATTGGCATTTGATGACAACAAGTACAGCTGAGGTTAAAAAGGTTCTTACACATCAGACGTCTGTGCGTCATTGGAACAATTCATAAATTGGTCCAATGATTTCAACAAAGAAAAAGTAAAGATATACAGTAAGTTGTTACCATTAATTATTTGGGTACATGAACTGTGGAATAGTACTTTCTAATAGCAGTTGAGATATTTGACTCTCAACCACTTTTTGGTAGCACTACAAAATCAAGTTAATACCGACAAACGTACATTAAAATTGACTGTCTGAAACCTCAAACCATTTAGTAAATGGTGAGATACTTCCCAGGATACAGTACGTGGAAAGTTTAACCAACTATGTGCCTGAGAGGAAACATCTTTGATTCTTGACCAGAGGCTATGTAAAAGGAGTCCGGAGGCTATCTTTACTAAATGCCATAAAAATCGTAGTTGGTTTTGAGATATTTAATTCTGCACTCAGGTGGTGGATGGACTGTGAGACCTTTTTACCATATTTTTCCATAAACTAATTACACTCAGTATAACTACAAATAAACTCATGACATTGTAATCCATTGGGTCACCAACAGGTCTGCTTGTTAATAAATTTCGCACATCTAATGCAGAGCAAGGACTTTTTAGTTTTGAAAAGAGGCCATCCTTCATTTTGGAGAAATGCTGAACAAGTCTTTGTCGGCTCACAGCGACTCTTCCCCTCTAGAGGACTCAGGCAGCTGAGGCACAAATCGAGGCGCCGATGCCAAGACGCCTCGTGCTCTAGTCAAAGTTCACATGTCCATCCTTCACACCACATATCATTGTCAAGTAGCGTCTCCCTGATGGTGACCGCAGTTACCCTGCAACCCTTGAGTTAGCTCGGCTCAGTTGACCAGGCCACTCCGGTGGCTCAGTAGATGGCGAAGTGTGTGTGTGTGTGTGTGTTTTAAAGTGGAGTCAATCCGACTCTCTTCTGATATTTGTTGTGGTTTGTTTGGAGTAAAGACGTATATACAACTCGTTCAGCTTCATGGGTTCGCCATCAAATATTAAATGAGAACGGTAAAAAAGCATCAAGACTGCTGCTCTGAACATAACATCTTTGAAGCACCGGTGAACCAGCATATCTGATAATACAGCAAGTGTCCAGTGAGCTGACTTAAGAGTGGAAGGAAAAAAAATGTGTCATTTGAACTCCTAGTTTGTGAGCTTTAGGAGAGATTTATCGGCTCTTGGACAGAACAGGGCTGATGCTACCAATCCCCCCCCCCCGTGCCCCTTCCAATCTTTCTGCTAAGCTATGGGATAAACTAGTCTGTTGCTTCACATTCATAATGTAAACATGACAGTGGTCTTGATCAAAGTTAGCAAATAATTCCATTTTTCAAAAAGTCAAAACTTTTCCTTTGAAAATAAATACCTTCAATCTGGGAGGGGGACAAACAAAAAACAGATGATACATCAGAGGCGGAGAAGAATTACATTGTTGAAGATGATTCTTAATGTGTCACACAAACCGCAATCTTAGACGGCAAAAATATACGTGCTCATAGAAGTTTGTGTAATTCTTGGCAACCTGCGTGTTGAATCTCAACGTGATCCCAGGTGTTCTGCGCTGAATGGACTATTGCCTGGTTTGAGGTCAGATATGATGCCTGATTAGCTCATGAAAGAGAAGGACAGAGTGCCAGACCATTGTTCTCCATACTGAGATGAAAGGCTAGCTGGCTAATGAACATCTGCCAGCCAGCATAAGGACCCCAGCAGACACACAAAACCTTGAATTGACCATTGCTCCGAGCAGCTGCTGTGATCAGAAAGATTTTGATGTAAATTTAGACTGAGGGCCCACCATGGAGCATCTGTAATAGCCAGGAACCAAGATTACGGGGAAGGTATACCGCACACCTCTTCTGGGTGTCGGAAGTGTCAAAGATCATCAGCCTCACCTCTATCGTGCTGCAAAGCAGAATTCGCTTGATCTGGCTGCCGCAGTTGTAGTTAAATAACAAGACAATGTTGATTTCCAAAACATTCGTTCACTGCCCATTCTTAATTTATTTATCTTCATAATTAGAGCTGAATACATTCATCTATGACATTTGAAAATGAAAGCAATGTATAATTTAAAACTGTAACACGTGCATATAAGTTATTCCTTGGATTAAAAGAATAACTAAAACAATACAAATAAGCAGATTAAAAGAATAACTGCCAAACTAATTACCAAACTTGTAGCAGTTTACCTTGGGTATGATATATTATTTGTTCCATCCAGACTGTGTGGGTCTGTATTAGTCTGATATGACAGAAAGAGTCCTCAGTTTATTATGAATAAATCATGATTGGTGCAGGGAACTGTGTGATATCCCCGTTTTCCAACTTAGCCATATCTTTTACCACAGACTAAAACTGTAAGAGGGAGATGCCTCATTTGAAATAAACAAAACTTTGGCAGGAAATGTGGAATTTTTGAATCTTCAAGACATATTCCATTCTTGCAGTTTTAAGACAAAAAGAATATAGCTTGGAAAGAACCTAAAAAGATCCTTTCCGTCATGTTAACTACGACTGGTTAAGCTATCCTCCACATGACTCGGAATTCATTTACATAATGCAATAACTCTAGAACCCTAAAGTGCAATTACATTGCTCACACCACCATGCACTAGGAAATGATTCCGCTAACTGCAGTGTCAGAACGCCTCACAAGACATATCAGAGCAGGATCTGAATGCAGCAAAGGCTACAGTGCGGTGTTAATTAGGTTACCGATACTTTCCACTGCACAATTACTCTGTCAGAGTGGCTCATCTTTCATTTTCTCTGGTCACCTCCTTCGCTCTTTGATGCTTATCGGCAGAAATTTCATCCACCGAAAACGCTCTCCTAAAAGCAGTAAAGCAACAAGCAGGATAAAAGACTTTCAAACTTCTCCAGGGTTAGTTTGAGAAAATACTGTTTTTACCACATCATTTAAAAAGTAAATTTGGACTTATTTGTGAAAAGGGCTGATGCATTTTGCGAGAAACCTAAGGGATTAAAGAGAACTCAGAATGGCTGGATCACACAGGCTGAACCATTCGGGCCTTAAGCATAAGGCATATTAAGCTTGTGCAGCAGTTAAGTGGACATGTGGTTGTGTGTTCATGTTTGTGCACATATGTCAGTGTATCCCTATGATGGAGTGCATGGGGCAGGGGTGTGAATTATATTAGCAGTAAGGAAGCCTGCCTCAGACGATGAGGTTATCACCTCCACTCTGAGCTAATCTCCTGCGTTTCAGGTGGATCTCTCTCCGGCCTCGCCAAATCACAGTGGACCAGATCCGGCTAAAACTCCATTAACTAAGGGCAGCTCTGCCAAGCTGGTAATGGCCTGCAGTACAGAGCCAGTCCATTACATGGGAGAAGAGTTATTCAGCTTACCACACAAACACATAGTGTATGTCACTACTCTAGTGTACTTAATCACTTGAAGTGGTACAGTTTAGCTTTTCTTTCTGACTTCCCTCCTAAAGCTGCTTATCTAGTTTACCTTTAGGTACGACATTTTTATATGAAATTCACCTATTGTCCATTTACAGTCGTGATACATGGATTGGAAGAAAAAAAAGCTTTACTTAGCTCTGCTTCCCAAAGCAAAGGCTTTAAGCTGTGTGAGGTACCGCAGTGCACACCGTCACTTCACTTCCTGAATATATGACGTTTTAACAATTGTGAGCAACATTTTGGACAAACCAAAAAATAAAGAAGGAGAATTTCATCAACTCCTACAGGAACTGTAGGATGACTGTGGCTTCCAGCGGTTCATGATCCTAACCGTTGGCGAGTTTGATGACTTGTCCGCTGGTATTGTTGACTGGATTTCTCGGCTGGACTTTAGTTACTTCTCTGCTATCCCGCCGTGTAATGGGGTTAAGCACATCCTGCAGTATTACTTATATATACCAATATTTAGTAGCCATGGATGAAGTAATATGGAACAACATTTTTAAAAAACATTCGTAATTTCCGGCTGCGCATTCGTCCAAATTTATATTGAAAGGCAGGGGGAAGGAGAAGGGAGCTCCTTTCTTAGGAGGAATAGCCTTCATCCATCTTTGTTTAAAGTAATGATAGTACTTCTTATTACGACCAGTTTCGTTAAAATTTTGGTCTTTTAATTTTGAGGAATTTGTTGACAATAAGACAGATTTATTATCTTTCTTTTGAAATGCTTTGAAGTGTGCTCACAACCAACATTGCCACATCTGATACACACGACAGGACATCTGTGGTATTCCCAAAGTGACACATTAAAAGTAATTTGACAAAAACTGCAGGTGTTTTGTTAGTCAGGTTAAGCTGATAACATTCCTTTTAAATCCTTGTGATCAATAGCCCCAGTTAACATGACTAAACACGCAGACAAAACATTACTATCCATATCTGTGTCTGAGTTTAAAATGTTACACCCACCTGCTTCCTATACTCCGAGTGAGCTTGAGAAGGTAATATCTATACATATATCTAGATATATATTACAGGGATCATTATATACAGTAATGATCCCTGTGAAATGCAGTGTTGGAAACACAAAGCAATTTCCTCTGAAGGTGAAAATCAGAAGTTAAAGCTTCATGATTTTTCCGAGCCAAAGGACCTAGGAGCCAAGAGAGAAAGTCAAAATAAAATAAAGATTTAAAGTTGCAATCATGCTGATTGTTTGTTGCTGTAATGATTAAAACTGTGTGCGTTGCGTCTCTCGGATAATAAGTGTCTAGATATTAGTGATCTGGTAAAAGAAGGAAACCTGCATAAACGACCTACATAAAAAATACATGTTATATTCAATATGATAGTCAAAGCTGATAACTATACTACCTATTTCTATCACATACTTAGTTTACTCCCTTTATGAAACTATAAAACAAGCGCTAAACCTCCAGGGTGCCTTTTGACTGAACTTCAATGAGGATAAATTTCTCATTGAAACGCTGCAGACTTCACCTTTATTCCTGGCTCAGTGACATTCATCTAAATGTGGTATTTCCACAAAGTTGTGTATGTATGTATTTGTGTGTTGCGTGTTGCCTTTTATGACAACGGCCAATGGTCTCAGTCTTTGCCTTCAACAGGGTGCAAGTTTGGGGCCATTGTGCTTTAGAAGCAGCGTTAGCTATGCAGAATCACAGACTTCTTACTTAAAGCACAACTTAAAGCAATGCACACAAACGCAAGGACATGTTCTGGAAATTGAATTGGTACAGTCAAATTAAAAATGGTTTATTATCTGAAGGGCTCTATTTAGATTAATCACTTCCTTGACTCAAAGAGCAGTCATTTTATAGTGTGAATACAAATGTCACGGTGCGTAAAGCCAATGCTTTGAACCATAATTAGTATTGACATGAATATGTCACCTTGACTGGTTGGCCAGTTATGTAAGTTTTGATTTTGGTCCTGTGAACTTTAGCTTTAGGAAGTATAATCCAAATTTAAACATTAAGCGTTTTTAACAGATCAGTAATCAACTCTATACGATAAAGCAGCGTAAAAGCCTTTGCAAAGAATGAATTCCCTCTCTGTATGTTGTAATAAAAGCTTCTCTGTGCTGTGATGGGCCGGTCGTGCACAACTAAGTGCACGTTAGTGATCCCTACTGAGTAGCTCGAGGCTGGCCCTCTACACTGAGCTGATACGGTGGTTACAGCGGATAACGCCGTCCTTTAGTTCCCCCTCTGATGAACACTGTTAGCTTTGCTAGCTTTGTTAGCATTGTCAGCTGCGAGCAGGGTTCCTACACATTTTGACCAATGGCCATGATGAAATATTTTGTGAAATCTCGGTGCTATACATGAAAAAATGAGAACATTTAGTATTTAAACTAACAATGAGAATTCCAAAGCATACACAGCTTTCCCCTACCATTCAATTAGGCCCCAAAGAACGTCTGTTTGTTTAATGTTTACAATTATCCACTAGAGATGGGTATCATCGTTTTTTCCGATACCAGTGCTAAAATGATACTTTTAAAACATACCAGTGCCTACACAGTGCCTGAACCAATACTTTGTTTTTTTTCATTGGCGTAAGAAAATTCAAAATGTAAAGTAAAATGTCGATGTCGCGCACGGAGCCGGGCCGAAGACAGAGACGTGCTGCTCGGCGTCGTAGCTTCGCTGGTAAAGTTTGAAATGAGCAAACGAAAGTTTGATTTGATTACTTAACGTCACTGTCTCGTGACACGGACAGTTTTTAGCTAACTATCCGGTAAAACTATTAATACAAATTATCGTGTAATGTTTTCAGGGGATTTAACGTCGTTAAAGTAGGCGTTAGCTCATTACCTTTCGAGCCAAATACTGTTTAAATAAGTAAAAATTGTAATATCCAGATCATTAAAAGGACGCTAACGCCAGTGAATTAGCCGTGCGCTGCTGTAGGCATGACCCAGACGGGCGTCCATCATCATTGTAAACGTTTGTTTTTTGGGGAGATTAAACATTGGTTAAAGGTTTGCCAAAATTACCATCGATGCTGACAACATATCCGGGAACCCAATTCTGGCCTTTCAAAATATGATATCCCGCTTCAACACCTCCAAATAGCGCAATAAAAGCTCTTTCATCGTCCCCCCAGCATTGCCCAACCGTTGCCCGAGTGAGTCTTACTACTTTCTCTCATCAAAGTAACTTTACTGCAGTAGTTAGAAATGTAAATAATAAACAGTAGCCTATATAATATAATTTGACATGTAGAGTTGTTGAGATGTATGAATTAACATCACTTACATTTCGTGGGCGATCGTCAAAAAAAAGGTCGGAAATAGCGTCCGGGTCCTTCATATAATAGCTTTCGCGTCAGGAGAAAAGTGACGTTACATACATCTACACAAAGCGTTTCTACGTTACTATTTCTATGTTTGCATGCCCAGATACAGCTAATACACCATAACATGTACTGGACATGCAGGTGTCAAGAAAAGCTCAGCTGCTTCTCCTTCTCATAAGGACAAATTGTTTGGGATAAAGTTGTGAGAAATGGTGGTAGTTTGCTTAGCAAGAAGCAGTTTTATTTTGAATGTGGACCTTGTTTTTAAAACATTTGAAAAACGGAGAGACAAAAGTGCAGCCCCAGTCAGCGGAGGCTGGATCGATACGTGATGGAGAACTTTTATAACAGTTACTCCTTTGTGTGCAGGTGTGTGGGCAGCCATGTGTGCGCTATAAGTAATAAAGGCACCGTGGTTGCGTTGCAGGGAGCCTGAGTGTGTGATAGCCACTCTCAGGCCACAGGAGGGGGAGAGGACAGCGGCTCAGAGCTTGAAATATTGAGCCCCGGTACAGATGTGTAAGCAGCTCGCCTCCAGCTCCTATAGTCATGACCCCTCTTTCAGCCCCAGGCAATTACAATGGATGAGAATGCGGAGCTCCGGAGCTCAAAAAGCCTCCTGCTGAAACAACACAATAAAGTCATTTCCAATTCCACCTCTCCCCGCACGTATTGAAAACATATGAAGGCATTCTCTTTGCCCAATCTCCTTATTAAACACGACAGGGCAGAGGAAGTGACGGCCGTAATAACAACGCATTGTGTTTTTTGCTCGAGTGAACGACACGGCACCGCAGATGAATAACAGAGAAGGGAGATGACTGTACCTGCAGCTGCCTAGCCGGAGCCAAGGGGGCACACAGGAGCAGCATTGTGCTGCACGGTAACAGTGGAAGGGACCTCCTCTCCGCTACCCGGCTCAACTCGCCTGCTTTGATCACCAACTGGAGTGTCATTCTGCTCCCCCAGCACCGCTGACGGCTGAAGATGGCTCCCGTGTGTGTGTGTGTGCTTTTTTCTGAATACCAGTATTGTCTCTCTGTTTTGTTTTACTTGATTTTTTTGAAGTCTATATAGAAAGGGAGATGAGAGAAAAAATCCCAAAGAAATAGCTGGCACGGATAGACGGCAACGACAGACTGAGGGAGATTTCATTTAGAAGCAGGTTTTCATTCGGGGACGATTTTGAATCTAATTTAAGTACCAAATCAATATTCCAATCCCTCGACCAATTCTCATATGACATTGACAAACATGAAAACCTTCCCCTTCATTTAATTTCTGAGAAAATACTAGCATAGAAAATTGACAACATTATGATTTCCTTTTAATTGACTTGAGAGCTGCAAATAGCACAACAGCGGTACAGGCGAAGATGCGCCTTTCACAGGTTACCAGATTCTGCATCAATACCGGCAGTGACCTGCTAATGACGCTTCTAACTGAGAGGCGCGTGTTGCTTTTGGTGAGGCCTTTTCATATCAGCATTGAAATAAACCTAAGCTTAGCTTTTAACTTTGTGGTTTTCCGGGAGATACAAACCATCAGGAAACAAGGCTTGAAGTAAATTATTTAGCAAGGACATCATTTTAAGTTGTGCAGATGAATGCCATGGTTCCAATCAAAGGTTACAAGATATTGGTTGAATTATAAATTCAGCCTTTAAATCAATATTTCCACATTCAGGTTATTTTACTTCATCACTAAATTGCATCACAAATATCAATAAATTGCTATTTGCTTTGGTAATAATTTAAAATAAACATGGAGAATAGCAACAAACACAAGACAAAATAGGTGGAAGTGGCTCCATTTTAACAGGTTAGAGTTACTACAATGAGCCTAATAAAACACCACTGAGTGTCTCTTGGAGAGAGAAGGTTGTAAAGCTTGCAGTTTCAGATTTGTGATGTTGCTTAAATCAAACAATAAGACAAAAAATGACTGATATCTGGTGTGGGACACAAAAAAAGGTTCATGACATGAAATGTCCCTTCTAAGCATGGTTTCTAGGTAGCTGCAGCTTTTTGGTGAATAAAAACCTACAACAGACGTTATCAAGCATGTCAAATATGTTTCGTACGGGAAACGCCGTATGTGCTGATGGGATCCGGGGCTCACACTGTGACTTTCAGTATGCGAGCTGCAGTAGCAGTTCAGCGGGGAGACCGCCCAGCCGGACCTCTGCTAAGCAGCCACAGGGGAGCTCGGCAGTGGGAGGAAGAAGGGAATTCTCAGAAGCAGGTGGGAGTCTTCAGCTCAGCGAGAAAGTGCTGCCGACGAGTGGGCAGGGTTCTTCACGTCCACGTCTCTGTAATTTCAGACACTTCAGCCTTTTACTTTGAATCCGGACTGGTTGGTACTGTAGCTAAAGGCAAATGTCTTCGTGGGTGACAGCACTCAAAGCCGGAGAAAAACCAACTTCTCCTTCAAGATCGTTTCAACTCGCGACAAATGAGTGTGTGCCGGCCATTGTGTATCTGCTATATTTAACTGTCAGCAGCGAGTTGAGGCATTCTCCCGTCAAAAATCCAACAGTGCTTTTTGAATGCATGAAAAAAAAGATGACATACATACGTGTATACATCAACCTCTCAGCAACCATCTCATGACAAATATTTTTATCGACAAGTACTGCTGGTGACTACACCCTGGTTTACACAGGATGTGAATGTGACACATTCAGACTTGCACTCTCCTCCTTGGGAGGAATTGAGAAAAGATGTGAGCTCAGAAAAAAAGAGACTCTCTGGAGACCGACCCAATGCAGCATCACTCCTCACGAAGCTGAATGACAAAATATAGATATGTTAGGTGTTAAAAAAAGGTCTTATAGTACAGTTTGCCTCTATCTCGGCTCTGTTTAAATCTACCAAAGCATAATGGGAGTTTATTACCAAAGACAATCACCTGAAATTACTTTTGTCATTTACAAAACCTGCGGAGTATAAATATGTCCTTCTGATATGCAAAACGATTGCCTCGTGTTACATATTGTGAAACCATCAATAAATGACGTGCTTGTCTACTGTACGACTGCAACCTTTAATTAGAGTGAATAATCAATTTATTCATAATTAAAAATTTAAACAGCATTATTGTTATCTAATTATACTGTTATTGTAATTCTAAACCAGCGCTCCATATTTGCTTTGAAATCCGTTGTGCACTAGTTGTTCCTCTGTGACCATGAGCAACTGCACAAAAAAATGTCCCCAGTAATCAAGCTAACAAGGCGCCTTTTGATTTTATTTTCTGCCCAATATTCTGTACAGAGGCGCCTTTTGAAATGAAAGCGGGCACCACAGGCAGGCACCGATAGATTTTTGGAGATATTCACTCTGACAAAATATGCAAGGACCTTTGCTGCAATGTCACATTACAGCAGCGTCAGAGGAGAGAACAGGCAACTCTCGGCCGGTGGACACAAAGGGGAATGGAGAAAAGCGCATAACCCTCAGGTACGTTGTTGCTTTCCCGCTCATTAAACTTGCATTGTTTGAAGTGTTTAGCTACCGAGCTTGTTGACACACAGGGTGCTGCGCGATGCTTGTGAGGCAAACAAGTTCCTCTGCCAACCCGGAGCCGAGAGCCTATACGGGCGCCGTAATGAGCCCGCAGGAAATGTAAAGCAGGGGAAGATGAAACAGACTGTGTTATCCATCAGCTGTTCTACCTCGCGGATTTTTAACAGCTCTTCTGAGCCGCAATGGGGAAGGAGCTGATTGAGGAGTGGAGTGGGTTGGGTGGGGGTGAGATGGGGTATCAGGTGGGGAGAGAGCTCAGGGATTTTCACAAAGCGCACATCTGAAATATTCAATTTAGCACTGATCAACAGTTGCCTTTCTCGAACTCCGATTGAATTATCCTATGTGGCGACGCCATTATGTTGGGGATTATTACATGCTCTCGAGGAGATTTGGTTTATTCATCCTGCCTATTGTTGACAATGACTGGAGCACTCCCCAGAGAGCCGCCCAGAGAATTGATTTCTGACAATCCATGATTCACCTCCTTGAGGCCCCCACTCTTCTCTGACACTCCTGCAAATCAACTTAAAGTCAGACGGCTGACAGTGTCTCACATCACACTCCATATAAACAGCCATTATTTCTTCGGGAAAAGCTCTTTTTGTCTTGCATGGGGGCTTCAAAGCCCGCACGTCCCCGGCAAGAGGAACCTCAGTTTAGTCGGCACGCGGTGGGACTTTGATGCTGCCGTGGAAGAAGGGATGAGGCGGGGAAAGGCATGCAACTTCCCTCGGAAGCCAGATTAGTGAGAGCTTCAACTGTTCAGGCTCCCCGGTGACAGTGTAATGCGTTAGAGCAGAAGAACGACCTCTTTCACCCAACTGTCAAGGTCACACAGTCAGCGTGCGTTAAGTAAATATCTTCTGTCGCTGTGCAGACTGCAATGAATCACTGCTTCACCAGGTTTAACGACAGATTTTGAAAACACTCTAAACGTTGTGGCGACAGAGATAAAACGTTAAAAATGTGTCACCACAGTGGAAACAATGCTAGTGGGAAGTCAATTAAAGATCCTTTGTTATGGTGGACCAACATGAATAGGCAACAGCCAGACCAAGTGATGTATTATAAACAGTGAGAAATACTACTGATAGGTGGATGGACAGCCATGAGAGCGGTGAGGGACCCCATCAGCACCTGTGTTCCCTTCTCAACGTGTCGTTGAGTCATCGTACAGTTCTGTTGGTGCCGTCCTTGATGTATTCACGTATTTTACCATGAGAACCGGCAAATTTCAATAATCGCTTGAAATGATGGGGGTGCGTGCGTACTTGCAAATATGTCATTTCTTGAAGCAATTAAGATATCGATCGTCGTAAACATGTTGTTAATCAACAAAATCTGAAAAAATGTATAAAAACTATTATTTTTATATATAGTTTTTTTTTTTTTAATGCTTTTTTGAATTTTCGGCAAAAACCTTTTTAAATTGACTAATAAACAAACTACTAAGAAATTAACTAATACAAATATTTGATTTATTGTAGGAGAATAACATTCTTTACAAAGAACATTTGCAAAAAGGAAAATACACATTTTGGATGTGTTTTGGTTTTCTTATGGGACTAAATAAACACTCCACTCACTCGCTCACTTGCTAAAACACACACACACACACACACAGCTTCATCGTTTCAACATGGCCTTTTTCAGAGTGTTGTCTCCTCGTCCTCAGATGAAGATTCCTCCTCTGGTGAAATTGATGGGTCATCATTGATCACTCCCATCTGATTCTCCCTCACTCGCGTCCTGGAGCATAGCCAGACATTCTTGGACCTCCATCCATCTTCTGCTACGATTCATGTTCCCAAAACCAAATCTAAAATCGATCCATCTCTCTAATCTAGCTGGCTGTAGCTCGTTATCTGTCAGCCTTATCAAAAGGGCGTGTAAACAACAGCAATATACAACGTTTTCTATGACGGGTTGAAAAAGACAAACAGTGGTATAAATACCATTTTAGGAAAGTCTCAGGAAGAGGGGGAGAACCCGGGAGGACGATCCAGAGCTGCAGGTACAGAGAAACAAGACAGGTAAATAGTTTTCACACACTTAGAATATACTCTGATACAGAATCCTACTGAGCAGTCAGGAATTCAGGAACAAGATGAGTACCACTGAGGGTCTGCAACTATCTGGCGAAGAGTAGGGGAGTGCTGATCTGATGGAGACCTGCTGGGTAGAATAGACATGTGTTGTAGAAGAAGTGCAATTAAGTTGAAGTCCCGCCCTTGCTGGGAACACACATACATACACATATAAAAACACAGGAGGCACCACCCGTCCTGGAAAAAAATGCTTCCACATAAAAATCCATATCTAATGCTATTTGTTAGTTATTGGTCTCCAAATGACATATCGGTCATAGAGTGGTGGCAGTGGCTACCATGCAAGGTACCACCTGCCCATCTTCCAAACACGGCGGGTTGGTGCATTGCAGGAGTAAAGTGTCTCGTTCATGGACACACCGACACATTTCTAAATCCCTCACACTGCAACAGGAAACACTTACAGGAGGAATTGCTTCCGGTCCCTCCTGTTCAGAGATGAACAGATATTACAATTATTATGTTCAATTTGTCCAAAAAAGTGTTTTTTCATTTGTGAACTTCAGTGGTGTGAATACTCCAACAATGCAGTATACACCTAGCCAGATATAAAGGACTTATCAACATCACAGCGCACAAGAACAAACCTAAGATCCTTATCTGGTTTGTGTTTTTCTCACTGTAAATATGTGCGATGAAAAGGCTTTTCCCCTCCTGGTAAATGCACTTAATCAATCACAAATTGGATTTTAAATGGTACAAATTCATATTTAACGGTGGTGGGGCGATTCGACTGCGTCATACGACATTATGATGGATAAATGGCATAAAGATACCCCCCCCCCCCAGTCAACGCCTCTACGTTTGTGACATGGCCATTCCACGTCACACTGCTTGAAAAATGAGCTCATAGAGGCATGCAGTCCTTCTATGAGATTGCACTTCATAAAGGGGAACAGCTCACAGGGGTGAAATTCCACTGTAGGGTTATGGATTTTCCAGTACAACACTGATAGATTGCACTAATATAACCTAGATAAAGAGTTTGAGAACAACTTCATGGATGCTTTTCCGTCTTTTGTCATCTTATTTTTTTCTCCTTTGATGTGTGCTTCACTTGATTTTTCTGCTGGTTTTTTTTCTTACTTTGTCTGGCTGTCACTGATGGGTTGCAAAGTAACACACCAAACACATTAGTCATGAGAAGTGAACCGTACAGCGTTCCATCCAAGTTTCACAACTTGGAACCTGAACCTGGAGCAGCTCATTTTGCTTGTTTGTTTTTGGCTTCAAGCCGTAGCAGCCTGATGTTTGGGAAAGCGGAATGCGTATATTGCACATCAATTCCTAAACAGCACCGCTTGGCACAAAAGAAAATATGGGTTTGTCACAGCTTTGTAGTTCAATGATCACTTCAAGGCATGTTTAAAACTCACGATCCGCCAAATAATACAACATGACTTCTTCAAAACGGGATTAAATTCATCACAAAGCTGTTCTTTGCTATTGTATTAACAATACATGTTTTATATGACATCTACAAATTGATCAGAACAGCTTGAGATATTTAACACTACCAACTACTTGTTGGACACACAATTGGAGTTCTTATTGCAAATAACTATGATCAAGTAAAAACTGCCTTTCAGCTCAAAACGTTTTTTTTAAGTTATCTGAAGTTTACAAGGTAGTGAATGAGGTCACACAATGATCAAAGAAATTTGCGGTAATACCAATTTGGTATATGTGGTTACATTCCCGGAATAAATCACAAGTGCGGTACTTAGGACGAAAACAGACCCTCCCCACTCCTACTCCATCACAACATGAACTCCATCTGTAGTCACACTTAGCTGAATCAAGCACCTTTTTTGCAAGAATTTTTGAACAGTTTTTGCACAAGGTTACATTGTTCATTTACAGTCATTTTACACCTGGGTTTTACATTGACAAATGAAAAAAGATATATATTATGTATATGTATTTTACATGTGGAATATGGAGGTTGAACATACGAGTCTCAAAGCATGGGTCAATCTGAGGTTGAGTGGTACAGCAGCTGATACTTCTGTAACACTCAGCAGATGGCAGCAGGGGGTGACGAGCTGTGGCTGGTTGGGTTTTGTCTTTGGATTTTCTTTGGGCTCTTCAAAAGCACCTCTTGTCACCAATAGCATTAATGGTGGATGGATAAGAGTGAAATTCTAGATGAAATCATGTGAGCGGACGTAATGGTGAAGTTTAGCTTGGACTGCCAGAAGGCGTGAGTTTGCTGATGTTGGAGGTCGCCATGTCGGGTTACAATCATCTCCATGTTCTATTTTTCAAAGCGATTGAACAGAAGTTCCTACTTTTGAAATTTGCAGAGTGACGCAAAGGTGTCCTCCGTATGTCAATCACAGAAATCCCACCCTAAAACATACCATGCTTTTTGGTCCATTTGACTCTAAATGTACCATAATTTACAAGATGAACATAGGGCTGCACTGATAAGACTTGAAACTAGAGATTAAGACCATCAACTCACCACTTACATTTACATCCAACATGACTCCTCCCCTGCTGGTTGGTAAATGGAATGCAAGTCCCAAAACACTACCACATTGGCCTTAAGTTTTCTCAAAAGATACGTCCTGTCAGATTGTCTGGGATGATTACTGAATCTCATCTTTTTGATTTAAACAGAGTTTTGTCTTTGTTTTTGTTTTTTATAATACACTGACTAAACTACTTTGTTGTACTGGCAATGGTGCTAAGGTAACCAAATATAATGTTTATTCCAAAAGCGATTTTATTAGTTAATTAGTGATAACGGACCTTGACAGGTCTACCAGCTGTTTTTACCAAAAAGAGGAAGCATTCCTGTATTGATACTCCGAATGTTTTAGAAACATATACCGCATCTAGATTTAACATGCCATTCATTTCTATCTGGGAACTTGTGAAACACTGAGTCCTGTTATAAATAAAAGGCAACACTTTCAGTCTGCCCTCCTGAGGCCCTGCTTGCTCGGTCACCATGTGTTACCTGCTGAGCCCATCTCAAAGTTCCCCCGATTTCTCACCCCTACCAATCGCTTCCAGTCCAAGGCTCTGCTGTGCCCTTTCTGAGCCCAGTCAGCAAGACCCTGCCCCCCCACAGCAGACTGCACCACACAACCGTGTATCAGTCTCCGGCTTCCTCTCCATCACTGTCCTTTCCTGCCACCTGACGCAACGGTTCAATCACCTAAGACCCGATCCATCTTTTAATGATGTTCGGACACTCCAAGGCCCAGCTGCGCACTAAAAAAAAACTCTCTTCTCGCAGTTTGTATTCTCTCTATGTTGCATCAAAACTAAATTCAGGCCTGCAGGCTGTGTGCATGTGGTGGACCAGACGCATGCATGTGTGTGTGTGTGTGTGTGTGTGTGTGTGTGTGTGTGTGTGCGTGTGTGTGTGTGAGAACATGCCCCGGAGCTTTTCCCCGTATTCTATCCCTTCTGAGGCCTTGACCAGTTTTGGGTTTGTTTATGGGCGCACGTTGGGAGAGTCAGAGGAAGCGAGCCATGTGGCAGAGAAAAACATATGGCACTGCTGGGATACAGACACCTGCTGTCGGACCGGTGAGAGCGCTTTCAGAATCATTAGGAATTAAAGGGATTTAATGACTTCACAAACAATGCAAATCTATTTCCTGCGTGTTTCTTTTTACCCCTGCATGGGTAACTTATCCCTTTATGATGCAATATTGTGTGTATTTAGTAACCGATCCTGAGACAGGGTTTGATTGAATTACAACAAGATGCAGGAAGAGCCCGTGTGAAAAACAAATGACTGGACTGTGGGTCGTAATCACAACAACTGAAATGGCAGTTAGTTAAACCGCTCCCAAGATGAAGTTATTTTCTAATCATAGCAACTGCAATCAGGCACGGCAGGGTTGGCAACTGTATTTGACCAATATTCTGTATTTTAACACGTTTGAAAAGTATCTGTTTTCTAGCCTTTCTGAAAACGAATACACAAGAGTGAAAATTGAGGGAATTAAACGAAACAACTTTATTTATCTGTCATAATCTGCAGTGATTAGCATCCCGGACTAACTATTTTCCCACAAACCGGGCTATGTTATGCAAGCGCAATGATCATTTCACGTCTTTAGCTAACCACCTTCTCTTGACCAGCCCAATCTCATCAGTGATAGATGAAGGGAATACGGTTCCTTTTTTCCTCAAAGCCAAAAAACAAGATGAAAAACTGTGTCTACCAATCACTTTAATTGACAATTGGTCAGCGCGTTATTCATACATTTAGGTCAGAAAAATATTCTCAAACCCATGTTTGCAGAAAACATCATTATTGATTGTCTGCCCTTATTTTACCAACAGAGTATTGACTTTGGACACGTAAGCAGTGGAGGCAGTTACTATTAGGCAAACAGGCATGAATGCATTTGTATTTGAATGTAGCTTTGTGATTTTCAGTTAACAGGCCCTGCTTCACTATTTACCCCCAAGCACTCATAAGTAGATTTAGCCAGGTGAGCCAGGATTACTGGAGGAGACTTGACTCCATTGATTTAGCAGCTTGTTCATGTACTTTAGCCATCCTCAAATGCAGCTTTCAGAACAATTTTTACACATAATCATACTCAACTCTTAAGACTACATATTTAAAAATGATGTATTGGTTAGGTTGTGATAAAATATGCAATAAACTGGATTTTATGAGGATCTGATATAATATTTTAAACAAGGGTGTTTGCGCTTGATATGTTAAATAACAACAGATTTCTATGCTTTCTAAAGATATGTAATGTTTTTGAAACGGTCTAAATCCAAGCTCTATGTAGACAATGTATCCTGGTCTATTTTGATCCCATTCATTGATTAAAAATCAAACCACAACTCCCTTTTCTGTAGCCGACAGGAAGTCAGTGTAGAGAGTTAAAAACCGGGATATGGTGGTCTGACCTTTTAGTCTCTGTTAGAACTTTTGCAGCTGTGCCCTGAATACTCTGAAGCTTCTTATGCGTTAGTGTT
Source organism: Gasterosteus aculeatus (assembly GCF_964276395.1). Classification (NCBI taxonomy): domain Eukaryota; kingdom Metazoa; phylum Chordata; class Actinopteri; order Perciformes; family Gasterosteidae; genus Gasterosteus; species Gasterosteus aculeatus. Next base: position 3,880,918 of record NC_135700.1, read on the forward strand.
GGACCGTGACTGAATGAACCTTGCTTTTTAGCATCATAAAAGTATGGTCCGAGATCAGTGTGAACTATAACATGTGGGAAGTATGGTAATTGCAGTGCAGTTACATCATGTTTTAAGTTATCGTTACACACTTGTCTGCTGCATCATGACATTTTTGTGAAACTCGTGAAACGCTTTTTTTCTAATCCAACGCAATGCAATCCAACACTTAATATTGATGAATAACAGAAAGGAAAATTATCAAATTACCTTAGGTTAGAATATTTCAACTCCTATTTCAAAGATTGTAAAATACACATATTTGCTATGTTACAGTGTTTGATGAGAAGATTATTACCACTCATTCCTGGCCTTGAAATAAAATGAGAAATGAAATTGAATATTTAATCTTTTCTAACAAGCCAATCCAAAACCAGATCTTGTTTGCAATGGCCATATAAGGCTGCTGGAGGCTAAGTTAGCCTTTGCATAGCCTGAAGACTGTAATGAGGCAGTTACAGCTTGCTTGACACACGCAGCGGTCTGGTCGTTAGCAGTGTTGCTTCGCAGCAAGAAGGTGCTTAGTAAGATACCACGCAGCGGCACCTTTCTGTGTGTTTGTATGTTCTCTTCCCTGACTGACAACTTCTTCATCACATTGATCCCACAGACACCAATCTAACTCCTCCCTCCTCGTTGCTTCTGCTCAAGTTCTGAACGTACGGATTAAAGGAATTACCATCACTTGGCAGTAAAACAACATAGATGTAAGGTACAGTAGTTTATATGTGATAAGAGACCTGCATACCGAATCCCGATTGCAAAACAGCTGTGCAAGTACATGAAGCAGCATTGGGTTATTTTGTGGGTTCAAGTTGCTGAAAATAAATTAGGTACATTTTCAATAACACTGAGGGTTTAATAGTAAATATGTTAAATGAGTCACAGAGCAGTGGTGGCAGTGAATTATTTGGCTCTTTGTTGTTATTCTTACTAAAACTGGCATATCTGTCATTGGTTGCCATTACTTAACCTACAAAAACTGAAACTTATCCTTTGTGGCCGAATAATCTCCACGTTGTGGATAAAGTCCAGCAGCTGGTAGAGCTTCGGCTTTCCGATTTAAGTGCTCCTTTTTTTTTAAAGTGTATCGAACTGATTCTTGATTAACAATTGTAATCATCCCAAGGCCTTTACCCCCTCAAGACCACTCAAAGTGGGAGCCAATCTAGAAGGCTGTGAATATTTTTGAGCATATTCCCCACACGTTGCCCGCGATTGCCAATCCAAGGCACTTAGCACCAATCACATGAAGGGTCATGAATGGCGCATAGTGACAATCAGCAAACCGACGCCGACTGAACCGAGCGGAGAAGTGGGCCGAACACTCTGAATCTTTCTCCCCTCATGATCTTGATTTTTCTCTCAAATTTCCCTTGAAGTTTCTCCAATTTTGGAACAATCCCTTTTCCATCCTTTGAGATAGTAGGCTATCACATTCTGTGTATGCTTAATTCATTTTAATATGAAACGCAATATTAAAACGCAACATGCTATATTTTGGCTGTAATCATTTACATCGCTTTGGTATGTTATGAAACATTGAGACCTTTGGGAAGGTCTGTCTTCAGCACCAATAAATGACTATCTGTTATTTAAATCGAAGGCAAGAATTTGCAGACTCAAAGTATTTCATCCAACTGAACTGAAGTGACAGGTGGTACTTTTGGGCTTGCAATAAATCAAAAAGGCAAACATTACTGTAAGCTAATTATTCCTGGCTTTTAGGGATTGTACGCTCAGAGCTGCAGACCTACGTGCAGTCTTTCTCCCTGTGCAAATATTTGCTCTGCGATCATGTTTGTTTGGATATGTGGCCATTGATTTGCTGTGAAAACAAATTATATGAGCAAGACCAAAATAGCACGTTACACTTCGCTGGGCGATGCACATTAAAAGGACGGGATGAGGAAGAAGCAGTGTTGACAACACTGCGTCTCTAAAGCCCAACAATGGATACAGGGGCCGAGGGAATGTTATGCGCTGTTGGGTTTCCCTGGTCATCCACAGAGGAGCGGTGCTATGTTTAATAGCACCAATGATTAATATGGTAATGTGTGTAGTAGGGTCGAAGAGAGGGAGCTGTATTCATAGCCGTATTAACCCTCTAGGATGTCCCTGGAAGAGAATGAGTCAACCCCCATGCACTGGACACTTGAAGGGCCAATAAAATAAAGTACAAACAGCCGACCGGATACGGTATGACTCTAAAATCCCAAGAAACAACATTAATCTTTTTGCTTGGAATTCCAGCTTGCCCCAGTTCTACTGTTTAATTTAATTGAACACTTTTTAATTTAGGAGTACGTGCCATGTAATAACTACACTTTGGTTATATTTAAGAGCAACTTAGCAGCGGCCTCATAGGTGAAGTGCTAATGTATTAACTGCCTCAAGGCCCTTATCAATTAATTTGATATTGTGCTGTTCTGGCTTAAAACAAAACATTGCATTTAATTAAATCAAATATCCACTGACGCACCATGAATTATCTGATGTCAGTTTTTTTCCCTTGGCTGGAGAGTAATTTACACTCAGATGTGTTGTTATACACTCAAGAATAGTTGCATGAGGTGTTTAATCTCTCCTATTATTTTCTTTCTTCTTTTTCAGCCCTCGTAATGTGTAATCTTCATTTTCTCAGCTTCCCTGCACCATCTTCATTGTTTAATTCAGAGGCAAATTCCTCCAATCTGACCACAAATGTAGGAAAATCTGTAGCTGAGGCCTGCAGAGAACCGCTCCGACCGCTATGCATACAAATTGTGTTGTCGAAGACGTCTCTGTCCCCCTTTCCCTCTCTTCCTCTCTCAGTCTGTGTCCCATACTCCCTCCTTCCTGCCCTTTGCAGTTACTGTCGCATCACTCTCAACATTGCACTCACATTTTCACAAAGCATCACCAGGAGAGAAAGGCTGAAAATCATGTTAATAGCAGCTGGATGGCTGGGACAAAAGACAAGGGGGAGACTATTTATTCATATATTCTATAGCTTATTAAGAATGCGGCTTAAGGACTTGCCAATAAGTTCTTCACATGCATCCATGCCCTTGGCAGTAACCAGGGGTGTACATTGAACAACAAAAAATTATTCACCGACCAAAAAGTTTAAATAAAACATCAAATACGTTTTTCTATGCACACGCAAGGCTTTTTTTCTTAAATTTGGTGGAAAGACTGAATGAAAATCCATGTGAGTGCCAAGATCCACTCTATTAACCTGACTGGCGTGTCACACCAAGATGCTGATCAAACAGTGCCGTTATGACTCAGGAGGGCCTTGGCCTGGTCACAATTACAGACCTATCTAAAATATGCAGTTTTATCGTGGAAAAGAAATGTGTTCAGCACTTTGAACTGTGAATATCACAATAGAAGTTAGGTCAGGTGAAGACAATGCAAAGGATAATGAGCACTTAGAAAAGCTTCCCTGACAGTTTCTATCAGTTTTGCTCAAAACTTTCTCATCAAGGCAAACACTCCATCAGCTCTGCTAGTGGCTGGTCTGAGAATGAACTTACTGGTGATGGAGCCGAATGTTGAGGTCCATGGCTGCCGTGGTTACACCTCTGTTTGGTAGGGATGGTGTGTCAATTTCCACACGCCCGTTATGTTTTTATCAAAATAAGCTTTTGTCTTTGCAGCAAGTAATGTTGCAGCAACAAAATCTCTTATAATAAGGGAAATATTATTTTAGCTGCATAATTATTTTGTTCAATATGACTGTGTAAGGCAAAATTTCCATCCACATCATACTGATAATGTTACAATTATTCACTCACAAGTCTTATAAGGATGATCTAATACGTATAACTGGCATTTTTATTGGCTTCATCTTCACTATTTCACAAGACTTGAGTATGTTATTACTAACAGCCTGGGGTAAATTTGAATTTAAATTGAAATCTGTAAGCAGTTCTGCAGTTAAAACCGCATATAGGGGATTCTCAATACGAGTCTGCAGGAAACAATCTCAGCTGATCCAACCGATTAGCTACAGCAAATAAAGTCTGCTGGCCATTGAACTTGTCATGAACAATTATCCAGCTTTTGTTTGCGACAAAATTCAAGTACCATATATTTTTTTGAATGACTAGGAATTTGGAGTGGTAAATCTGCTCATGTTATAATGTTGAAGTGCGTGAGTGGCTAGACAGCCGTAGCTGCAGTTGGTGGGGATGAGGTGAAACACTGTTTTATAAATGTCAAAGAGCGCTTTGCAGGGTTCATAAAAACCCTTGCATGGGTTGAAATGTCCTTTAATCAAGTGTTTTGCAGCCAGGGAGCTTCAAAAACACAAATAAAGGAAAACTAAGATGAATCAGCTGGAGCAAATGCAGAAAATAATCCCCTCGTGCCTTAACAGCTCACCTTTATGTTGTCCTTTTAGAGCAAAAAATGTGTGAAATGATTTGACTTTATTCACTTCTTCATTGAACAAACACTTGTTTGATGGGAGGGATCAAGTGTGCCCTGTGGGTACAGACAACTCTTCAGCATCCCTGTGAGATCTGGATGTTTCGTTTATGGCCGAGGCACTAGGAATGCACAGTTGCGCTGCTCAAAGGGGTTTTTGACTTTGACTGCTTGGCTTTTGTAGGCGTTATGCTGCTTCTTGGCGTGTGTGTCTAGATGTGTCCCCTGAGTGAATTATCGCACCTCACTTGTCTTAAGATGTGATGTGTGAAAATAAGTCGAGGCCAGCTAATTGATGTAGTTCCTGTCCCCGGGGTTTCCTTTAATCCAATTATTGGAGTGCACGTAATTATTTTTTTGTTTTTTACTTTCTGAAAAGGAAAATAAATATTCTCCAAGCTTTTCTAGTTAGAGGAAAACTGACGAAAAACATCAACCTGACACTGTGGCTACAATGTCAGGTTAGACTGTGCCATTAAAAGTAATACCATAAAAAAACATCACTGCAAGGAAACTGAACAGATCCTTACCACATTTTACAGTGTTTTGTTTCTTCCCCAAGCGAGAGTCAGGTCTCAGGTGGCTTGGAGAAGAGCAATTCAGTGAGACAAGTATCACAAAAAAATGACCCACGCTTTGAGAGTTTTTCACTGCTGGTAGGAAATTTTAATAACTGCAACCGTGTCTTTTTTTTCCGAGGAATAGATTAGTGCAATGCAAAAATGTAAATTAATTAATAAACAGATGCTCCGGATATTATGGATTTGTATTATTCGTTTTTGTCATGTTCAATCTTGTGTTCCTCATAAAACCAGGCTCTGATTTCTTGTGTTAGGCACTCTCAGCAGGGAGAGGAATATTATTGGCACAGTTTAAATTCTACTGGGAGGCAAAGTTGCCGGAAGACTGAGTGACAAAGTTATTATGGAATTACATTTACACAATACTGAATGTCTGAGGCAAAAATCTGACAGTCACACACAGTTTACATGAGGCCCGGACCAATTTGTAATCTGCGCTCAAAGATATCCCATAAACGTAACTACATACTGTACCTCCGGAGTAAATGTGATTAAGTTCCATGGTCCATCAGTACCTGCATTTCAGGTGAAGACTATTCTCCACTAAATTGTAAATTCAAGAATACAATCAAGGGACAAGAAAGTATCACTAATTGTTCATTTATTGACAGCTCATTCCAGCCTTTTTGAGAGACACGCTAAGAGATCTCTGGTTACAAACACGGCTGTAAAGATGATGCTGTATTACTAATCAAAACAATTTGGTTTTGTTCCACGTCTGGGATCCATTCGTTGGAATCAATGGAAAGAACAGGCACTCACTGACCCAGCACTGGTCAAACTGATCAAATGCAGCGGACTGGTTTTACGTGCAGGCTAACACAACCAGAGGCCATAGCGAGGAGCAACACAAACAATTAATTATGGCAACCTGCCAGCACAATGAATAAGGACAAAAAGAGTCACGAGATTTTCACGTCTGCCCTTCCGAAAAGCATCTTTCTTGAGATTGCTTTACTTAGAAATGTGTGCTCGGGTCTGTTGAAGTTCGAGGCTTAAATAGGACCCACATGGGGAGTGTGCACTTCTGTAGCCTCTCAGAAAATGTGTTTTACACTCAGCATGAACCACCACGTCCTGCTAACATTTTGAAGTGGGTGCAGTTACGTTCTGTAACACACTTTCCACACAGTCCTAGATCCAGAACTTTGGAACACACGGATCTCAGAAAGGAAACCGAAACCAAGAGCTCTACGGAAATAGTGTCTCAAGACGGACAAGGTAAAAATGCGCCACGGACAGAATCGTTCCTGGTGCAACACATTCAATCCCGCAGAGTGATATAAAACTCAATTTTCACGTACTTTTTTTGTTTAGGGCATTTCGATATACAATAGGGACCGCACTATAATTAGAGCGTAAAGGCTTGTGTCTCAAAACAATGTGAGCAATGTTTTCCAGTTCTTTCGTTGCTCTTCATCTCCCTTAACTTTACTCAATCTATCAGAGCTTAAGAATGAATCAATGTATTTATAACGGCCTTCAGGCCCTGTGGCGTCTCTCACGGCGATGCAACCAAATAGGATGCAAATTTGTGATCCTCAAAGAATTTCCATCACAGGAATAATGCCATCCCAGGGCACCGCTGCAAACGCTTGCCCTGAGCATCAGGCACAGATAATTCAAACACATAAGCAGGTTCTTAGTGCACCTTAATCAATGCCAACGGTGTCTTTTAGTCGGGAGGGAGGGGAAAGCAATAAAGAGATAACACTGGTATAACCTGGGGACTTGCTGCAGAAGAAATATGGAGCGCAGAAGCCCTCTGGGTAATGAGAAACAAAACTCCTGACAAAGACTTCTTCTCCTCCTGGAGTTTCTGCACCACAGCAAAGTCACATAATGAGCTCGATCACACCGCATTCTTTCTGATGAATTCTTGGGAGTACTGGGGAAGCTTACCGGAGTGCCATTTGACTCCGACAAAAACAAGTACGACAAAAGTTAACACCAGCGCTCGCCAAATCACTTCCCGGCACAGGATGTTTGATAAGAGCTATTTTGGGGCAGACGTGTCAGGGAACAAATATGGGCAACCCTTTCAAAATCCAGTTTTATTGAAATGTTTCACGTTACAGTCACACATGAAAGATACACAAAATCAAACAAAGCAGGTAGTGTGTAACAAAATGGGAAACCGAGCACAATTCAAAAAGCTTGAAGAAGTGGAATTCGTCAACGCAGCACTTTGCGCCGTAACCAGGCATCCACATCAACAGCCAGTTCCCCCATCTCCCATGAAGCTGATATATGAAACCATTTCGCCAAAACCAAACATGCCCGAAAACATTATTAGTGCCATTTCCTCTTCCGTATTAAGGGGAGAAGTGCTGAGGGCGGATGGGAGAAAGCCTTTCACGGTGATGAAGTGCCTTTCTCTTTAGGTCTCTCTCACATCACAGAGGAAATGTGTGAGATTCATCAGTGTTGGCCCTCTCAGGAGCTTTCTCTGCGGCAGTGCGGCTCTCCGAGGATACCGCCGAGCTGCTCCTTCTCAGGGAGCAGGTGTGATTTCACCGTATTGGGTCTTCGAATCATATCTCTGATGACATTGTCCAAAACACAAAATGAAGGAATGATTACCAGAAAACAGCAGGCGTGTGCTCTTAAATAGCTCGCAGGTGGTTACTTCTAAAGGATGAATCGTTATTTTACCCATGACTCCGTCGACGTGGAGCTTCTTTTTTTTTTTTTTTTTTACACACACCTATTTTAAAGGCAGTTTGTTATGTATCATACATTATAGATGTTTTAACTTCTCCATTGACCTTTGGGGTGCTGCTGCATGTACTGGACCAGATTGTGCACCCCTTTCAGCACCGTAATGATAACGAAGAGGTCACGACCTTTACCGACTGCAAGTAATTAGGCCAGCAAAAATTATGATGTGGCCCTGCGTATAGGACTGCAGAGAGACCTTCAGCGTGAGCTGTGGTGGATTCGTGGTGGCAACCCAGATGTCCTAGCAACCACGTCCATGTAGAAAAAGACATGCGACACATTCGGCTGGAACTGTGACTTAATACGAAAGACTAAATCCATAGGCGCAACTATTGAGAGTGTAGCTGCTGCAGCATCTCAAGGGTCCAGAATAATATATATAGCAGATTGCTTTGCATTCACTAGCTTGAAATATTAAGTAACAGTTCTTGAAGTGTCGTTAATGACGTTAATGGTTGACGACATGTTGCCCTTCTCCATTATGGGTGGATCAGGCATTTAAATATACGGTTATGTCAATGTATCCTCTCCAATATGGCAACAAGCTCCCCTACTGTCATTTGTATGAGATCATCTTTGAAAGCTGGGTCGGGGGGCTGTTAAGCCAGCATTGGTAGATGCTCCGGCCGCTGTACATGGTGCTGATCAAAGGCTGCTTTGCAGGATGGGATTTTTCTTCCATGGTGGCGTAGCACTTTTGTCCAACTAAGATGATTTTAAGGTACAAAAGGAGAACATCAAACGAAAACTTTAAAAGTGTTGTAATTTGAGTGTCAAACTCAAATTACCTTTTAATTGCTGATATGGAACTATAATTACTATCCTCATGTGAATAACACAACATCTTCATCTTGAGCATAAAAAAGTCATACTTATAAACAACAAACCTCGTAAAATGTTTGTCCTTAGCTGAAAACGGCAGAGTGAAGTAGACCTAGTAGCCCAGGTGAACGGGGAAATCTCCACAGAACTTTCAGTTTCATCCGTTGTATTACAGTTAATGGTTTAAGTATTTCTGCATATCTCCTTTATATACCCGGCCTCAAAGAAAACCCATTTCAATCATGTCTCTAGGAATGAAATGTTATCTGCTGAGACCGATATACTTTGTTTATCCCTTCATAATATAGCTAGGACTTGAATGGTACAGTGTAGTGTACTCTAAGTTCTACCAAAGTGTCAGGTGTGGATCTGCGTCCTGTTTCAGTAGTTTCCTGCCTCTTGTGTCCCTGGTTTAGCTTCACTTCCAGTTTCAGTAGTTTCCTGCCTCTTGTGTCCCTGGTTTAGCTTCACTTCCAGTTTCAGTAGTTTCCTGCCTCTTGTGTCTCCGGTTTAGCTTCACTTTCTGTCAACCCCTGTGATTGTCTACCGTGTCCCTGATTATTTCCACCTGTGTTCAATCACCTGCACCTTCCCAGTGTATTTAAGCCATGTGTGTCTCTTGTCACTGGTTCCGTCATTGAATGTTGTCACGTTGAAGGCTTTTCATGAAGATTCTATGTATTTTGTTTTGAACCCGGTTCTGCCACTCTGCATTTCTGATTTCTTGTCTAAAGAAAAGTACTTCGATAATTACACACTGCACTTCTTCTACTTCTGCCTACCTGCTGTGACAAAAATAGATTTCTGGTCCAGAATGTGAATAAAAACTTGTGAATACAAATGTATTTGAAATGAAATCAAAAGAAAGGTAATGTCAAACGTTATACATTTAGCAATTCCCTGCCGGGGAATACAGTGAAACAGAAAAGTACATGTTAAGCGGATTCTTCCCTGTAAGTATCTAGGAAGAGATAGATTGAGGGCCCAGTCTATAGCTCTTTTTCATTTCTCAGAAACTCCGCACATCAAAGTGCTCCAGTTACACGTGTTGCTTGACTATTAATGTAAAGCAATGGAAGGTGTTGTATCATTAATAAAAAATTACTGGACTGAAACATCAAGCCATCTCTCGGGCATAGATGCATCGTGGTGCTCCATAGTAACGCCTGTGTCGAATGTGAATGTTGTCGACAACCAACCAACAACCATTGTAAGAGTATCAGTCGAGCAAACAATCACGACATCCGACAGCTGAGCGGCCGAACACGTCTCGGGAATGACTTAACGAAGCTCGAGGAGGCCATTCCTCATTGACAGCGTGTACCAGGATTACATCCCGCCCTGCCTTTCATTTCTCCTTTTGGCGGAGGGACACTTTAATCTGTTTTCCCGTAATTGCACATTATTAATGTTATGCAATTTGGCAAAGACGGAAGCTTGGATGCTGTGGTTATTGACATTAGCTGGCAATGCTTCTCCTATGGCTTCGATGATAAGGCCATGCCTAATTATGGTCTGATTAGGGTTTTATCTCTGAGGATGAGTGGTACTGCTGACAGCGCATGGACGCAACTCCATACCCTGTTTCCAGAGGCAGGAATGCTCAATATTTCCATCAGAGTGTGTAATCTTTGCAAAGTAATACATCACATTTTCAATGGTTGTATTTCAGTAAATGGCTAATTATAAAGGTCTTTGTGTCCATGATCTGACATCTGACGATCACTCTCCAGATGATTGATATCTGCACGGAGAAAGTGCAATGCGTGTGTAGGCTTCATAGACGTTGGTCTCTGTTCATCCGTTTTATCATCTTGCAAAGCAGGAAGGGAAGAAAGAATCACCATCTTCACTGCAGAATAAATAATCGAGTGATAGATGACATTGTGGGATGTGGTTTGTACCGGTAATGGCTTGGTTGCTCTGACGTCTTATCCCTCTATTGTAAGGTAATTGAGGTATTATTACATTGCAAAATTGGGTCAGTTTTCTCCTGGGAGGAAATAGGCAACAGGACAGCAGAACTTTCCCAGAGATTGCCATCAAAAGCACATATAGAGATTTCAAGAGATGATCGATTCTCAGAATCAGAAGCACAGACTGCGGGTCGTGACCCTAAAGATTATTTCAGAAAACCCAGGCTTTTCTCTGACATGTAATCAGTAATATATCATTTTGTCATACAAAGCCATTTCACACTTTATAATGCACTGCAGCAGATTTTTCTTTACTGAAGTCACAAGTTTTGCCAGTAATAAACGTATTGCATTTTAACTGTTTAACAAGAACTACGACATTGAGTTGAAATCATTGCATAATCTAATGATGTACCTGTTGAATAGCATATAAATTTCATGGGATGAAAAAAAAAATGATTTTAACTTCTCCAGTGAAAAACATTCATCTCCAGCATTCAGTTAATTTTTAAAGTTCGAAGTTAACATACCCTTTCAAAAGCGAGTAAATTGTTTGACAATTGCAGTATGAAAAAAAGAAACTGAAAACGGTACTTTTTCTTTTGCCCAGTAGAGGTTAAGTATTATGGAGGTACATAGTACAATTACTGTACATTTATGTAGCTGACAAAAACATTTTTATCCCCTTCATTGGGTTTTCATTCTGTATCTGTCTAAAGTAGCATTACAGCTTCGAGCAGTAACTCAAAGGAAGGAAAGTGTCACGGTGTGGGTTTGTTTCCTTTTTTCTGTTTCCTGCCTCTCGTGTCCCTGGGTTAAAATCAGTTCCTGCCCTTTTGTTTTCTCCCCTGTGATTATGATTGTCTGCCGAGTCCCAGATGTGTCAAATCACCTTCCCAGTGTATTTAAACCATGAGCGTCCCTTGTCTCTTTGTGGGTTCATTGTGAATGTTGGCGAGTTCTGTCGTTAAGCTGCGCTACAGTTGTTCCTAACAAAGTATTTTTGTCCGTGAAGTCTGCGATGGGTCCTACTTCTGCCCCCACCTGACCGAAAGTTGACTTCATCAAAAGTCAACTTTCAAAATACTGAATATGGACACTCCGACTTGTCAGCCAACCGCGTACTGTATACAGGCAACCGTACAATCAGCTGTGTCACTCATGTTGCCTGTTGACAAGGTGATATTATAGGACACAGATAACTGTCAACTGTGACGATCAACATTCATTCGAGCTCTACAACGCTAATCCCAGCTAACATCAGGCAAGCGACGGGGTACACCCGTGGACTGGTCGCCAGTCAATGTCAGGGCTGAGACAGAGACAAATAACCATTCATTCACACATATACAAACCGCAGGCAATTTTAGTTACCAATTAACCAAACCTAGCATGTATTTGGTCTGTGGGAGGAAGCTGGAGTACCCAGGGAACCAACAACCCACGCACGGGGGAACACGCTCAACACAGGAAGGCCTCTGGGTGGTCGTCCTTACCGATCAACAACTAAACAGACTTTTCAGTCTTCTTTCTTTTCTCCTGAGATACTCAACCATGTACTCGTAGTCATGATGCTACCTTATTTGGTAAGGTCACAACAACCTGAAATCTCATTTAAATGCACTGACCTGGTTCTGCATTTTGTACGGCCTATGCTTCTTTACTTTGGCTTAGTCTAACTTTGTGATATGAACCATTGGCAGTTATTTAAAACATACAGACAGACGTTTAAACACCATTATTCAGCTAAATGAACATGAAGCCATGGTTCTAACTGGAGATTTCATTACATGTTCAAGTTCAATTTTATTTATATAGCACATTTAAAAATAACCTTGGTTGACCAAAGTGTTTAACAAGCTCGAAAAGCAGCGATACAATAAAACACAAACAGAGCTCAATGTACAATACAAAATATCTGACAGTAGAGAAAGAATAAAGTCAAAATATCAAAGCTCAACTTGAATTAAAAGCCAATGAATAATAGTGGGTCTCAAGCATACATAGTCGCTTCAGTCGGGAGGACTTGGCTTATGAAACGGAGAGTTTATGTCCATACACAGGACAAGTATGGGCTGTGCACTCATAACTGGAGTGGTGCCAGTTCTCGTCCTCTGAACTTCCAGGGTCCCTTCAGGCAAGTGCCCAGACCCCCCCCCCCCCCCCACCCGCCCAGCACCTCACCCACACACCTTCCGGACTGCTCCCCTGGTGCTGTACAGTAGCTGCTCTTTGCTTCTAAAGCAAAGGGCAGCTAGTGTACTGCAGCAGTTGCTGCCCTTTGCTTTTACCGTGGTTTATTCACTGGCTGACTTCCTATACAGTCTCCCCAGTCTAAGGAAGCAAGCTCTATTGTTTACTTAAGGTTACCAGCAAGATTTAAAATAAAAAGTTGCTTCAGCTTCCAAAGTTCGCTCAGACAAAAATAAATCTGGTTATTGCTGCCAAAACATATCTTTGAGCCGCTATTGCAAGAGGATGGCTTGTCAGAATAACACACAGTGTTGTGAAATGGAAGAAGAAAAAACACACACACACACACACACACACACACACACCAGGATTTGTCAAAGGTTATCCTTATGTATAGATTTTTAAATATAATTCAAAAAGTCCAAAGTTAAATTTAAATCATTTCTAAGCTTTTGTGAGCCAGGAAAAGAAAACACATTATCCAACCCTTGAGAACATCTAAACATGCCTGTGTACTGCAGGGCCAGGGCGGCTTGAAATCAGCCACTCTATGTGGAAATGGACTGTCGGATTCACAGGTGACTGGACACTGCTGTCATTTTTAGAGACAAAAACAAGGAAATTGACAGGTTCACACCAGAAGTACTTATGATGTTTTGTTCCTGCACGCTTTCCATGAACAATTCCAGCAGCGTGTCCCTAAAGTTCAAATAATTTACTGAGCAGAAAAGCACATCTTCTGTGGCTACAGAATGTGTACCTTTACCACAGTCTGGTTGTGTTTGCTTTTTTTTCTCTTATTGAAAGTCAGCAAGCCTGGAAGTCCACGAGGTTGGAATTATTTGTTGTTTTTTTGTAATCTTGTTTTCAAGCTGATGCCATTTCATACCTGCAGGTAACATTACCAAGCCTTAACTTGATGGAGAGATGGCGGTGATAAACAACTTATTTATTTTTCTTCTATTAGACATAACACATGCGCCCTCACATGTCTATGAGCCACAGCAGATACCGAGAGACAGTCAACCATGTCAACCACATGGTAAACTGGCTCCTCTCACACACACACACACCAAGAGAGTCTTGTAGGCAACATGCTAATGCACAGAACTCTCCAAGAGGCCTAATTGTACTTTGGGAACCAAAGCCAAGAGGTGTTATGATCAAGGGCGGGCGTGATTCCAATATGTGCTGCCGCTTTTACACCCCTTAAATTCAAACATGTGAATGTTGAATATACAACAAAAGAGTATTGCTATTTAACCAAGGCAGCAGAAGCACATATGCTACCGGTAATTTATACTGGGCATAGGTGGCTATTGAATTTTGTCTCCTTTTTAAATGGTTGGTAAAGCAGGATAGTCCATCGTTGAAGGGCTTCATGTGAAGCCTTTGATATTTGCTCCTTGATATTGAACACAAAATCAATAGAGCTTTCCTGTTGCCAAGCCGGTAATATTGCTCCAATTTCCCAGTTAGGCTCTTAAAGGACTAATATTACCTAACTACTGATCTGACCACTCACAGACCTTCTGCTATCGGGAGCATTACTTGAGATAAAGTATGGGAACAGCAACACTATCAAGCTAGGTAGGCAGCAGCTTAAAAGCTCAAATCTTATTTGACTTATTTTCAAGTTTTCTGCTGGTTTCCAAAAATATTTATGGCCTGAATGGAATCAAAGCAGTGAAAGCCTTAACGTAAAGAAATTCTGGAGTTGACTGAGATATAGAGTGTTTATGGAAACCTAACACATATATAACATAAAATGTAATACAGTCAACATCAATAACACTGGCAAGATTTAGTGAGTCATTGGCAATTGGCATATTCTACCCATATTTGGTTCAATTGTGCCAAAATAATTTATCGCTATTCCCAAATCTGATATCGTTATGCCAATTTGAATAGTTCTCAATTAAGCATTCAGAAAATGAGTCTTCTTGCAGACCTGACCTGAACCTGGATTCCCCAATCCACCTTTTGTCCCTGCAGCACATTAATACACAGTATTGCAGAAAAATCACATGCATTGATAATAATGTGATCAAGCAAATCTTGCAGTTAATACTCAGATATATAATCATCTTCATGTCTCCATCAGTTAAGGGAAGAACAGTCTATACATGTGGGGGGCCGCGTGAGTGCCTCTGAGGTAATGAAATGGACGGCAGCTGGATCCAGATTGACAGCTCCGAGTCAACAGGCAGCCAGGTGTAGAAGCGTAATATCTCCTAAGAGTAGATTTTTCTGACTGACAGACAAGTTCACTCAGGTTACTGTTTTCACAGCGTAAGGGGATCCTTCAAGCGTGCAGACCCTCAGAGGGAAGACGCAGGAAGACGCGATGCTGTCCAGCTGCGTGTTGAGGAGTGAACACACAGAGTGCGATTGAGACACAGATGACGCTTTTAAACACAAACACGTTGAGTGACAATTGTTGGCAAAGCGTTCTGCATCGAAACCACCGCTTTAGTTTCTTCATGTGAACATCCACACTTTCAAAGCATCGGCTAATGGCTGAAACAATAACCATACTTAAATATTGATTTATTATGACCATCCTCAGTTGCAAACATATGCCAATTCAATATTTTAAAAATGAACAGAATAAAATACCTAACAATCTGAAAATATTTGAATTCATGCCGAACATTGATCTTTTTTGTTCATGCCACAAGCATTATACGGAAAATGGCCACTTCCTGATGGTGTTATTTACTACTATTAGTAAAAAAAGAAACTTCAATTCAAATCAATTATTCAAATATGGAAAGAAATATCTTCACATACCCAAACAATAACATATTCCTGATAACATTCTAATTCAATTGATAAAATATTTGTGCAGTAAAATAAATCTGTCTTTGAGTAAGTCAAGGTTCCAGTAAGAATATGTGTCAATGAAAACAATAACGTTATTTGGGATTCTGTTCCATCTGTAATTGTTATTCAATTTGTAAAAGTATGTTTCATAAAACACTGTTTAGCTGCAACGTGTGGACCATTTTATTCCTACTTGGCAGATATATCTGGGTGGGAGGTGTATTTGCTGCACAGGGTCAAGACTACTGCTTTTTGAAAAGCATCAAATTAATGTTTTTTTGCATTACAGAGAAAGCAGGTTTGCCCAGTGAATGTAGAGACTTCACCCCAAGTGGTCGCGCCTTCATACAAAATGATTCTACATTTTTCTATGGCTGACGAAAGTACTCAGGTGATTACTCGTAGATTGCATCACACTTGTGTGCACGTGTACGCCCACACACACACACACACAGGTCCTTTGTACAACACATTGAGATCTAAATGCAGCATTTAGAACATGTAAGATCACTCTGTCCCTCTGCACTGTCCTTCATACTGCAAAAAAGAAACAAAAATCTGCTTACAAATCAAAGTGGACCCTTTTGTCTCCTTGATGCACTTTAGGTGCATTAACTGATGGAGCCACGGCGTCAACACCGCAATGTTTTATATTTTGCTCGCCTTGCACCTGAGAGAATGGGAATATGTGTTGTGCTACTTGCTCTGTTAAGCTGCACACTCGGGATACATAAACGGTTAGATTAACAGTCCTGCAAACATTGCCTGTGTCTTTGCCTGGATCTTGTGCGGGATGAACTGATTGGGCCATAGGTCGCCGGGCTTTAACCTGTGTTGGTTGGAGGACGACAATGACCAATTCAACAAATTCATTAAATATCTACATTTTAGGAGGGATTCAGCAACTGCGTTGTCTGCGTTGTCTTTGTCTCAAATGTACCCACTGGTAAAAATTCACACTTGCATTTTAAAGTTTAAATCCAACAAATGCACACCACTGATTGAAATTCACCCAGTTATTTGGAAAAATGGTTGGTTCTGTTTTGATAACTTGCAGACATTGCTCTGCATATTTTAATGTTGAGCATCCAAGGCATAATCATATCCCTGGCTGCTCTACATGAACCATTTGACTTAGTGGAAGAGGCCCGGGAGTTCCAGCGTGGAAGTTCTCTGCATTCAATGATCAGCCTCCGTTCCCAAGCTGCTGCAACCGCTATTGCTGCAGCTTGCTGACACCATCAGAAGCCCTGATAATCTCCCTGTCGAGTCGGCTGTTTTTAGGTGTGTAGAAATTCACAGATCCTCAGAGATCGAGGACTATAAGCCACGTTAGGCCACTGGCCAGGCTAAAGAGGCAGACAGACTGGTTGGGTACGGCCACAGCGTGCAGTATCTTACAATACAACACATATTTGAATTGGAAGAATGGATTTAGATTTATCCGTATCTTTGGTTTCACATTTGTTTGGAAATGTAACTAACTCTTGATACCAGTATCATTCAAGATCATTACAATTAAAGTCTACTTATGGCGAGAAGGCTCACAGGGGAGAAGGAAAGCTCAACGCTGACAGCTGATCAAGTCAAAATCAGCACACATATATAGGTGTGAACGGAAGAGTGTAAATGCACCATTTGAGAAGTACCCGGGTTTCACTCTATTGTCCCCGCTGGCAGCCACTTCACCACCGACTTGAGTTTCATGAATGTTTTAAACCCAGTCACACCCCGCTGGGTTCCATTTATAAGTGTGCAGGTTAATTTGCCCTGTCTCCTTTACACACTGGTCCTTTGCAGATCATTTTTTGCGGCACAAGATGCAGTGAACCTTTGACTTCAATTTCCTGCTGCTGGCAGACGTAAATTAGAGGAATGTTTCAGCGGTGCGTACAGCTCCCTGGTCTCCTCTGCCGGGGCTCGGACAGCAGCCGAGTGAGGCCGGTGTTACTGAAGGACGACTCTGACCCCTCATCATTTAGTCTGGGCTGGTCTAGTGCTCAGGGTTTGGGGCAGACAGAAAAAAAACGTTTATACCGTTTGTAAAAAAGATTTTTTCTAGAGAAAAAGAAAATCCCCCAAAAAAGTGTATCATCATTTTTATAACGATAGATTCTTGTAGCTTTGAAATTGTGTAGGTCAGTTAGTTAAAAGACGATAGGGTGAATTTGGAGAAAACAGGAAAAAAAACACAATAGTGATACACGGTAACTTGGCTTGTACCATTCGAATCATCAAAAAACACTTATATGCACAACGCACTTTTGGTTCATGGTTTATTTCCAATGGGTGCTCTTTTTTTCATCCTGCTCTTGTCTCTCAAATTAGTAAGGCCTCTTCTGTACTCAACATAGTTGGCTGTTGCGATTTTTAATATCTGGGAAACTTTTATTAAAAAGAATAAATATAAAACACTGATACAAATTTGTATCAGTGTTTTATATTTATTCTAAACAACGTTAGCAAACTTTAGAACAAAAGACATCTGAAGAGGTCATGGAGCTAATGTTAGCTCATTTTGGGTTTTAAACATCTCTTTACATATACTCATGATATTTCATGTGAATACTTCAATGGAGTATTAACCTGGCACATTTTAGAGTGCCCTCTATAATACTTCAATATCATTGATATATTTTTACCATTTCATGCAACATGATTCTATCAAGAAACTGGTTTTGTTGTCCATTAAGTCGTTAAACCACTTTCTTTTAACTAACTATTTAGTTACAATATGAGCAGTAAGCGGATCTTATTACCAGATCTTTATTTCATATAGTCTAAACTAAACTCAAATGTAGCTCATTATGCACATCATGCTGATATGTATTAAGTTTGAAGATATGTTCCATTTAAACTCTGACCCATATTACTTATAAAACGTGTTTACGCATGCAATTCTCCAGTTGAAAGAACAGCAGAGAAGGACGTCTGGAACGAGCTGCCCTTTTACTTCTAAATAATTTGGTTTTGTTAATGAGATTAAACTGGATTTGTTTACAACCCGTCCCTTGGCGGGGCTTCTCTGTGCCCCTGGCTTCTCCTCTATCCCCGGTGGACTCCTCCAGCGTCTCAGCTTGTGCTGAAGGTGTGACAGGAGGTAGCCTTCCTCACCCCGTGGGTCGTTCGTGGTTTCATTATCCATCATGTTGTTGTTCACCGACGTCCCCCTTCTGTTTGTGGTATTAAACGATTAACAGTCAATGAGGCCCTGCTGTTAGCATCGTGAGTCATGCATGCTGGGTGTGTGTGTGTGTGTGTGTGGGAAGAGGGGAGGGGGGTCTCCGGACGCGGTATCTTGTCGTCCACATTGCGCTTACAAGTCTTATTTAAATGTCATCGTATTTTCAATTGTTTATTTGCTTTTTGGCTGTGTGATGGTGACCAAAAGTTAATTGAATTTCCTCTTGTAAAGTAATTTTGGACATTTGAGGAAGCCTTACACTCAATTTCAACAATGTATGAATGTTTTACATGTTCAGAAAACACCCTTTTCAAGTCGTTAAGTTTCTCACACACACACACACACACCGATCCCCAATAAACATCATTCCAAACATCTCCGATCCTACTTTTTGAACCATGACATTGAGTTAAACACTGACTGAAACAGAGGTACAACCTGTTTATTCGCAAAAGTTCAATAAAACCTATTCATTGGGGTAATATGTGCATTTTAACAATGCTCTGCAACAAAATGCAATTTCATTGCTGACATTCAGCAGCAAGGACACCCGTCACAGGCCTCGACACAAACCCAACAAGGGCATTGGCACGATTATTAACATTTTCATTTGGGAAAGAATATGTTGAGCAGTAAAATGACAAATGCTGAATATTGTAGTGTAGTTTCAAATAATGTTGAAATCTCCCTTGAGGCTGCTTTCCTTAAGCAGATGAGGCACTCCAATATTGAACAGGTGTCCCTGTCCACCAGGGACACCTGTTCAGTTTGAAGACAAGAGTCTCTATTATTTTACATTTTTGGAGGATTGTTTTGCAGACACACCACATGCCTCTGTGACTCTAAAGCACTCTGCCTGACAGTGTGGGTAAAAGTGCAAAACACTCATTATGGCTGATGTGTGAATCTTAGTTTGTGAAAGATTAGTAATATGGTACAACAATGGGGACATCAAGTATTAATATGATAATGGTCAACAAAGCTATGTTAGTTTATTAATAGCATTAGTAAACTATTTCATTTTCATTTATATGTGATAAAATGTAATGATCATTGATGAGAATGTTAAAAGTGCCTTTTTTGATGGAAGCGGTTATTTTGATTAACATTTTTTAAATGATTTAAGGATTTTTTCATTTAATCATTTAATGAATGATTTAAATGATTTCTATCAATAGAAGACCACCACATACTGAACTGAACTAACTGAACTTAAACGGTTTAAGGTTGGATTTATTTTTTTCAAAATGTAATGGGTTAGTTCATGCATTTATAAGTCAGCATTTAGTTTAGTATGGGAGTCAGTTAAGTTATATTCAAAGGTTTGATTTATTGATCCAAGAATCACATAGATATAATTAGCTATAACAACACAATTATATGAGGAAAATAACCCAGGGCCCTATCTACCGCTATGAATGTTATTGGTAAGCTTGATTTTATTTGTATCGGTCATGGTGATGCACAAATGGACTGATGATATTCAATCGAAACTAAAAGTGATAAATTATTAACCATGATTGACATCACTGGCTAATATCTTTCTGTCCTTTTCCAGTAAGATAGATACCACTAAGGCCATCAGAGGATGATGCTTAATTACACATATAGCATTTTTTTTTTTTTTAAGCATTAAACCATGAATTTGTAAATTTTTATGAAACACTTTTGGGGAGTTTTTCATGTGAGGGTTTTGGGACAGAGGGTGTTCTATGTGTACAGACTGTAAAGCCCTCCGAGGCAAATTTGTAATAAAAAATAAAATAAATTGAATCGAATGGACAATCATATATAACAACTTTAAACGAACAAGCAGTGTGTGTGTGCTCTAGACTGTAATTGTCACGTGTGAATGTTACACTAGTGCAACAGAAACACTTTTGCAACTTTGTTCAATCCCTCTGGGGCGGTCAGCATAACAGGATGCAAAAGCGTCTGTGTGCACCGAGGCTGCACTAATGTATCAAACACTGGGGTAATTCATTGCAATTAGCCGGGACTCATTTAAGTAATGTCGCCACAACCCCTGATGAATGGCAATCTAGTAGAAGAAGTAAAAGACATCAGTTGGTGTTCCGGGAGCAGACTACTGATATTTAGAAAAATAACAAAAAAAGTTTTTACAAATTTTAGACATACCCTAATTAAGACAATTTGTAAAGTTTACAACTTCAGCTTACTATTTTTTTTGTTTTGCTGTTTGTCAGTGTGCATTTCATTGAAAAGGCATGCACTTATATTACCAGGGAAGGAGACCTACTGATTGAATCCTACCTTGAAATTTCTCAGTCATAACATGGGAGCCTCCTGAAATTGAAGGGTGGAGGGCTCTTCCCTCAGGTAGACACCATAAGGAGCTGGCAGATGGACGCTACAGATGTTCTCAGGTAGAAGAACAGGCTGAGGATTGGCTTGCAGTCCCTCTGGACTGAGCCCATCTCATTGTAGAGTTCAGAGCTAGGCCTCTTCACATTGCTATATCTCTGAGACTGGGCTGCAAAAAGAACTAAAGGTTCATACCTCTCCCACTGTGCCGTTCTTCCCTTTGCCTTTTTATTCCTCATTTGAACTTGAGCTGCTCTCAAGGCTCTGAGACGCTATGCTTTAAAAGCAACGGAGAAAATAAACTGTTTTTGAATTTGTATCTAATTATTAAAAGTCCTACAGGGAAACTTATTCTGCTTTTGTAAAATCTTTTCTGTATTTATGTACATTTTTAATCCATTGTGGACACAACCTGGAGCGCTGCCATTTAATGGATGCAAGAAGGAATGCTGAATGAAATTCAAATTGTTTTGCCGACAGACCAAATTCAAACTGTTTATTAAGATGAAATACATAAGCACACAACGTGGTTAAAATCAAGGGATGCGGATTTCAGTGGTTGATTAACACACATTTTGCAGATTTGGTCTGGTGGGAGCAGGTTTTAAAATATCCTGACCTGCACATTACTGCTAACCAGGCCAAAGTAAAACGACAATGTATATATTCATACCATACACAGTGCCACCTACCTATCAGTAAATAACATTCACACCATTCACACACAGTAGTCAGAGCTACAGGAGCAAAGTTGGGGGTAAGTATCTTACCCAAGGACAGGGCGGCACGCAGGTCAACAGGGCCTTGGATCGAACTGCCAATTCTCTGATTGGAGGACGACCATGCTCTCCACCACCCACAAAGAATCTGATGATAGCACTGCGATCCCTCAATGATTCCTCCCACTCTCGTCGGTACTTTTGCATCTGCTTTCGCTTCAGAGCACCAACCCGCCAAGACAAATTCCTTGTATGTTTGACATATTTTGGCAATAAATGTTTCCTGATTCCTGATTCCTGGATGCGGGGGCGGTATTAGGAGCTGCCTCCACCAGTCTTCCAAATCAACTCTCCGTCAAGAGACCGGCACTCCTCTGAATCTGATTGGCATTGAACCTGAAACAAACCAATCAAACCAACGATGGTAGCGAGTCTTCACAGAATGGGGGTGGGTTTACTTGTATGGGATGCTACAAGACAACTCGGAAAATAGGTGTATTGGTTAGAATATTAGAAATCAAAGAAAGAAGGAAGCACTCAAATCAAAGCGTATCTTATTTAGAACAATGAGGCACAATAGCGGTTCATAAACATACACAATTACTTTTTGAACAAAACAGTAAAGACCAAAACAAAACTAACGGCACATGCCCAGACTTAGCTTTACTGTGCGTTGATAGGGTTTTCCGTGTTTCCTCGAGTCTTGTTTAAATCCGTCCTTAAGGGGATCGATTGAAGATGATGATGACGTTTGGGTTTCTTGGTGGCACAAAAGCTGTGGGTGCTCTTGTAACATGCAAGTTGTATCCAAGGGGATAGAATAAGTTTTCCTTCTAGGGGAGCTGCTTGGGCCGGAAGTGAAGATTGGAGCAGACGGACTTCTCTGGAGCAGCTAGAGAATGGTTCGGGTTGGAGAGGCCTAAATCCTTAACCCTGTCCTCGACGCTAGCCGATTTGGAAAGTTGATTTGAAGAGAGTTCCACCTCTCAACGACGCAGGTTGATTCGGAAAAATTGATCTGAGGTCATTTCAGAAAGGGATTTGAAGAGGCTCTGTTGTCCCATCCTTACACTTACCAAAGTCAGTTCAGAACGGGATTTGAGAAATACTGTCTATAACCTTGCGCTGGCAAAGACCAGTTCAGAAAGAAAGTTTGAGAGAGGGAACTAACAGAACATAGAAAATGCCCCCTGTGGTGTCTGTGGTTTGGCCAATCAAATCTCAGGGCTGATTCACCCAGAGAGAGAAATCACACCTCGGAGTGAAGGCACATTCCTTTCGGGGGTTTTATGTCCTGCAGCAGAACACTGCATTTGAAAGTCAGCCTTGGTTTTACACTATGGTGGAAGCCCAACAGGGTCCACTCAGATAATAGAGAGAACTACTCTATTATTGCTAGACGTTGTTCATTCTTTTAAGTTTTAAGAATTTTGCAAATAAACTTTCTATATTTAAACACAACTGACTCAAGTGCAACAGTTTGAGTCCATTGCATCTCGACCCTGAACCTAAAACCGAATGATTACATATTGTAAATCATATTGCTTGATGCTACTTTGCCAATCAAATATCTGTATTCTGATAAGCTTCTCGACTCAAGTGAGATTTACACACAGAGAGACAAGGAGGGAGACCGAGTAGACCTGGATTAAGAGAATTAGAAGTTATTATTTCTTTTCTAAAAAGAAAATGTGGTTAGTACGACCAGAGGCTAGCAAAGAATGGATGGACTCTTATATATTAATTTATCCCACAGACAGTTCAAAAATAGTATGACCTAGCATCGATGTTAACAGAAAGAATAGAGATATGAATAGTGATTTAAAAAAACTCGATTTTTCAAACCTGAGGGTGCTGAATTTAAAGCTGCGGTGCAATTCTTTTCATCGTCTTAAATACTTTACTTCACAGCTTTGCAAAAGGATATCAAGAGGGGATAGTGGGCGGGGATATGGAACAGTGGAGACCGAGAATTTGAGAGGGAGGATGGCTGACTGGACGGAGAAAGGCATTTCTGTTTCATCCTTACTGGCCGCTGGTGTTGTAAATTGTTTGATTATTTGTTTGATTCCATGAGAAATGTAGTTAATGCTGCTTCTGTAACACTGCTTATTTTGAATAGTGTACTTAACAGGAAGGGCTTTTATTTTGTGAAGGACAAGTAGCATGACGTGTCTTCGCTTGATGTAAGCTATAACATATGAACCTGTATTCGAGAGCGTGTTCTGCGCACTGTTTCAGACAGTAATAAGGTTACCGCTCAATACAAGACGTGTTCGTGTCATTTTTAGAAGCTCCACTTCACAACAGCCAGGGGCAGTGCTTCACACTGGATTATCTTCTGTCTCTCGCTTGCGCAGGTTGAGTCTTTATACCAACAAAGTCACTTGTGAACCTCGGATGACCCGGCCGGCACATATAAGTTCCGTCCGGTGTGGCCTCTCACTCCGGGAGGCAGAGCCTCAAAGAGCTGCTTCAACCGCCGTATGCATGCGGTGGCGTGCAGTACATGTCATTTAACTGACACTTTTATCCAAAGCGACTTACATTGCATTTTTAACCCATGGCTAATACCCATGGACATTTTTGGCCGGGAGCGCACCCTCTCTACCCCTGCGGCATGGACCGCTCCGCCCCTGATGGGGTCAAATCAGTTGTGCGAGTTGAATAGGCTGGTTAATGTGTGAGCATGTCAGCACCTTTGGCAGAAACGGTGCATTAGGCCACAAGGTCACGCCTGAGCCATCTGTGATTCGCTCACTGAGAAGGCATGCAGCTCGCCCACACGCTTAGCTGACGTGATGACGAGGAGAAAAACTGTTTTGGTCGATAGCCATTCAGTTTTGCCTGTGCGAAGGGTTAGCACGGAGGCGAGCATTGAGTGTCCAATACCAATTGCAGGTCCCATGCAGGGGCCCTCAGGGCCTTCGGTGGATGCAGTCGCAGAACCCCTCTCAGGAAGAGGGACACCAGTCTGTGGCTCCCTACAGTCATGTCATCAACCTTAGTGTGCTGCCCTGAAAATACGGGCCACATACGCCTTCAGGGTAGACTGAGACCGGCCTCTGTCCTGAGGGACTGCAGAAATTCAAATATGGCCGCTACGGGGCACCGTACTGGGTCACTGTCCTGAACCGCACACCAGTCAGAAAATAGCCTGCACCGGTTTTTGTATTGCAAGCTGGCGTTAAGGATGGTTCTTTTAACTGGGTCTCTGCAGTCAGTTAAAGGATGGTCGGGCCCTCCAGCAGCCAGACCCACAGTCGAAGGCGGCCGGAATCGGGATGCATGATCCGATCTCCTAGTTGTGAAAGAAGGTCCCTTCTGTCGAGGAGGCGCCAGGGCGTCCCGCGACAAAGCCTGTGTAGTAGGGAAAACCAAGTACTGGCTGGCCATAGAGGGGCCACCAGCAAGAGTCTGTGGCCATGTTGGAGAACTCTGAGGAGCGTTGGCAATATCAGAGGAAACGGTGGAAAGGAGTAAAGAAGCCTTTCTGGCCAGAGTATCCTGACCCAGAGGACTGGTCCTCTCCATTAGGGAGAACCAGTGGGGGCAGTGGGTTGATATCTCCGAGACATATAGATCTACTTCTGCTCCAACGAAGAGATCCCAGATGTTCTGTAACACGTCTGGATGAAGCCGCCACTCCCCCGGGGGAGACTTGTGACGGACAGGAGGTCTGCTACCTGGTTCCGATCCCCTACATTGTCCGAAGGCTGGACAGACTCGATTGAGTCCTTACTGTGAGAAAGCCTAACACTTATATCTAAATGCTTATTTAATCTACACAATGTGGCTTCATATTTACTTCTTTGCTCCTGCCTTTGGTAACTTTGAAAGACTGTTATTCAGTACAAGACAAATGCAACACAATCAACAAAGGCAGTCACTGACACTTAGAGAAAATAAAAGAGTGAAATTAACAGTATTTAAAGTGGTATATACTGTGCAAATAAACAATTCAGCTGCAATAAACAGGGCAAACTGTTTTTGTAGGAGTTTAAGAATAGACAAAAGAAATAAGGTATTAGGACATTTAGTACATTGGAAAGATCAGTCATTGCGGCGTTTGAGATTAGGCCGTTGGTGTTTTTATTGGTGGGTGGAAAAGCAGTTTCACGCCATTTTCAACACTTTGACAACCGCGGGAAGGCGTCCCAGTATTGTCCCGTGTTTCCTCCCAGTCTGACGAGGTGGTGGGCAGGGAATGAATTGGGTCTCTTGAGGTGTTTGAGTCCCCGCTCTGACATCAGCCCTGGTAGATATCTGCAACGATTCTTAGCTGTGTCATGACTGACCGGCACGTTAAAAAGTTTCCAGCACACAGAATGCATAACTGGCGTTGTCTGTCTGAGCTAATTTAAAGGAAGTAACACTTGGAAAGACCACAGCTGTCCAATCAAAGAAAAAAAAAAAGAGTTCATGGCTTTTAAAAGTAATATAGAAATTTGCCAACACTTTGAAGAGAGTTTTGGGGCCAGCGTGGTTTTATTAGCCTCAACAAAACCTACCAAGAGAGATGTATTAACTTTGATATGAAAAAAAAAAAATACAAAGCTGTGTTTTGAAAGGATAAGTCGGTGAAAGTAGAGCTTTAGATAGGATCACAGTCAAATAGCTGAGGCCCTGCGCAGGGCTGGTCTCTGATATTTCCCTTACATGTCCAAAAGCAGACAACAGTATAACCATGCCTGTTCCTTTTAAGGCAATCAAGGCACATGATGTCTTCTACTTATCATGTATCATTGTGAATAAACTATTCTGACAGAATTATGGGTGCCATCATCAAGATTATGGTTAAATGTAATGCAATTATTACCGTTATATTCCCGCCCAGTGATTTAAATGTCCCCTCAAAACAATATCATAATCAAATAGAGAATATTTTAAGTTTTCTTTTTATTTGTTGCTCACTTTCAAGGCACCGGAGCATAAAATTAGAATGTCATCCCATTAGAGCACCTTAAGAAAAATTTATGATGGCTGAAACTCGGGTGTGTTTTTTGTAATAACTATGAAAGGTACTGGGGAAGAACCAACGCGTTTGAGGCGGGTGGCTTTTTCATTTCATAATTTGATGGCTTTTTCTTTGTCGTCAGTTATAGTCTGTTAAGACAGTGAGTCAGGAGGCATTTAACAGACACTTCCATATTCCTAGACGACATATTTGAAGGGAAATGGAAAAGGGAAAAAGGTGCCATTTACCAACATCCGAACTGACCGCGGACAGGTCAGAAAGAGCTTTCTCACGTACGGCACTACTCGAAAAGAAAAGCTTGAAAGATACAGCATGAATGGAAGGTGGTATGAGGTTACTTCAAGAAAGCCATATTTGACTCAGTGTTTGAACACTGAAAATGTGTCAAGAGCTCCTTCATACTCATTGCTTCATATTAACCGCTCAGTGACCCATTGCGCCTTGTTTATGGAAGCGGTTTCTCTATTCGTTTAGTTTTCTCCTTTTGGCCGTTACTCTCCTTCTCCTTTTCACTTTAGAAGTTACACCTCAGCTTTTCAGTCTAAGGTGAAACCTTCTTGGATGATAATGGTCTTGAAAGTATCAACATTTAAGAGTGACACTTTAAAAAGCAAATATCGGCAGAATGCCGTTTCTAATTTTCTGCGTTAATGTCAAATATTTACTTGGTGATTTGGAGATAATAGAAAACTTTCAATGTGAGTTTAAGTTCATGCAATCCCTTTTTTATTCGGCCAGTCTCCTCTGTTGTTAGATTTAAGTTCAAACAGTGATCAGTTAGTCCACTGAACGGTTTGGGTTCACGTCTCGTTTTATTTAGTAGTTTCATGCCTCTTGTGTCCCCGGGTTAACTTCACTTCACTTCCTGCCTTGTCCTGTCATCCCCTGTGATTGTCTGCTGTGTCCCTGATTGTTTCCACCTGTGTCCAATCACCTGCACCTTCTCAGTGTATTTAAACCTTGTGTGTCTCTTGTCCCTTGTCGCATCATTGAATGTTTAACCCTGAATGTGAGTCTTGAATGTCATTCCCTGAATTGCGTGCGAGTTCCCGGTCCATTTCTTCCTTTTCGTGTCCATGTTTTTCCCCTTGGCCTTTTGATGTGATTTTTGGATTTATTAAAAGTATTGTTCTTTGTCAAATCTCTACGTCTGAGTCCCACTTCCGGCCACGCCGGCCGCTCTGACACTGCCCAAGTAATTCTGCTTCTGATGAATTAGTTCCAATCAAATTCTGTGATGTTTTGGACATAGCCCTTCTTAAGCAACACTCCTGGTCGTGTTGCAGCTTGATACGGGCATTATTGAGTGGTTTAACTTGAAACAGCGATACTCCATTTTATTTCTGCACATGTTTTGTAAGTGCGCTTCCATTGTATTTAACCATCACTGACGATTTCTTCTGTTCTTATTCAACTGTTTGCAGGATCGATCTCTCTGGTCTGGTTGAACCATTTACAGCATTTTATTTCTCATCTATCAAACAGACTTTCTTTGCAAACCCTTTCTTTAGTATTTTTTGAGGATTTGATGCAACCCGGAGGCATGGAAGCCATTTCCAAAAACTAATCCCCTCAGATATCTGACTTTAGCAAATCACACTTTTGTTGGATGTGGCCCCAAACTTTTAGCAGCAGTCTTTGCATATGTAAAGATGTGGATGGATGGCTTTGTGAGTAAACCTCTCATAGGGAGCTGGTGCACGTTGGAACGACACAGGACTTGTCGGAAAGGGTGGTGCGTATCGTTTGTTTTACACATGTCTAATAGATGGCTCCACCCTTGGTTATGACACTGTGGTTACAATCGTAACTTAAGTTCCATCCACTGAGACGTATATTCCGCCAACTCCCTCATCCCTTCATCACCACTAGCAATGTCCTGGCTCAACCAGATCCCTTTGCTACTTCAGTCACATCAATATTCCCGTAAAGTACTAAGCAAAGTTGCTCCTGATTAAAGTTGGTTTACCAGTGTTCTTCTGGGTTATTCAATTAAATCTGATCCATCAATTTAAAGCCCACTTCTAATTATAACAGTTCCCTTTGGAAAGATATCGCGTGTCACAGTGTCTTCACTGAAAGAGCCCCCTAGAAGGCACTCCATCAACTTTTATTTACATGGAGGCATCGAAGCGGATACTCTTTGCTACGCTTTGTTGGAATACAACCATGAAGAGAGGAAGTTTTCCCACAGATACTCCCACAGTACATTTCAAACCTCTTAAGCCCCACAGCGCCATTGAACCCTGATAATTCTACCAAATAGCATCTAATACACAATACTCAACACAAACAAATATAATAATACCGCACATCATTGGAAACATCAGAGCCTGGGCTACAAGGATAACAATGTGTGTTATGTATTTTTTGGGTAACAAACGGCACATTTCGCGACCCATTGATCGAAGCACCATGCAAAACTGAGATTGACAAAAGCAAGCCAATAACACACGGATTACAGAGACATCCGTAACATACCTCCTCTTCTCTTGATCTCACAATCAAACCTTCCCCGCATTTTGTGCAAAAAACCCCCCACCACACAATCTAATCTTTGCTTACCAATCGTAATGTTTCACCAACTTTTTCACAGATAATACAATATATTTCCAGTGTCTTTTTCAATGCTACACGCTATCCCTGTTACGTATGCTACTTTTAGGTTTCGAAAGAGCATTTTTCTGACTAAGAACCAATTTGAAAAGATCTATGCATTTTGTCCTTGCAGGTGATGCTGCACCCCACGTGGATCTAGGTTATTCACATCGACTGACGAATCATGAAACAAAAAATCTTCTGTGTGTGTGTTCTGACGTTTTTAGGATAATACAGCTACATCTTTTTTTTTTAAATTAGTACTTCAATTAAGAAATTCAATTTGTGGCTATTACTCTCATTTGTCTTGCCCAATTGCTAAATTGGTGTTTCTGCAACCACACAGTTTAACACCTCAAGCTGCAGATTTAGTGTGTGTTCATGAGCTACTGGGAAGGCAGAGTGATTTTTGAAATTTTTTAGACTACCAAGCGAGGCGGTTACAAACACTGAATGCACTGTAATGACTTACTACCAATTGTTGCAATGCAAATGCACATGAGGCATACTGTGAACTGTAGGCAATAACACATGACAAAGTGTCGTTATATATTCCGACCGACATTGCAGTGAGTCCCTCTGGAAATGAGTAATTGTCTACTTCATGCATGCAACCGTTTGCCTGCTATAACTTAATAAATCCTAATGGCCATATGCTACCATTGACTTTTTCTTTCAAATCACCCAACTATGCAGAAAATGCGTTGAATCTGTGTAAAAAGAGAAATAAGAGGCATGGGCAAATTAAGCTTCAGGCCCCGAAGGTTTTTCACTATTTAATGGCCATTTGCAAAAATTAGGCTTCTGTCTCATGTTTCCTACTCGTTTACCCATAATGCATTAGCACCAGTGTATGTCTGACTGAGCATGACTGACTGCCCACACACTTAGTGACATGACAATACTTGCTCGATATGTTGTGTGGACCTTTTATACTATGACTAATAGGCGGACTCTGACTGTCCCTGTAACAAATCAATAGTTGAGAATCATTCGATTTTGACGGAATGCTTATATTTATCCAACGCTTGTTTTACATACTCAGGAATGAAACCATCCAATTAAATCACATATGTGTATTCTGAAAAGAATCCCTGCTCTATGAGATGAGACACACAGGAGTAACAGTCAAGTCAGTCGAAATTATTTTACATCATATGCTCTAATAAGTGTGATTATGGTTACCAAAACTAGAGCATTGAACCCAGAAAGGACATGACAATGGAAAAAGGGATGGGAGTAAAACCTAGATAATATCCCTGCACAAATTTGTATTGTAAATTTGCACTTCATAGTGAATAACGGTAATTTAAACCTGCAGTGCAAGGGCAGTTCAGTTATACTGATACATGTCTAGGTTAAAACAACCGCACATACATTGTAAAAGAAACCAAATCATTAGAAGAAATAAGACATGATTGTAATGTTCCCAACTTTACTATGAGCAAATAGCAAAAATTGTGTGACTGGATTATTACTTAAATGCCCGTTTGGTACGCAGTTGGTTCTGAGTGTTTAGAATGACAGTTCTGGGTTTACATCTGAGTTAAGTAGAAAGCCCTTCCCTTCTGTATGAAACTTTAGCAAGTTCGTAAACTCAAACAAGTACCACAATACAAATTGCTTTTGGATTAACTCAGCACCAAATATGCAAATAAAGAGAGAGGGGAAAGACATTAATGACAAAAGACATGGGGGTTAAAGGGTAGCAGGAAATGAAGATTATGAGATTGATGTTGTTGGATGGTAATAAATGGCCCAAAGGGTGTAGCCAAAATGAATATTTGGCTCTTCGTCCGTTTCCATGCTGGTACACTTTTTGGGGAAATGGAGTATCTTAAATGGGAATTCATTGCACCATTTCTCTGTCAAAAATTTAAAAAAATTAAAAATGAAAAAAATATGTTTCTTTTTGTGGTTACTTGGTGAGGCAGAACAAATAACTAAGCACACAAGAAAAAGTAAGCAGAATCCCCATAAGAAATGTAAGCCCATACTTTTTTTGTGAGCACTTACATTTTCTGACAAAGATAAATGGAGGAAAGGGATTTGACCCTGCAGTGTGTTTAATAAATTAGATGAGACATTGATTAATTAGTTAGTTTAAATCACCAAAAGCTTCATTAATTGACAGTCTCTGAGCCATAAATGAATCATACTCATCACAAGCATTCAAATTTAAAATTGCACTGAAAGTTGATGACAATATCAACTTTATCGTAAAAC
This sequence comes from Gasterosteus aculeatus, assembly GCF_964276395.1. NCBI lineage: Eukaryota > Metazoa > Chordata > Actinopteri > Perciformes > Gasterosteidae > Gasterosteus > Gasterosteus aculeatus. The sequence goes on from NC_135700.1 coordinate 3,912,462, forward strand.
TGCATGTTCAGCAAAACAGTGGAAAAATCAGCACGTAACCGCCAACAAGCCGTAACTCAGTCGAATGGTAAGCCTAAGGAGGGCGAGTTATTACGGGCGTAGTCCAGTGTTGGAAGGCTGGCAGCGGGAAGCAGAGCGAACAGAATCCTCGACGGCTTTCTGCTTTAACAGCTGCAGCATCTGTCCCCGGGTGGCACACGGCCGTTATACCTCTTGAATATGTATGCATGTTATTGGTCCCGGGAGAGCCACTATATATCTGTGGAGCGGTGGACGGGTGACAATGGGGGCTCAGTCGTCCCTTTCCTTTATCTGGGCCTGTCTGCCTCCTGATGTATCTCTCACCACAACTTGTTCAGATTGCCTCATCTATCATTGGCCTCAGATATGAAAATATGGATTCCTGCATCGGGGCCCAGTCACATTGTTACAAGTGCAATCTGGACGCATCATGGGGGAGGCCCTCCTCCGAAGTTAGGGCGGAAGAAGGGGGGCGGGTGGGGTATTGGTAAAAAAAGACCCCCCCAAGGAGCAGAAAGGAGCTATTGTGCACATTCATTTTTTATGACAGTTGTTTTTTTATTATTAGGGACACAGCTTTTCCTGTTCACTTTTTGAACAATATTACAACCTTTCCACTGCCCTATCTCTTCATAAGCTTATTGCTCAACCACTTGTATGCCTCTCTATATATATTTTACATGATGTGTGGAAGAAAGAAGAACTTGACGAGTAAACAATGATTCAGTTACTGTCTATCTTCAAGGACATATGGCCACCAGCATGGCGGCAATCAACACCGCATTGGTGCTGTGAAATTAAAGATGTGTTTATGACTATACTCCCATGCCAAATCTCTCATACCCCACGTTTGTTTATTGGCTTCCCTTAATAATGTGTGAAGGGGGATCGTAATTAGATTAAGCTTAATAAAAGACTTACCAATTTGCATTACGCAAGGTCATTCATTATCTGTTCACAGACTTAGAAGGCCAAGTTATCTGTTGGCAAAACTTAATTTTAGTAAGAAGGCACAACTCCAGAGTTTGAACCAAACAGTCTTTGTTTATATGTTTATATGGATGGAAGTATAGCTTGGAGAAGAATCATTGGGTTTTTCTTGGGGCCAAAGACAGTTTTAAGTAAATTAGACAGTTTTAAGTAAATAAGCATGACCTCCGGGTCTTGCTCAGCCTATATTATAAAGCCTGAGAAGAGCGCTTGCACAACCAGTTCTGTTTAATGAAGAATGGGTTGAAAGTTGTCAGGCTGGCTAAATGTAAACAGATACAAGACATAGATAGAAGAGGAAAGTTGCAATGGTTTAACTGAACGCACACTCAAAATTTGTGTATTGCCTTGAAAATGTGACACTCGTCAGGGAATCTGGATGGAGCAGAGCAATATATAATGACTAAACATATTACAGCTTCCTCAGTTCCTCAGTTGCCACTGATTTGTTCAAGGAAAATACTTTCAGATGAGCGTACATTTTTTTATTGAGATTGTTTTCACTGGAATTCATAAAATAAATGTGTCAATGAATCAGGTTCAGGTCACTTTTATTTGTACCCGTAGGTAGACTTGGTCAGAGGCATCCATCATGACGGACATTACAAAAACACAGACAACAAGGCAAACATGATAAAATTACAAAAAGCCACAAATCAGTCAATCAACAAATAAAATAATTAATTACACAAACCTTTCTGTAGCATCTATGCGCTGTTGCTATCATTTTTTCACCTGTGATGACCGCTGGAACAAAGCTTTTCTCATACCTCGTTGTTCTGCACCATATACCTCCGTCTAGGAGGAAGAAGTTAAGACTCCCCGTGCAAAGGGTGCGAGTCGTCCTTTAAAATGGAGCCAGTTATCCATTGCAACTGTAAATAAGTCCAAAATAATATCTTGGTTTTCTCAGTGAGGAAATATTTCAGTTTCCTCAAACGAAATAAACTCCCAGGCTCCTTTTTGCACACAGCTTTACAGTTTGCCTCAAAGATCAGTTTTGAGTCAATCACTGTCCGAAGATATTTGTACGATTCTACACGTTCCACTGTCTGACCCTTAAAGCATATAGGTTCACGTACGTGGGATCGTCCTTTAAAATCAGTTATAATATCTTTGGCTTTAGATATTTTCGATCAAAGACTCTTCACACCAAAGAAGGAGAGGAATTAACAAGTAAAAGTCTAACATGAGATCCATAACCCTGCAGGTGTAAAAAGTAAATTAAACAAAGTGACTGTGGCTTCTTTGTCTCCTCTGTGTGACAGGTAAGCAAACCACATTGAATCAAGTGCTTGCTCACTTCTACTTAAAATGTTTGACCTTACCAGTTGTCATTACAATTGATGTGAGTGCAACTGGTCTAAAATCTTAATGATCTCAACCAAATCATATGTAAATATCACTTGAGGTAAAAGCTTCTGCTGCCCTATAGCTGAGCTATTTCTTCATACGGACTGGATTCAACTATTACCTCATTTAGTTGTGTAGATCAAGTGACTACCATGACATCAGATCAGTCAGGAAATACTTGAAGAGACCCCATTATGCCGACATATTTTGGGGGAGTAGTGACGCTCAACCTGACCAGATGGTTTGTTGGTTGACTACCCAAAAGTCCATTGTTGGCCAATGGTTAAACCGACATGAGCATTTCAACATGTGGTCCCGTAGCCGGTTTGTAATTTAGCCTTAAACAACCTGGGCCTCACTAACAGAAGTCCCCAGGTCACATGATCCCTCCAGCTGAACATTTTCATTGATGTTGACGTTAAAATGACCCCCCTTTTTCACCCTTCGGTGTTTGTTGTCTTCCAGGTCACGCCTGCTGTAATAAAAAAAAAATCCACACACCCTCTTGCTTTTTGTGAATTCTCCGGACAATGAGTGGTTCGATTCACAGATGGGCTTAATTGGTCATTACACAGACTGTTTCTTCTATGGTGTTGGCAGGTTGGCAAGTCTGTTTAACATCTGGTCCAACTGATTCACACGTTTGCTTTCTCACATACGCCTCTTCTGAGTAATGTCTAGAAGTTCAAGGCTGCAGCTCACACGTGTTGCAAATACATGCATGCTCTCATGATCCTTTGGATCTTCTGACATTTGCTGTATTTTGCACAAAGACCCATATTGACGGGTGCACGTTCTTAATGATTAAGAGCTTGTATCGACTATTCCCTCATGATGTCCAAAGAAGAGATCTGAGGTGCAGAGTGGCCTCGATTGACATGAAACACGGCTGACGTGAAAAGCAGTGAGCAGGGGAGGAGACCAATTGTGCTAATCCCATAATCAACGGTGTCTCCACGGAGGGGTTTAGTATAAAAGCAACAGCTGCAGCGCTGTGGCGGTCACCCACAACAAACCCCAGGTCATCTGGCAGCGGTTTAATCAACATCTAAATCACAGCAGCTCAACTGAGCAGATCAAAGTCAACGTTTCCTTTCTTTCCCCTTCTCTCCTGTGCTTGCCGGGGTTCTTCTATTTTGCCTGGACAGGAGCAGGGTCTGATGGCTCAGTCAGAAAGGCACAATCGGAGTAGATGTTATCCACTTTGCGTTGATTTGTCATCGCAGATCCTTTTTAGACGATCCCTCGGGCCTCGCAGCTGCCCTGATGTGGGAGTTATCGCTTCCTGCAGCGAGCATTCCATGCAAATGGAATCCAACAGTCTCGATGAAATTATAGAGGAAAATGTTTGTGCAAACAGTAAATGTGGAACTTACATTTTCACTTCCACCAAATGGATCAAGCTGTATACAATAGACAGGATACCACTTACGGTATGTCGCTTAGTGCCGAACACTGTTAATGTCATTTTGATTCAAGAAAAGGACGATTAATGTATGATTCATGTACAAATGAAGCTTTCAATACAAGAGAACATTTCCTTACCAGCTTCGTTGTGGTTAAAGGTTGACACAATGGGTACAAGTACTTCCCTCGTGCTTTCTGACAAACTTTCTCCTGCCTTTCCAATTATTATGACTTTGGAACCAGTGCTGCAGTGGATGTCAGAAGAAATCTCAGTGGCTCACCTTCTCTCCGGGGAGACTCGTTGCTAGTGTAAATATGGCTTGTTTTGGAAACTTTCTCCAGACAGTCTTCTGTCTGGTATATAAATATTTATATATTGATATACATAAATATTTCAATAACCATATTATTTTCCTTAAAAACGTGTTTCTAAACTGTTTATTCTAGTTAGTTTATTGGATAAACGTTGAGGGAATATTTTGTGTGCGTGTGTGTAGCTGTTATACTATTAGACTAAGATCTGTCGTCTTTCTCTGTCAGTCCCCAGTTTGTCAACATAAACGTTCACTCCTATGCAGTTCCATTCATCGGCTTCCTTCTGTCAAATGTTCTCCTTTTTCTTGATGTGAACCACAATTTCTCTTCTTCCAAGTTTTCTCCCACCAGTAGTGTGTCCCTCTCTCTCCCTGAAATTAACGTTGTGTAATTCCATCCAAATTTACAACATATTTTAAACACTGCTGCATGTTGACTAAAACATGTTGCAACACACTTCCAGCCATGTTTTTGATTCCTGCCGGATTTGTTGCCCTGATACAGTGAGGAATCTACCTTGTACAGACTGTTTGTCTGCACTTTACCCAAGTCAGTGGTTTAGTTGCATTTGAGTCCTGTTTTCTTCCTTTGATTTTGTGAAATTGTGTACAAACCTTTATGGTGCGTACTGGCTGAAGCATACTATGTTTGGAGGTCCCGTGACCCTATAGTGGAACCTATTATGATATCTTGTACAGACATCTTCCCCATCATCATGAACCCAAACTATTGCAGTGGTCCTGTAACTCTCCATGTGAGTGACCATCTGCTCAAAGAAATGTTTTCCAATACGTTGTTTATGAACACATGCCTGCAGAAATAATAACATTCCCATTAGCTTGAGATGCACTTTGTGTTTACTGGTAATTAGTGAATGTTGGCATACTAACACGCTTAATTAAGATGGTTAACATGGTAAACACACCTGCCATACAATGCGTCAACATTGATAGCCTAAGTATTTTTGGCTTATTAGCACTTAGCTTGGACACAGTGGGGCTTTAAGCTAAGTGCAGCCGCATAGAGCCAACCACATAACTGTATACTGTGGTAAGTCGCTGTCCAGCAGGGCCCCTAATTGAGGTCAGAAGTGAACCAAAGCTGGACAATCTGACTACTTGCCCTGATGAAATGCACGTCGAAGCATGAAAAGAGTGTTGTGGGTGATTTAAGGCCTGCTGAGGACAAAAGGGGCTCTGCATCAGGCATTGTAATGAGTGCCATCGCCCAAAAAAGGCCCAGCGTGGGGGGGTACGAGGCAAAGTAGAAATCACAGTTTAGAGCCAGAGACAGATCCAATTCCCTTACCCTGTGTAATTACCGTGGATCAGGATTTATCAGTGGTAGACATCAGCCTTGGGATCTCAGTGAAAATGAGCAAAAAAATGTTCAAGGGAAGCAGAAGGAGATGCGTAGAGAGCCGTCTCAAAAAACACCAGCTAATGTTGAATGGGGGATTATCAGGCGCACGTCAACCATCGCGCTTCAGACTCAGCCGATAGGTAAGCCCGGAGAATTAAGGCAGCCTTGCTAGACCGCAGGCCCTTATCTTTTTTGACACAGGTTTTTTCAGAAGGACTGCTTTGATTTTAAGCTAAGGGCTTCACAAATGCCCGCATTTCTTTTTAAGAGTTGATGAGATACAGTGGATCAAAAGGATCACATGTGGAAGATATTAAAATGCAACATACATCTTAGATATGCAACATCCCGTAAATCTCATGTGTGTGTTTCCCATTTTATTTTGTCACTAATCTACCCTGTCATTCCAGTTCCTGTCCTTGTGTTCCTCCTGATCCCTTATTCGCAATTCACCTGGCCTTGGTTTTTCACCTGTGCCAACCCCACATTCTGTATATTCTCCTGTTTCCCCTGTCCGTCTGTGAGGTTTTCGTTGTGTTACCCTGTGTACTCATGACTTTCTAATATTCCCTTCTAGTGTTTGTTTTCCGTGTTTTTTTTTCGACTTTGCCTGTACTTGACTTTTGAATTTTGCTGTCCGTTGACAGACCACCCGTGTAAAACCACCTTCCCGCCGATAAATAACCTTGCCTGCCACGTCTCCTCGTCTCCTGTGTTGTCTTTTGGTCCTGGGTCTCTGCTCTGACCCGGAATCGTCACAGTGATCCTTAACAACATTCCTTTATGCATTTTAAATATTTATACTCACCCAAAGGGACATTTTACACAGATATGATCCAACATGGTACACGTCAATACAATTAATACAACACCTCATACATCTGTGGCAGCAACAACTGTCACTGAAAGTAATGAGCTGTTTATGTCACCTGTCAACAGAGGTGAGTGGTCATGGATTTCTCTGTGAGGCAATGGAAACCCTTTACAAAGCACACGAAATGCACATGGCTGCTCAGCCTCACTAATCACTATTCTCTTCTAAGCATACAAAACCACAGGGCCTGAGATCATTTCACAGCAGTCAAGTGAATACATTAATGAATATTACATTCTCTGAGCTACCAGGGTCTTTACTGGCTGTTACACTAGGATTCAAATATGGTACCCGTCTGCGGCTGAGGGTCATGAATAATCAAAGTGAGATTCAAAGGATGTTATAAAAATGCAGGTGATCTAAGAGTTCGTAGGTCTTGGTTGGATTCTGTCAGGATTTAAATGATGGAGTGTAAAACTGGAAAAGGCATGGTGAGGCTGCATGCTATGCTGCCTTCCGGATAAGCTCGATGTTGGAATGTTCCCACTTCAAACCTCCATGTGTTCCAGGCAAAAGGCATTATATTTAAATAAATATTTTACATAATACATAATATAATTTGATATATATTTAAGTGTTTTTTGAGAAGATCCTTTTTTGACGAGAAAATAACTTTCAGAGTATGTATCAGAAGTGGACACGTCGGCGTGACGTCACTCATCGGTAGTTTAGCGTTTGCATCTCGGATTTAAGTTGTCAACATCTTGTTATTTTTGCAACCAGAAGTAAAACTAGAGGTTGGAGTAATGTATATTCAAACACCTGATCGGACATTTTTAAGCAATACAAATGCATAAAATGACTTGAGTCCACTGAAAACACAGTGACTTGACATTACATTACTCATGTTTACAATGTTTACAGGCAATACATTATTTGAGACAGACATTTTCTCATTGATTGGGTTTTTTCAGAGACAGAGGTTCCTGCCTGAAGGTGCATTCACAACAAAAGCGAAGCAAATATTTTGAGCGAGAAAACACAATACAAATTCCCCAAATGTCGCGAATAAAGCGCAAAAAGCTGTTTCCCTATCAGCGGTGAGATATGCCTTTTGTCTTTACTGATGTTTTCTTTTTCCCACTGATAAAAACCAAGTTCCATTCATTAAACAAGTAATTGATTAATTTAAAGGTTATTTTCTTAGTTGTCTTGCAAGAAAAATGAACAAAACGTTAAATCAGACTCATCCCAAATCTGCCTCCCTCAGCAAGAATTCTGGTATTTCCATGGCAATTGAAATAAAGCGAAACTTCTTTATTTTGGGTTCATACTGCTGAAATACACGAGCCCCCATGCGGCCAGAGAGCTGCAGTAAATACACCTCGACCGCCAGATGAGGTTATGAACCCAGACAAGAGGTGATATGTGAGAGAAACAACCTATTAAAATGATGACCTATTTTAAGATCAATTGTCATGCGTAACACGTTATGTTGTACAATTTGTTGTTTTATTTTAATATCATTGGATTTCAGACAACTGCTTATTTGTGATGTTGGGGCATATTTAACACAGAGTTTACAAATAGGAAGCCTTTTAAAAGACTTAAGTGACATTCATGTTCCTTATTTCCCAGTACTGGGTTGACTGGAACAAAGCAAGAATGGAAACAGTAGCTTATGTATCATCATGTAATTTATAATTAATTAAGTTTATTAATTTGGTTTCTTCATTCATGAAATATACGTAAATGTATCTCTGCTATGAATGATGATTATTAAATAGAAGACATTTATTTACAATACATCTGCCTGAGCTTTACAATTCAATTATTCAGATAAAACACAGGGTGTTGGGGGAGAGGGCTGTTCATAAAAAGAACATTACTTGTAAAGGCAATACTGTTGTAATGTGCTTTCCTTTCCTTTTCCATATGCTGATCCCTTCATATAGATTTGCTTCTGTAGAGAGCATAATCTCTAAGATATTTAGGATAATAGTATAATATATATAAATATTTCATGAGAACGTGTGCGTGTGCTATGCAGTAGGAGTACAGTATACCTGGTGTTTATGTTTTTTAGTACATGACAACTCAAGTTGTCAAGAAGTTTAGCGAATTATTGTTCAAGTATGTTGTGTTTGACCACAAACATGTTGTACGATAATGCATTTTAGTTTTAGAGAAAGACAAGCCACTCTGCCCTTGCAAAAGTGTATTATTATTCAATATGCATTTATTTTGTAGCATCAATGTTATCTATATATATGTGTTTGAACATGCAAATTGTGTGTATCCACAGGCTTCATTCAAATCTATTATTTTTGACATTTCAAAAGCTGAGAGAGGAAACATAAAACAGGGTGATTACAGAGGGAGGACTGTGTGTTTTGTCCCCATCAGTTAATCTAGAAGCACTTTATGAAAGTGTTCTCTTGCTGTCTCGTATGATTGGCAAGCCAAATCCTTTTGCAGACTACATTAAGAATTAGAAGACTAAATTGTATAAAGGGTCAGAATATTCCTTTTGAATTCAAACACGTTCTTGCATTTGATCGTCTTCAATAACTGCACCTTTTGAATACAAAAGCAACACTTCTGCCGTGGTTGGAGACGGTTCCAGCTGTGTGCTACGCCTCTTTTAATGTTGCAGCTCTCAGCTCCCTCTTGAAGCCTCCTCCCTCTTTGCTCCTTCTCTCCTCGAGGCACATACAAGCGATTGAAATACCCTCTGTGATGGCGAAGGGGGGAATGATCTCCGTGTCAAACGAGGGGAGAGGACGGTAGGAAGTCTCAGTCAGCACATCGGGAAAACACCCACAGTTTCACGGACATTCTGTCTCTCCTTTCCCCCCCCCCCATTCACCACCCGCTGGCATAAAACTGAAAAGTCTGCTGTGCCAGCAGAGACAAACTAACACAACTGTAAATGTAGTGCCTCATTGGATGCATGACCCACTGTGTGTGTGCATGTTTGATGCACGGCCTGTCCCACACAACGTCCTCGCTGCATCACTAACTGTTCATTTCCACTGGGCCATCGGAAGTCATGCTATTGAATATGAAATGAAACCTCCCGCGTATGTATTCCCAACGCATTTTTGTCATCTTTTCCTCGTGGCATTGGCAACGCTTCCTCCATTTCTTGGTCTACATGCCACATATGTCTGGCAGGGCGGGGGCTTCGTATACCGCGAAGGTTGCGTCTTCTGGCGATGCCTTTCATTGTCCTTCAGCGGCTCCCGTGACACTAATCCAGATGCATCAGTTTTGACCGCATTCCTCCGTTGCAAAATGAATCAATCCATCCTGGAATTTCATCAGGAAATCTCTTCTGCTCTTCAACATCTCTTTCCCCGCCTCCTCCAACGCCATTTACCCCTTTCCTCTCTCTCTCTGTATCCCAAATTGTGAGACAGGCCATTTATCAACAGACTCATCGGACATTTAAAAATTCCTGTAAGGATGTATTGCTTACATTTGACAAGACGTACATGAGTACAGTGTACTCGCAATGTCTGTGTATGTCATGTAGTAAATGTCAATCCCAGCTACATGATAGATTGCTCTTATAGTCATGTGTAACATATACGTTAAAAACAAAGGATACACTCTCCTTTAGGAAACTTTCCTTACACAGAAAATTCAATTAAAATCTTCATTTTGCTTGGCGCAGGAGTTTTTGTACACAGAAACGCTCACATCTCTGGAAAATATGCTGATATTCGTGTTGTTTTTGTTCCTCCACTCAGTCGTCCCCCTATTTGTCATGTGAAGCACACACCAGCTTTTCTGCATGTTTACCAATGACGAATGGAGGTCTGCGCTCTTCAGGGGCAGAGAGAGGAATCCGGTGCACTCGGGCTGAGGGCCTACAGGGTCCAGCAGCTTTAAGCCCGGGGGCCACCGGCAAAGGAGAGCTGTGATAAGTCTGGGCTGAAGAATGCATACGTTCACATGGGACGAGCCAGAGCGAGAGCTTTGGCTGCATTGTTTTATCTGGCCTGCTGTTGCATAACAACACACATTCCCAGCGCACACTTCCTGAAATGGATTTAGGCATCGAAGACATTTCTAGTCTCAAGTCTTGGTGGGAAGAAGACATTTCCCATCGTGTAGTGCACCAGAAAGGTTGAGAAATGGAAATGGGTTTTGGTAAAATCATTACACAAAATAGTAATGACGGAAGAACAGTAATAATTGACCTCATAATACTTTACAGTAGTTATAGTAGCTACAAATCCTTTGAATATCAGAGCTTTAAAATGAATGCGTGACTTTGTTGGTTATGAAACTAGGTGTTTCAAATGGATACAGCTGTCTTTTAAAGTTCAAAAGAAACTTTCCCATACTACAGTCGGCAATAAATGCCATTAGGAGTGAATAATGAAGATGAAATAGCAACATTTTCACATAGTATGTATGTGGTTTCAAATGTGGTTTCACGAATTCTCCATCTTATTAGTTTTTCTCCTGGCTGCCTGCTTGCTTGTCAATTAACTCTTCTGTTATTCCGGATCCTGTCATCAACAAGAGATCATCTCTCATTCTCTTCACCTGGTCCTCCTGCCCTTCCCACCTGCAGCCCATTCCCTCATTAGTCCCTCACTATTTAGGTCCCCACACTTGCCCTCTGCCAGATTGTCTGGTGTAATACTGCCAAGCATTCCAGCGTATCGTGAGGTGGTTCCTGATCTGCCTGTTCCGACCCAGTTTGTCTGAATACTCGACCAAGGATTTTTGCATGCCCCCTTCTTGGATTTTTTGCTTTTATACAAGTAAAGAACTTTGATTGGATTTCTGTTTGCGAGTTGTGCTTTTGGGTTCAAGTTACACATATAAATCACTCCCAAAATCTGATTTTTTTAAACTTTAACACCACCGTGAGTTTGCTTTTCAAACTTGTTGAACAAATACTATAGATGGGGTGTTTAGCTGTGATGAAGCTGAGTATCAAATTAAAAGCTTTTACCATTCAGTTATTTCATAACTATCATCTGCAAAGGATATAATAATGTATACTGACACCATATAGCTACGTACTTTTGCAATCCCACTTACTCTGTATCCTTGTACAGTTTTAAGCAGTAAGGCACAGTTGGTTGCTGGTCCTCTTATTTGTGCCAATTTCCTTCAAAGAGTTTCTTCCACAAGTTGTACAACCTTTTTAATCATTTGTTTATGCGCTTGTGAGAGGTAGAACAAATATCAAAGTAGGACTTCAGCAATTTCATAGTGTGGCTGTTGTCAGAAAACCTACTCAACAAGGGGTCTCTGTTATTTGCACGCAAGATCCATGTGGGCAGCTTCATGAATCCAACCTGAACTTTTCTCTGAAGATAAAGGTTTCCTCTGCGCCTCCCTCTTTCACTGATTGTATACATTTTGTATATTTGCTTATCTATTAATGTTAAACTAATCTAGTTTAATATATGTCTGGGCAAATTATCTGTATCCATGCCACAGTAACATCAGTTAAGAATATTTGCCCCATAATGATGAATATTGCTGGTGGGAAAAGGGTTCTCAGCAGCAGTTCTAATTCACATCTGTCTTGTCTGCCACAAATGAGACAGCAGCATCATTTGTGAGATAAATCACTGGAAATGATATTTATCTTAAATGAGGTGTACAAACACTCAAGGACAGAAGCATATAAAAACCGCCTACATGTTTCCCTTGCACTTGTCCTCAGCTCCATTTATTTGGTAACTCATGAGAATAATTGCTCCATTTCTTTTAATGATGTTCAGTTTGTTGTAGAGCATTGCTGTGATCACCTTCATACTTGGCATTGAAAACCATCAGCCTTTAAACAACCAGTATGTCCTTGGACAGCTTTTCTTCCAAATTGATCCGTGGTGCAGGGATTGTACACAAGAGTCTGTTTTGAATCTGCTCCCACTCAGGCCCTAAACGGCTGTTTGTGCAATCACCAGATTTCTTCCCACAATTATAACTTTAAAGTTAAATTTTACCTCCAACTGACTTCACCAGCTGCATTCATTTGAAAAATACCAAAAAGTGGCCAACGGACGTCGGGATTAATGCACGGCATCTTCTACATGACAAAAAAACATTGATTCAGACCACAAAGAACAAAAGAACTACAACCCACAGTGCCGCGGCTTCACTCCTCCCAGATGCAGCTCTGGCAGCAGAGCGCAGAGGAACCCGTGGTGCCTCTGGCCACCACGCCGTTCAACTCATTTTCTTCTAGCATGAAATCGTAGTGGAATTAGCAGCAAACAATGACACAGGGAGCCTATTTGCTAATTGCTGTTTTTCTAATGTGCTCATAGTCCAGTCAACACAAATCACAGAGGAAGATTGTGCCGTGCTAAGATGGGAATGCTCTGGATAGCGGGAAAGTGAAAACGACAATATTGAAATGTGTCATCTCAAGAGAGTTGTATCATTTGGTTTATAGGTTTAAAAAAATGCATGATGTGTACAAACACTTTCTGTTTGAACTTCTCGACACATGTTTTTTTTTTTTGACATCTCTATTGAACATTAAGCCATGTTTGGTAGAGAGGTCCCCAAGCAGGCAGACAGGGGGCAGGTGGGGTGTTAGTTGCTACGCACGGCAAAAAGTGTCAGGAGGAACAAGCGCATGTGATGGGGTAATTTGGGTCATTTTTCAAATTAAAATATTTTTCTGAAAGAAAAGTCAAATGACCTCAGTGGCCTGCAGACACGCTGGCCCGGTGGTTGGGGACCCCTGATCAAACCCTATGCAAGGCATATATAGATATTATACAAATAATTGTCAGAGGGTGTAGGCAATATTTCCTTCCTTCCAAAATAATCACGTGTTTGGAAGAAGCAGGGTTCAGCTCGGACCCCCAACTCTACTTCTGAAGGGCTATGCGAACAAAACAAGGTATTTTCTATTTGCTGGGATTAAAGACATTAGAATTAAAGCAGTGGAACATCTTTTTGCTCTATCAGTTTATTCCACCAGCCGTCGACATGGCTGCGGGGTGTTCTTTCCTAATCAAGATGTACTATTCTCGGCACCCTGCTTCTTTTTGCCAGCGAGTTGATTAGCTGATCTCCAACTGCAGGGTTACGTCCAGTTTTGCGGTACTTTGACACGGAAACACCAGTTGTCTAACACAGGGGACCTTCTTTGTGCTTCCAGCTGATAAACGCTTAACTCAGAGGTGCTGCTATTGTTTCATTATTGGGCCACATGAGCAGAATATTGTGGCAGAGTGGCTCCGCTCACTTCAATCTCCATGTTTTGGGGTGTTCTAAATCAGCTGAATTTCCATCTAGGCTCCAACCCTCCCACTGTGTGTTACCAAGCTGGGACTAATTATCCTTTCAGGTTGATCACAGGGTGGGGCTGCTGAGGCTACATGGAGGAACAGCCCATCCACTTCAGGTGTGTCTCCCTACCTCTTATATTAAGGCATCGGTAGCTGACGCGCTCTGTGTTTGCTATAGTCAGCCACTTGTCTGGCTGGAGGTTGCGGCCCGAGGGAGCGTGGCTGCCGCATTGTGCGCGTGGCGTCCAATGTGCTGCACGGGAGCATCTTTTGTGTTTGTCCCCCTTCCGCGTCATCGACGGCGCCTGCCTGTCTGCCGACTGAGGTTGGAGGTGGAAGCGGGGCCTTCAAGCCGGTACAGATCCCCTTAGGCGTAGCATCCAATTCCTACGGTAGGCTGTCTCATCTGTACTGCTTAGATGCACATGGGCCTCGTCCAGCTGTTTCATAGATGCCTCTTACTTTTGATTTGCAGCTAAAGCGGCGTCGTCGTGGTGCACCACCCTGGCGCAGGAGCACTGAAGCTTCTACGTCCCGCCAGTGGCTCACCTGCTGAAGCGGGCCTCTAAACAGTGCGGGACCCCGCCACTGCTGTTCTGTCTAGACTGTTTTTCAGTTTTGTGATTTAATCATTTTCTTTTTGTGTGTGTGGGCATCCTGGCCGGTATTACATTGCTAATGGTTGTTATTTCTTGTTTTGATGTACAGGAGCTGTTGGTGCCACGGGTAGGAGTGACTGGCTGATCCCGGTGGTGGTTCCCTTCATTTTTTTCTTTGCAGTGCACCTCTGTCAATAGTTTGTGGTTTGTTTTGTTTTTCACGTGTGGTGGAACATTAGGCCCCTTCCCCTCAGCAAGTCAACTCCGCCAGTTTTTGTTCTGTTATTTGTTTATGGAATCACGTCCAGTGCCTGTGTCCTGTCATTGACCTCAGACTGGTGGTCCCTATTTAATTCCTGGGGTGAAATTTCCTAGGTGGCGGCGTTGGCTTTTAATAGTAAAATTTCAGATCTTCCCCCTCAGCATTGCCACAATATGATTAGAAATCTGATTGCAAATTAAGACATGCAATGCCACCTTTGCCCGAAAACCTACCCACGCACTACAATAATAATGGAGCTGGAAGTTTGTTCTTTTGTCCACCTGTTTGTGCGATGTGAAGGCACAGTCTCCCTCAATAAAAAAAAAAATGCTTTACCTTCTACAGTCTATCACTAAATCCTCAAATCTGCCTGTTGAAAAACAAATAGTGAACGAAAATCACCAAAAGACCATTTGCCTCCTTTGTTCTCTTCCCACGTTGGTTGGGAAATAAAATCAATTGGCTGAATTAGAACTGTGCGTGTGCATTTGGGTCCACCGACTACACCACCACCACCTAACACAATTTGTGCACACTGCATTGTTAAATATGTTAAGGCATTATTGTGAGTGATGCGTATCCTGGAATATATATTGTATAGAGATTATAAAGTTGTCCCTCCTATTCATACAGATAAACCAAATAAAAGTTATATCTCTTACCCTCTGCCCGTATTCAGTCACTTTTCCTTTGGTTTTCTCTTTATTCTCTTTCCCTTAACACCGTATCATTGAATCAACTGGATGACTCTGATGCTTGCAACCAGAGGAACGGCTGACTGAGTTTACGGAGTGGCAAGAAGGGTTTAAAGGTTAAACAAATACGGGACAGTAATTCACCTCTACTACTGGGTCCATATAATGGAGTTGTCTGCTATGAAAGAATAAGAAATAAGCCATTTCACAGCAAGCCAAGACCAAAGTCTAAAAGCCGGGAATATAACTTTGGTGGAAATTAGTGGATAACGTCCTTGAGAGAAATTAAACATATCGTCAACTTTCTTGTATTTATTACAAACTAACATATAGGAAAATCACGAAGGGCACAAACATCATTGAACACAAGCCGTAAGTACAGACAAGAATTTATGACAATTCTGTTGAAAAGGGACCGTGCACACTCACTATCACCTCTTGAGTTACTAGTGGTGTTACAAGACCTGATGGGTGGGTGCTAGCTGGTTAGCATTGTTATTTCAGTAGACATCTAAGCAAGAAAGAACACTGACGTCTTACAGCTCTGCTGATGTTAGCTCCTTTTACAACAACATATTTGATCCAGGAGATACATTCAAACTTCAGTCCGGCGTCCATTTTAATCATGTTGAACTTGACTACTAACTAGCCCATCAGTTTTGATTATTAAGCAAAAATGTATCCAAAATGGTACAGAGGTATCTGTAGAGTGCAATGCTGAAACTGATTGTTTTGTTCAGTCTTTTTTTCCTTATCCTTCAGCACAAGATCTATTAGGTTTTGATAGATGGTACCTTTTTAAGATTTCCGGATTAATTGATGATCAAATCTCCCAAGGGCTTTGCAGGACACGTTCTGAGCAGGTAATCACTTCTTTTCAGACAGCCCAAGGTACACCCAGGCGATAAGGATGGGTTCCAGCTTTTAAACTTCAATATAAGGCAAAATGAAGACATTCACGCTGTCAAGCTGCTCCATTACAATCCTTCACTCTGCCGACCTTAACCCGCTCTTAATTATCACTCCGGTTCTCTTCTGTGGACCACACAAGGATCCTTGGGTTGTTCTAGAAAACAGTGTTTTGCTACGGTGAGTGCTCACGCAGTCCATGGAGGGCTCATCAATCCATGTTGAAACAAGACTTGGAGTCAATCCAGGTCCTGCAAAGTGTAATTGTGAATGACGCGAGGACACACTCACTCTAAAAGACACCAGATATTAGTCACGTTTACTACACTTGTGTTTATGATTCCATTTCCCTGGCCTAAAGCAGACAACATGCCCCGTTTGACGAGAAAATATTAGTAATTCCACTTTGATGACGTTGAAAGCGTTTCAGTTATCTGAAATCAATGAATAATGGGTAAAAGTTTTATTATAAGCTGTTTGAATTCTTCAAATAGTAATTATTATCTTCAGTTCTTTATCTCCTTCATCATTGAACACCCTGGGCCTTCCTTCAAGAAAGGGGAGAAGATATATCTGCAGCATCATACCTTCCGGCGGCAACAAGAAGTTTTCTTGGGTCAACCTTTGTTCCAACTCACAAAATTAGGTTTCCCTTTTTGTCTAATCCATTAGCATGTCAGTGAACTTTCAACGTATGAACCGTTTCTGGCAACTTGACTGGGGAGGAAATACTTTCTCACATAATGGATTGTATCTTCAGAAGTGGCCTGAACAAATGGATGACAGGGACATTGTACAGATCAACTTGTGTCGTTGTGCACATTGAGATCGCTGTTAGGGTAAAACCCACGCAGCTCATTATTTCCAGTCAGCCCCACCCGGCTACCAGTAAGGGTCACAGTGCCGGCCCATGCTGCCATAGCAGCAGACGCCACAGTGAGACATTTGCCTTTTTTTAATTTGCCTCTGCACATGTGCTGACAAAACTGAGATCCCAAATAGAACATGTTCTGACGTGTATGCATCTGGACCTCGATCAAAATACGCATCATCATGGGACATTTACTAGGTATTGTTGTCCTGCATTAAAACATATGACAACTTACTAAAACCTTTAACAAATCATGGATCTGCATCAACCCAGCCCTTCACCTGATCTGTCTTTGGCCCATAGCCCTATTTTCCACAACACTCCATTAAAATCTGTTGAGTAGTGTATATAACTAAACTAAAACAAACAGGGAAAACCTCTCTGTATAGGTAATTACGCAAAACAACCAACACAAGAGGCATAATTCTTTTCACAAGGTCTCATCACAGTAATTCTTTACCTAACCACATTTGTAACATTATTAACCAAATCCTTGCACTGTTCTCCCTTTTCCTTGTCTTTATTTCTCCACTACTCTTGCTTCTTTTTTTTCACATTGGAGACGATTAAAGTGAGGCAGGTCTTCATTTAACAAATAACGTCCCAACTCAAAAGAAAGAACACAAGGCATTCTAATCACTACAAGGGCGTCCTCACTGTTTCACCAGTTCTGCGATCCAGACCTAATGTACCTGACAGAGAAGGCATACCAGACCTGAAATTACAGGGATTAATGTTACCAAGACTAAACACTTCAAATGGGTTCTCTAATGTGAGTGCCATGCAAGGGAGCAGGCAGAAAATCCACTTACGGCATCATTGCTTTGGCATTATTCACTCTTGAAAGCGCAGCACGTTTCAGCCTCGTCCATGAATGGCTGCTCCTTGCCATGCAAACTTTAATTTGGAGAGTTTAGCTACACAATAATTGTCAGAATAGGGGGCACTTCGAGAGGAGGTCCAAAGGATGAGTCTTTCCTAAGAGAAAGTGTGAACTGGTTTCAATGATCTGCCTGCAGTGCTTCTTCGTTATACCTGCAATCTTAACGCTTTTCGGTGAAATATATGTGTCATCCACGTGAAGTTTTTTTTTTTTGCAGCAGTAGACTAATGAATACAGTAAAACAGAATACATACATATTGTGGTCTGTTTGTGACTCTGGGAGTAAGTAGTACACATTGTGGTGATTGGCCATTATCAGCATTGTGATGCGTATGAACAGTATGTTACGGAAAACTTAGGATTTAGATGAAAACCAGTTTTATGCGATTCCTTTCAAATTCTATTGTGTTATTTACACAGTATTTGAGAAGCTGTTCCTGTTAAATAACAACATTTATCAACCCTCAGGTTAATGTAACACTGGTCATAAACTAAAGCTTACATGATAAGATAATTATTGTGAAAATTGGATCATCCCCATATTAGATTTACAAAGTATTCGTTCTGAAATTAACATGAGTATTTAGATTGAACAGTCTGGACACAACTCCAGACCTGGTACCCTGGAGAGGAGGTGTGGAAAGTTTAGAATGAACACGGAGGTAAACGCATGATTCAATCACTTTCATCCAGGTGGAAATAGAGGCTGTTGATCAGTGTTAGAGGAACAAAGGTCAGGATGGAAGGCAGCTGTTTACATCCATCTGGTGTGTTGGAGTAGGTCAGGGTATCATCTCTAATGAAGAATAGGTGTCGGTCTAACCCATCTCCCACACAAGTCTGTGCTGATCCGAATGGTTCCACTTCTCTCCTCTGTCCTGTCATTCGGTTTACATCCCCCCCCCCCCCCCCCCCCCTCCGTGTTTACACTCCAGCATCTTCCTGTTCAGCCTCCTTTAGTGTCCATGTTACCATTCTGGAAGGCTTGTTTCTTTTGAAGACACATTTTTGAAGGACTAAATTATTCCGGTTTCACCTTCTGTGACTGTTAAAACAAAGAATGACAAAGTATTTTGATTGTGTTTGGAATCAAAAGGAAAACAGGTAGAGATTAGACGGATGCGTCTTGCCAACAGTAAATGTCGTGTTCTTCTTGTATTTGTTCACTAAGGACGGACCTGGCTCGCAGCACAATGACATCAAACCTGTTGTTAAAGCATGCAATTGCACATTTGATGTGATGCACATTTAGTTACTGTAATATTAATTAATAGACATTTAAATTGAAGCGGACAATGGCCTCGTCTAATATTGTAATGAGAAGAGCGAGTCCAAAGAGGGTTTGCTAAGATACTAAAATGTCTGACAAATGATGTTTCACAAAAAGGATCCTGTACATGTTTCTGGCCACAATCTCTGCTTGAAGATTCACAACTGCATTCTCTCAGCACTAACATCAATTTATCAACAATACAACTTGAAGGAATAGTTTTAATAGCTTGGAAAATGAATTGCCTCAGAGGGTTTTAAATTTTGTATACCTACAACCTCCTCAGTCTTTCACCCTGCCAGGCTAGCATAAAAACATTGTACAACAATATTCCTTCATACATGACATCTTTTGCAATTTATTTCCAATGGATCCTTCCTTCCCTGTTTCTTTAAGGTCTCCCCTTGCGCCCCCACCACCTCAAGCTATTCTGCAGGGGATCTTAGCTCATCTTGGGATGAACAGTTAGGGCCGTCCAGACGTTATCTGCATTCCAGTCACTCAAAGGGCCTCTGATTGAAACATCTCATTGCGTAATCCAGGCAGCTCTTCACACTCGGGCTCATCAAACTCCAATAGAATTTTATTTGTGTCCATAACTCGCAGTTCAAAAATGCATCTGGATCTCTCTATCCAACAATACCTGAGGACATGTTGGCAACGAACAGCACACGCGGTCCCCCGACTGCATGGAGACGTAGAGTGGGGCAGGATAAGGCGACACGTGGAGGCTGTCTCCAGGTTTCAGAACACTCCCGAAACGACACGATCCAGACCCAGGCCTCATATCCATCAGCCACAAGCATGACTCTAGCAAGTGGTAGCCCAAACCGTCACACCAACAGCAACAACAACAACCACCACATCCGGCTCAATATATTCAACATGCAGGAGCACATCAGTGATTTCTGGCGCAGCTTCCCACACAAACCTCCAAAGTAGTATGGCAGGCAAACTCATAACAATCAAGGACTAATCTAAATGATCTCCCATTCATTTAGACAGTACCCGCTATGGGAATATTAACTCGCACCAAAAAAAAGAAAACATTACATTCAAACACATGAACATTTTATAGTTATTGAACGTGTCTTCAGAACGTAAGCGTTTGGTGCGTCAAAAACCTTTGCTAATGACTTTAATACGCTATTAATAGATTATTTTTTCGTTCTGGAAATCTGCCCAACGTTATTCATTGTACAAAAAAAATACTTCAATCACAATGGAAGACACAATTATAAGTGACCCCATCCACCCTGCTTACTATCCAGACTCCGTTTACACCCTGTGTTAGAGGGTTGAATGGTTATCTATAAAAACAAACATGGCGTATGGACTTAATAATGCTGCCTTCTAATTCTAAATCCTTGCACCTCGTGTTAATCGCGAATAGTGGTGTGATGGAGCGTAGTTGATCCGTGACTCGAACGGGCAGCAAACACGCTGTGAAAACTCACAAAGGACTACTGTCGCTTCCTGTTTTTATTCTTGCCACACACCCACCACCTTACTTCCTGTCTTTGTTTGATGTCCCGCCCTTCCTTTCCCTACACCAGAATTCTGTCAATCATCACCCCACCTGTACTTAAGCCCCAACCAGTCACGCAGTCCATGTCAGGACCCCGGTTGTGTATACCTGTCAATCCAGCAGTTGTCTTGGTGTTTTTGTTGCCAGGTCTTTTGCTTTTTCCCTCCCCAGCGTGTCAAGTGAGCTTGTGGCGGTGCTGTGTTCGATTTACTTTGTGAAGAAGAGTTTTCCATTAAAGATCCAAACCCTGGAAAGAAATCTTTTTGCTGTAGTTTCATTCCTCTGCACCCGATTGTCAGTCCTGATCGCTCACACACGCACAATACCACAGACCTGAAACCGGGGTAGCTAAATGGAACGCAATGTTATGTGCTTTTCATACTGTGAAATGCTATTTCTTTCCGTTAAAAAGTCCTATGGGGAGTTTTTCTAACTGTAGTCTGCTGCTTTCCTTATTAAGCATGCTAATTAAGGTTTTTTACACATTGCTGCAATCTGTTGATAATAAAGCCAAAACCTCAGTGCCGACACTTAAAGTAAACGTGAGAAGAGGTTTTTGTGTGTGCGTGGGTGAGGGGAGCATTCATCCCTTTGGGGAAGTGGTTTTATCTACAAAACAATGTTTTAACACAACTTGTTTCAGACAATCACGAGTATGAGCCACATCATCACGTCCCTCTCCCTCCACGCTCCCTTTCCGTCTTCCTTGCACCTCAGCCAAGGTTATCTCTTCCATCGATTCTTATCATCAGCCTTTTCAATTGATCTATTACCCCTGCACCCACCTACTTAATGCTGGCTTGATTAATTATTGTCCCCCACAGGGCTGGGAGTGGGGAGTGCCAGAGAGAATTCTCCGGATTAAGATGAATTTTCATTGTCTTTGTTCCCAGGAGTGTCAGGGCACACCAACTTGTGTAGCAACACGCTGAATTTAAACACCAAATGTGCACTCAGGACCAGATACCCTACATACTTCATGGCATTAGCTGTAGCAGTTCCTGTAACAAAATGTGTTTTTTTTTTATTTGTCAATTATATTCAGATAATTTGTAAAATTGAAATGAATTTCTCAAATCCAATTTATATTTTCAAGCTTCATTGACACTCAATGTTTTATTCCCTGATAGCATTGAAGAGAAAAGGAGGTTTAACGCTATTGGACATAATGGATTTGTCCCATTTAGGGTTTTCCAGCTTTGAAATCCTCTCATTTATTTTGCTTTGAGAATACATTGCTACAGCCCAGAAAGTAGTCAGATGGTTTGTCATTTGAGTTTTATCAGTTTCTGTATTTGATGTGTATTTGTTCTGGCACAGAAATGCCTCGTGGATATGAGCAGATCAACATATTATCAGGCCATTAATGCTGCTGAAATCTCTCCGGCTGCCAACAGCTTACTAAAGAAACTGCATTGCCTTCAGCAGCAGTTACCATATATTTGCTGTGGCAGGTAATTCAAACACAATGTAAATATAATTTCTGTAGACATTACTGAACTGGATTATGGATTCAAAAATGCTCTTGTAAATTGTGTGGTGATAAACCCATCATTTGTGAGTTTGTCGCCTGCTGAAAAAACAAGGAGTATATGATAATATAGTACAATTACTTATAATGCATATACAGTATTTAGTTTTTTTATATATTTTGTTTGAAGTTTTGGAACAACAATAAATACATTTACAAGAGCATACTTTTGTAGTACCTTTTGCTTAATGCGATTAATCCCATTGTACAATATTTGTTTTATTTATTTTTGTCTGATTTATTAAATCACTCTTGTTTACTATATTTTTGCAGGGTAAACGAATGTGCCTTTTCTACCGACGCAGCCTGGGCTTCCATGATCCTGGTTTGGCTCCCAGTAGGGAATGGCAAAGCAGTGAGGTGAAGCTGAGACCTTGGGATGAATGCAGATGAAAACCCGTACCTGGCTCCTTCCAGGCCCCCCCTCACGTTCTGAGCGGATGGTATCATTTACATAAAGGCAGTAATAATATTCTGACACTAGTTCATAACCAGTTAAAATTAACAAGTTAAAAATGAAAAGTGTGATGAAGTTAATTTACGTTTTTGCAAAGGAGAAATAAACAAATAAAGCCCCTTGTCCTTGTTAGAAAGAGTGTTTCTGTAAGCTGCCCTTCTTCTCCGCTCCACTGTGTGCCATCACTCAGTCGGATAGAAAGCTCTTACTTAAATAAATCTTTAAGGCTGATGTACAAGCAAGTCCAATGAGAAAGAAGGAAGTCAGCATCAATCACAAGTTTGCACAATAAAAGGTATGGCCAGGAGAGGCAGAGTCAGACACATTGCCACTGTGTTGTCCTCATAGGTCAGTGAGCCACAAGGCCTTCAGGTGCTTTTTGCTGCATAGGACACATAAAATAGAC
This sequence comes from Gasterosteus aculeatus, assembly GCF_964276395.1. Lineage (NCBI taxonomy): Eukaryota > Metazoa > Chordata > Actinopteri > Perciformes > Gasterosteidae > Gasterosteus > Gasterosteus aculeatus. Next base: position 3,935,415 of record NC_135700.1, read on the forward strand.
ATCTATCCTGCTTTTTTGTGGACTATGGGTGTTTGAGTGTGTTTGTCAAAAACTACAATATTCCCCCACTGAACCACATACCACACGTCCTCTGAAAAAAAGATTAGCTGCAATAATTACCCTATTGTTTAGTGTCTATAAGGTAACTTCATTTTTTCAATTATTGCTTGCTTACATTGAACAGCTCCAATAGAGAAAGAAAACTTTTTTGTGATTTCTGTTGTTTTTTATATCCCATCACCATGTCGATGTAGTGCAGGTGTAGAGAGGGTGCGCCAGGAACCGCAAGGTTGGTGGTTCGAGCCCCGGCTGCTCCATGTCCCATGTCAAAGTGTCCCTGAGCAAGACACCTGACCCCTAATTGCTCTCTGGGTAAAATGTAAAAAGTCACGAGTTAAAATGCAAGTCTCTTTGGATAAAAGCGTCAGCTAAATGACCTGTAATGTAATGTAATATAATGTCACTCTGCAACACGCTGCAATAATTGATACCTGTGTTTCTGAGAGTCACTGAACTGAAACTGTAGATTTGAACCTTGAACGCTGCAAGTCTCTAAGATCTCTGGTTGGCTCAGCCGAATGGATGGAATAAACAAAGAAGCATTGCACATGCAAATAGTTTGTACTGCAGTCAACGTCATTGAGAACTTTAAATGTCTTATGTCTCAATAGGACAAAGCATTTTTTTTTTGTATTGATGAATTTTACTGTTTTTTGCTAATTTTAAGAAAAGTTCGCTGTCTTTTAAACAATAAACAAGATATCATGCAAGACTGTATTATGTACCAGATAGAAAAAGCAAGTGCTGTTATGTCCAGCCCTGAGTATTAAGTTAAGTTGGCGGGCTATTTATAATTCTGCGGTTATGTGTTATTGTTTACTTACCTCTCGTTTCAGACTCCTCACTCCCTCCCTCAGGTGTGTGGGTTCCACCTGGGTGATTGTCAGCCCCTCCCTGATTGTTTGCACCTGGCCCTCATCACCCGGTGTATTTAGTCTGTGGGTTTCTGTCCTCTGTTGCCAGTTCGTCTTTGATACAATGTTCCTAGCGTTCCAGCATTTACTCCTGATAGCCTCCCTGTTACCGACCCCTGCCTGGTTAACGAGTTACGTCTCTGCCTTTTCCCTGCCGGATACCTTGCCTGGTGATCGACTGCCTGCCCGTGTACCGACCTTGGACCGGAACGTTTACGAACTTTGCACCTGCCTGCCTCCTGTCGGATTCTTACACCCGTGTTTGTACTGCCATCCAACAGTAAAATTGGTTAACTGCACCTTCTTGTGTCTCCGAGTCGTGCAATTGAACCCACACACTTGTCTGCACCCCTTACAAGTGCTAGTTGTTGATTGAAATGCTGTATATGCAGAACATGGCATCATTGCGCTTTTATTGCATTGATAAATTAATTCCATTATTACGGTAACATGGGGAACTGACAATGACCTGATAACACTACAATGTCCCATCTTTCATAATTGACTTGTCCAGGATGAAACATTCTATCATCATCTTCTGTTCCTCTCCTTGAGGAACACATGCAGGTCATTTTGACAAAACCAGTTGTGCAGTACACTAATAGTCAGCGTTTCTAAAGTTGGTCATTTCTACAGAGCTAGGGGAGGTTTACTTTGTTAAGTAGCCAGAAAAATGTGGTATTGTAAGGGTACAGTTCTGGTAACACAGGGTTATTATTTCAATACAGGCAAGGGCTTCAATCCTCTATATATATATATATATATTCTTCCCGTGATAGTATGCTGATTTTATAATTGTCTTTGTATTGCTCTTCAGATTGAGGTCTGAATCTATAACTACTAGAAATGTGGCTCGGTTTTTGTTTTTTAACATCAGCAATTGAAGCGGAGCGCTGACTTCCAATCATTCGTTCTTGGCTCGCAAAACGATTACTGTTCGGTTTTATATTTGTTTAATTGTCGCAAAAAACCCGCGCACAAATGTGAAGCAATCCGCAAACAATAAATGTATTCATGTGTGCATTATTATGCATTTGTAAATTGCTCTGCGTGCATTTGCAATTAGTGAGACTGATCTGACCCCATAGTTTTAAGTTGGGTTCTCCAGGAGGGAATGCTAAGAGCTAGCAATTGCATCTTTCAGTAGATCAGAAAAATACATTCTTAAACATCCCCTTGGGACAAATCATTCAACGTGTTGAGAAATACACAGCTTGACAGGCCCGCTGTGACTGGACAATGTAGCTATGCGATGGATGCACAGTTCCGATAATAATCCTAGAAAAGTTGTTCATTATCATTTCTCTGTTATGGCTTGCGATGTGAACTTGCCGGTCGATTGAAAGAGGCTAAGAAATAATTCCCAGTGTTTTTTTTCCCATTCTAACGGTGTCATTGTCATGGCAGTGCCGCCTACTCTCAAGGAGTCACCATCCAAGGACATTGCTTTGGTGAAGAAACCGGCCAGAGAGGTTTAACGAAGCCAACCTGCAAAAATAGCAGGAGGGAGTGATTTGCTTTACTTTATTACGTGTTTTATTTTTATGTTTCCCCTTGCTGACAATCACCCACTACCCTCGCAACCTCCTTTTTCTTTTTGTTGGCACGTCATATGTGGTTCCAGAGCGCCAACCCATCTCTGAGCCTCCAAGGTAGCTTCAGGCTAGTGTCGCTTTAAGTTACACTTGGTGCGTAAAAAACAGGCACCAAGCTAACGGTAATAGATCTGTGCAAAATCAGGTCAAATCTCGCCATCTTCATCCCACCCTTCTGCTGATTGGTACATTTGGAGAGCAGAAGCTGGCCATTTGAAAAGAAAGAAAAGATGGCATAATCAGTGCGCTTACATCCAGCCCACCACCCTCACTGTCTCTCTGCAATTTGCCAGAGAGAGGATAATGCACACATTACACAGGGAGAGAGAGTGAACCAAAAGGAAAATACTACGTACTACGGTACTTACATATAGGACCCATGTGTGGATCAGTTGTTACAGTGAAATATATGCTGCACATGTATTATTCCGTATCCTCGTAATACACAAGAATCCATAACTTAAATAAAATAAAATAAATGGTGGTAAGAAAATAACCCAGTTTTTTGTATAGGTGAAGAATATTAATACTAACCAGTAGTAAGTAGTAAGAATAAATGAATATTTACGAACCTGCTTCAGGCTTGCTTTGAGGGCAGCATGTTGTCTTTCTGTTACCTGAGTACTTCAGCTACACCTAGTGGCAAAGTTCCTGACCATGTTTAGAAAGAGCCTGTGATTTAAAAGGCAGTGAGAGCACATCAGTTAAAATAAATAGAGCTTTCATCAAATGAACAGCAGTTTTGTCAGCACACTGGAGTATAAACCACAATTGCAAAGTCAAAGGTTCCTCTTTTTCTTCCAAGGCAGATACAGATTAATACATGTTATCATACCAATGAAACATATTCAAATAGGACAGACGTGAAGGTAGAGCTACAGTGAAGAGAAAATGTGTATGGATTATTCAGAAACAAACAACAAAATTGTTTGGCGATCAGTTTATCATGCATTGTTTTTACAGTGTAATTTAATCAATCCTATTGTTTAAAATACTTTCTTATAGCATTGGTGTCTGTTCAGGTATTAATGCTGTTATTGTATTTCTTATTCATATATAATTTATAGTGCAGGGATAGTGTTGATCTTTTCTTCTCTTGCTCAAAAGGATCGTCCTTATTTTGTGTTAACAATGATGAGGGCATTTTAAAAACACGAAACCCTGCACCTCAAACCACTATAATACATTGAAAGCCAGATGAAATATTCCCTTCGATAACAATGGACTAAACTATATCTAAATTATATTTAAATTATTATGTAAGCCCATAGATAATTTATATTACTGCCAGAGACATTCTTTGGTCTGTAGGTGTGAGTCTTTTTGTGATAAAATAAATAATGTAATAACTGAAGAATATGCATGTTTAGTACAGCAAATGTATTGACAAGAATTTAGACACACAGTCAGGAAATATATGTATCTCATTTTCAAAATTCCAATCATATCACATGGACTGCAATAGACGGTGCGGTGATCTAAATCATGTTAATCTAATGGAACACATTTTGCGCGGTTGCGAAGATGAAAGGACACACATAAAAAGCCTCTGGGATTCACAACTGTTGGTAAAAGGCACTCTGTTCACATCCCTCAACGAGAGTGGCAACATCAGCCTAGGTGTCAGAATCTGTCCTGACCAACAGCCACAGGGGCGTGGGGAGAGGGGGGGGGGGGGCTCACTGAGTGCATGACACACCTGATGAAAGACCGAATTGTTTTTCACAACGCCTGGTTGGTTTTCGAAAAAAGGTTGCTGCAACACAGATAAAATCTGCGTGCCCAACCAATTTGTGTGTTGTCGTTGTCAGCCTAGAAAATCCTTGATATATATAATGTGACGGTTGTTTGTCCAATGATTTAGAAGAGAAACAATAAATATGTATCGTAACACCTCATTCTATGAGTTTGAGATTAGCTCTTTTGGGAGCTGTCACTATTGGGTTCATCCACATATGTAATATAGAAAAGTCAATGGACCACAGTTCTGCTGTGATAAATGTGATACAAGCATTTCTATAGCGCCCTAGTTTGAGCCAGGAGGGGTATACAGCTTAGTATACTACACCTGTAATAATAGAATTAGTTACAACAAGTGCCCGACATTTTTTATTTGAAGGCTTTTTGCCTCTAAGCGCTGTTGCTCTTGCGTTGTAGCGTTCTATGCCCAACTCTGACACCAAGGTTCACAAGAACGAGTCAGGAAGGCTTTGATAGTTCTCACATAAACGGACGAACAGGACACAACGGCCAGGATGCCGCTGTCTGCTACCTGCATCCATGAAAGAAGATAAAACTGCCTTAAATGGTTCCACTGGAGGCTTGTGCGATGGCTTCAGCCACGCCTTGCGGGGGCCATCGGTGTTGTGTCAGCCCTTTGCCTTGCCTACAACATACAGAGCGCCGTGAGCTTTCTGAGGAGACCAAAGTGCGAGCACTTCAAGAGAAATTATTCTTGACTAAATGGAGTTTGTTCTGGTTTTTAGGTCGGAATGAGAGATTTTGCTGTAGATAAAGACGCTACCTTCAGAGAGATATAGGCTATCCCCTCAAAGACAGACCCTCAAAGACCCAGCAGCATCTTTGGTAAATCTCACTGTTGAGAGAAGGCAGGAAACTCTCCATTGAAATAACAAATTCCTACTACTAAAGTAAGAAACTCGTTTTCCAAAAAATCTTTCAGGGCACCGTAATGCATAATTCTTTCAGTAAAACCACGTGAAGTCCGCCTCTCTGTGAAACGAGGCTTCTTATCTCTACAGTGGAGGGGTTTGGGATTTCGTCAAGCTTCAGCAAAAAGCTGGGGCATTCTTTTCCCCAACTGTCTGGTGCTTTGGCACAGGATGAAAGGAATTAACGCGCTGGGGTAGCTTCATTGCACTTTTTAACGGGGTTCATGTAAGGGTCTGCCTCTACTTTATGTTTATTACCCTTTTTACACCTGTAATCTGTGAACATTAGTGTAGCTGATGTGGGTATGAGAATCATCCAACTGTCTGTCGCTTTACAGGAGAGGAACATGGTCAATGAAAGCCCTTACATTGCACTTGGCTCAACATCTGTGCTTTTAAATAGTCAGATATTCATATTAAATCATCTGTATTTTAAAATAGTTATGATTGCAATTAAGTAGGGACTATTGCATTTACTTAATCCACAAAAATAATTACCTTTTTTTAAGCAAATCCAGTTGTCATTAGTTACCCACTAACTATGTGAAGGTACATCAATGGAACAAACTGCAACCGCAGAAGTTGAAATTTAATAAATAGATGGGCAGGCAGACAATTTGTAGGACATTTTATAGTTCCTACACACGAACCAGTACGCTAGAAGATAAAAATCTAATTTCTGTCTAAATGAAACTCTGTATTATAATCTAAGAATATGTTTAAATGGCATTTTGTAACAAAATGAGCCAAACATTATTTAATCTTTCAAACAGCAACAGCACACTCTTGTCTTTACTTTTTTGTACCTTTCTAAATTTTCTTGCACGTTCTTTTTTGAAAGATTGATCACATTTGAATGAAACAAAATATAGGCTACGTAATTACAATAAATTGATGGTCATTATAACAAAGGTTACTGGAGAAGGTGTTTTTTTTTGGAATTAGCCTTTAGATCTGGACACATCACTTCATTCCAGGTTGTCGGTTCAGTTATATTCTGCATTTTGAATTGTTTTCCAAGTGCTTGTTAAATATTTCAGTCTGAATGTGTCCAACACAAGAAGCTGTGTTTTGTAGGAAGTGTTTTGTTCATATTGCAATGCAGGTCATTTCTTGGTGTCATTTGGGGCCTTAGTTTAACGTTTACACTTTCAGTCAATCACAAAACTATCAGGTTATTTACTCCTTATGGAGGAAGATGACTCTCTAAGTTGCATTATTTATTTCAGAGGGACTCAAAATATGTGTTGACTTTCAAGTGTGATTAGACACTTTTAACCAGATCTATTTTTTACTTAGTTCATCTGAATCATGTCAAGATAAAATTCTTAAGTTACTATGAATAAAACTGAACCAAAACAGTAAACCTCAATTGGTGAAAAATGCCCCTGCTCATTTGGTGAGGTTAAACCGGCAAACGGAAATAAGTTTATTCCAAAAATATTTAGCATATCCTTTTGTACACAAAACTGTGTACAAAAGTACATACTTTAGGCTGAAACACTGTAAATAACTTTGTAGCCCCTGATGTCTTTCTGAATATGGATCAGTTACATTCCTTTAAAATTTGAGATCAGAGCTTTTGTGTTTGTGGTTATGAACATTAAGTGGGTCATGGGCTGCTCCCATTCCCTATAGCAGATTGTGTCAACAGGCACTGGACCAACTGGCCACAACCATCCTGTTAAATGTTTCACCATATTGCAATATTGTACGGTAATAAATGCATAAAGAGGAAAGTCATCAGCTGTACTGCAGTTAGTCTCTCCCTTACACACACACACAAAAAAACTTTAGAACAAATGAATGTTAATTTATTTCAAATTTAAGTTATGCAGAATTGTATTATTGTGCCGCAATTTTAATTGATACCGATAATTTTTTATTCAAACATTTGAACTATTTATTTGACATTATACATAGTTCTGTTTAAATTTAGCAGTACATTTAAACTGATTCATTTTTCTCATTTAAAGCTGGTCTCTCGGGTTCACTAATACCAGCACAGAAAAACGTACATAGACCGCTCCATACAAGGTTCATTGTGGACAGAGCTCGCCTTGCTTGACCTGCTTTGTTTTTCAACATGGTTATTTTGGGAGACTCTAATTTATGCAGAGCCAGTATTTGCCCCTCTGCGGGGGACAGTGATATAATGCCATAAGTCACACTAGACACTAACAATAGCCACAGGCCACTGGTCAGCTTTGTTTTTTACCCGATGAATGTTGAATCATTTGAAAAAAGATGTCACTCGTTTGCTATTAAGTGCTTTGCCTTTTCCAGCCGGGGGCAGTTACTGGCCAAGATAAATAACCTTCTTGTGATGTTAGTGGAACTCTTTCCTGGATAAACAACTAAGCACAGGGGACAGGGGCTGCTGTACAGCATTTCACTGCTCCTCCCAATTTTGGTGTCAAAAGAAGAGCTTGACAGAGACATTAATGTTTTATTACTGCCCATAAACACACTGTCCACACAGACCACTGAACGCTGTTTGTCAAATGATATTGCTCAGACATTGTAGGTGTCAGCATGTATATGGTATTTATCCATACTCTGGAGTTTGCTGTGAGAGTATTTACCAGTTACAACTTAACTCTATGCCCCTAGCACGAGAGTGAAATGGTTGCAAAATGGATGACACAAGCGAAGCTTTTTACAATTGTGTGGAGTTGGAGGATAAATTAGGAAGAACACGATTTCTTCCTTGATTCTATAGAAAACTACAGGGCATCAGAAGGCCTCAGATGTGGTTTTAAAAAACACGTAATAAACTTAATAAAGTTTGTGTGCGTACATATATTATCGTCTTTACAGACTTCAACCATTTATTTGTAGAGTATGTTGGAAATACAAGGACTTTGTCATGGCTGGATACATACATCGGACAAAAAGACAATAAGATTTAGACAGTGCAAGAAATATGGATATAGACAAAATACATTAAATGTACATTTCAATTTACAAAAAGAAGAAAAACCATGTGACGTGCGGTCCTCTGGGGGAACGTGGAATGACGAGTATACAGTGAACCGGTTTAAGCAACATCAAGTAGGATCTCTCCTACTTAAAGGCAGAACACACACACTGATTAATCCCACCTGAGGCCGATTATGCCTCCCCCGGCACCGTTCCCCGAACCATGCCCTTCTCCGTCCCATCTGCAGCTGAGCCAAACCACGCCGGCCACCACAATAAAATTGAAATACAGTGCGCAGGCGAACAATTACTCTACAAAAGTGTACTTTGAGTGTATGTGAAAATGTCAAGTATATTTAAATAGGTATGTAGAGATGTGAAGGGAGCGACCGGTAGGAAGTTGGGATGAGTCAGTTAGTGGGGGACCCATGTTCTGTTGAGCCCGACTGCCGACGGGTAGAAACTGTTCGTGTGACATGAGGTATTGGTCCTGATGGACCTCAGCCTCCTGCCAGATGGAAGGGGCACAAACAGGTTTTGTCTGGGGTGAGAGGGGTCAGCTACAATCTTTTTAGCTCGCTTCAGAGACCTGGAAGCGAACAAGTCCTGCAGGGACGGCAGATTGCAGCCGATCACCCTCTCTGCAGAGCGGATTACACGCTGCAGCTTGTCCTTGGCTGTGGCTGCAGCGTACCAGACGGTGATGGAGGAGCAGAGGATGGACTCGATGATGGCCGTGTAGAAGTGGACCATCATCGTCTTTGGCAGGTTGAATTTCTTCAGCTGCCTCAGGAAGAACAACCTCTGCTGAGCCTTCTTGGTGATGGAGCTGATGTTCAGCTCCCATTTGAGGTCCTGGGTAATGATGGAGCCCAGGATATGAAAGGACCACAGCGGTGACTGGGGAATCTTACAGGTGATGGGGTTTTGTGGAGCTGTGGTCGGTCAGCAATGTCCCATTGTCCCAGTAAAATTCATTCAGCTTGTCTGCCATTTGAAGGTAATTCATGGAGTGACCTGTATTTTGCCTTTATGTACAAGTCTAAATGCCCAATCTTTATGCAGTTGTAGCTTTCTGAGAACCACTTTAAACCAGTATTTGTCATGGGTATAACTCACCCTGGTGCATGATGGTACACAGCTGTCCTCACAGAAGCCAATGTATGAAGTTACAGCCTCTGGGAACTCATCCAGACTGTTGGTTAGCATATTTTACACATTGGCCCATAAATTATTTTACCCTTGAGGATGAATCCATTCAAATCACCCTGGTGATGGCCTGAATTTTCATCAACAGAATTCATTTAAAAACATATATTGTAGCCTTAATGTCGCTGTAAGAAATTCTGTTTTTTTTTATTCAATTGTTTTCTTGGCAATACAAAATTGTTCATAAAATCATCCACTGACAATCATTTCAAATCAGTTCAGCCAAAATAAAAATAGGCTTTACGTTGCAAATGAAAACATTTCATCCCAGGGATAAAGGGTCATTTATTGTCGTATTACAATACAATGTTGCATAACAAAATACAGTTGTGGCCTACTATAGCAACACAAAAATAACGCAAAGAAAAAAAATATATATTTGCAGTATTGAAGTGCATTTTAATGAATTTGCCATGCATGATTTAAAAATGAACATGAAAATGTTTTATCTTTGACCGCTATAATACGATTCAGTCAAATTTTTTACTTCAACTACATTGCAACCATTCATACTATAAGTATATTCAAAGTTTGTATACAACAATTTAACAAATAAAAAGCACAACTTTTTTGTCATGGCGTCAGAATATAAAGATAACGAAACTCAGCTTGAAGTGAAGTCAACTCGTTTCACATCATCTCATGAGCTATGCTGAAACTCACTATCCAGCAAACATCTCAACTGTGTCCAATTGTTTGCAATCTCTAGGATCACACACAATTACTAAAAAAAATAACTAAAAAACGAAAACAGTTGTATTATGGTCAAAAGTTGAGAAATTGGTCACTGATATAGTAGAATATTGTATACAGTAGGTCACTAGTCTGCAGACTGTGTGCCATGCAGGGTAACTTTTAGATGTTGAGATGGAAGTAAGGTTAGCATAGCAGTGCATTAAGTGGTCCGATTGCAACTCGCTCCCTTTCTGTTTGACACGTGGAGGAATTCCTCTACACCAGCGATTCCCAAAGTGTGGGCCGCGGCCCCCTGGTGGGATTCTATAGTTGTGTGAATGCATCGCTCCAGCCAATCCAAAGACGGGGTTTGTAACCAATCAGGTGTAGAGACCATGTCAAGTCAAGTCATTTTATTTTGTGTAGCCCAAAATCGCAAATTACAATTTTGCCTCAGAGGGATTTACAGTCTGTACACATACAACATGTGACTGGCTCCGCCCCCTCATTGTCAGAAAGAACAACACAGAGCGTGTAGAAAACTCCTTCGAGCGCGAGCAGAGATTCTCCTCGCGAGCAAGTTCACGTCTCGCAAGCGAGCAAATACCTCGCTCGAGACAGACTTTTGCTCGCTCGAGACAGACTTTTGCTGGCGGATGTTTGATTTACGCGCGCGCATCAACCTGATTTGCGCTCTCGACTTTTGACAGTGATTTGCGCTGATAGACTGCAGTATCTTATGCGCCTTATTGTGGGGAAAACATGGCGCATGAGCTCCGGAGAAAATGGTATACAAAACATACATTGTCGGTTAATACATTTTGAATCAAAATTAAATTCTTATGGTCATTTAATCATCCCTAGTTTATGATTTGATCAGAGTTGTGATTAAAGGTTTGGGTGGGCCGCAAAAGATTCAGATTTCAAAGTGGGCCGCGGCATTCTTAAGTTTGGGAACCGCTGCTCTACACAGTTCTCTGCTGTATGTCACTCCTTTGTTCGTTTTACTTCCAATGCAAAAAGCGCTCTGCATCTTGAGCTACCGTCTTGCTTTCGTAAAATTACCTGACTGCAGCTAGCGTCCGTTTCGTTTCCGCGGTCAACTTCCTGCTAAACCTGAAGTGAACAAGTGTGCGTTAACTACGTTCCAATATTTTGTCGCATTAATCTCGGCCACTTTAATCGCATAGATCAGCGCGTTTATGTTGACGGCCCTAGTGTAAATATATATAATAATTTACAGTGAAATGTAAATGCAAAACGCAAAAAGTTTCATGCAATCTTCATTTTTCATAGAATTGATGCAGTGTTGAGTCAGACAAATGAAATTGAAATTGTATTGGTGGGCAATAACTATGATCCCTGCACAAAGGATGCAAATGCACAACAATATGGCACCATTATTCTTCATGAACTTTTTTTATCTGCATTAAAAGGGCAAAATGATAAACACACTAGTGCGCATCCACCTCTATCGACAACTGTTCCTCTCTGTGGCTGCTATGGAAAATCCAATTTTACACACCATGGCCTTTGTATATTACTTTCTATTTTTTCCACCCGATTTTTATGAAGACATTGTGATTTTATTAACCAGTAAATACAGTTCTGTGTCACATAGTATGCGTAGACATACATTAAGGTGCATCAATGAATGCTGAGAGAAGGAGCAGCAAACATTAAATCAGGGCAGTTAGTTTGAATCTGTTGAGGTGTGCGGCATCACATCCATAGTTATCACCCCCAACCACCATCACAGAAGTGTCCACTGGAGAAATTATGGCCCATCATTGCATGTAAATGTAGCGTTCAGAAACATACTGTCCATCATTGATGTCCTGTGGAGGCAGCTAAAACATTCTCCTGACAGATTAGTTTTACTCATCACACTATGCCGGTGGTATAACCTGGCTGTTAGTTGGAGTAAAACAAATTGTGCGAATAAGAGGTTATGGAAAGTCTTGAATGTCATATCTAATTTTCGATTGTATTCTTTTTAAATTAATTCCCTCGGGACAACTATGACGAGTTCTGCACCACCATTAACATAATCAAAGCTTTAAAGAAGGGGAGATATTTAGTGGATGTTGTAAATTACAACAGCTTCACGAATCTCAATCTCTTCTGGAACTACGCTTTGTGTGTCTGCAGTCAGATGCAGATACCTGTTAATGGTGCTTAGTTTCGAACATCCAATGGACACCATTCATTAAATATCCAATATCAAGCTTCGTTATAGATATTATAGTATAGTTTAGATTGTATTCGTCTATCTGTCAGTTATTATCTATTTTAACTTTCCTCCTTCCGTCTGTTGCCTTAATGTGTCAAGTGATGAACCATCCTCCATTAGCCTGACTCACCTTCCTGAGCAGCCTGGCACGTGAGCAGTGATTAAGCATACTTTCCACTGTGTAATATTCTAATTTAGTAAAAGGCCCAAAGCATAGCAGCGCTCTTCAGTGATCATATTTTTCTCAGTAATTAGCGTGGCATTTTTGTTTCCTAGGAGAGCAATCCATTTCCACAACCCTAAAAAGGGTTCTTTGTTTGAAATCACTCAGTGTTTCATAGGCTCATCTTTGGGATCACGAAAGAAACAATTATTCTACGATTCTTGGCGAAAGTCGGAACATATTATTCTGATTTTAACAATAAAAAACTCTTCGTTAAAAGCTTTATTCATTCATCATTTAACGAATTATCAACTTACTGTTTAGTTCCGCTCAATCTGGTGCCCACAAGTAAGTTGTGGGCATCGTCTTGCTTGTTGCTTTGGTTTTGACGTCCACAACTTTACTGTGTTGGTTAATCCTCACAGCTTTTATCAACATTGTTTCCAGGGCCGTAAATGCCAATCTCTTCAACTGGCACTTCTGAAACTTAATTTGAGTTACTGTGTTTAAATTGAATTGTGTTTAAATTGATCGCCCATATATATATATATATATATATATATATGTGTTTGGTGGCCCAGGGCTACATAGTGTCAAATGTAGTGAAGTATTGACACGCATCACATTCATATGATTGAACGTTAATATATATCATAACAACATTCTAACGAGCAAAGTGGACGTAGCAAGGCCCTTCGGACGAAGTCGAGCATTTACAGACCCCGCTTCGCTTTACATGGCCAAGATGATTCTGTGACCTAACATTATGTATTTAACGTTGTTGCTGGCCACTTGACACATCTCTAATGACACGCACATAGATTGTGTGTTATATTGATGTCACACACATCCTGAGCTCCAACTACACAGTACAAACGTCAAAGAATCCCAAAGCAGTGACTCACTACCAGAATGGAGCTTAGCGTTAGCTTACTGAGTGCCAACTTAAGGAGCCAAAGAAAGATTAGACTGCATCACGCTAATGGAAACAAATCCATGAAAGTATTCTAGGATATGACCAGAGGGATGTTGGATGAATGCAGGCGGTGCCTGCTGTCTTGAGTAGTATTCAGTGATCTGGGGCTTCATTGTCATTTGTCTCATTGGGCCTTTGACGGGGCCCGATTTGGGAGAATAGCTCCTCAGATCTGACTGGTTCTCGTAGCATGTTTTACTCGACACCGGTGAAAAATCATTGAACAGGACATTTATTAAATACTTGCAAGCAGGAGCCGGAGTTGACACACATGCAAGTCATGCATCAAGGATACTCAGAGGTTTCCTTCTCTGGCTTCACATTATTCTATAGTTTAAGGTGACACACATCTCTACCCTCCCTCCCCACGGTGCAGATGCGTGTCAGATTCATGATTGGAGGGGAGATGAGAGAACACTGTTCACAACTACACAATACAGCTTTACAACATGAGTTCCTTGGGATATTATGCTGATACGGAGCACTTAGTGTCTCAGTTCAAGGGCTTGAAGACTCTCTGTCCACTAAGACAGAACATTATTTAAATTTTTACTGACTTATTGCAATCAGAAAATCAACGCTTTTCTGGAGTCCCCGGGTTACTTGACCTAATACAACCACTCCCATTAGATAGCAGGCAATAGAAAACCGTGGGTGTTTTCAGATTGCTCTCAGAGCAATTTAGCGTTTCGCTATTTCCTCAGTTCATGGAGAATAATCGCGCAAGAGCTTGTTTGCCGTGTGCACAATTCTGTGAACGAGCCACAAAAGGAGGCATACTTTTTGAATTAACAAAACAAAGAAGTTTGGATTCCTTAATCTCATCCGTTTGTGGTTAAGCAAATATTTGTTTCAATTATGATTGTGTGTTTGATTTTGAATGTTATTCATCTGATTGTCAGTCCAGAGGTGACTGCAAGTGTGATGGCAAGATGAGTCCTCTGGACTCCGAACCTATAATTTCTCCTTTCTACAATTCCTAACAGGGCTTAAGAATCAACACCACTCTGACTGGCACTTAGAGTATTTAGGAACTTATCTGCCATAGGCCATTGGTTACTGCAACAGATTGAGGGTGAAAATACAGGCTTTTACTGACATGGTGAATAAATGGCAGCGCAGCAGTCAAGAGGCAGAGGGTGTCTTCGGAAACATTTTAATCAATCCATCAAAGAAAGAAAATAAATCACTCCGTTAATTCCAGCAGCCAGCAAAACCTAAACACAACTTAAGCGCCCGGGCCGCGATCCAGTTTACCAATGTCCTCCTCCAAAACTGTCTTCTCCTTTCATCTTCCTAATGTAGGCTCTTGACGGCATGATGTCCAGGTGTGTCTCCTGGCACACCTGATCTTGATGAGTTAAATTTCTGAAGCTTGTTTATATATATATATATATATACACACACACACAAACACACACACCACAATAACTCAATGCTGTTCGAGAAGCGTTCGAGAAGCGTTCATCTCAGCCTTTCTGATTTTCCCCAAATGGGAATTTGCCAAGGAAAGCTTCTTCCATGTAGTGGGCCTGTAGCGCCGTATCCTGACCGTTAACTAATGTGGTCTAAACAAGCTCCACTATTCTCGCGGTCAAGTTTTTTTTAAACATCCGAATAACACATTTAACAATACATTATCCCTCATTGTCATTGGCCTCGGCTACATTTCTGTGTCCAGAAACAGTGTGATATAAACCCTCCAATGTCGAGTCGTCCGCACAAATACACAAACTTGTTTTTATGGATTATTACTTTTACATGAGTAAAGAAATCTTGTACGCTCTCCATCCCTGCTGATTCTCTATTTAACTTTTGATGATAATGGCTGGTACGTCACTACCAATGATGGTTTGCGGGTAGTGCGTTGAATTAATGAGACGTGTGCTTTAAATAGCCATTGATGAGCTTAAATTTGACAGCTCGGGTATTGCATCAAAACCTCAACCATACAACAGACAATTGGCAAAATCCATTTTTTTCTTTTGACAGAAAAAAGAAAACATGTTAAACATGTTTACATGTTAAAAGTAAAAATAATAAACCTGTAAAATTGACAGGAAGAAAAACACCAAAGACGTTAAACTCCTGACAAGGCGGGGCCAAGGGTTAAATGTATTTCCGCGTAAAGTTCTCAATTCATAATATAGTTTGCAGAATCTGTTTGAATGAACGAAATATTGGCTTGTTCCAAGTAAGCAAGATAATTGTTTTTACTATCAAAACTAAAGTTTGGAACTTTCATTGAATTAATTGAGAAAGTGTGCCCAAACTTTTGACTGGTACTGTATGTAGATTATTTGATACAATTTTGCAGGTTTTCCCACTTACAAAGCATGTAGTCATTGTCGTGAGTCATGAGTCATGAGTCATGAGTCATTTTTATCATAGGTACTCTTCAACTGTGAGTGACGGAATAAAAAATAAAAAAAATATGGCTGTCAACATTAATCTATGCAATTAATGTGGCCTAAATTAATTAATAATTTAATTAATTAACAGGTCCCGGAGGTAAACCGGAAGTTGACCGAGAAAACAAAACGGCCGCTAGCTGCAGTCAGTTACCTCCGTAGACTACTTATATATATATATATAAAGCTAGATGTCTTACGGAGGAGTATAGAACATCCTCACATGGCGGCCATCTTTGTAGGGGGAGATAGATGGTACATCTACCACTAAAAAGCTGGCGCACTCGTTTCAATTCATGGTTCAAAAGGCTTGCGTGTGTTGCAAAGCAATTCACCGGCAGAACAATAAGTGGAGTTTTTTTTTGTTGAAGACAGCCTGGAGAGTCACGTCTTGTGTGTGGAAGTCATTGGTTTGTTTATTTATTTATCATAGCTGCTTTTCATCGTGGGCATATTTGTTCCGTATTTTTCTCCACAACTTTGTTCCCCTCGACCGGCAAACCGACGTTTGCGGAGATCTCCCTCCATGAATTGGAGGCCATCCGCGCGTCCTTATAGTCTGCCAATGATGGGTTGTATAAGTGGTCATATTTACGCATTTCTTCCGACACAAGCTCTTTAAAAACTTCGAAAACGGAAATGTGAGATTCCGTAAGGATCTAGTTAGACCAATCACAGCCTTGCGGGCTGCAGGAGGCTTGCGTAGCTTTTGACACTAGTCTAGAAAAATGAGTCGACGCACGCAAGGAGGTGTGAAAAGGCACGCAAGGGACATGCAAGGGGCTCTTGCGTCCCATTCCAAAACCCTAATTCTATCCTGATATAGCCATTATATTACCACTCATTGTCCTGTTGGAACACCCAACTGCGCCCAAGACCCAACCTTCGGGATGATGATTTTAGGTTATCTTGAAGAATTTTAAGGTAATCCCATCATCCCATTCACTCTCTATAAACCAGTTCCATTGGCAGCAAAACAGCCCCACAGCAATACTACCAGCACAGAGCTTGACAGTAGGCATGGTGTTCTTCTAGGGGTTAAAGGCCTCAACTTTTCTCCTCCAAACATATTGCATATTGCAAGGGCTTCCTTCTTGCACGGCAGCCTCTCCGTCCATGGAGATGCAAAACACGCTTGACTGTGGATACTGACACCTGTGTTCCAGCAGCTTCTAATTCTTTTTTTTTGCCTTGCTTTTTGGTGGTTCTCGGTTGACTCTTTACCCTCCGGACCAATTTTCTATCAGCAGCAGGTGATAGCTTGCATTTTCTTCCTGATCATGGAAGTGACAAAACAGTGCCATGCACTTTATACTTGCACTGTTGCTCTTGGGACCTGCAGCTGCTTTGGAATGGCTCCAAGTGACTTTCCTGACTTATTCAAGTCAATGATTTGCTTTTTCAGATCCATGCTGAGCTCCTTTGACTTTCCCATTGTAGCGTTTGTGGGCATTTGTATCCAATGAGCCCTATATATAAATGGCCTCAGAGAAGTCACCAGCTGAAGTCACTCATAACCACTCACAAGAAGTTAAGAGGCCATGCTCTGAAGCTCATTTCATTGACACAACTTTATAAGTCACCAAAATTGCTAATTGATGTATATTTTTGATGCAGCTGATTTTGTCACTTTTTCTTTTAACCCATAATAAAGTAATAAAAGAACCAAACTTCATGAATGTTTTTTGTGACAAAGAAGTATCTGTTCCAATCACTATCAGATAAAAATTGTAGAAAAAACAGGAAACTCAAGAGAGCCATGACATTATGTTCTTTACAAGTGTATGTAAACACTTTTGACCACAACTGTATTGATTGTCTACCAAACAGTAAGAATTCCGGCTCTCATAGACTTGTTTTGGAAGCGCTCCACTCATTACCCTATTAACAGCACCTGTTTGAACTCGTTACCTGTATAAAAGACACCCGTCCACAAACAGACTCCAACCTCTCCGCGATGGCCAAGACCAGAGCTGTGTAAGGACATCTGGGATCACATTATAGACCTGCACAAGGCTGGGATGGGCTACAGGACAATAGGCAAGCAGCTTGTAATCAATGAGGAATTATTATGAGGAAGGTGAGGGATCAGCCGAAAACTACTTGGCAGGACCTGGTCAATGACCTGAAGAGAGCTAGGACCACAGTCTCAAAGAAAACCATTAGTAACACACTACGCCAACATGGATAAGCAGCGCGTGCAAGGTCCCCCTGCTCATGTCCAGGCCCGTCTGAAGTTTTGGCCAATGACCACCTGGATGATCCAGAGGAGGTATGGGAGAAGGTCATGTCATCTGATGAGACGAAAATAGAGCTTTTTGGTCTAAACGCCACTTGCTGTGTTTGGAGGAAGAAGGATGAGTACAACCCCAAGAACACATCCCAACCCTGAGGCTGGGGATGCTTTTCTGCAGAGGGAACAGGCTGACTGCACCGTATTGAGGGGAGGATGGATGGGGCCGTGTATCGCAAGATCTTTGCCAACAACCTCCTTCCCTCAGTAAGAGCATTGAAGATGGGTCGTGGCTGTGTCTTTCAGCATGACAACAACCCAAAACACACAGCCAGGGTGGCCTAGCCCAGGGTGGCCTAGCCCTAGAGTGGCCTAGCCCATCTCCAATGGTGTAGTGTGTTACTAATGGTTTACCTTTAGACTGTGGTCCCAGTTCTCTTCAGGTCATTGACCAATAGAACATCTTCTGGAGGGAGCTGAAAGTCCGTGTTGCCCAGCATCCATCCATCCATCGTCAAACCGCTTATCCTGCACACAGGGTCGCGGGGGGGCTGGAGTCCATCCCAGCCAACTTCGGGCGATAGACAGGGTACATCCTGGATTGGTCGCCAGCCAATCGCAGGGCTACACAGAGACATACAACCAGTCACACTCACATTCACACATCTACGGGCAATTTAGAGTCCCCAATTAACCTGATCCCCAGAGCATGTCTTTGGACTGTGGGAGGAAGCCGGAGAACCCGGAGAGAACCCACACAGACACGGGGAGAACATGCAGACTCCACACAGAAAGGCCACTTGGCGGAATCGAACCCAGGACCTTCTTGCTGTGAGGCAACAGTGCTAACCACCGCGCCACCGCGCCGCCCCCTGTTGCCCAGCAACAGTCCCAAAACCTGAAGGTATGTTTGGAGGAATGGGCCAAAATCCCTGCTGCAGTGTGTGCAAACCTGATCAAGAACTACAGGAAACATAGGATGTCTGTAATTGCAAACAAAGGTTTCTTTAACAAATATTAAGTCCGGGTTCCCTGATGTATCAAATACTTATATCATGCATCTTTTTTAACAATCATACAACGTGATTTTCTGGATTCCGTTACTCAAAGTTAAGTGCTTATGATAAAAATTAGACTCCTACATGCTTTATAGGTGGGAAAACCGGCAGTATCAAATACTTGTTCTCCCCACTCTAACTGCTCCTGCTGTCTTTAGGATGTAGTGTGATGTCCAGTTCTGTGGCAAAGAGGTAACCTAATGCAACAATGGCAATCCGGTTGCGTGTCGCCTTCCAAAAATCCTTCCTTTTTCTGTATTCCAAGCCAACATGGATAACTTTTTGCATGATTTGCAATGTTAACATCTAAAACACAACTTTAATATTAATTTTGCTCAAATAAAACAGGATAAAATATCCTCTGCATTTTATTGCACTATATTGGAATTCAATTTTGGGAGATTCCTACAGGGTAAGCCTCAATATCCTCCAATGAGCATTTATACCTTTTTTTTGTACCCAGCTAATCAAGCTTTTGTCAGGAAGGCCACCTTGAGTGTTTGGGAAGCTGAATCGCAGCAATTCATTCATTTCTGCTTTGTGGCCAAGGTCGATGGCAACGTCAGTTCTAACTTGCATTTCCTCTGCTGTGGGAGGGTCTCTCGGCTATGCAGGTCTTCGCTTTAGACCCCGTTTACACGATGGGAAAACGCATATATTTTCATGCGTTTTGGCCTTTCATTTACACAAAAACTGAGGTTTTATCACGGAAAACGATCATTTCTAAAAACTCAGTTTTTGTGTTTGCGTGTGAACTAGGTCCAACGGAGTTTTAGGTTGTCAAACGTCACAGTATGCGACTTGTTGTTGGTTGTGAGAATTCTGATTGGTTTGCATGTCTTTATCCTTCTCGTTACACTGCCGACTACAGGTTTGGCATAGTTATGATGGCGTCCGGGGCTGTATTTATGCAGGTCCATATAAACAGAAACTTTTTTGAAAACTGAGGGGCAGAAGTATTCGTTTCTGTAAATACCCGGCTATGTGTAAATGTGGCCTTAGTCAATGTATTTTGTTCCAGATGTTAGTTTTGTTTGGTAACAACCACACTGTTTGTCATTCCTCTTAAGATCAAAATTTCAAGTGTAGCGCTTTTTGCTGATCTGGCGCCTTACAATGTTGACATCTGGCAGCTTACAATTTTAGCATGTTGAAGGCCCTTTTCTCCACCGATAATGCTCTCCTGGCGATTTGTGACCTAGTCTGTCATGCTTTGATTGAAGTTTCACACGTATTGACTGTCAAAGATTTGACATCCATAACTTGGAGTTACGGGCCAAACTTTTGGAAGTATTGAGTATACTTTTTCATGTGGAGCCTGTGGATCCACGCAAATTCATGCTTCAGACATGATTCTACGTGCCAGGTGTGAATATCAATTTAGGGATATGGCTATAGCGTAAGTTAAGTATGAAATAGTTTTGCTCTCATCTGTCACAGATAAAACTGACATTTGCGTATATGAACATATGGGACATTGTTACACTAACCACATGCAACACTAAATTAATGCATTACCAGACTGCACTAAACGCATAAACTAGAAACACACGAGTGTCTCTTGGAACAACAGGAATGTGAGCAAAAGGGAAAAAACAATCTGGCTGTGAGATAATGAGACTGATCGCTGACTAGATATGGAAGAGGAGATGAATAGATAACAAAATTACCTGAAATATTTATAACCTCTGTCTCTTTCATCACTGCTTTCCTCATAAGCCATTAAAGGGCCCTTTTGGGACCTCTTAATTGAGTTCCTTTTCGGAAGAGAATATGAAAGGCTTCTCTTTATTCCCCCCCACCGCTTTTCATCTGCAGAATGGGCTGATTAAAACACCGAGATGGGGAGTTCTAGTGGGAAAGTTCATTGCAATCAGGGGTGCAACTTGAGTGATTGACTCAGTGTTCTATGAGACGCTAAGCAGACGTAGTTACTGAGCCTGGACTGACTGCAGCTTTCCACACATCCTCAAGGCTCTACCAGTCCTGATGCAATCACTGAGGACACATGTTGAGGTCTCGTTTTAGCAACCTGCGGGAGAAAGGTACACACACTGGGTATTTTATACTGATTAAAGTATTTCTAAAATCAATATCGCTCACTTTTTTTGGCTCACAAAAACACAATGTAATAGTATTTATTTCTCCAGCAGACTCTTTTGCCACAGAACATTCATTGATGGTGTAAAACAATTATTTGAACCTTTTTTGGTTAACTGAAGTTACTTAATTTACAAATTCAAAGCATTAATGCATTCCAAATTCATAGTATATATAAAGCAGTAAAGATCTATAAAGGAGAAATGCCTCCTTAGGAGGAAATGTAGTCAGTCTCTAAAGTAAAGACTTTACGTAGCCGCCCTGCCTGCCTGAGCAAGTTCATCCCTGTATCATTGGATGTTGTGAAATAGTCAGGACTACAATCGATTTGTTTAATCAACAGACTCCAATGTAAATTCTTTCATGTTGCACACGGGGGAAAAATTATGCAATTTTTTTCATCTTTTCAGTTTTTTTCAGAACTGTTTTCATCTCTTCCATGTGACTGCAACTGTCCAAGCGAGTAGAGTAGTAACACATAACAGACTACTTATATGGATGAATTAAAAAAACACAATACAGTGTTCGACACAGCATGTCCCGAAAATGTTTTTGTGGTTCGGTTTCAAAACCAGTTGTATTTAGAAAAACACAAGCCTGACTTTTATTTTCTTTAACTGTACATTATTATTTTTGCGTAACTGGACATGAACTGCTGCATCACCGTGCTGGCCTGCTCATGCCGGTGAGTCCCAATATGTGTGTGTGTGTGTGTGCGCGCCTGCCTCTCGGGGTCACCAATCACTCTAATCAGCATGTGGCGGTTACAACTGATAATCTTACCCGTCATAGACAGTTGTCGTGGTAGTTTAGCCCCCTCCCTCAAGGTAAGACTGTTCCCCTAAACTGCTCGCCCCGGCTCAGCCATTGCCATGTGGAGAGAATAATGATTGGTTTTCCACAAGCAGCAGAACCTTTTTAAGGCTGAATGCGACTGGGAGTACCCACAAAACTCATCTCCTGACCCTTTCTTGTTTGTTTAAAAATCAACTTGCAGATTCCTAAATGGCCATTTGCTTTCAGCGAATTAGCGCATGCTAACAAGACAGACATGCTCATAACACCTGGGGTCTGTTAGCACTCAAGTACGGGAGTACTGGTGGCGTCCTCGGTATCTTTTGGAGCTGCCTCTGTGCACACAGTACCTGATGGGAAGTTGGAGGCAAAAAGGGCCCAATGGTCTTGTTTATTTATTGTATATAGCCTTGCTCTATTTTCCCTGGTAGGTTTTAGCACATAAACAACTTAATCATGGGGTTGGATGCATTTTTTATTATATTTCACAGAATTCAAATAAGGAATAGATTCCTCGGGGTACATTACCACTTTTATGTTGTTCACATATGTATTACTACTTCAATTATGACATTTTTTCTCGAAATAAGGATTCAAAATGATTCTGTTGGATCTTTTTTTTTTTTTGTATCCATACATGATTCATTTACCTATGACTGATGAAGGACCAGCAAATCCATTTGCCTTTTCTAAAAGTGGAAATGAAGAGCTGCAGCACTGGAAGCAATACTTTGACTGATTAATCACTGCTCACTCTGCCATCTACAAATGCTGAGCAGATGGCCTGGCATCGCTAAAATTAAACTGCTAACAAATATGCAGGCGGCGGTGTTGTGGTCATGACCTCGGTGGCAGGCGGCGTGTTACTGTCGAGCTCCTCTATTGTTCTGTTGCCTCGGATTTTGGAGAGATGGCCACTGCATTGTGTCAAAGTGCAAACGCATTGTGTGTGACGAGTGTGCGCCTGCACACTCATCACACACAATCTGGGAGTAGATTTTGACGTTTGAGAGGTTAGGAAGTTGATACTAAGAATTCTAGATACTGAAAACAATACTGAGATTATTTTCTTGGACACAAATCAGGGATACATTGTCGTAGTGGACAGTAGAGACGCTTCTCTCTCTCCTCTCTCTCTTTCTGCAGCAAAAGGGGGATTGCAAATTGACTCGGGTGTGTTTATGTAAACCATAAAAAAAAGTATCAGAATGCTCTGGTGTCGGGAACATCAGCAAATGCATCCATCCGTCCGAGTGGAAGTGTCTGAGGACAAATCCACAGTGGATTTCATGTGAAAGAGAGTGGATGGGTGATAGAACAAAATGAGAAGCCCAACCCTCCATAGATCTCATTAGGCCGGTCATAACACTGCAACAACAGTGGAACGCGTACTCATCTGACTCCTGTTCCCCCGCACACACCCAAAGCCTTAGCTTCAGCTCTTTTGCGCCATCACACGCTCCGGGTTAAAGCCACAGATGCTACTTGGCCGACTGCGGTTGTTTGCTGACACGTTTGCCAACTGAGTGTTTCACAATGGGTCGCCATCATTAGTCTGTTTTACTGTGACACGTATTACATGCTGTCTATTTGTTGTGTGGACATTCATGCAGAATGGATGAGCAAAGTATGCAGGGTTTCCAGGGTGTTGAATAATTGCATGGCTGTTCCGGACTCAAGGAAGGATGGAATGGACGGTAATCTTACTGTTTTTTACCAAATAATATGTAAACTATTTTATTTATTTTTTTGAATAAAAAGTTAATCAGAAAATTGTCAAATATAGGGGGGGAAACTTCACCAGAGCTTCACAACAAATATCAGGCCTCCTTTCTAAACTGAGTCACTGTATTCTGCGAATTGTATCAGACGCAATAAAACCGAAAAAAAAAGAAGATAAAGTTGTGCTTCTGTTTCCCGGCACTGAAACCACTCCGCTGTGTATTCTACATATTAATGAACCTTTCTATCACACTAAAACAGATTATCGCAGCACTGCATTTATTACAAACACGAGGGTAAAGGCAGCGTAATAATGGCAATGGAGTAATTATGAGCTGTGAATTGAAATATAGATTCACATCATCACTATGTGAAATCGTCAACAACAATATAGGCCGTCTGTGGGGAACAGATATGGGTTCTTTCTCAATTACTTTTTACTGTAACTTCATGTGGAAATGAATAAAGCGGGGAAGTGTTTCTTTAATCCTTTCTTTCACTATGCCTAACGTGTAAAACCCTGACATCACAAACATACCATTGGCTTATGGTGATAGGGGAGAAAAGAAACCTGCAAGATAAAGATCTTCAGCTCTGTGCTAATGACTGTGACTGAAATGTGTAACACTAACTTAGCCATGAACATCAGCTGGAAGGATCACGTAGCAAACATTGCATGCAGAAAGGATCTAAATTGATCGAAACAAAGAAAGAGAAACATTGGCTTCTCCCATCGAACACCTTTTCTTGTTTCGCATTCAAAAATACCCCATTGAACCTTGAACGTTAGGGCCTTCAGCCCAATGGCCCACGCTGACTCCACCTCTGATCCTAGTCGGGGCCCTGTTGTGTATCTCTGACAATAGCCCTAAGGTGAAGAGAAAGCAGAACCAGGCTGCAAGCAGTACCTAAGTGATGGCCGCTGGCCTTGAGCTGGCCTGGATAAATACACACAGCCTTGAGTCTTGGCATTGTAATCTGGAGGCCACTTGACCTTTGTTTCCTCTCCTGCCTTATAAGTACAGCATGGATCTGAAAAGGTCATGAGAGAAAAGGCTCTCGCAGCAGGGTGTACATTCTTATTCTTTTCATGGGTTTAAAGCAACGATAGTGTGGAATTTGTTCCAAAGAATGTTTTACATCTCAGAATTGCTCAAACCTCACAATTATTCAGTCACTTTTCTATTGGTACGGAGACGGAGTGCGTTTTGCGTGTTTGCAGACACAATTGCTCACTGTTGACATTCATCTACTGGAGACTAATGGTTCCTTACAGTAACTTCTGTTTCTGAACTATTATCTCAAGCAGTTAATCCATTTAATTAGAACTATTGGATAGAGTAACCATGGATAGAGTAACCATGACTTCTAGTAAACAACCTACAGTGGGTGGTCCTGTAGCCTACAAGGTCGTGCCCCTGCACACCTAAACATCCTTTTTCATAACATTTCAAGGGTATTTTCTCGATTACAGCCAATCTCTTATACAAGAAGTAAACATAGCAAAGCAAAACTCCAATAAAACTACTTGTCACGGTGTGGTTTTATTTCCTGTCTTATTTTGTAGTTTTCTGCTTCTTGTCTCCCAGGGTAACTTCACTTCCTGCCTTGTCCTCCCCTGTGATTGTCTGATTGTTTCCACCTGTGTCCAATCACCAACACCTCCCTAGTGTATTTCAGCAGTTTGTGTCTCTTGTTACTTGTCGCGTCATTGTCGAATGTCCTGGATGTTCCTAGTTCCTGCCTGGCTTTTTCAACCTGGGTCCTGTGTGCGTTTTTGCCCCTTGGCCTTTTGCTTTTGACCGTTTGACTATTAAAGTATTTTTTGCTTTTGAAAGTCAGCATTTTGAGTCCTGCCTTCCCCGCATCCCTGACAGAATGACGCGACCACAAAGGGATTCAGCAGACCCGCTGCCAGACTACGGACCTGACTACATGGATGTTAGGAGCCCGTTCTGCCAGCGGAAGACACACTTTGTATTCGGTCCCAAGAGCTACCAGACAGCTTGTCTCGAGCTCCGAGACCTCCTAAACCCCAGGAGGAGGAGCCCTGGCAAGCGGAAGCAGCGATCCCCCGTTCCCGTTGGGCTGCAGCGATCCCCCGTTCCCGTTGGGCCGCAGCGATCCCCCGTTTCCCGTTGGGCCGCAGCGATCCCCCCCGTTGCCGTTCCCCGACTCGCTCCTCCGACCCCGGTACCGGCCCCACAACTCCAGGCCCCGACCCCTCCGGTACCGGCCCAGAGACTCATGACCCCGCCAGTACCGGCCCCGAGACTCCTGACCCCCACCCGGGCGGTACCGGCCCCGAGACTCATGACCCGACGCCTCCAGTCCCCGCTCCCCAACTCAGGCTCCCGCCCTCCCATCCCGTGGTCCTCTCCCACCCTCCCGTTAGTGATTTGAGGGCCGTCTGGGATCCGGTCCTTGAGTGGAGGGGTTACGGGGGGGGCTGAGCTGGCGACTCCGGAGGTGTTCGGTGTCCCCGAGCCGCCGGCGACTCCGGAGGTGTTCGGTGTCCCCGAGCCGCCCACGACTACTCCGGAGGTTTCCCGTGTCCCCTGACCAGCCAATCCAGAGACGTTCAGTGCCCTGCTGTCGGCGATCCAGAGCCAGACGGCTGACCGTCCGCCAGGCCGACCCCCGGAGCCCTCCCGGCCGTCTGACCGTCCGCGTCCGTTCGACTATTAAAGTCTTTTTGCTTTTGAAAGTCTGCATTTTGAGTCCTGCCTTCCAAACAAAATGATCAGTTTGTCATGGAATAACATTTTTACGGTTTTGGTTAGACATGGGACGGTCTCTGTGTGAAAGTCCTGTGATTGTTTGTTCAAAGCAACCCATATTCCTCACATTATTTTTTGAAGAAAATTTGAAAGAAAGGGAAGTTTGACAGTCCAAACACAACTGTGATCTCCCTTCCAGCCGAGACGTTTTTTAGCTCTGTTACACCAAGGAGAAAAGCAAGGTGACAACTGACGCAACGGCAGTAATCTAACCCAATGTTTGATAATGCTGTCAGATTAGCATAGCACGTCATCCAATAACACCTTCCATGCACCAGCTGACCTAGCAGTGCTTGAATTTCATATGCCATTTGCTGCCAGGCTTGTTTTCGGCTCATTGTTTGGCAAAGCTTAAGACTCACTTGGTTACTGCGAATAACATGGAAGCTTTATGTGGATTATGCAAAAGCTTCATGGCTCAGATTGGTTTTCAGTATCGAGAATCCAGTCACACGACGTCGACCACTGTCCTTTTCCCCGGGCCTCTGTGAATGTCAAATGCTGGCACGCTTGGCATAAAGTTTGGGAGCAAGGCAGCAAATAAAAACTAGCCATGAACGTGAATACCTTCAGGAGCAGTGACAGAAATGGGAAAAAGACAAAAATTAGACATGCATGAGTTTCTACAGGGGAAAAAGAAGCTTTGTGAAGAAAAACACACAAATTCACAAAAAGAAATGCGTGGCTTATGCAGCCTCCCTAAACCTGTGCTTCATTAAAAACAAAAACAAATTGTGTAATTCTCAAAGCTGTGGAGCCAAGACAGTGAGCTTGGTGCTCCTGTGCCATCCACACACAATCACATTAGGTCATTTTGATGCAGCATTTGCAAAATTTGTAAAAACTGTCCTATCCAAAAAGTTCAGTGTTATTTATATAGAAAATAACACTAATAAAAGGTTTCATGTACAGACATTGAATGGAGTTTGGTTGTATGGTTGAATGCACTTATTGTACGTCGCTTTGGATAAAAGCGTCCGCTAAATGACCTGTAATGTAATGAGTTTCCTTTCCTTTGGCCCTCTGCTTTAAATCATGCATCCTTTTTACAGACTGCAAAATCAAATCCCTCATAACAGTTTCTGTTGGTGAGCAAACTGTTTTAAAAATGTCCGTTGTGTCCTAAGCACAGAGACAACATTCCTACTTAAAGTGGGGCCAGTATGCACACGTTTGAGGCAAACATCAGGTGCTAGAAACAAAATAAACGCAGTGCACAAACAAATAGTTTGTGAAAGACCAACCTCCCTTATCGCTTAACCATTATTTACACTTTCCCACATCAACAATGGCAATTAGACGGCCATTGGTGCTATATCTTTAGTGAATTGGACCTTGAGAAGGAGAAGAAAACGTTTGCTAGTGATGTGCAATTCAGGGAGCTGTCAGTATCCACTATCACTTCTTTGTGAGAACCCGCTGTTGCTATTTGAAGCGCCACCTGCTGAACACCCATTGTTGCTCTTAACTGCAGGCATTTACAGCTTTGAGTCTCACCACTGACTCATATTCCAACTTCTTTTCAAGATCAGTCGGCCCGTTCTACCTGTCACTCATCCCAAGCTAAAAGCCTTCCTCTCCCCCTTGTGTTTCCTCTGCTCCCCCTCCCAACATCTGCAATGACGGGGCCACTGCAGTCAGTGGGAAAACACACCCAGCGGCGGATTTTCAATTGAATTGTCAGAAGCTGGCTTTTTTAATAAATCCTGCCCAATAAAAGGCCAGACAACCTTTTGCGAAGTGGCTCCACCCATGGCGCTCAGCTCGGGTGCTCTGCGGCGAACCTTGTCTGTCAGAACCACCATTGCAGAGATAAAAAAGGCACCTGGCAGCTCTTAATGGGACTCACAAAATAAATAGAACCAACCAGATATCGTAATTATTTTGCAAGCATAATTCAGTGCACATCATTGTAATAATAACTATGTAAGAAAAACAATTTGTTTACCAATATATATTTACCTTGAAGACGTACAACGAATAACAATAATACATACAAAGATCAATACAATAATTGTGAGAAATCTTCAAGTACAAGTTAAATGCTACAATTTGTTAGTCTTTTAGTCGAGGTAGAGTCTGAAGAGGTGTGTCTTAAGTTTGCGGTGGAAGATGTGAAGGCTCTCTGCGGTCCTGGTGTCTTCAGAGAGCTCGTTCCACCATTTCGGAGCAACAGCAAAGAGTCGAGATCTAGTCGAGGGTTTTGCTCTCAGTGAGGGAGGAACGAGCACGGTCACACTATACTGGGTAAAGCTGTGACCGAAAACTCGTATTATTCTTTGTTCCTTTTCTCTACCTGCAGCTGGCCAGCTGAGTGAGCACAGTGCAGTCTGATCAGTATCGGCATGGTGATCAGCACGCCGATCGTCTGCCCAGGGCGGCTCAATGGCGAGGCAGAGACTGAGGGGAGGCAAGAGGGCAGCGTCAGCCAGGTGGAGCTCCAGCAGGAGGTTGGCAAAGCGTGACTGGAGGGCACATGAGGATCAGGGTGTGAGTTGGCTCGGTTCCGTTCCCCGGTTCGTAGTTAAATCACTGCTGTGACTAGCCATGCTGCAAAATGCCTTTAATATTACACTACAGGTCGCTTTTTATCCAAAGCGACTTACATTGCATTTTTAACCCGTGGCTTTTTACATTTTGCAGAGGGAGCAATTAGGGATTAGATGTCTTGCTCTGGGACACTTCAACATGGGACATGGAACAGCCAGGGCTCGAACTGCCAACCTTGCGGTTCCCGACGCACCCTCTCTACCCCTGCAGCACCGTCGACCTATGGGCTGACTTTCGGAAATAGAGAAATGACAATGTCACTCAGTGCGAATCATTTCATCACTACAGATAAGAAAGAAAGCGGATGATTGCTAAATTACAGCGCTACGACCTGCAGACCAGCCTTTGTTCGGCACCGTGGACTCCAGGGCGCCACGTCCTCTTCCTTTTACATGCAATTTCCCTTCACTTGTTGCCATCTGAATGTGTGGCAGGGGGCAATGACTCTTCTCTCCGGATTTATTCCCTCACTAACCATTTCCAGGTCCTTTTGGGTTATGGTTAGGGTCATTTAGTAAATGGTCTATTTAGGGTTGCACGGTCCATAAAGAAAGCTTTGATCAAGCTTACCTTGATTATAAGAATATACGATATGTTGCAGTATATATCAGATCATAGTGTAAACTAAAACTGAAGGCATGTCACAGTTCAGCCCCACACCCTCCTCACGCTGTTCTTTAGTCACTCCCACCTTGTCAACGCCCTTCACCTGTTCACACACCTGCCTTTGTTCACTAATCAAGTCCCTATTTAGTCTCCTGCCTCACACACACACACACACACACTTTGCCAGATTGTTCTTCTGCTTCCATGCCAAAGGTCAAAAGATCCCTGGAGTCGTGAGAGTGCATTTGGCTGTTACAGGGCATCAACTTTGGTTGTAACATACTCCTTATTTGTATTATGAGGATACACTTTTAACCTGCCTGCAGTATCTGCAACATAGCCGTAAAATGTTATTAGCTGAAACTACACACGGGCAGTCACACAGATTTGGGAATCTTGTGAGAGCCATTTGATTGGCTGTGAAATTGAGAAAGTTTGTTGAGCACCAGTGCTGTGCAAACTCCACCCTCATCGTATCATTTTATTAAAACACTCAATCTCTCCAGACCCTTTGGGAACATTTCTCTACTAAATCACATTAAACATAATAAAGACTTACACAGCATCGACATATTCAACTCAATGAAGACAGATAATCACTTGCAAAAATATTATGCACGAATGCAGCTATTACTTCTTATCTTGATATAAGATCAATGAATCTAAAAAAAAAAGGTGTGTTCCTTCATGCATGTGCAGAGATGTACCACCAATAATAAAGTTGCAAGTCTACAGAATTAGACCTTAGCCCTCAGAAATGATGATGCAATGATCTTCCCATTCACGCAGCTGCAGAAGCTCCCGGCAAGTCTTCCTAAATAATTTCACTCGGGCAGCAGGAAGTGACATTACTTCATATCGACATGTATTTCTCTTATCTTTACGGTGCAGTCTGGAGATAAGAACTGATTATCCATGCTGGCGCTGTGTATTCACGCTGCATGTGCCGCATACAATTATGCAAATAAATAGAAAGGCGTATAGCCCTGTGCGAGCCAAAGAGCCCCTTCCTCTCCGCCCATGTTCTCCACTCTTTGCTGTGGAGAAACTCCCACCGTTTCGCAACGTGGCTTAGACATGCTCCTGCAGCAGGCACGCATTTGTAATACGAGACATGCAGAGAAAAAAAAAGGCACGCCGGGGGAAACTGTTCAAAAGTTGGAACAGGGCAAAATGGCTCCTTTCTAACTGTGCTGTGTATGTTCTATTGATGTATTCATCAACATATAGAGTGGTCGGGCGAGCCCCTCAGCTGGCTGATCACAGACTGCCTCCACTGTGGTCAAGTATCAACACAGTTAAGGGCCTTTCGGCGTGTAGGTGCTGTAATTATACAATGCAAGTGGTGTGTGTGCACAAGCACTCTCGTTCGCAACACTTTGTCCAGTTTGCCCCTATTGAAGACGTCCAAGGCATCCCTACTTGACGTAATCCTTAATAACTCAGAAACATCATGGCTTGTGTGTCTATATTAATGGCAGGCTTCACTGCAGACTCTTGTTGTTACCTCCATAACTTTATAACTGTGGAGCATGTGAGTATTCAGCAAAGGTTTCTTTACCTAAAACAGATAAATCCTGCATGAATAATTCATTTGAACGGGGCGGGGGTTACATCACAGCCACTGTCAATGACAATCAGATGACGCTGATAAGTTCATTTATATGGTTCCCGCAACACAAGGGCAAAGAGGATAATCATACTTTTAGATGAGCCGGGACAACACGTAATATAATGAGTGTGACGTGGAATCTATTCAGTACAAAAATGCTCTTTCTGCTGCATCAAGACATCTAAGGCGGATAAGATCACTATCGGATGGCTTTGGCTTGTTCTACATTAGCTGTGCACAGCTATTATTGGAACCAATTGAATTAAGAGGCGGATTTCTGAAGCATTACCGTGGCGGTTATCACAGACGGCTCGTAATAAGGGGATCCAGAGTTTGGGGATGATGAAGGGGGTAGAAGTAGGACACCACGGCAATTTTGACCCACAAAATCTCGATGGATTTGCGAGGACATCTGCCACACACATTGGCCATCAACCCAATGTATTATATATGTTTTTTGTATCTGATAAAGACAAGCCAAGACGAAAAAAGTCAGCGTAATGTAAATAGCCCAATCATTTATAGCCATTTTTTGTGAAGAAAAGTGTGAGGTTAGGGTTGACACAAGCCTCCAGTTCACAGACGAAAGGTTCTACCACCAAATGACAAGAATCATCATGTAAGCGGAGAAAACAGATTTTCAAAAAGCAATGATGGTTTTAAAACAGTTTTTGTCGTCCATTCTTTGAACTCTTACTTTGGCTCGATACAGTTCACTGAAGGAAATGCATGCAATCTAGAAAACAACCTTTTTATTTGACACGTTTGCAGCTTGACATATCTCAAACGTAAATTCAGGGAACACAAACAAATAGCGAAATGATGGCCGTGAAAACAGAACGGAGTTGAAATATGAAAGTTTTCCGGGGCTGCTGATTACTAATGAAGCAACTGCTGCTGTTGCCATTCTGGGGGAATATGGAGCTGCTTTCTCAATGACTTTGACTTTGGGGCTTTTTGCCTCAGTTTAATCCGTACAAAAATTATAGTCATGAACAAGCTTGTATCCAAATAGGCTCCTCACACAGGCCTACAAGCTACAAAAAAATCCAATGGAAAAGAACGCTAAAACAAGCAAACCAAACAATAAATGAATGCATGAAATATTGCCCTGACCGAGCTGTCCCCCGCTGCTCCTGGAGTCCAACCAGAGCTGCTCTCTGAAAGCATTCTCTTATTTATTTGTGTTGCTTTTTTTTCTTCATTGCTTCATACTGACTCAAGCCCTTTTTCTCTCTTACCCTCTATAAACTCGCACAAACACCCAATTCACCTCAACGCTTAGTACAATAAATACTTTTTATCTCTTGTTGTTGTTGGTGTTTCTTCTGTTGTTACTTGCTCCTTTTGTTGCGGATTGTTGAGCCAAATGCTACCTGCCACCTGCTTGGACCTGGACGACTACTCTGGTGGCAAAATAATCCAATTGTACAAAATGCTTTAGATTGGTTACATAAGTTAAGATTTTAAACATGGTTTTATGGTTTTAATCTCTAGTTTCCAGACTTCTTTAATAAAGCAAATACTATTGTTTGTTTAATAAATGATGGTCCATTTAGAGTAGAATGTGCTCAGGGGCGGGGCTACCTTTTGATTGACGCGTTGCCATCACGGTGTCGTCTGGTCTGATTGTTGTTTTGTGTGTTTATGATTGGTCATGAATGTTAGTTTTTAATTAGTTTTAATTTATCTACAAGAGTCTCGTTCAGCATTTGGTTGTACTCAAAAATCCTGAACTCCAAAGCGGAGGTTGACAAACCTCGTACATCCGGATCTTATTTCTATTCCACGGACCAAACAGCAGACCTGGAAGAAGGAAACAGAAATGCAACAATACAAAATGAGCTGTGGAGAAGACGAGACCAAATATGTAAGAGACTTTTTAGGAGGTTCCACCATGTACGGCGGCTGAGCACTGCAGCACTACGGGTTTGATTCCGACTCATCATCCCCTTCTCTCACCCAAACTGACACACATGTTGACCTTTAGTGGCGGCACTATCACACTATATACTAGGGGTGTAACGATTCATTTTAACTTCGATTCGAATCGTGATTCATGGTTGCCGATTCGATTCATGGACGATCTGGGTTAATTTAAAACGATTCGATTCAGTGACTTGAAATTGATTGAGTAACTTTACTGGACAGTGCAGGCAAAGTTTCTGAGATGGCTGTTGTTTCTTGTAAGGAAATCAGGTTTAAATTAATTATGGATATTATAAACAAGCAAACAACAATGGCAAATGTATAAACCTTTTTATTTGAATCAAGTGCGACATGCACTACACAATAATTACACAATTTTTGGATCAATTCACAGAACCCCGGATTTTCAACCACATTGTAGGGTCGCATGTCTTACAGATAAACTTGGCAATTGTTACTGTGATGTTGAGTTTGGTGCTGGCGAGGCCTGAGGTGTCAGCAGAGCTGGAGTTACCTTCTGGTGCTGCTGCAGCGGTGACGCTGCTAGAGGTCCTGACTGTCGGCGTTGTTTAATCCCACGGCGACTTAGTAAATGGCCGGAAAGATTCGTCGTGTTTCCGTGTTTTTTATTTGGTTTCTACATATTCTACAAACAGCGACCGACTTATTTAGAGCACCTCCGTGTTTGAAAAAAGCCAAAATGTTTCCACACGCTCAAATGATTTGTAGATGTCTCGCTCGCAGTCGTCTCCTCCACGCTGTGTTTTGTTGTTGAGTTTCGCGCGGCTGCCGCTGCGTGCTGATGACGTCACAGACAGGCAGACTGAATCGAGTAACGTTTAACGTGTCTAAAGTGCTAAAAAACAAACACACATCCATACAGTTGTTGTGCTTAAATCCAATGTGCAGTTTCCAAGTATCGATACAATCGATTATGTACCATTTCAATCGATTTTGTAATCGATATTTATCGTCCGGAATGCCGATTTGCGGAGCACAGATCGATTCAGTTGGATCGCAGGAATATTAATCGATTCAGTGGATGAATCGTTACACCCCTACTATATACACTAATACTCGAATCAAACAATCCAATCGCGAAAGTAAAAAATGAGCTAATTTTCCAACACAACTGATGGTTATTCAACTTGATGAGAATGTGTTGTCTTGTGATTTGCAGCTCTTACTTTGGTCCCGCTGTTTTATATGCAGCATGTTTAATCATGTCGAATTCCTGTTGTCAAACTGGTGAGCTTGTTTTTAGTCTATTTGCGTGTGTTGCCTCAAGTGCATGCTCCTGTAGAATTGTGGTAAATTAGGGTCAAACCTTACCTGATGCTAAGCACTGAAACAATTAGGCTGAAAATATTTGAACGTGCAGCTGGAAAAATGAGCGCATCCTCGCGATAATAATGATCAAAGGAGACGTGACTCGTTTCAAGGACAGAATCTGCGTGGTTTGTTTGTTTGGCTCTGTTGCTGCTCCTGCCAGTAATCTGTGGAGAGCGGCTGTGTTTTTGGATTGATGCGGACGGCGCACGGAGCCCGGGGAGCGCTGCAGGCAAGTGTCACTTCCCATTGGACGTTCCTGGTAACTACCGTGCACGCTTCCAAACGGACTGTCACGTGCCGGGTCTGAGATGCTTTCATATCTCCAAACCCCTTTTAGACTTTGACCAAATCAAAACAGCTTGCAGCTCGGGAGGAAGTGAGGTAAGAGTGGAAATGCGCAAAGTGACTTCTGACCTTTTTAGAGTACTGCAACGTAATACTGAATAGATTAGTGCATTGTGGACATCCGAGGTGTGTGAAACTTGAATGTTAAATTATTTCCAAGGAAACAAATACTGCACAGTACCCGTCAACAGTTTGGACACATTTTTACATTCAATTTAATGCAAAAGTGTCTCTAAACCTGACTCGTACCGTTACATGCAGATGTAAGACCACTAATGAGGATTCTACACAATTATTGTTTACAACACGCCATAAATAACCCCTGGTGTTTGCATATTGCATAAACAAAACAAGCGTAACAAAGAAGTAGTAAATACAGTTGCATCAGGAATTCATGAGCTTAGAAAAAGTGGCGCTGTAGTTTTTATACTAAAAAGTTGCGTATGGTCCCTCACTCTCCCCCAACTTCTGAGACACGTTTCCCCCTCTCAGCGTCTGTGTAATTGCACTTCTCAGATGCCTTTCAACTTATCTGATGCATTGACAAATTCCCCCTTTCAGTGTTCTAATCATGGCTATTCCCTGGAAATGTACAAGAGAGAAGAGGGGGCGAGCGCAGAAGACAAGCAGAGAGCAGGCGCAGCTTCCCAGATGGGTTGTACCGCATCGATTGACGGCTGAAATATATCTCATTTCAAATAAAACTCAGCTCAGTATCGCTATAGGGGAGGGATTTTAGCTCTCCCAAAGGCTCCCGGAAAACAACTGACAAGACGCAGCGCTTTTGCTGCTTTTGAGAAAGCTAAAACAATTGCTGCAAGTTGTTGTCTTTCAGGGTTGCAACCACATCAGCAAAAGATTGATACCTTTTGATCTATTGGCAATTAAAAGGAGCTTTACATATGGTTCATATGCCTCATCCAACATCAGGGGAAATATATCATGAAGAGAAAGTATGTTTGTTTCCATGTGATAGATGGGAACAAGACTGCAAAAAACGAACGTGATTGCAATCTCACAATACTAATATTTCTTTATTGTAAAAACATTCCAGATCCGATTGGGGTCTTTTTTCCCAGACTGCTAAGTCCTTTTAAGGGTTGCCAAAAAGATACACAATTGAGTCCCAAGTAAAAGCAATTACGACAGACTGGCACTAGAGTAGCAATTTGAAGGAAGTTTTGAGTCAGTTCCACAATGTTAAAATCCCTTCTGGTGGTGCATTTAAGCTCGAACAGATCTTCACCATTCAGCTATAGCTTTGCATTTTTAAGTTATGGGGTTTGGATTCATCAGGTATGGATGGATGTGGTCAATATTCCACCAAAATCATTAGACTTTAACTAACTTGCCTGTAAACCATCCTTTTATTATTCCTTTTGTTTATCATTGGACACTTAAAACAGCCGGAATAAAAAGCACTTTCCCCCATATGACCACTGGTCACATCTAATGTGAAGATAGAAAATAGTATTTTCAAGTAAGTGTATATTGTTAGGCAGTCTCTGAAATAAAAGAAAATGAATGCTAGAGAAATTATTCAGAGAATGAAAGATTGTTTCATCCGTAAGAACATTATTATAATAGCGGATGTGGGTGATCGCAGATAAATGCTGCATCTTAAGGCATGCAAAATCCCTTTAGTTGGGCTTTTCTGATAAGGAACTAGTGTTAAAGGCTTTTTCTTTCATCATAATTATTATTTTATTTCCATGTATTTCATACAATAAAATAAAAAAAATAACTTGATTATTTATTTGATGTGTTTTTAATAACTTCTGAACTCAATCAACAGTTAGTGATGATTCAGACTGTAGCAAATAATTGAGTTAAACTGTACATGACATTGAATGTTGCAGTCTGTACAATGTTAACATACTACCTTGAATGTCAAAATGTACTACAACAAATGACACATGCAGCAACTGCATTGGACACCATCACCATCTATGGTCATTTACTGTCATGGTGTTCATATGGATGTTGTAACCACGTTGCACTGTGGTTCACAAGAGGCTGATTATGAAACGGATTTATGACACATATTTTTATTTCCTACAAATGATAACATTCCCAGTATAAACCAGACGCAAAAAAAGTATTGTTTGTCTTGTCAGCCGTGACTCATTGTCTTCAGGTTCAAGTCAGGTTTACACCGTAGCCGCCGTGACATTTATTTCACTGGCCAGCCAGCGCACTCCTGATGAGCAGATTGTGTTTTCACACTGTCAAATGAGCCGATGATAATGTCTCTATTCACAGGTAAGATGCTGCAAAAACGATGCTCAAACACAACATCACTGATGCGATAAACACCCGGCTTTTTCTAGTAGATTATCATCAAGTTATAAATAATACAGCAACTAAGAAAGAAGGCTAAAAAGCACAAACATACGCAACGCAAACTAGCGAGCTTGTCCTTGTTATGGCACACCAAACAAATTCTGCTTTTTCAATGAATTGACTTCATTGCAAAAAATACAATCTTTTTTTATTGACCCATGATGACCTCTCATTTTACATGGACCATGTGGCCCGTGAGCCCATACAGAGTGTGGGTGGAGCAAGCTCACTGATATTAATACCAATCAGTATGCATTAGCAGCTAGTCATGTCTTAGCTACCAAGGTACAATAATCCCTCTAAGAGCCATTAAATCATGACATTTTCCTTACAATCAACATGTGACAGATTGACGAACAAACAAATGATCTGCCCGTTGTTGAAGTTAACCATCAGAAATCAAAACGCATCTATTTCCTTCAGCTAGCTGTCAGCAGCATCAAAGTCAAAAAGCGCTATGTGATCTGATGCCGATGCGGGCCGATATTAATCATCATTTTAGTGTCAGGCTCAGCGCGTGAAGTGGGCAGAGCGAGTCCAAGATGGAGCACGTGGAGGAGAAAAGACCAATTTCCTCGCCGTGAATGGAAAGTTCTCTAAAGCAGTTTGGAGTGATTTTTCATCAATCACGACACATTCCTCCCGAGCCGGGAATTGGTGGGGAAAAATGTGGGAGAGAGAAAACGGCAGAGAGCGAGAGAAAAGGGTTGGAGCACTCTATTACCTTCACTGTGAATAATGATGTATGACATAAAAGCACTCAGGAGTTTCTTTAAAATGTTGCCAGCATTGATCTA
Source organism: Gasterosteus aculeatus (assembly GCF_964276395.1). Lineage (NCBI taxonomy): Eukaryota > Metazoa > Chordata > Actinopteri > Perciformes > Gasterosteidae > Gasterosteus > Gasterosteus aculeatus. Next base: position 3,973,447 of record NC_135700.1, read on the forward strand.
CAGCTTCAGTCATGGGATAACACACATTTAACATTTAGGACACCCCTGGGTGGGAACCGGAAAAACACCGCGCAGCAGCTGCGCCTCTGCTTCATCAGTCCAATAGCATTACCGTGTATTCCAACAGATCCCATTCATTTTACATACTGACAAAACTTCAGACATCCTTTTCCTCTCTGAAAGTTATTCAACATTGTGGTCACGTTGTGTAACGCCTCCCCACACACGCGCACACACACACCACTTCTTTTGACTTATTTGATAATATCAAACCAAAATGTCATCCATGATGCAACGTCAAGGAAATCTGCTCATTTGTCTGTCTCACGCAAATCTGCACAGTGCAACATTTGACATGTTTGCCATCAATATTTCATAAGTAAGCCCCCAAGGATTTATTTTTTTTGTCTGAACTTCACACCAGCTCCTTCCAAACCTTCCAAGGTCAATTCTGTGCCTGTTTCAAGGACCCTTTTCCTCAGAGAATCCAGCCAGACCCTTTATACAAACTGACATGTTGTGCCTTAAGAACAGCAGTGTGTATGAAAAGGGTAATATTCTATAGGAGTGTGACACGCACTTGATGTGTGTATTGACAGGCCAACGCGCTTGCACTGTGCTGCGAGGCTCCCTCGGAGTTCTGTGGTTATGCAAAGCAACTGTGTGTGTGTGAGTGTGTGTATGCAGCACAGCGGTATTGCACCTCTTTTGATGAATTATTGAATCATACACACTATATATATTTCAAGAATATTCTTATTGTTCTGGAGCACCTTTCATTTTTTCATTACACAATTTCAAATGGAAATCCAGTCTTCTTCAAAACTAGAACACCTGAAATGTTTTTCTCTCATGTACCTTTGCCATAACACGTGTTTCGATGGCAATGGTGATCATCCGTATTTAACATGCCTATACTTACAGTATGTTGGCTGTGAGCCACAGTAGGACAGAGATATATGCAGCAATGTCAATATTGAGCTCATTAAAAGCAAAGAATGAATACTTTTATTTATATATATATATATATATATATATATGTTACTCTAACATTTCAGCTAGTGACCGGCCATATGAATATTCATGAAAGCTCCTGTATTAAATAAACCAATAAAATAAAAATGTACAATGCAATATAAAGATTAGTGTCACGGTTTGGGTTTATGTCTCTTCTTATTTTGTCGTTTCATGCCTCTTGTGTCGCTGGGTTAACTTCACTTCCTGCCTTGTCCTGTCAACCCCTGTCCATGACCTTTTCCCCCTTTGTCCAATCACCTTCCCAGTGTATTTAAGCCATGTGTGTCTCCTGTCGTGTCATTGAACGTCGTCAAAGCTCGTGAATGTCGTCGATGTCTGAAGTACTTTGTGGATGTTCCTCTCGTCTGTCGTCATCTTGCCTGTGAGTTCCCGTTCCGTGTCTGCCTTTTTTGTGTCCACGTTTTTCCCTTTGGCATTTTTGATTTTGGAATATTGTGAATTATTAAAAGTACTCCGTGGCTTCCTGCCACGCCGCCCCACCGTGGTGTCCGTTGAGTGACAATGAGCACTACGATATGTTGCAAATGCTCTTGTGCATTATGAGCTCTTATATATCTAAATGAAATCATTGTAGGCTTTGGTCGGTAGCCGATAATATTGTCCTTAGCAACTAGCTTTTTTAGATTATTTTCTAACTGCAATGCACAGACCGTTGAATAGCGGCCTTCTGCAATAAGTTTTCTTTTGACATTGCGGTCTGTAATGTTAACGATTGGACGCCATGACTTGTTAATAGAGTATTTCCACATCAATAAACATTCAACATGCTAATGAGATTTAAATATTCACCCACTGACCTTCTGGCATGAAACTCCACTGGTTGGAGGGCTCCCACCACGCAGTAATTCAAGGCCTGGCACAGAGCTTCATGTCATAACCATTATCACTGCCCACTCACATTAATACAACCTACTCGTTCATTGAATGGTCAGTGTTCCTTTACACTGCTTGGGTTGAACTGTGCAACAGCACATCAAAATGGACCCTGCTTTTTTTAACTAATGGTTCTTTGATATCAGAAAGGGGAACACAAAGGAAAACTTTTTATTTCTGGATGAAAGTGTCAACTCTCTCGTTGACGTATTCCATCAGCTGTTCCGTGGGTTGTTTGGGACGGAATCTCGTAATAGCCGCCTTGATGAGTGTTGCGTCAAAACCAGTTTGCGCATGCATTAGAACCGGGAGCATCGGTGAACTCCAAACTAACCCCAACAAATGTTTCTGGAGGGACCGTGTTCACCAGCGCACGGCTTTACAAGCAGGGGTATGAAATGTTGTGTTTTTGCTCTCTACTCTTCTCCACAAACGGCTCATGTTCAACCACCGGTACGGTTTCTATTTATTTCAGATATTGTTTGAAGCGATCGTTCGTTTGCTATTTTCTGTTAAGTTAATGGCATGTAATGGAAAAACTTCTTTGAATATGATTTGCTTGTGTATTTACTTAATGGGGTGAAGAATGTTTAATGCTAAATTATTATTGTGGAAAGCCACCCTGATGTATAATTTAACTCTTTGTGTTTAAGGTTATCAACCTAATCTGACTACTATTCCTGTTCCTACTACTATTCCGTTTCCAATCTGTAATTCAATACAAATATTTAACTATGAACAACCACCATATCCATCTCAAAAGGAAAATAAGCAACACCAAAACGGAACAGAGTTGTCCCTGGTGATGTGTGGGATGAACAAGCCGTTTTCAAGTTTGGGCTGAGCTGAATTTAATTAACATCTGGATAACTGAGGTACAGAACAATGAGGTACTTCACGGCAATGAATGATAACGAGCCAAAATACTTGAGGATGAAGCTGCATCACAGGGAAAAAGTTGGCACGCTCACCCGCTCATGATCCATGTAAAAGGTTCTTGTGCCAAAGTTCGGCGCGGGTTATTCTGTTTATATTATCAGTGGGATAAGGAAGAACTGTAGGATCCCTGTATGGCTTCTTTTAACTCCACTGTCTGCCCTCTTTATGGCGAGCACAAGCTCAGAAGAGACACACTCCCACCGTTTGTGCATATGTAGAAAATAAAGGGATAATTCAGACGCTCTTTGGTTTAATCACCCCGACAAAAGTGGCTGGGCATGCTCAAATGGAGGCTAATAGATGCATTTTGAAATAATAACCATGTGTTGATGATCATTATTACATAAAGTAGTGATATAGCTATTAGTAATCTTACATCTGACTTTTGAGAGGTTACATTTATTATCTGTAATCAAAGTGCATTTGTCTACCAGTTTCCTTCGAATAAGGATAGTTTGCCAGCCGGGTTGAAGTAATATTCTCATATCTTTTAATTCATGTAGAAAAAAGTAGTATAAGTGCTGAAAGCTGCACATAAACATGCCAACGTGTGAATAAAGAGAGAATTCTGGCGCTGGCCCCGACATTAAATGACGGTGAACTGATTCACCTGAGACATCTGTCATATTTTTGGTAATTTGCCCAGCCAGTGTTGGCATGAGATGAGGTGCACTTCATTAATCCTAAAAGAAAATGAAATGTTAGGAAGGACAATGAGACCCGGCAACGAAAAGAATGCCAAATGTCTGATTTGCTTGCCATTTGGAAAGATGGCACAATTAGGTCAAAACTGGATGGCACGTACTGTACTGTCACCAAACTATGTTGCAAACCGAAGCCAATGCTTCAACTTTGAATAATCCTGTCACTTTTTATTCATATTGGATGTGGGCCGCATCCAAGACGACACATGAGCAGCAATTAGGAGCTGTGCATAAATATTAGGGCTGCAGTGTGCCTTTTGTGAAAAGCAGGAATAGTCATTTACCCACAAGCCCTCTGGGTTTACTTCTCACTAACAGTATTTGCCTTTTCCTACTTGAGCAGTAAATTGTTATGCTAATGAAACTAAAGTATACTAAAGTAATGGAGTTGACGTTATATTGATTTTGAGTTCAGTGCCAAAGCAGTTCACAAAAATAATTCGGGTCTGACTATGAAGTAAAACGACAAGCTTTAATGTGTTTTCAGGGAATTCATTATTTAAAATGACAGTAACAAGATCAACATTGGTTTAATTATGTGCTAATGATGATGCTTTTCCATATTGTATTCATTTTTTGGGATTGCTAACTGGATCAGGACCAATTGGACAGTTGTTTAGATGCTCAAATGACTTTTAATATTAGTTTAAATTCTGTGATCTTTTAAAGCTTTCAGACGTTAACTGTGCATACTCTTTTTAAATGGCAATGACTTTCACTACATTTTGTTGGTTTTCATCACGTTTATCCCTGTTGGTCTGTGATGGAATCCGTGTAGCATGTGTTGATTGGATTAAGAGCAGCAGACTTTGAGATGATTACCAGCCTGACCCGCCAGACCAAACGCCACCAAACTGCCCCAGAGAGAAGAGGGAGGAGGGCCCAGATGGAAGCTAAGCTAACCCAGCAAGGACCGGAGGCTACTCCACTACCCAGCATGCTGCTGGATGTCTGATGTTCAGTCGTGGAAAAACAACATGAACGAAAGCAGCAGGAGGTCTGTGACTGTTGAGTTCACATCCTCACAGAGACCTGGATTCATTGTGGTCCACGATCAAGTGGCACCTGATGGTTGACGTCACTCCCTCGTGTTGAATTTGTAATATAAAGATGTAGACCATTATTATTGTTTTAGTTGCTCGTAATCCTTAAAATTCTTAAAATAAATGTATGTGCGTGCGTGTGTGTATGTATATATAATATCTGTGTATATATATATATATATATATATATATGATATTATATAATGAAGGAGGAGGAATTGATTCTGATACTGGTTTTATGAATGATTACAGTACATCTTGAACGTAATCCAGAATACCACACAGACTTTGTTGCAGAATGAGAACTGGAAAGTGCAGTAGTGCCTCACTGAGGGAAAGGACCGTTGGGGAAGGGGATATTGGGGATATATGGCTCATGATTATTCCCATGCTATATCGCACTAAGGTCCTTAACTCCCGGTCCCCATCCCCAGAGACCAGTCGTAATACCTCCTCTTCCACAGTCCCTTAACTGCAGTAATTATGGGTAGCAGTTTACCACACAGCACTCTCCAGACTACAGGTTTACACAGAATGGCTTTAAGTGATGCTTTCTGACTACACAAGCATTCAAAACTCTGACAACCTCTCATGTATCTGTCATAAGACATTTGTTGGACAATCACAAATAGGATTAGGTGGGTTTTTTATCCCCAAAAAAGGCTTTTAAAAGACAATCTCTCCAAGGCTTGAAATTGTTCTTTGTCTCTTTTTTGTTTGCTCACTATAGCTGCGTCTCTTCCACCTTGTCTTAACTTAGACAGTCATAAGAATGTATCGTAATTGGAGATAAACAGCACCTTTTCTATTGTCCCTGGATAACCCTCTGGCTCGTCCCATCTCAGGTTGATTAGCCGCTTTATTGCAGGAATGTGAGAGAACAGAGGTTGACATATTCTTCTTTTGTAATAATCTTTTTTACTGCATTTATAATGATACCACCCCTTGAAAAATTTACTTTTATTCATACCAGCAATTAAGATCTAATGCAGTTTGTCTTGGCTACAGGGGAATGAAAATACCTGAGGAATCACTCTGCTAATGATGACCTGTCAACAATGCAGCTGTCTGGAATAAATCGTCAAGCTCCACTCAAACAGCTATTCTCCCAACATCCAGAACACGCACACACACATCTACACACGTACTCAACCTTTGCTGCGCTGCCAACTTTGTGCGCCAGTTTGTTTACATGTGTAAGGAACAACGTGACAAACTATTTTATTTTACTAGAAAAGACCATCAATGACTTTAGCTGTGATTTGTCATGCTTTTCATTGCAGCATGACTGTAACACAATGTTAAAATGGCACAAATGCATCTCAAAGTAGTCCATGACTGTTCAAGTAGAGTATCAATGACAAGTGTCTTCCTCATCAGTTAAAAAGAGATGGAGGTACTCACTTTTCCAAATAAGCACATTAGCAGTTTGCTCTGATGGAACCATCGACGTAAAAAAGTATTTTGGTGGCAATATAAAGTTTGTAAGGCTTATCGCAGTGGCAGACAGAGTTTCTGTAGGTTATTTACTCAAGTTGTTCACTCTGGGAAAGTTCCAAAAAAAAAAAAAAATGCACCAAAAGCTGACGGCATGCTGGGCTGCAAATCAATATAAAGCCCCCCTTAGATCCCCCCACCCCCCCTCCATTCTTCTCACTGTTCGCTTGTTTATAGAACGTTCATTATGATTGAAGGTGTCTCATGTCCAAATTGAAATAATTTTCAATAGACCCTCAATGGGTTTCCCAGCAACACTCCTACCAAGTGTGAAACAGATGAGACGAATAGTAGTAAATATATGCAAAGAACAGACGCAAAGTGATTCTTGCTTAGAACACACAGTGAGGTCTGCTAGTATAAAGCAGCAATTTTCGTTACTTCAAAAACAATCAACCTTTTTTTTCTCTGGTCTCAATTCAAGAGGATGAAAAACATTTCTCTGCCTCAATATTATCATAAGTCAACTTGGGTGCCATTCATTCCCATTGGATCCGTTTCATAATTGTTAACCAACACCATCCATCTCACACTCGTCTCAGCAGCCTTATTAGTCCTTGATTCAGAAATTGTGAAATGTTTAATATCCCAAGATGGATTCTAATGTTGCTTTGTCAGATTCAATTTTTCTGATCATATTTAACCTTCAGTCTACAACTCACTCACAGGTCTGAGGACTGCATTACCCGTATCAATTGCTCACCCGAGTTGCCTCTTGAAATAAAGGCTCCAATAATTTCTCTCTGCTCGGCTGTGGACCGAATGGTAATCTCTCATGAGGAGGAGTTTGGAGAGGCCGCCCTTTTTTACTTTTACTAGCATTAGAAGTTTCTGCATTTGAAATCCTGTCATTTACAAACTGGACTGACTCAGACAGGCTTCCACTGGGAGTCATGGAATGTGGGGTGAAGTCTCAGGAAAGAGGGGAACTGGACCCTTATGGCTGAGGGGTGGATGACGGAGTGTACTTTAAAAGCTCCGATGTACCCAGGAGTTCGCTTCTTGGACTCGGTCTGTAATGGTTTATTTCTGGAGGACAGCCAAACGATACCTACCAGTCAGCCATACGCCGGTTGCGTTCAGCAGTTTAGAGCCGAGCCGAGTGCGCCTCACAACATCTCCTCCTCCTGGACTGGGAGCACAGGTGGCTTATGGACTACGGAGCATTCGAAAGGGGAAGTAGCATTACAGGACAAAGACTTATGAGCAAATAAGTCTCCATGACTTACAGCGAGCACAAACCGTGCAAGCTGATACAATGGACGAAAAAACAAGGAAAGATTTCGGGACGGTGTTTCAGGAGTACCGGATTCATGATTGATAGCGCTGGAAGAGCTGTAGCCTGAATCCAAATAAACATCTGGAATGGGAGGTGCTCATTTTAAAACCCCAATGGTATGCGTGTTGTCAGATACTCATTCCACTGTTCTCTTTAGAATAAAGATGTTTCTCTATCAGGAGTCAGTTCAGAGACTGTGCATTGGTTAATGTTAATGTGTGTTGGCGTGAAATATTGTGTGTAAATCGCAACTTTTAATCCTGTGAAGGTAAAACTGACTATATCAGCTTCATGTGTCCTTCAGATCCATGAAACGGTTTTAAAACAGTTGGAGTGGGTTCCAATTGTAATATTAGTAATATTAATAACAATTCGGTTTAAGTGGGTGTCCAGTAGATTTTTACATTATATATATATATATATATATATATATATATATATATATATATAAACAATAGAGCATTTTTAAGATTAACAATTTTTTAATAAAGGATTTATTATGTTTTATTAGGAATTATTTATCTAACTATTAAAGGTTTTGCAAAGCCCCAAATGTTTAAAGCAGCACATTACACATGCGCTTGAGTAATGTCGGTGATGAGTCTGCAGAATGGCTTGCATGGATCTTATTTTGAATGAAGCCTTCCATACTGTGAATATGGATTTGCATAACTAGCAAATGTTTTCAGTCCTTTTCACAACACATGCACTCCATTGGAAGAATTTAATTCTGTCACGTACTCTATTGAGGTATTGTACAAAACTAAAGCTAACCGGGTTGTCTGGGTCTTTGCGGCTTGCTATAAGTAGAGTCATAGGTTAAGCCTGTGCAGGGCTTAAAGAAACCTATTTCTCTTATCTTCGCCGGTCATGAACCATGAGCAATAACATTATCAAGGGTCTGTTGTTACAGGGTCGTGGTAGAGAGGAGCAGAATTACAGGCCGTGAGGAGATTTTAAACACTACACGTCTCGGGGATATGTCCAATCGTTCCTCTAATCTGGCCATTGTGCCGGGCCTTATCAGGTGTCAGTGCTTTGAATAGAACAAAGAATAGCATGGGGCGATCCATGAATCATAACTTCAAACACCCTGGTAGGTCACTGTTTTATGTGCCCTCCTGAATTCAGCCGTAGCCTGCAGATTCTACTGGATTGCGTTGCGTTTACAGTAATGCTTGATTGTCCAATAGGACTTGTAGAAATACGCCTGGACACACAGTGATATCAAGTGGGTTTTTTACTCAGACATTATCAGGTAATGCCATTCTCTGTGGATTTGCTGTGGGGCTCTTTTGTGCAGGTCTTGTACTTGAATGTGCAGTAAATGCCTACTCAGATGGCTCTTTGATTTTGCATGTGCGTCTTTACATGGCCTACGTGGTTTTGTGTTATGCGTTCAGTCTTTCAATATGCATGATTTTGAAAACATCTTTGGTCAGGCCAACATGGTCACGTCATAAGGAGCTCATGAAGTGATAGTGTGTGAACGCATCTTGTTTAACTACAGTGATGCAATGTTATGTTTTAATGTGATGGTGTGAGACAAAAAGTTCTGTGGCATTGCATCTCCAGACTGGAGGGCATAGAAAGATAATTTACCTCTTCACAGGTCCTGAGAACGACAGCAAAGGACCAGCCAACAAAGATAAAAATAATCTTTAAATATGGCATATGACCGAGCATGGATAAATATACAGCTGAAAAAATTGTTTGTAAAAAAAAAAAAGGAAATCTTAACCATAAGGGTTTCTGAGATAACACATTAACCAGAGCAAATCAAAAGGCTTATCCCTTCGTCCTTCCTTGTTAGGTCGTCCATCATGCGTGAATGTAAGTAATGAACTGTTGTAATGAAGTGTTGGTTATCTGTACACATTTTGTTTGAGTAGTGTTTGCCAAACTTCTTGACTGACGGGTAAATGTCCAGTGAGAAATCCTATTTCTGTCTTACCGAGAACAGACAAGATGATAAAATTCCTATTCCTGTCAGGTATTCACCAGCGAATTGTTCATCACTTCACCACCTATTTCCCTATGAGGGGCCTATTTTGCCCCTGTTTTCCTTCTTTACTCAAAGCTGGGTTTGAAAAGAGAGGCTTTGGTGTAAGCAGAGAGGCCACAGGGGAGCAAATCCCATCGGACGCTGAGAGAAAGAACAGCTTCAAAAGGGCCTGCAATACCACGGTGAATTGTATAAGGGGGGAAAATACAATGATTAAAAGTGAAATGTTTGTTTGAAGATAATGTTATTTTGGAGAACCTCTCTTAAGAGGATTTCGAACTTGAAAAAGAGACCAGAGAAAGAAATAGAGAAAATGTGAAAGAGATACTTGAAACTAATTCCCACAGTTATATTTACCTGTTTAAAATTGATAACATAGCATACGAGGAGTTGCAATTCCACTCTGAGATTGACGCCGAGCTCATCGAAAGTGGACGCATGACTGAAGTGAAACTATCACAGCCTACTAATATAACGTCTGAAGGGAAAACACGGGTTAAAGAGAGCAGATACGAAAGAGCACAAGATCAGTCTCTGAATGAATACAAGACATCTATTTAGCCAGCGCAACCATTAGCAGGTGTACATTAGTAGTCAGCAGAGGAGCTGGAAGAAGCTGACTGCATGGGTCAAGTCAGCACCACATCTGGGCTGGGTCGGCTCTTTTTGACCCAAAGATTGTTATGTAAAATGGCTGGGATGAAACTAGGGGCATTAAGTGGTATGTGTTGTGGAAGATGATCATGGGCATACGCTCCCATCTCAATTATCCGATATTTGAATAAATAGTGGGACTGGACAAAAAAAGACATTCGATGCATTCAAGATGTTCTCATGTATAAACTCTGAATTGAACAAATATGAAAACATTCTGCAATGGTGGCAACAATGTGTAATTATTTAAATGAGTGATTTTTTTTTGTTAAATCAAGGAGAGAATTCTCATTCCATACATACAAGTGAAAGATTTTTTAAAGAAATATTTAGGAGATATTGTATCTTTTGATCTGTCGAAGGACAGCAACGTTTGGGATGAATTTTATTTTTCACTTTGTAAACTCTTCACACTACAGTTCATGAACCAATGGCTAAGAACAACGGGAACCCAGTACCCAAAGGTACAATATAAAACTTCTGTTTTAAAGAAAATCCAACCCAGGAGACCATATCTGCAACAGTTGCTCTGCAGCATCAATTCCTAAGTCAAAGAACCCGTTGCCTTCAGATCAGCTTTCTTCAAATATTAATTTAAACACATGACTGTCGTACAAATTAGTTGATTTATAAGCTGAAGAGCGTCTCTGACTTGGACCCTGGCATTAACAATCACAACAGTTGAATTGAGGATTTTCACTTTGTAGCTCTTTTGAGACACACAACAAGTTTTAAAAAAGCAAAACTGGAGGACCTAAATACAGATGTCAAATAATTGAGCGCAGGGATCATTGATTGTACCTTCCTACTCCTGTTACCCGCTATCCAGGGACCTCATCTTGACAATGGCCGGCTACCAAACTAAATGTTTCAAAAACAAACAAGTCTCCTTTTTTGTGGACGTAACACAAGAGGTAGTTCTTATCTTTATTTGGGAAGCTGCATCTTCACATATAACATTGTAGATGATAAGTGACCGGCAACTTAAAGATGTTGATACTGTTATAATATGGTGAGCGGTTATCGGTGAGGTCAGGGCTTTATAATGAAACCGGCCCAAAAACAATAGCACAAATAAAAAGCATTGTCATCAAAAACAAAAATCATGTGAAACATACATTTGACAATGCATTGAAGGCCAACTGGAAAGGCGGCAACCATTTAAAGATATTCTTACCCCAACAAATCCTTGCTCCAGGTAAAGAAGATCCAGCAAAAATACACCCCAACCAATAAGGGATGACTGTCACTGTCACTGTTTGGGTTCACATCCTGTTTTTTTTGTAGTTTTCTGCCACTCGTGTCCCCGGGTAACTTCACTTCCTGCCTTGTCCGGTCATCCCCTGTGATTGTCTGATTGTTTCCACCTGTGTCCAATCACCTGCACCATCCCAGTGTATTTAAGTCATGTGTGTCTCTTGTCCCTTGTTGCTTCATTGTTAACAGTCGGAGGGCCATGTCTGTGTGTCCCTGGTTCCTGTGTGCATTTTTTGCCCCTTGGCCTTTTTGCTTTTGACCATTAAAGTCTTTTGTTTTCTCGAAGTCTGCGTTTGAGTCCTGCCTTCCACGCACCCCCCTAACACCCACAGTCATTTCTAATTTCGATTTATGCTCTGTTATTAATATAGTATGTTACACAAAAGAGGAATGTCTGATCATAATCGTAAATATATGGAAGGAATTTGGTGACTGATAAATTGGATTTAATATCATCCCAATACAACAGTATAAACATGGTGAATGGAGTGTACTTATGTAGCACTTTTCTCGTCTTCAGACTCCTCAAAGTCTTAACACTCACAGCCATTGTTACACTGCTGGCAGGGGCCATACAAGGTGATGGATCGCTCATACCCAAGCAGACACCGATCGAACCAGCGGTCTTCTGATATAAGCATCAGCAAGTGACGTGTTTTTGTTGAAGACGACCTAGAGAGTCACGTCTATTTATTTGTTTATTTATTTATCATAGACTTTATTGCCCCGTGCATCGCCACTGCTGCTTTTCATCGCGGACACATTTGTCCCGTATTTTCCTCCACAACTTTGTGCACCTCTCGACCAGCAAACCGACGTTTGCGGCGATCTCCCTCCGTGAATCCAACCCGCTTCTACAACCCGCCAATGGCGGCTTGTATAAGCGGTCATATTTACGCATTTCTTCCGACAAAAGTTCTTAAATCTGATCCGTTCTCTCGTAAACATTCTTCATTTTAATAATGGCGGTATCAGGCTATGAAAACGGAAATGTGAGACTCCGTAAAGGATGTAGTTAGCGGACGAATCGCAGCCTTGTGCGCTGCGGGAGGCTTGCGTTGCTTGCGTCGCTTTCGACGCAAGCCTAGAAAAATGGCTCGACGCACGCAAGGAGGTGTGAAAAGGCACGCAAGGGGGGCTTGCGTCTGCGTGGCTCTGAAGACGCAGAAGCATAAACTAGGCTTAAGAGATACCTGGGCATAAAGCCTGTGCCATCTTGGCATTAGGATGATGCTAAGGTTCACACAACAAATAGAACACGCGTTACCCTGATTTCTTATAATTATAGAGTATATTATGCTCATGCTGAAACTTTGTTTGGGATTGATTTTCATATCATTTCCGGTTGTTGGTGTGCCGTGAGATTTTTTCTGTGTCTTAAGTGTGCCTTGACGCAAAAAAGGTTGAAAAACACTGTATTAGGCAATTTTGCAGCTATTCTACTTACATAAATGCTGCCTTAGTATTTGTATGTGTTTAATTTAATTCATGCCATGAGGTATTTGTCAGTTAAATCATATACAACCAGATTATAATGTTGTTCACATGTGATGCAAACCATTTGGTCACTCTTTTAGCGGATTACATTATTGCAACCTAAAATGTGTTATTGACTTTTGGGGGGTTTTACTGAAACCTCCCTGGAGTCATTTACATGTGTGAATGCCTTCTGTTAAATATACAATCGTAATATTTCATCTCATTATTTTGAACAAAAAGGGGCGGAAATATGCAAAATAACTAAGTATAAAAAATCTGGATAAAGGTGGTTTTGGCTTCCATCAATTTAAATGGTATAACTAGGCTGCGTACTACGTAGAGTGTTTTCCCTGTGGTGCTAAGGCTTAACCGCAGACCCCGCTTTAATAGCAAAAGCTTCTTGTCTTCAGATTGAATATACGGCCTGCGGCTATACATCTCTTCCTGGGCTTTTGAACAATCTTGTCAAGGTAAAAATTCCATTTTACTTAACCAGACAAGTCATTTTAAAGTCTTTAGAGACATGGAGGCAGGTCTGGCCTGAATCTCACCAAGTCTACATCAGAGGAGGAGGGTACTAAAATCCCTAAAAACTCGGATATATAGAATATACCCTAACGTTTCAGCAGGATACAAATACAGCTCTGGCAATGCTCTAAGCTCCCCTCCTTCTGGTGTCGATCATTTCAATACAGTACCAGTCAAAAGTTTGGGCACATTTTGTAATTCAATTTCATTAGAAAGTTTTAAATAGACATTTTAGTTTGTTTCTCTCCTAATTCCATTATCCTTCTTTTAAAATGATTAGATTTTTTTCAGTCATTGCTTGTTCCACTATGAATGAATGAATGTACTGTGTGTGTGTGTGTGTGTATATATATAGAGCTTGGTACGTTGGACTGAGTCCATCCGCCGACTCGTCTGACACTTGCGTAGCGCCCCCTAGCTGTCCTAGCTATTTGAGTGGAGTGCGCAGCCCGAATTCCTAAACTTTTTATATACAATTAATTCTAGGTTAGACCACTTTATAATACCCATCAAACAGCTCGAAACCAAATATAGTAATAAACCATTTACTTCGAATATGATGTAAATAGGAACTATTATTAACAATTACACAATAAGCCGGCAGGTAAATAACTAATACATACAAAGAGTGTGGGTACCCAAACAGTTGTCCGCTGACCGGTGCAGGCTTGTTTGCAGCTGGAGAGCGATGGATACGAGACCCAAGTGGTGGCTTTTTCTTTTTAAAACATTTACAAAGCCAGTTTACAATACCTCTTTATTGTGTGGGTTTATATGACAAAGAATACTTTGAAGGATGGTATTACATATATCCAATGTAATATTATTTGTTTAAGATGTAATGAAATAAACGTTGGAATTGAAATGGCTGGAACAGATCTTTGGAGATGAGGTGAGCTTTGATACGTTGCAGGTTTTTTTGACAAGAAGGCAAGATTGAGATGGGCCACAAGGTCTTCAGGCTAGCAGGCTGGTTGTTTGGAGAGCTTCCAGCCTGTTAGCCTGACAACCCTTCCAGGTTTGCCAGCCGGATGGAAAGATCCCGGCAGGGTAAACAAGTGGGCTCGTGCTGGCTAGCAAAGTGGCAGGAAGACCGACCGCTGTGGCCCGAACCTGAGTTAAGTTAAAGCTTGTAGAGTGTTCAAAAGTTATTCCCTGGTGAATGCAACCAGAGGGTTGAGAGGCAAAACTACTAAAAGCTTAACAAATACAAGGCCGCAACATCGTGGCTGCCATTCACGGTCATCTTAGATTTGAGAAAAATGCACACTGTACTCAAATACAAAAATCTGCTGTCTATCTCCCGTAGCAACCCGACAGACAATCAATGTTCTTTCTCTCAACATGTCTCAACCAGAATAGGCCCGATTCTATAATGCCAAATCTGGCCCAGGTTTGGATGCCAGAACCGGTTTCAGTGTTTGTGGCCGATAAACCCGGCTGCCATGTCTGAACCAGAATAGGCCTTATTCTATAATGCCAGATTTGGCCTCGGTTCGGCAACCATTACCAAGCCAGAACCGGTTTCAGTCCTTGTTGCCAATAAACCCGGCTGCAATGTCTCAACCAGAAGAGGCCTGTTGCTATAATTACCAGATTTGTCGCAGGTTCGGCAGCCAACCAACAAGTCAGAACCTGTTTTAGTGCTCGTTGGCGATTAACCGGGTGGCCATGTTTGAGCCAGAATAGGGCCATGTCTCTTAACAGCAACATCTGGGCCAGATATGGCAAAAATGAAATGGGCCAAAGCTGCCTCACATCTGGCCACTTCGAGCCGGGAACACAGCCGAGCTAGGCAGAGTCTGCAGTCCACCTGCCATTGTAATTTACACTTTTTGAGAAAGAGGGCCCTTGTCAGTTTTTCTTGCCTGTCCCTCCTGCGGTACATTTTTTAAAACTAAAGTTAGGGTAGGACATCTATTTTGTGATATGTGTTGAAGTGAGTCAATCTCCAAAAAAAACTTTCTTAAATTTTCGACTTTGTAGAAATACGACCGTTTAAATATGAGCATTGGCAACAGAATATTATCTTTTCTTATTGTGAACAACATAATCAGTCTACAATCACTTCCTATTAAAGTTTGGGAGTATCTTTACAGTCATAAGAATCATCTACAGTAATTGTGCATTATTATGAAATTAAATCATGAATGTGTAATTGACTAATAGTAATTGAATTGAATTTACTAATATCAAATTAATATTCATACATATATTTATACATAAATATTCATTTGAAAATGAATGTATATTTTCCTCTCCTTTTTGGGGAACTACCGGTAATTTGGCACTGAACTCCCCTCCTCCAGAATGAGGCTTTCTTTTGGGGCATGGTGAGTTTTGTGTGTTGGTATGAAAGCCTACCTATAACTGACTATACATGTTGTGCTACCTTATGTTGTAGTGGACCATGCTTTGCTGTTGGAAGAGGGACATCGATTTGCTGAAGAAGACTTGAATGGGCATCACTAATGCGGCGATAGACAGTAAAAGCATGGAGCACGGTCACTTGACACGACACAAGAAGCCAGGAAATCTTGTGTGATGCCAAATTGTCTTCTCTTCCCGGAGAGGTCCACTCGCCATCCTGCTGAATCCCTTCAGCTGCATGACTTTGCATATGCGACACCTAATTGAATATTAATGGTTTCTGATGGTATTTGATTATCTGCTTTTCATTTTGAAAGATTATACAAATTAGCCTAATTTGCATGCCAGCATCCAGGAAATGAAATGGAGTGTGTCTGCCAGATTATTATTTCTTCTTCTAGCCACTGAGCACAACTTCTTTAATCTCATGATTTCAGGATTAGTTTCACATTTTGGTGCGATGCTTCAATTTGGTTTGTGCAAGGGAGGTCATTTAAGCCGGCGTAGAGCTTTTGTTTGCTCCAGTAGCTGAAGACAATAGACATAATAAAGTTTCAATCAGCTTTGTTATTTTTCCTTAAAGCTTGACTGAGCTTTGGTATTTGTCTGATGGAATCCATTCTTCGGCAGGGCAGGTATGCAGGCAGATGGTAACAGTGGAAGGATGATGAAGAGTTTAGTCCCATTCAGTCTGTATGGAGTAAATGGAAGAAATGAAAAGCCCATAATAGAAGTGGAGTAGAGAATTACTATGCTGCCTGGCTCCCAGGCAACAGCTTTATCTTCACAGCAATTTAAAGCAATCCGCGGTGGCTATGAGGCCTGCCGTGGGCCGCTCTTAGCCGCTGCAAAATGACACGTGAGTATACAGAGTTACAAAAGGAAGAACAAAATATGAAACACGGCCTAATCATCACTTTAAGTCACCCATTATACATTTAGATGGCAGCTATAACTCAACTGAAGGGTACCCTGCACTCTTTCTTGCACCCACTGTACATATGTCATAAATAATAGCCTGCAGCACGGGGTGGAAAGACAAAATACGAAGGACGTTTTATTTGGAAAGGGCTGATTCAAGCTTTACCCTTCAAAAGTCTGGCAGGGCTGGGAGTTTTTCCTTTATAGCAGAGCTAACTAAAATGGCCCAAAGCATGTTAAACACCACTGATGAATGATCTTGTGTTTTCACAGATAAAATATCGGTGCTTTTCCCCCCTCATAGGCTCAAGATGTACCTGCTCGTCAGCGCTTCCCACCACACCTCATTTCAGCTGATCAGTCCTAAGTGAGGCTCTGCTCACGTAGCTCCTGATTGTGATCTGAATTTTGAGCATAGAGTCTTCCTTTCGATTCGCATTCCGATCAGTTTTTCCAGGTGTGCCATTGATCGGATAAAGATCTGCAGCAGTGGCAGGCAAGAGTTTTGCCAAGTTGATATTCAATCAGAAGTGACTGAAGAATATCCATAAGTATTGAGCGACTGCTCAAGCAAGCCAGTAAATACTCTTTGAATGCATGCTCTTTGAGTGAGGATATGAAGAACGGACCCCCCCCCCACTCCCTCTCTCTCTGTATTCTAGTCTCCTTCTATTTGCATGATTCATGCTGCCTTTGGTGATGTATGGTTAGACATGCGCAGGCTTAAAAGTTTTAAATAAAAAGGTCAAATATGGAGGATTTCTAGAGAGGTTCTCAGCAAAGCACAGAGGATGCAGAAAAGTGCAAATGCATATTCACCAGAGGCTCGGCAAAAGCTAATACTGTGAACTCCCATTCTTATTGAAGTCACTTTCTCTTCCTCACTGTCTCCCTCTCTCTTCCCCTACCACTCAGAAAGCATTCTGGGGATCTATTTCTTATTAGAAAATCACCCCAGAAATCATGTTGGGCAAGCGTGCTCCTACAGCTCCAGACTCTATTAAATGCCTCATTCAATTTTACAATATATTTTTATTTGACAAAAGGCTTGTGGAATTATTAGTATGAAAAAGGACAGAGAGAGAGAAACACCCACAAGAATGCTATAAAATCCTCTGATTTACTGGTCATCCTCTCCTGCAAGTTTCCTGGGATCTTTTCTAAACCTCGGCCCGCAAACAATTGGTTTCAGAAGTTGTTCAGTATGTATTGTATTCACCATCCTCGCGCAACAACTGTTAAAGGCCTACTCACAATGGAGATTGCCAAATAATTGTGAGAAATACATGTACATAAAGAGATCCCCAGTTGACAGGTCTTTTATTGATCAAAAGGTCACTTTCTCATATTAATCTGGTTCTTGAGGTCTAAAACAAAGGAAAAAAGTAATTGTTTTTTTTGTTTGCTAGTCCACATTATTTTCACATATCATTTGTGGACTTCTGTTTTAGCGCCTTGAGTTGGGCAGTTTTGTCCAAGTGACTCAAATGTTTCAATTATATTTCATGCCGTTGAAGACATCGAGATTGAGTCCATGAACTTTACAATGTATACTGAGAGAATAAATCAAGAGCGACGCAGAGTCATTTTCTAGTAGACTTTTGTACAAGCAGGTGACTCTGTGCCTGAGAGCTTTAAGACACTTTTCAAACCAGAGGAGCACTAAATATGAAGGTAGGAAATAGCACTACATATGACGTCATAATCTACGCATTAAAGGGTAACTAATTTGTTAAAACTGACTTAGGTGTTAATTTGGCCTGTACAACAACATTTTTTGTTTTACATTCATGTTTTTTTCTGTACAACAACTCAAGTGACAAAGTATACATTCATACCAACATGTATGGCATCCACAGTTTTTCAAATTTAGGCTACGTAGTACAATGTGAGTGTGTTTGATGTATAAGAAATTAGGGAAAAAAACACGACAGTAGCAGTTGAAACTAACTTTGGTTCTCCACGGTCTAAAAGAGATTTTAAATGAAAATGTTACTTTGCATTTTATATAATAAAATATATTCTTCAAATACAAGTGCATGAATTTCTCAACTGCTATAGAAAATTCAAATTCAGTGGCAATAAGGTCAGTCTTGGACAATTTATTGTCATTGATACATTATTTATATATGTAGTTTTCACAAAACAACTTTTTTTACTTTTACCAAATACTGTAATTGCTCCTGGTGCTTGGATTCTACAGTTTTATAGTCAAATTATAAAATGTTAAACGTGTCAGTGCTCCTTGCAGACAGAGAATAAAGTAGTAATCTCAGAAGTGGTTTAAGAGGTTAAAGATGCAATGCGGCGCATCAATTGGACAGTTTGACAGTAATCACAATGAACATGCATTCAGAATAACTTCATTGGGCTCACACTTAGCTAATAAAATAGCATCTAATTATATACATTCTGTACAATTGGGATGAAACTTACTGGAAGTGAACATCAGTGAAGAAGTCTCTTAACAGGTATTAACGCTGACAGGAAATCCCCCTGGGCTAGTGTCTCTGAACTCAGCCCCCAGCTGCAATTTAATTAAAACAAATCCAAACATTCAGCTACAGACGTTCATTGTGGAGCTTTGAGAGGCGTACATTCATCTGTTCGTGCAGCACTGAGTGTTTACAGCACAAAAGAAACAACGAGGTTGCATTCATGATGTCCCTTGTTGTCTTCTGTGCAAAGCCTGGAGACAGCTCGAAGCTTTCCTTCATCTGGTTGCTGTAATCTCAGTCAGGGGGGACTCTCATCTAGTGCGGGGCGGTAAGCAAAAGGGTGCAACCTAAACAGTCTCCGAAAAGTGGTGCTTCTCTATTCATCTGTTGTTGGATGAAAAAAAAGGCAATTTGGGCTGAGAATTTACAACAACATTTGGTCGTTGCAAAGTTGTTTTTATCCTTATTTGCCCAAATGCGATGGATGGGTGGGATATCTTGTAAAATGCAAAGTTTCTTTAAAGAAACAATTAGGCTCAAGGTTAAAACATGCAAAGAACACAATGGCACCTGCTACACTGTCATGCATTAACATATAAGACACAATTGGACCTAATACCAAATAGGCCACTTGTGAGTTAACAAAATGACCAAAGACAGCCCTAACCCAGAACCGAGGTGGATTGGTAGCAGCAGACAACACAACTAGTCTGCTTTCTTTGTCCTAGCAGATAGATTCATAGTCACATAAAATCCAGTGTGGGATACCTGGAGAGAAATATGATCTGCCATTAATCTAACCTTAGCTTTTAATGCTTTTCTCTCTCGTCCTTTCAGGACTGGGTTTGACAGGACTGTCTTAAAGTTCAGTCGCTAGATCTGACTACCGACTATGTAGTTAAATACAAAAACAAAATGACAGCAACTTGTCCAACAGTTATTATGTTCTCAGGAAAACCACATTTGTTTGTACGTTTCCGTTGCACACGATTATTGTGCGGAAGGATATTTCAGTGCTTGTGCTTTTCTTCAGGCAGCAGATGAAACTGTTGCTGTACTTGTAGTCAACATGTAAAGAATGGAGGCAAATGCCTTGTTGTTTTTGCTTCACAGTCCACACAGACGTTTTTTTCCTTTTCCTTTTTCAGGATTTTCGAGGGGCTGCGATGCTGTCTCCTCTCTGTGGACTGTTGAAAGCATGTCTTTTTTCTTGTGAAGCAGTGAATGTTTGTCATGGAGCTCGCCCAGTTGAACTTTTCATGTTGTATTTTTCTCACTGAACCAAACCACTGATTTTCAAGTTGAGCCAATATTTATCAACTCAAGCTCATGACATTAGCTGAGGAGGTGATATGGTTTCTCCATCAGATAGCATCATCAGTCCGCTTTCAATAACTACTGGGACTCAACATTATCTATATTAATCCATGCGGTTAATGTGGCCGAGATCAAAACGATAAAATATTTTAGCGCAGTTAAAGCAACTTTCTTTTTCTTCTGGTGTGCCAGAGGTAAACAAAGTTGACCTGCCATTTCCTGCCTTCGAAATGATCAAATGTGTGTAGTTTTGTGTTTGAAACACAATTAAACAAGTGTTCAAAATACACAGTTTCTAGCGTTTCTAATGATTACTCAAAAGGAAAAACAGACTTTTAATCTTGATTTAATACATTTCAAAATGTGCAATTAATTAGTTCTAAAATTCCCATGGTTATATTGATGTTGGCATCCAGTTGCTCATACTTTCGACGGACTTGGATCCCGCATGTGTCACATCAGTCCTTCTGGTTCAATACCCACTCTTGTTAGAACTATTTTGGTTTCTACTAGCTGTTGATAGAAATGTGTCTTTGCCAGCAATATTTCTGACTTTCTTTAACAGCCACATATATTATTTCTTTCCTAAACCGGGAAATTAATGAAAACATATTTCTACGGAGAGTTAGCGAGAGCTGTGAGACTCAATCGTGCCAGAATACAAAAAAAGAAAGTCTTTGCATCATTTTAGTTTTTAATGATTAAAATCAGTCTCAAACAGTACTTAAACACACGTTAATGTGTTTTACAATAACATTTGTAGCATCATATTACACTATGATTATTGATGGTGTTTGTTTTAAACTGGCTGTATTAACATCCGTATTGTATTTTTTCTTCTCCCAGTCTCATCTTGAGCAGTGTTTCTTTCTCAGGGAAGAAGACAAACACACACTGTCTAGCATAGTGCTACCGCAGAGGAGACGATGTCTGTGGATAAATGGCACTAAACTACAAGTCGTCCACTGGTTAAACTCTTTTGTTAATCTTGTATCTCATGGATCTGTACATCGCAAGGAGTTTTAATTATTTGATTTTCAATCATCAATATCTTTTGACCATACTTAAGAGCATTGGCTTTTAGATTTACATTTTTGTTTTTAGCTGACACTTCTTTATCCAAAGTAATTTACAACAAGTGCATTCAACCAAGAGGCTGCAGACCCAGAACAAGAACAAGAAGAATAAAGAAAGCCCAATTTCTTCGAGAAAGTAAAAATTCTAATTGCCTACGTGAGTAAAAATAGTGGTACCTCATCCTGGTGTTGTCCGTAGAGGTGAGTTTTTTAGCTGTTTAGGCTTTCTGCTGTCGTTGGGGAGCTTGTGCCAACATTTAGGAGCCAGGACAGCAAACAGTCATGTTTAGCTCCCTGTGAGAGATATAATCTAAACACACATATATTTAGAGAATCTACTCCAAAGCTAAAACTAAAATTTAACATTAACCATTATCTGATAAATCACATCACTCATGTGTTTAGAGTGTTTAGACATGCTGTTCCTTGTTTTCTCCTCTCCTGCCAAATCTTGGCTTGCAAAACTTCACAGACAGAGTAAAGGACAACTTTGATGGACCCCCGCAAACCCAGAAAACTCATCCAATATAGATATTTCTAAAACGGTTATTTATTTCTGTCACACATACGTCCACATCATAGTTTATTTTTCATCTTCACTGGGTGTTCACATCATAGTCTATTCATCTCCACTGCATGTTCACTAACTCTCCTGTCATTTCAGATCCTCCCACCTCGTCACCTGATTTCCTGCACCTGGTTCTCCTCACCCTCACCTGTGGTGCCTTCCCTCGTCAGTCACTCACTATTTAAGCCAGTCACATTCTGTTGCTCACTGCCAGATTGTCTTGTGTGTTCTACCAAGTTTTCCAGCGTTTCCCGAAGCCATCCTGTTTTTCTCGATTCCGACCTCGTCTGTTCCTCGACCCCGATTTACCTGCCTGCCCCGTTTTGGATTTGTCTGCCTGTCTGTGTGCCCTCCTGATTCTGACCCTGCCTGTCCTCGTCTACGGATTACCTGCCTGCCCCTCTGGACTTGTTTGCCTCCTGACGGATCTCCCGGTTTTGACCCTGCCTGAACCTTGATTAAAACCCTCCTGTCTTGTCCATCGTGTACGAGTCGTGCATTTGGGTTCTCCCGTACTCCGGTATCAGTAACCGTGACAGTACAATCTGGCCAAACATGAACCCAGCCGACCAAGAACGTACCGAGCCCGAAACCCCGAATCCAAGCAACATGTTGCAGCGCCATGAGCAGCAGCTCCACTTCATGGCTGAGGCCATGCAGTCTATGTCGGCCCGCCATGAGAGCAGCATGGAGTCCCTCCGCGACCACCTGCGGAACCTCGCCGTGGTGACGCGTACTCCGGACGTCACCCCCGCTGCTGCCCAAGCACCCACCTCCGCTCCAATGTCCGACGCACGTCTTCCTCCACCCGAGCGTTGTTCCGGCGCTCCCGGTTCCTGTCGACCGTTCCTGGTACAGTGTTCGCTCGCCTTCGAGCTCCAGCCGTCCGCGTTTCCCACCGAGAGGTCCCGGGTAGCGTACATTGTTTCCTTGCTCACAGGGAGAGCAAGGGATTGGGGAACGGCCGAATGGGCTAAACAGACTTCTATCTGTTCCTCCGTCGCGTCGTTTTCCGAGGCGATGCAGAGGGTTTTTGACCATGCCACTCCCGGACGGGAGGCGGCCCGGGGACTGTTTGGTCTGCAGCAGGGAATACGATCCGTTTCCGACTATTCCATTGACTTTCACACCATGGCAGCGGAGAGTGACTGGAACCAAGCCTCGCTTCGCGATGCCTTCTACCACGGATTATCCAGCCGCGTAAAGGACGAATTGGCAGCTCGGGATCTCCCTGCTGGTTTAGACGAGCTGGTCGCCCTCGCCATTCGGATCGACGGCCGTCTGCGGGAGCGGAGAAGAGAGAGGGTCGCTTGCGCAGCTTCAGGATCACCGCCGCGCCAGTGGCCGGAACCGCGACGGGCACCAACCGAGGGTGGACCTTCTGAGTCTATCGCGGGGCCAGAGGCAATGCAGCTGGGACGGGCTCGACTCGCTCCGGCTGAAAGGCACCGCCGCCTGCAGGCCAACCAATGCATGTACTGCGGTCAAAGCGGTCATTATGTGAACGCTTGTCCAGTAAAAGACAGGGCTCACCAGTCAACCAGAGGGCGCTGGTGAGCCGGGAAGTTAGATTAGAAATGCCCTCTCGACCCCAAATCCATGCCCAGTTGTTTTTCCAGGATAAGAGCTACACTGTTCCGGTTCTGATTGACTCGGGTGCAGACGCCAATCTCCTCGACCAAGACCTGGCCTTCAAGATGGGGATTGAGCAAATCGCTTTGGAAAGACCCATCCGGGCCACGGCGTTGGACGGTCGGCTACTCTGCAGGGTGACTCATCAAACCACCCCGCTGCGCTTGGAGATGTCAGGTAACCACAGTGAAGCACTCACCTTTCATGTACTTCATGCACCTCAACAACCAGTCATTTTGGGGTTTCCATGGCTTAGGAGGCATAATCCGCACATTGACTGGGCTACTGGGACTATATTTGGGTGGAGTCCTCACTGTCACGCGGTTTGTTTAAAGCCGGCGTCTGCCATTAGCCGCTCCGTGTCTCCTGAGTCCCCAGATCTCACGGGCGTACCCGAGGATTACCACGATGTAAAGGAGGTGTTCAACAAGGCTCGGGCCACCTCACTACCGCCTCACCGCCCGTACGATTGTGCTATAGACCTCCTTCCGGGCACCTCGCCCCCAAGAGGGCGACTATTCTCTCTGTCGGCCCCTGAGACTAGGACTATGGAGAAGTACATCAGCGACTCCTTGGCTGCCGGTCTCATTAGACCGTCGTCATCCCCGGCCGGCGCGGGGTTCTTTTTTGTGAGCAAGAAGGACGGATCCCTGCGACCTTGTATTGATTACCGGGGACTCAATAACATCACCATCAAAAACAGGTATCCACTTCCACTCATCTCATCTGCTTTTGAGTTGCTACAAGGGGCAACCGTATTTTCCAAACTAGATCTACGCAACGCTTATCATTTGGTCAGGATCAGAGAGGGGGATGAGTGGAAGACGGCCTTCAACACTCCCAGTGGACATTATGAATATTTGGTCATGCCATTTGGCCTCACTAATGCCCCAGCTGTTTTCCAGGGGCTGGTAAACGACGTTCTCCGCGATCTGCTCAATGTCTGTGTTTTTGTCTATCTGGACGATATTTTGATTTTTTCCAAGTCTACACAGGAGCATGTGATACATGTACGGCAAGTCCTCAAGAGACTCCTTGAGAATCACCTCTTCGTTAAGGCAGAGAAATGCAGTTTCCACACCTCGGAAGTATCTTTTCTGGGCTTCGTCATCAAAGCCGGCAATATTCAGATGGACCCTGCGAAGACCAGGGCGGTGGCAGACTGGCCCCAACCCTCCACCCGCAAAGAACTGCAGCGTTTTTTGGGCTTCGCCAATTTCTATCGGCGGTTCATTCGGAACTACAGTGCTGTGGCTGCTCCTCTCACCGCTCTAACCTCCCCACAAGTGCCCTTTCAGTGGACCTCGGTAGCGGCCAGGGCATTCGGGGAATTGAAAACACGTTTTACCTCTGCCCCTATCCTTGTTTTCCCAGACCCTGCTCGCCAGTTTGTGGTGGAGGTGGATGCGTCGGACACCGGTGTAGGAGCAGTTCTCTCGCAGCGGTCGTCTACAGATCAGAAGGTTCATCCATGCGCCTTCTTCTCCCGGAAACTGTCTGCCACGGAGAGGAACTATGACATCGGGGATCGGGAGTTATTGGCGGTAAAGCTTGCACTGGAGGAGTGGAGACACTGGCTGGAGGGAGCTGACCAGCCGTTTATGGTATGGACTGACCACAAAAACTTAGAGTACATTCGCTCTGCCAAGCGGTTAAACTCCAGACAGGCAAGGTGGGCTCTTTTTTTTAACCGTTTCGAGTTTACTCTAACTTACCGGCCGGGCACGAAGAATGCCAAACCTGATGCCCTGTCCCGTCAGTACCAGTCCAGGAGCTGCGTTCAGAGTCCGGAGAACATTCTCCCCCCTGAATGTGTTGTTGGGGCAGTGGCCTGGGAGGTGGAAGAGGAAGTAAAACAGTCTCATACAGCGCAACCGGCACCGAGTGCCTGCCCCGATAACCTTCTGTTTGTCCCAGCGAATCTGCGCTCAAAGGTCCTGCAGTGGGGTCACTCTTCCCGCCTGGCTTGTCACCCGGGAGTGATCCGCACGCTAGCTCTGCTGAAACAACGGTTTTGGTGGCCCACCATGGAGAAGGACGCTAGAGAATTCGTCAGTGCCTGCATTATCTGCGCTCAGCATAAGCCCTCTCACAAGGCTCCATCCGGCCTTCTTCACCCCCTGCCCATCCCTCATCGTCCCTGGTCCCACATTGCCTTGGATTTTGTAACCGGCCTACCCCCATCTGACGGTAACACAGTTATTCTAACGGTAATTGATCGCTTCTCCAAGTCTGCTCAACTCATCCCTCTACCTAAGCTGCCTTCTGCTAAAGAGACAGCAGAATTGCTATTACAGAAGGTGTTCCGCCTGCATGGTCTGCCCGTCGATGTGGTCTCCGATCGGGGGCCACAATTCACTTCTCATTTTTGGTCTGAGTTTTGCAGGCTACTGGGGGCCACAGTCAGCTTATCGTCTGGATTTCACCCACAGTCCAACGGTCAGGCAGAGCGGATGAACCAGGAGATGGAGACTTCTCTACGCTGCATCTCTTCCCGCAACCCCCGCTCTTGGTCCCAGCAACTCCTATGGGTCGAGTATGCCCACAACACACTCCCCAGTTCGGCTACCGGGCTCTCACCTTTCCAATGTTCTAGAGGATACCAACCTCCGCTGTTTCCGGAGCAGGAACTGGAGGCAAGCGTCCCTTCTGTCCAGGCGTTCATTCAGCGGTGTCGGCGCACCTGGAAGCAAGCTCGCTCCACGCTCCTGCGTACCTCGGACCGGTATCAACGGTCGGCTAATAGACGTCGCACCCCGGCACCCTGCTACGTCCCGGGACAACGTGTCTGGTTGTCCGCCCGGGACCTTCCACTCAGAGTGGAGTCCAAGAAGTTGGCGGCTCGATTTGTGGGTCCCTTTCCAGTCTCCAGGGTCGTCAACCCTGCAGCAGTCAGACTCCAGTTGCCGCGGGCCATGAAGGTCCACCCCACCTTTCATGTCTCCAGGCTAAAACCTGTCCTGGAGAGTCCACTTCAACCCTCCTCCAGACCCCCTCCGCCCCCCCAGCTCATTGACGGGGGCCCAACTTACACGGTCCGGCGCCTACTCAAGTCTCGTCGACGGGGTAGGGGGCTGCAGTATCTGGTGGATTGGGAGGGATACGGCCCAGAGGAGCGCTTGTGGGTCCCGTCACGCCACATACTAGACCCTTCCCTGATCAGGGACTTCCACAGAGCACACCCGGACCAGCCCAGTGGGACGTCGAGAGCCGTCCCTAGAGGGGGGAGTTCTGTCACACATACGTCCACATCATAGTTTATTTTTCATCTTCACTGGGTGTTCACATCATAGTCTATTCATCTCCACTGCATGTTCACTAACTCTCCTGTCATTTCAGATCCTCCCACCTCGTCACCTGATTTCCTGCACCTGGTTCTCCTCACCCTCACCTGTGGTGCCTTCCCTCGTCAGTCACTCACTATTTAAGCCAGTCACATTCTGTTGCTCACTGCCAGATTGTCTTGTGTGTTCTACCAAGTTTTCCAGCGTTTCCCGAAGCCATCCTGTTTTTCTCGATTCCGACCTCGTCTGTTCCTCGACCCCGATTTACCTGCCTGCCCCGTTTTGGATTTGTCTGCCTGTCTGTGTGCCCTCCTGATTCTGACCCTGCCTGTCCTCGTCTACGGATTACCTGCCTGCCCCTCTGGACTTGTTTGCCTCCTGACGGATCTCCCGGTTTTGACCCTGCCTGAACCTTGATTAAAACCCTCCTGTCTTGTCCATCGTGTACGAGTCGTGCATTTGGGTTCTCCCGTACTCCGGTATCAGTAACCGTGACAATTTCCCTAGATGGGTTTGTTTCTTTCCTTATTCTCTTATGCATTCTGACGTGCGCCAAATGTTTCTTGGAATCCATTTCCTCAAAGAGAGTCTAGCTGGCAAGATTGAAAGGGGGCGGGTTATTATGTCTTCTTATCATGGCTTAATAGTTTAATGAAGAAAAAATTGCAGACTACTTGTCCCAAGTGGCATAGTTAATGTGTCACCGTGGTAGACAGCACTCGGATGCCAGCAGGGACCAGCAGTCCAGGCTGTCTTGGCTGTCAGACAGACAATGGACATTTACTGGAATCCTAAGTGGAGAAATACTTCTCCAAAAAAAAATCAAATAAAACATTAGCTTAATTATTTTAATCCCAATGTCCATCTGTTGTGCACTTCCCTGGACTGACTGGCCCATGGGTAGCAGAGGAGTGACAGCCGGGGTGAAATGGTTCGGATGAGCAAAATGCTGCTAAAGAACCGTTGTCATTGCCGGATGATTCCCATCTGAACGATATAAATCACCAAATGTTCTCCTCATTAAATGTCGACTTTCTAAATAATGTATGTAATTGATAGTTCCATTCTACACTCTGACGCTGTCCGTCTTTGGAAAATTTTACAGCTTTCTGGTGCTAATTGGACATCAAGACTGATTAGAATATACAGTATACCCACAAGACAGAATGAAAATGTCGGCAATACTGCAACTCATTAACAGTATTCTTCAGGGGGAATAAGCTTTGATTATATTGGTCATTCCTTCAAGGCAAATCCGGTAGAACAGAGGCTTTCTGCTACATTTCATGAAGCTGTGGATTTCACACGTTCATATTTTCCACATTAGAACACATGCATAAAGCTTGGTGTTCTTTTGATTCACAATTACCGTAGGAACCACGGCAGGATTTCATATCTTAATGCATTACATTTCAAATGAATACTGGTTATGTGTGAAATGTAGAAACAAACATGTGCTTAAACACCATTCTCTATGATGAAGAATAAAAGAACAAATATAAAAGCGCAATTGGTCAAAAAAATGTTTCATCCTGTTTACAGAGATGACCAAACAATGAGCCAAATACAAGTGATTGTGTTTGGACAAAGTAGATTAACAAGGTCATAATTAAGAATGTGATGAATGCATAATCAGTTAAAGATGATGAGCTCTGTGGGGTATAGGAATCAACTGTTCAATTGTCTTTGGGATCATTGTTAATTGATCTGTTAAGTCATCTAGAGAAAGAATCAAGGCCCCGCTGCCAGATTTTATAGGAAAGGCATTCCTCTCAATGGGCACTGTGGGGCCGTATTGTGACCTACTTAAAAACCTTTCTCAGATGTCATATAAAGTCAGGTTCTTTGTCATTCATCAGCAGAGTTTCGTCTTCCTTTGTCAGTCTCTCATAGCCCGTTCTTCTTGGGGAGGGCTGTTCCATTTGGGAAGTGCACGTTGTTGAAGAAAATCCTCATGTTTCAGCCGATGAGCAATGAGCAAGGTGGGCATGACTACCTGGACCATGAATACTAAATGATAGGTAATTAAGGGATACCTAAGGAATAAATTACCTTAGCTGGCACACCTGAGGAGAGATCCAGACGGCTGTCCATTAAAGTGAAGAAGGAGAGGGAAAGAGATTGGCTCAGAAGGAGGCAGGCGTGAGTGATGGCCAGTCATTTGGGTTGAGAGACTGACGTTTGATTAAGTCTGACCTAGATATCACAGACAAGAAATCATGGACTCTTACATGCACTTCAGTAGAGAGTCATACTTTTTTGAGTTTCATGGGTTTAAAGACATTCAGACTGAATAAGGTTGACATGGTTCAGAACTGCCAGTCTGTCTCGTCTATCTATGAATGTGGTAAGGTTCATAGGACAGCAGCCATGGGACAAATTATTTCAACAAGAGAAAACTAGCGTGACTGTCTCCTGACCCGGACAGCGAAAGCTAATATTAGCATGACCCAGACACTTGCTGTTCCCGGTCTTTTTTTTTTTGATCGCCCACGAAACATAAGTGATGTTAATTCCTACATGTCAACGAAACTACATGTCAAAACTCATGAATGTATATGAATATTTACATGTTTAACTACTGCAGGAAAGTTACTTTGATGAGAGAAAGTAGTAAGACTCACTCGGGCAACGGTTGGGCAATGCTGGGGCGACGATGAAACAGCTTTTATTGCGCTATTTGAAAGTGTTGAGGCGGGATATCTTATTGTGAAAGGTCAGAATAGGGTTCCTGGATATGTTGTTAGCATCGATGGTCATTTTGGCGGCCTTTTAACCAATGTTTAATCTCCACGAAAAACGAAGGTTCACAATGACGATGGATAGCATGCTAACCTCTACCAGCCCACGGCTAATTCACTTAAGTTAGCGTCCTGTTACCAACTCTGGTTAAAGACCACTTTAACACCGTTAAATCAACAAAAAAGGTTACACGATAATCTTTATCAATAGTTTTCCGGGTCAGGAGACAGCCGCGTTACATGATACGTTTTTATGGTTATTTGGCCTTTGGTTAGTTAAGTCAGTTACAGAATAATTTTGACTCTTGGTTTCATAGTGGAAAAGAAAGTGTTCCCCCTGGGTTAAAGTCCCGTGTATGTCGTCTCCTCACATCGCCTGAATACCTCCTTTGCTCCCTTCATGATAGCTACGGCCACTACGCATGTCTTACTGTTATTGGTGAACCATGCGGGCAGATGATCACAGCCTTTTGAATATACTACTATGTATGTTAATGCAGCAATGTGTTAGACATGGTGGCTTTGTATCCTGTTGTGATGTATTTTTTCATCGCTTATATATTTTCATAAACAAACCAATCCGACAAATAATGTGGAATTCAGCTTTGTGGACACGGTTTTGCAATTTTTATTATTAAATTGCAGTAGTCTTTATTGGCACGGAGTGATATTTAAAAAAATGCATCACGTATTTCAAACCAGATGAGTTTCACAACTA
The DNA here is from genome assembly GCF_964276395.1 of Gasterosteus aculeatus. Lineage (NCBI taxonomy): Eukaryota > Metazoa > Chordata > Actinopteri > Perciformes > Gasterosteidae > Gasterosteus > Gasterosteus aculeatus. The sequence goes on from NC_135700.1 coordinate 4,003,808, forward strand.
ATGACACTGAAGCCAGACCTGCCTTTTTATATCTACAAGATGGTCCATGCCTGTGTGGTAGCACTGTCGGATTTGTACAGGTAACAAATCACAAAGGGCCTCTCGGGAGTACACCCATTGACTTTTTGAAGCATCTCACTGATGTAACCTTGACATTAATGGGAGGTTTTCACATTCTCAATACCGCCATTATCTGTTATAGAGGAGGCTGAGTTTCCTCCTGGGTCCTCCTGAAGTTTGAACCCTCCCAATAACCTTGCTTGGATGGGTTGGAGGGATGTAGCTGTCCATCCCTCGATGTTTACCAGACTCTCTCCACCTACCACAGAGGCCACATTTGCAAGCCCTCCAGAGAGCAACACACCAATTACTCCTTGTGTATCTTGATTGAATAATAGGACTTTTAATTGTCTTGTCTTTCACAATTACGTCAAAGCCGTACCCGTTAATTAAGTGTCTGCCAATTATTTTATTCCCTTTTTTGTTTGAGTGGATGAACGTAATTACTGTCACCTTGCAAAGTGTAAGAAGTAATTAATCCTTTTTGATTTTACCAAATCCCATTTTTTTTGGTCATTACTTGGCCTCTTAATCCTTGAAAGATTATGAAGCCTGTTAATTATAGTAAAAATGGAAGTAGGTACTTGTTTGTGCTGCATTAGCAATTTTTCATTTAAAAATGAATATCACATTAGCTGCATTGATATGGGCATGATGGTGGATTTAAACACTATTTAATAGAGCCTTTTCAGACAAGTAATGGAGGAATCCAGTCTAGCAAGTTAGTTTACACAACGCATTTGTCACGAGGAGAGCAGCTCAGCGAGGGAAACAAGTTGGGGAAGATCTATTTATTATCATCAGGGATACCTTGTATTTATCTTAGAAGTAGAAAGTAGAGTCTGTGGTACAAACCGGATGTGAATACAGTTTGTACCACAGACTCTACATTTTGGGCTTTGAAAGACGCTAATGTTTAGAAGGCAGGGAAGGTCTAGAAATAAACTGTCCAGTTGCATTATGGGTACAAGGTGACTGCTGTTCATTTCCCATGTGAAAAGTCATTGTTAGTATAATATTAATAACACATTTTTGTAGCACTGTGAAAGTTACTAAAGGCCCTCTACATATACAAAACCCCCAATAGGAGTAACAACAACACAGATGACATGACACTATTAAACACAACAAAAAAAGATAGTTGGAACTGGCATCACAGGTTAAAACTGATTTAAATAAATTAACTGTGCTGTTTTGAAGGTGGTGAGTGACGATGAATGTCTGAGGTGTTGGATAAGTTCAAGAGGGAGCTCTGTGTAATTCTACAGTACACCAGTGGTCCATCCAGACAAAGTGGGTGGCAGACATGCACAGTGATGGATATCAAAGAACTGCCGGTAAACCATCCTCAGTACAATGAATAGAGTAAATTATTGGACATTGAAGTGTTTGGGCACATGGGCTGTATGCTGGAGCGGGTAAAGTGTGTGTCCTCTTTCAAAACCATTGATCAGACGAGGCCAGGTGGGTTGTGGACCCCGAATGTGGGCCATTGTTGTCAGCCGTAGAAGACCTTGGATGTCTAGGGACCCCCCCCACCCCCCCCCCCCCCCGCCTTGTGTGTCAACTATGTGAAGACTTCAGCCCAGGCTGAAACATGCATGTTGTGCAGGTCTGAAAGGACACAATAATCCATCCCCATACGTGCCAGCACCCCCCTCTAAACCTCTATTCATCCCTCACTGTGTTTGCATCTCTCCTTTAACACCTTTCAATACCATGCAAGTTAAAACCTGACAGAGAGCTGTCATTGTCTTTCTCTGCGGCCAAAACATGTGCTTCGCAACACGCGGCCGGTTTGCTATCTCATCCAGCGAGCGCAGAGACCACTGTAAATCAGTCCCTCTCTGTGTCGCCGGGAGGACGCTGCTTTTTCATCATTTCACACGTGCGGCGCTTGCTAAAATAGAGTATAAACAATGGGCTTAAATATGGCCATCACCATTGAGATTCAGGTCCTGCCGGCCAACCAACTGTTGGCTGTTCCCCCATAAAATGGGAGTAGTATTTATGTTGTGTTTTCAGCACTCTTTTTTTTTTTTTTTCCACTCATCCTCATCCGTTCTCCTCCCTGTCAAGTCAGCCGCCTGGCTTTCTCTGTTCTGAATCTCAATTATGCCAAGGTCACCTTTCATTGCGGTGATCCCTCTGCCTCTTTATTGGAACTGGCAGTACTTCCACACTATCATGGCCCTGCTTATTGACAGCCACTTCCTCCTCCAAAACAAAATCATCCACACAAGAAATGGAAAGGATAGACGACAAAAAGAAGGAAAAATTCAAATGCGTAAACGTAAAAGCATCTTCTCTCCTTTTTGGCGGACAGAAATGGCATGTGTCTATGCCTAATGGTCTGTAATCACTCTCTCTTTGTGCTGTACACAAAATGGTTGGGGTTTTCGTGAGGCAACATATTTATGTGTGGGTTTTTACGCTAAATAGTTGTGATGAAATCTCGCAGCGAGGAGGCCTTTCTCAATCCACCATGTATGGTTTTAAAGGCAACATTTTGATCCATAGCACGGGAGTATTGTATCTAATGCTCATCTTTTCGACCCGCTTTTCATCAAATACACAGGGAAGGGCCTTCACTGTTTTGCGCTGTAACCATGACACCGATGGCACTCGCAAAGTTTTTTCAACTTGAACAGGGACGACAGAGAGGCACAGGGTTATTTGTCCGTGAATAAACAAGAGTAGGAGTGTGTGGGATGAAGGCAATGCCACGACATCCACCATTCACATGTGATGAGGAGGCTAGCGCGTGTAATTGTTGTTTTAATGTGGCATCTGTTGCGGAGGGGAAGCGGTGGGGGCTCGCGAGTAGATCGTTAGCCTTCCAATTGACAGTGACACGTTGATGAGCACGGGTGGCGAGCGCGTTAGCTCGGCCAACTGGCCTTCGAGGGCTCCGATACAACCCGTTAAACAAGCGCTGGAGCATTTGCCTCTGAGATGTGCCGTATTCGTCCATTCTTTAACCGCTGACGGGACCTCCCGAAGCTGTCTTCTTTCAAAGGCATCACGTGGAGTTTACCCGCAGAAGACATTCTTAAAATGTATACGCAGTCATTTCCTTTACATCAACGTTTAAAATGCTCTACCTAATTTGCTGAGAGCATCTGTGATCACTCATTTCTGGTACCAAAATGGGTCGGATTCATCCCCGTCGATAAAATTCGGGGAAACTTGGGGCCATGTGGACACTGATACCATCTGGTCATACCAGTTCAATATCTGCCTTAAAGTCATAGGTCTTAAAGTCACACAGAACTAATGGAGGCTTTAGAATAGCAGCCTGTGTCTCCTACTGGGCCAAAGTAATAGCCTGAAATTGAATTCGGTATAGGCCAGCTGGGGCTGAGGAAAGGATAACGGTATCGCTATTTCCTCCCATCCAATTGCGTTTGTTGATTTCAAAGAAAAGTATTATGCATGATGTGGATTGACAAGGGCACCGTAAAAGGAAACACTGGACATTTTTCAGTTTCTTTTCTTTGGGTTTTTTTCATAACTCTGGGACACTGGACTAGGAAGTTTGTCACACTTTGTCTCACAGCAATTGTACTTATTCCAAGTGAAACGGTTCCTGCATTCCTAAACCTGAAAAAAAAAATGCAGTAAGTGTCACAATGGAAAGATGGAATTGCTATTTATTGTTGTCAGACAACTGATTTCAGGTTTCGTTATATAGTTCGAACCCTCGTAGGGAAAAAAGAGTGAATAGACTCACCTTCAAAGACACCACTGAATCTCTAAATGCCAAAAGCTCTCGTGTCTGGATGAATGGCAAGCTCTCTGCGGAGTGACTTAGCGTTACCGGTCCATCCCCCATGAGAGAGGGAGAGAGCCTGCCGGACTGATCTCAGAGCTGCTGTTCTATCCACAGACAAACTGGGCTCGAAGAAGTCTGTGTAAGAATACTTGTGGTATTTTATGACACGTGTTCAGCTTATCTCCCTGAGGATAAACTGCCATTAAGTAAGGGGGGGGCATATGGTTACATATTTCTTTACATTTTCATTTAGTTGACTCTTATAACACATTTAGGCTTTTAGCTGTCGTTGTTATCCAACGCATATGCCAAAGTCTCCAATATTTAAGAACTTTGTCTTTATTTTCCCACCACACAACAGAGCATTGAGGCAAGTTGAGGTTTGAAGACGTGGGAATATAGATTTTACAAGTAGGTTCATGAAAAAATGTCCAACTACATATTGAAATATATGGCATAGTGTTGTTAGTGAATTACACACAGTAAAAGATGGAGAAGATGTTTCGTATGATATCAGGACACGGCTTCTCTGTTACTTTATTTCGTACCTTTGTGACCGACAAGTGATCCTCATCAAAGGACAGTGGTGTACATGGCATCGTGCCATCCATTTTGGTGGTTAAAAATCCTGAATAAGTGGTCACGAGGCTTGCTAGCCAATGCTGTGATCGCTTCTCATTCTCTCGCCTCTCCTCTCTTTGTGCTTTTGGGAAAATGCCGCCGTGTGTTGCCAAAGTTTATACAAGGTACTCCACAGAGTTTGGAGCTTCCCATTAGCAGGGGGGTGGGCAAGGAGGAAAAGGGAAAAAAAGGCAGACATTTACACGGTTGAGTGGTGTAATCTTCATGAAATACCAGTAAATAGGGAGAGGAAGCCGAGTGGAGCTGTAGATTAATGCTGCTATCAAATGGCCTGGGACAAAGAAGGGGATGGCTAATGAGCTGGAAAAGGCAGGGCTGTTCACCACGTTAAATGATACCGTAGCACCATCTCCCCACTGGCCGCCGCACTGCCATGTTCACACATCCTGATATCGCTAACGGCAATGTTGGACAAATATTGGAAAATGTCATTTGAGCGAGAACCACAACATTGTGTTTTAAGTTTTAGAGATGGCTTCGTCAGTCCTCTGATTCTCTTATTTTTCATCCAAAAAATGTCTTTCACATTTGGTCTGCTCACTGTTTCTCTCTCTCTTGGTCTTTCCAAGTCCATTTACCTCTACTCTCTTCTTCCCTTTAACTCCTTTTATTTTCCTATCATTCAGCCCCCCCAGTCCCTCTCTCAATTTTTCTCTCCATAGCCGTGATATAATGAAAAACAGGGTTTTCTCCCTTGTCCATTTCCTTTCAGTGGAATCATCTCAACCATGCTTGTAACCTCCCGTGACTGTCGCCTAGGTGACAGGAAGAGCTGGATGAACTCATGGGCTTAGAATAATTTCTTGGTCTGCGGAAGGTTGCATCCATTTTTGATGTTCAACTGCCTTTAGAGACACTTTTGCAGCCATTGTTTCATGTTTTATTCACGCCTGTGTTGGAGGCTTGGAGGAACTATCGTATTGGGGCAATGGTGAACTCTTATCAAGGGTCATAGAGGGGTGGATGAAGTCTGATAGGGATGTTTGCCTCTACTGTCACACGCACAACTGTCATGGCCGGGCTGCCTCGACTCTTGTCGCACAAATAGAGAAATGCTGAAACACCTTCAACACTTTTCCTCAAAATTGCAATAAAATAGAATGCTGGGAAAAATAATCTCTATTCTGAATGCAGTCAAACACACTTGCATACTCTAACCTCTTCAGGCATCGACATATTTATCTCACTTCAGCCAAGTGACAGTTGTCTTCACAGCCATTTCATTTCACACGCCGCCTTGAAAAAGAGTGGGGGGGAAAAAACTGAATCAATTAAATGTGGAGGGGGCAGGCAAAGGAATGGAGAGGGTGTGTGTGTGTGTCGGGGGAGTGGTGGAGCAGGGGGGCTGTATATCCCCCAGTGCTGTGAATCAGAAGCGGTGGGTAAATAAATAAATGTGTTATGTATGACCAAGCGCACAGACAGGGCTCTGGGGCTACTAGCTGCTCCAGCCGCAACACACTCAGACAGGTGAATAAATCAGCACACAATTAGGGGCTTGTGATTTCATTCGTGGTACCTACGAGCGCTCCACCGGCAGATTCTGGCAGATGTCATTTCTAGCCAATTGATTTTGCTGCTGTCCCGAGGCCCGAGCAGTCATGGCCTCTCTATCCGGATTACAAATGGATGGCAAACACGAGCCAAATGGCTGTCCAGGCTATTCCTGTATGACAGGAGTGGAATAATGTAAAAGACCTCACCGGCACAGGAGGACCAGAGATGCGCATTTGAGTAGAGTCGCTGGCCCAAGGCCCAAACACATTGTAAACACCAGTATGTAAGCAATGGTTTGTAACATTTGGCCAATAAAAAGTGCATTATAAACAAACAGACAGACAGTACTTGTGAATTCTTTTAAGGTGCATCCTGTGTGCTTTCGGTTTCTCATGATTAATCGTCTTCTCTTCAGAATCCAACCTTTAGTCGTGAATGCTCTTACCAATATCCTTCTGCGACTGCACTAAAGTGGTTTCCAGGCTACCGTGACATCCGCAGGTGTCTCCGGCTTATACGCATCCGCGAGGTTTTCACTTAGTTATAAATTGGTTGCAAAAGAAAAAACTTGCGCCATAATCACAGCACATTGAACATTTGTCACTATCATCTTGAGAGAGCTCTTGACCACTGTCAATGCAAATCGACAATGTCAAAGCTGTGAATGACAACCTGAAGCTGTTCGGCAATCTGCTATCTGCCTCCATTTTGTGTTTTGTCCCTAAAATACAATGTACATCTTTCTTTGTGTTGAGATGACTGTGTACATGCTGCACTGTACCTGACCACAGCATCACTAGATGTGTGAGGAGTTTGTGGCCGATCTGTCTTGTACAGCAGGCTCAGACTCTAAATCTGAATAGCTGTTTATTTCATAAGTACACCCAACACAAAATCCAGTGTGAATCAGAAACAAAATTATTCAATGAATGGAGCGTCAATGTGCTTGAACCTGACAGTCTGGCGTTATTTTAAAGGTATATTTTGCAGTAATTCCGTCATCAAATCCGTTCAGCTCGGGGATTGGCTGAGACCTCCACAAGACACACCCCCTGCCCAATTACCTGTTTCCTGCCCATCACTACTCCCGTCCCTAGCGCACACGGTCAAAGGGAGTTTAATGCAAGTAGGAAAGCTTTTACGATTCTGTTTCTTCACAGATGTGTTCAGTGTCTGAGGTGCAGACACATGTTCCGGTAATGACCAGGCAATTCTGAATTTAAACTCAAACTATAAATATCATATATCATCACATGATCACTTTATCCTCTGGGGCATTGATTGAAAAATTATCACTAGCATTTAGATTCTTAAGCCCAAAATGTGTGTTGATGGGGTTAAATCGTTGACCTCAGAATTCAAATGAGTTCATCCTTCACTGCCAGTGTGTGTTTCTTCCAAATATGATGGGTTCCCTCAAGGTGTTGTAAGAACGCTTTGTACAAACAGAATCCAGTCTTTGCCTGCCAAGAGGTGTAAAAACTACAATTTAGGTGAGTTGCTGTCTGTCTTTACATTATTAATAGGTAAATGACATGTTGTGACTGACCAGTTAGAACAGCTCTATTTCCTCCTCTCATTCATGTAATTATACTACATCCACTGGTTTGTATTAGCAAATGAAACATGTGTAATTAATTCTCACAATACTCAGGCTGAAAGGAGCCACTTCATATTTAACACACATGAACAACCCCTCCCCATTCACTGTTTCCCAGACGTAAATATGCTACATAGTGCACAGCCTCAAACAAGGTTAAAGCCTGATTGTTCCCACAGACGACTAGTATGAATATGAGTAAATTGAATTTAGCTCCAGTTGTTTGAGTGGCCTATCTAGAAAAAAGTTTTTCTGAATGGCCACACAAGAATATTCATAGTGTGAAGGTAAGTTGTAGAAGAAGTGGAACGTCCACACATCGGGCTCACTGTGTGAGGCAGATTGCTTGGGGTGGGGTGCAGTGTTCCCTCAGCTATCTGTTCGTCCTGAGGAAATTCCATCCACTTATATGCGATTCAGGAGCAAACATGTCCTCAAAGTGAATTCAAAGAAATGAGAAAAAAAGATTGTTGCGTGTGTTGCCGTCAAGGTTTGCAAAATATTGCTGGTAAATTAATTTATCATTTTTAACATGTTGTGTGACATGAGTCAGTCTCAGATGATACCAACCAATGGAGGAGAAACCTCCATCGCGTGGCTGCTTTGAATAAACTCTATGGATGTTCTGAACTGTTGACAACAGATCTTATCCTTAGTGAAAGAAAGTGACACCGGAAGAGTGACGACACAAGTCAGCTACCTATAAGTGAACGGGATTAGCAGTGGATGGTCCAGGAGCACCTGGTTGACCTGCTCTATACTGAGTGGTCTCACGTTCGTTTCCATACTGTGAAACTCTTGAGGTGTTTTTATTATCTTGATCCGCAGTCAAAATGAATTAATGTTCTCAGTTCTTGTGGAATCATGTGAACAAATCATTAACACAAAGGATTGACGGGGAAGTTCTCCAGTATTGTAAATCCACTTAACAACATTATTATTGTTATTATTATTACAGTTAGTGGGGGTTTTTTCTTCAAAAAACACAATTTGCAGTGGGTTTGTTCCCTGAAAAGGCCAGTTAAAATAAAAGACGGGTTACCACAGTGTCTCGCCACATGAACAGTGACAGCACGTCACCAACAATGTTCTAGTGTCTGAATACTTTTATGCAACTTGTACATGAACAAGAAAGGCCAGCGTGAGAAAATATTAAGTGTCTTTTTCTGCTTCTTTCCTCTATTTTCAGCTGAAATCCAGAGAAAAAGGCAATTGAACTGGTGTTTTTTTTCAAAAGCAGCTGGGCATCGGGTAGCTCTGCATCAACCTCCAGCAAAACCTCCTTAAAGGCATCTTTCACAGCAGAGCCCTTTTAAACAACGCGTCTGTGGAGACTAGTCCTCAGGAAGAAAAGGCAAAATGGAAATGAAAACAACAGGATTCAAAAAAACAGAATGCTCCATATACAAGATTGAGAAATAAGGAAATGACATTGACAATGCAGGAGAAAGAGTGTCCTGCTGAGTGGATCTGCCAGAGAGAGAGAGAGAGGGAGAGGGAGAGTTATTAAATGAGGTTGTGGGTTTAATAATGCACACGGGGCAGCTTTAGTGGTCAGTTGCATTGGGCACTGACATTTACAGTCTGGGGAGGGAGTAGAAGACGTTTACCACCCACCGGGGTTCTGTCCACAGCAGGGGGGGGTGGACCTCTGCGGTTTCCTGGGGTCCAGCTCAAGAACACATCATGAATAACCCCGGAGTGGGTGCAGAAGTATCCACAGGAGCATGCATTTAGTTCATTTGCAATCTTCAACCACACTGAAGAACATTGATCGGGTGTATTAGTCAGTATGAGACAAAGAAGATGGTTTTCTTCTCACCGTGGCAGGTGGAATTAAACAACAAATCCTCTTGTGTGGGCCAGAGCTCCAACTGAAACATTTTTTTGCATACTTTTTGAGATCCAATCACACCTCCGGTCTGGACTTCGATCGCATCCAAGCAGTTTACATTGTGTTTCACACACAAATTGAAATCGAACCACCGCGAGTGCTGTGATTTGATTTCTGTGAGGGGAAAGTAAATGATGAAGCGAGAGTAAGACGCTGGAAAAGACGCCCATTTTGCAAGTGTGAGAGAGAAAATGTGCAACTGATCATTCAAGGGGCAATTTGTAATGAATGACTAGGAATACCCAGGATACCAACCCTTAGGGGGGGTTGGCACTTGGCTGCCTGGGGAGACAGACAGACTGGAATTCAGCCAGTACCAGGACCCACAGAGGACAGGTGGACCACTAGGTGTAACCTCAGTAACAGCAACAACAAGTGGGCTAATCCAACGGGGAGTCGGGGCAGTGCCCCGGAATCAGAACCCTAGGGATCAGACCCCCGTATTGGGATTTGTACTCCCTGGATTCAAATGTACTTTCTAAATTCTCACCTTCTTAGTTATCTGCACAGATGGCAGAACGTCTCTATAATGTCTCTCAATGAACAAATGCTTTTAGAAGACAGTAAGGCAGCGGTACCTGCATAATAACTTATAACTCCCAGCTTTTTGATGCTGTTAATTTAAATCACTACAAAATATTGTATATCAAAGTCCCACATCTTAAATATATAAAACTCTGGTTTTGACTTGTGACGACTTACGAATGCATTTATTTAAAACAAACTGAGTAAAGTATATCATAAGCACACTGAAAGAAGTACCTTGCAGTAGAAAAGGAACTTAACATATTTGACATTTAACTTGTTCTTTGTTGTTGAAAATATTAAAAATGCTGTGAAAAATCATCAGCTTGGCATCATAATCTGTTGATGCATGCACTGTTTCCTTGCAAAGGTAATGTGCAGTTTGTGAAGACAAAAGATTCCTCATTACAACCCAACCGTATTGCTGAGTGCGGCTTCTTGTGATGAAACTGTTGCGCGTGACTGGGACAAGCCATTCTGTACAGCTGCTCCCTTATTACGGCAGCTGGAGCTCAAATTGGCAGATTTATTAACTAATCATACTGTGGTGATTTCCATTCTCGGGTGTCGGTGGTTGGTTTATTTTGCGCTATGGTCTGTGATGGGCAAAATTACAAATGAAATGGGTCGTCTCGCTCAGCGTTATTTGAAAGTTTGCTTGCTAACAAATAGACATTAGCTACACATCAAATCAGTCAAGGGAATCACTGTTGAAATGAGCATGTTGTCAAAATCAGCTCATGTTTACACCATGTCCGGGGCTCCTCCCACCGGAGGGAGGTTGTAGGTTAAAATACGCCAACAGCCGTGTGTCCAAAGCAAATTTGGTTATTTCATAATGAGCACAGAGGAGTATGAAAATGAATAGGATTTAATAGAATTGAACAAAATTCAAAAAAAGAAATCCACAAAAATGTTCTCTCCAATAGTATTTAAAGACTATTTTACATTTGGTGCTGAAGGTCCATGTGGTTACACTGGCACACCTTCTGTGTCCATGAGCGATGGGTGGGCGTGTACATGGAAATGGGCTGGTGAGTGAGAGAGGGACTGAATGTGTGAGTTGACAAGTTGCTCTGCAGAGGTGGGGGACTGTGTCTTTTAAAAGGGAAATGTCCAATATTGACCCAGAACCAGAACCAGATCTCATGCTGAGGTAAGACCTTCAAGCAGGATTTTGGCTTTGAATTTGCTCAGCTCTGCATCGAGGCCACTCCCCGGCCCCCCACATGGTGAGGAACCTGTGTCCTAATCAGGTCCTCTGAATCTCTATTCATCGGAGGGCCCTCTGTCTGTCTCCTGTTTTGAAAGCTTAAAGTTAAGCTGCGATGATGCACAACTGTGCTCCCCTTTGAAGTTATTGAGGCTACAGCACCTGCGGTTGAATTGAATATGTGACCAGAAAACGGATGGGTTCTTTGACCTTCAGCGCAAAACCACCTCCTCAATGATGAACTGTATATTTGGCTGTTTGCCATCGACCCAAAACGTTCGCATTGTCCTTCCTGGAATACCCGCAGCAGCATGTGAGGACAAGGGCATGTTGTTTCAGTGTACTCAACTGCTCACAACAAACCTCCAACATTGATTCCTCAAGCTGCGGCAGTCAAACCCTTTTTGGAATCATGGGGGGAGGCTCAAAGCTCGCCCATTAGGCTCTCGCTACGACGGCGGACCATCTCCTACAAAAACTCTGGCTCATTTGTTAAGACAGATTGGATTTCAAAGCGGTGGGTGGGAATACGTTTCATTGTGTTCCCAGCAAGGCCCTGATTGGTGCCCATGTGATACTGCAACCTTTTAATGGAGCCTTATCAGCGACAGTTAGAGCCCTGCAAGGAGTCTGTGTAAAACCGCTGTTTGCCTACAATCAGCATTGTGTTTAATAAAAGTGGCTGAATATTAAGTAATCTTTTGATCTTACTTTCATTAAGGCACCCCAAGTGAAGCAGATTCTACCTGACAAATGAAGCCCCCCCCTCTGTCCCCGCCCACCAGCCTGAGTCTTATACTCATGAGGGAAATGCGCAAGGACTCAAATTTAAAGATAACATAGAGCAAACTGCTCTAATTAAGCCTTGTTTTCGAGGCAGCAAACTTTTGGAAGGGATGTTTTTTACGTTTTCGCTCTATTGTGGTCGCTAGGCTGCGAATTCAACTGAATTTACACAAAGGCGACACACACACACACACACACCTCCATGGAGTAGTCTTTTTTTTTTCCACACCGCCAGATTTACTCCTGTAGTATTTTAGAACATGTCATGTAGGACAGCATTGCACCTTCCGGTGGGAGTAGTATTTCATTCGGTGATGGCATGTGCCCAATTATTAGTTCCTCCACACAACCTCAAAGGCTTCTCAGTCCATATGTTTCACCATAAACAAGCCACCGCACCAGTACTTACAGGGTGATGCATGATCTTTCCCAAAAGGCCAATAACGCGCCACACTGTGGGTTACATTGTGATTACCTTTTCACCATACTAGAGTATGTGCATTGCCTCCGTGTCACGTGTGGTGACGGGATCCTGTCATGCTTACAGCTCTCACATTAAACACGGAGAGTTTGATTAGTCAACAGAATGTCTGCGATCCCATTGCCTCAGCTATACCGCATTAAATTCTTTACCAAAGCAATACAGGGACACATTTAGGTCATACCGAATAAATTTTATTCTTCTTTGGCCTCATTATAGTATACCCTTAGCTCATAAACAATGGACCGAATACATGTTCACCTGTTCACTCCCCCATTAGCTCCGCATAATGCCTACTAATTATGTTTGTTCATCTATAAGCCTTAATTATGCTGGGAGATGATAATTAGCCGGACTAGAATAGATGCATATGTTTCCTGGCATTACCTGGCGGTAATAATAGCTATTCTCATCCCTAAGGAGAGCCCAGGAATTTCCATGTAAGGAAATTGATTAAGTGCTAATGCACATGAAAATGTGTTTTGACGAGGGTGAACAGGAGCACTGCAGGATAGCAGGTCATGCCAATGCGACATCATACTTATGGCATGTTTCATGCTACCACACTACCACCTGCTTGGTTAAAAGGTCAGCGTTAGTGGCCTCAGAAATCTGATCCTGTATTATGGTAGGACTGAATGAAGTAACAAATTCAAGTGAAGTAATACATGCGTAACAATAAATATATCAATGTTTGTCGGTGGAAACTGTTCTATGTGTAGAGAGTGAAGGGTTAATGATGTATGGATGTAATTAGAACTTCCCACGTTTGAGATGGTAATATCATAATATGGTTTATGAATATGGATGTATGTTGAATAAGATATATTTACGTGCTCAGCTCGACGTATTTTTCCCTCCCAATATTGTGCATGTGAGTCTGAGAGAAACTTTTAAGGAACTTAAGGAAAATAATATTTTTGCTTCCTTTGTTTTTCTGCTCTGTTCTTACAAGGACATAATTTGTATATCCTGTAAATATAGTGTTTCATGAACAACAAAATATTATTATTAGAAAAAAGGAACAGCAATTCCTAAACAATTTATTTAACATTTTGCATACGTTATACAACTTTATTGCTAAACTTTTTCTTTGGGATCTATTTGGTTTTTTGGTGATGTCTTGTTGTCTTGTTTTGAGGGAATTAAGTTGATGAAAGACTATGGGTACGGTTACCATATAAGAACAGTGCTTTACGCCTCTCCGAACCCCCCCAGCGGGTAAGATTGGTGGGCCTTTGCACTGCTGGCTTGTTATTATTATTTTGCCTGTCCAAAGGCAGCTCGTTTTTAAGGTGTGTGCGCACACACAACATCACTTGGCGGACCTTTTAATTAAGTGTGGGCTCAACAAACGGCTGCAATACGCCTGCTCCCCCGATGGGGTATGAGATGCTGTGCCAGGGGAGAGCTAAATATTCAGGTGTGAGCTGTTCGAGGTTCCTGCTCTTCCTCTGGGAAACCTGCAGTTGAGGGAAACAACACAGATTCACTCACTCGCACACTTTTCTAGGCCATCTATAATGCATTTAAGGATTGGAGTCGAAGACACACCCAAGGATTTACGCGAGCAAGTGTGCACACACAGATAGAGATTCACACCTCTGTGCACACAGAGACTCTCCTTCACCTGACCCCACAACACTCACCTTAATGTCTCTGTCTCTCCCAGGCGGACATTGACACCATCACATATGCAGTCTGCAGAGAGGCAGTCCCATGCTGCTCAGGGCTCCCTGGCAAAGAGGAGAAGGTTCCAGGGTCAGCACCCCTGGGACATGCCGAAGCTCAGCTGCATAGATGAAGGTCATTTTGGAGAGATACAGGTGAGATGTGAGATGGGGGGGCGGTGGATATAGTTAAAGGAGAAGGGTACACAGGAGAAATGCCAGCAGACAACACAGGAAAATGAGTGGACATCAAAATGTCGGCCAGTGGCAATCAGCTTCCCTCTGCTGTTTAACCAGCGCAGAGATGCTCATACGTTGTGTGTTCAATCCTGTAAATCCGCCCAGATTAGTACAGGTATTAAAAACTAATCGAGTAACCCTTGACTGAGTAAGACATGGGCAGGTTGTTGTTTTGGGCATTGGCTTTATCTTTCTAACACTCTAACATTTTTTCACAGGGCTTAAGCAAAAGTTGCAAAAACCAGAATAGTCTGGTTCTTCCGCTCTGTCCGAACCGATTTAACTCAAACTATCATATTATGGCCTCCGGTGCAAATGTTTAGAATGTTTGCCAAGCTAAAACTAGAATTTGCTCCATATTGTCTTCTGCGCTATGGCTACATGTGATGATGATGCCGTTGCACATCGTGTGACTTGGGGTAAGTCTGTTAATTACCTAACGTGTTAAAATGCAGGACATATTATTATATGTGAGAGGTTTAAAGAGCCCAGGGTCGAGGAGATGGGAAGTGGCTTCATATTTGTTTTCCGTTTTGCTAATGTGTTCAGCCAGCGGTCCAGGTGCCCAATTTTTGGTATGGTCTCTTCACAATTAGCATACGTGGAACACGGCGTGTGATTCTGCTTTGCATGTTCTAAATGGAGCACCCTCGCCTTAAATTGCAAAAAGCTCTTAACCAGATTGTGTTAGAAAAAGCGCTACTCCTCATTTACACCTCATTTACACATAATTTGTATAAACCAAGAAAAAAAGTGACAGGATTCTTTTGTCTTTTTGTTGCTATGTGTTTGTGTGGATTCTGGAAATTAACTATTGGCAAACAAATTCATTGTCTCCGTCCCGAAACACAGTAACATGTGCACTGAGACAACAAAAGAGGTTGTGTTTTCCAAAGAACCAAATAAGAGTTTACACATTGGCGCTCATATAGGTAGTAGATGTTTGAACAGATTTGTTCACATATTTCTTCAACTTGTAGCATTGACCACATTTCCTGCTTTCTTTTCAGAGGTACACTTGACATGTCGCAGGAGTAAAGTGCAATTGGTCTGCTAGTATACCGTCCTTTTTACCTATTGGATTTGCAGGCTAACAGCGTTTTGTGTTGGCTATACAGTATAAACCTATTTAAACATTATCCTGATTATTTAAGTCAAAAGTTAACAAAAGAACAGGAACCCTTTATGCGTGAGGGCCAACGAACTTAAACTAAAACGTGATGGCGTCAAACTGCTGTCTCACATGTCGTCCTTTCTGAAATACCATCAATTATTTTACTATGAATTTTTACATATTGAAGGTCAAGAGGTAAATGGCCACAATTTTAGCATACAATTATTAAGTAATCTGCTCAATAGAACTATTTGGTGAATTATTTCTACCAACAGTTAAGTAAAATATCACAGTAAGGACCCGATATAAAAAGGGACATATAACAATTATTTTCTTATTTTTCATTTCCTCTAAGGAACTTTTCCAATTGCACATGTGTACTATTCCCATGCATTGCATGTTTTAGTTGGGTTTTTTTCTGTGGATCTTTTGTTTACTATGAATTCGTGGGTCCCTTTCTTGCAGCATAGTTTTTACTCATTTTTCATTTTAAGATACAATACTTTGAAATGTGGGTAACTGCCTTGGCAAGTAGAAAATGCAGCATAAGCCACAAAACAGTTTTACCAGATAAGTCAGTTGTGTTTGAAACACATGTGTCATTTGACATTGGTTCAAAATAAACACGTCCAAATAACAAAATCAAATGTGCATAGAGCAATAATATTAAAATGATCCTTGCTGCTTTGTTTAGTTTTATATACTTTAACTAGTTCTGTTATTGTAAGATGTCTAGAGAGTGAACAAAACTTTTGTAATTTCCTTTGTTCACTCTCAGCCCTTGTCAGTTGTGTTTTTCCTTCTCCCAGCACACAGATGTGCCTAATTTATGTCCCTGTTTTCCCCACCTTTGTCCTGTCTTGGTGATAAAGGACTTTGCATTTTCTGGAGTTGGAGAATTGGAGTTTGGAACTGAACTCATGGTTTTTCCACAATCACCTCTACCTACAGCAGATTGCTTTGTGTCTGCAGAACGTGTGGCCTTGATGAGCCACTAGGATGGTAAGAAAGTGGGGCAATTCCTCATGTGCATAATATGCAGGTGGTATGGAGAGAGGGCAGCAACAAAGCACGAGCACAAGTCGAGGAAAGAAAGAGCAAAGTGGTTGAAAAACCCTCTTACCCAGCCTAAACACACCAACGTCATTCTCAGCCAGCCAACAGAGAAGAAAGAGCCAAAGCACCACAGCTCAGCACAGAGACATGGAGCTTTCCACTTTGTGAGTAACCCTCTGTGTGCACAGTATCTGCGCGAGTGTAAAGAAAGTTGAGTTGGCTGTAGGACATTATTTAGCTTTTACTGGAAGCATCTCTCTGATCTGGCTGAGAGAGAGGAAGAGGGCCACAGCCAACGGGAGAGGTAACCCCTAATTGACACGGTCGGTTGAACCGTGGATACGATCTAGTCCTGGAACCTTTATTTAGATCCATTAAATTCCTGAGCTGAGAGGGGCTGCCACTCAGAAGTCAGTCATTGCAACATCTTCCTTTGGCTGTTCATGTTGGAGAGCAGCAATTCCAGAGAATGGCTTTCACATGGAGACAATTGGATGTTAGATGCAATCTGACAAAAAACTCTTGAAATGTTTGATTGTGCCATCCAGCGAGACATTCAGCCCGATATTCCACAAAGTTCCTTCTTTGAACTCACAGCGAATGGATCGACAGTTCCAATTCGGAGCAATTGTCCTGCTGTTTGTGTTTCCAATTTGAAAGCACGGATTTTACGATGGATTTTGTAATATATGCACCCTAGCAGCAGAAAGACTGCTTTCAAACACATTTCTCTCTTTATTTGAACTTCCATCACCCAGGACCTCAAGTGGGAGCTGAACATCAGCTCCATTAAAAAGAAGGCTCAGCAGAGGTTGTTCTTCTTGAGGCAGCTGAAGAAATTCAACCTGCCGAAGACGATGATGGTCCACTTCTACACGGCCATCATGGAGTCCATCCTCTGCTCCTCCATCACCGTCTGGTACGCTGCAGCCACAGCCAAGGACAAGGGCAGGCTGCAGCGGGTCATCCGCTCTGCAGAGAGGGTGATCGGCTGCAATATGCCGTCCCTGCAGGACTTGTTCGCTTCCAGGTCTCTGAAGCGAGCCAAAAAGATGGTAGCCGACCCCTCGCACCCCGGACAGAAACTGTTTGTGCGCCTTCCACCTGGCAGGAGGCTGAGGTCCATCAGGACTAAGACCTCCCGCCACACAAACAGTTTCTTCCCGTCGGCAGTCGGGCTCATCAACAGAGCCCGGTCCCCCACTGCCTGACTATAACACTCCACCGGTCACTCCCCCTCATACTGCACATGTCACTTTAACTGTCATTTCTCACTCGTCAATTTGTCGTCACTCGTCACTTGTTCGCTAGTGCACTTTAACTTTTTAAATATTTTTAACTTTAACTTTATTCTCTTATTTGATACTAACCTATAGCTCTATTCTACTAACCCATAGCTTTAGCATTTCATTTTATTTTACTTTATTACTTGTGCACTGCTGTCTTGTTGTCTATTGTTACACTGTTTACTGTCACGTACCAACCGCCAAGTCGAATTCCTTGTATGTATGACATATTTTGGCAATAAATGTTTCCTGATTCCTGAAATGTCTGCCAGGATATTTTTGGTGGTGCATCGGACGTCTGTGTGCGGGTCAATGGTGTGCCAACAACACTAGTGAAGGTTCAGGACATCTATATGTTCTTGGCAGTAAAAACACATTTGTTCTGCAAGATGGTCATGAGAAAGTGAGACGTTACAGCTACATTCTATTTTGTTCTATGAGTTTATACTGATCAGAGGAATATTAATTGCTAACTCCCTGTCTCCTGGCTCAGAAGAGGCGGAGTGCTACGTACCGGTGCTGTAGCTGACTTGATGGATGCTGCACCTTCATTGCTGCATTTAGTGAACTTCTCTTGACTTTAAAAGCAATTTAGCAACACATAATAATTAGTTGTGAGACTCGATCAGATTTCCCGACTGTGTAAGCGAGCAAAACCAACACTGACATATTTTGGCTTGGTATGCAACACGGTTCTATTCAAGCCTTCCAGTACAGCGGCTCCATACTACACAACAAGACCTTCACTTCTCCTGCAGTGCGTCCATGATGGATTCGGTAGAGCTTTTCCTTTAGTCAATGCTTGTGTAGCCTTGAGATGCTTCCTCTCTGCGGTATGGGCAGCTACGTCAGCCCGCCGGCCCAGCAGCAATGAACCTGGAACCCACCCTGGTGTTCTTTGGTTATGGCCGTGCAGCAAAGTGAAAGGTTTCACTGATACAGATTGATGTGCACCGACAACTAAAATTGGAACACTATACTACTAGCATCTTGGTCAAATGAGTCGTCGACAAAAGGAGAGAGATGCCGATAAAAAAGACAACAAATCAAATTCCAGCCCACCTGGATGGTTCCCTGAAGAGCAGAGACCTTTTTGAACTACACCACCTACGTTGCAGCATAGAGCACAGATCCCCTTCACACACACTCAGCCATCCAAAGACCCCCTTAAGCACCCACGCAGCACCGAGCGTCGTCCCTCACCCCAAAAAACAAACAAAAACCAGCTTCCCGAGCATCCGGCATTTCATGGCATGAGCGCGGCGCCAAAACACGCAAGAGCCCCATCTTTGTTGACTTGTTAACTTAGAAGTCGGAGCGTCTTTGATCAGCGGGATCACATCTCAGAGGGGAACGTGATTAAAATTGACATTCCGAATGCCTAAGAGCTCCGACAGCAGGGCAGATTTTCCACGCAGTGTGAAGTCGTAAGCTCATAAAAGACATACACCAGTGACTCAAACCATGTAGCCCGAGCCCACTATCATAATACAAAACTCTTTTCTCTCTCTCTCTCCCCCTCTCGCTCTCGTGCCCTCGCTCCTATTCTCTCGTACACATGCTGGCTTTTTATTCTCCTTTTTCCACCGCTGGTTGAATAAGCGCTTCGCTGGATGACTTTCAAAGCTACTTGTTCCACTTTCTTCCATTTATGCTAATTGGAATGCAAATATACAGGTTCCATTTCTAAGCCGTTGCTTTAAAGAGAGGGTGTGAGGCTGAGCGACAGCCTATTGACAACCACGGGCTCGCCACTGTGAAACGCGCTGCAGAGTCAGAGAGAGATTGCCAGGGACAAGGAGTTGACAATGGCAACAAAGGACAACCAAATACGTTATGTCTCATCTCGACTGAATAACATTTAACACCGTGGGCTCGAGCAGGGAGTCTTTTGAGAGGCATGCATGTGCCAGGCCGAACAGAGGGCTCTTTTTCAGTAGGTGCAATGTTCAGTGTGTGCACGCCTGCCTAATCTCTTGAGTCACACAGGAGCACGGAGCAGCGGCTTCAATGGACTGAGTAAGCCCCAAAGCCGACGTTGATCAAATGACTTGCCCAGCTCAGTCCTCTTAACACACGCTTACTTGCAAGGCCATACCTCTCTAAAGTGACAGTATGTATATCATACACCGAGGCATATTCTCATTCAATCCAGCGAAGGTGAGCACATGTCAGGTGCTCAATGAGGCAACGTCCACATTTCTCTCAAGGCTAGGTGGGGGATGTGCGGTGAAATATTTAGTCCCTTACTGTGCATTCTGTTCCATTCTTGGACGTTTATTGCTGTCACAATGTACCATCTTCATTATCATGGCTGAGGGTTAGGCTTCACAATAACAATTTCAGCGTGAGGTGTGTGTGTGAACACAACGCTTCATTCAGCGAAAACGTTTTGACTTTGTGCCAAATTTTTTACGAAAACAAAATTGTCTTACATTGAAACAGCCCTTGCTGCAAGCATCCAGCAATCTGATCCGATTAGGTGATGTTATAACGAATTACTGGTACCTAGTAAATGGATTGACTCACATCTTCACTTAATCCCGCTGTACATGCTGCAATCAAGCAATGCCCCTCCCACTTCCTGCTGCTTCGCTAATCTGCTATTCACAACATTAATGTTAGTTCACAAATGTGTACTGGACTTAAATCTAGGTAGAAATGCTAAATCAGAAACCCTTTCATGGAAAAGTTTGCCCTTAGGAGGTGATTTGATGCATAATAATAAAGATTGCAGGAGTTAAGTGGATTCTAAAAAATGGGACCAATGGTTACTCAAAAAAAGTGACAAATAATATAATTGAGTAGATTTCAATTGCTAAAACCTTGAGTAAAATGTATTGAAAAAATTAATTAAATCTGAGATATTTATAAAATCCAAATAAATTTCACAAGGAAAATTGATGTTTACTTATCAAAAGTAATTTATAATGACTGGATATTTTGGTGAAATTGACTTATATTTACTGAGTATTTGAGAGAAATTAATTTATACTTGCTGAATATTTGAGTGAAATTGAGTGTTATATACTACTAATCTTGGTAAAATTAAATAAGTTATTTCAACTCACATTTTAGTTAATTGTTGCCACAATTTTTCTATGTCTAATTCACAATTCATGCATTTGTAACAGTAAACTTAACACATCATCATACAGCAGGTTAAGCTTTATTTGTGCAAATTTCTATAAATACATACAGGAAAAGCTGCATTAAATGAGCATGGTTTATTTACATTTGAACAACACAAATAAAGCAGCATAAACACTAGATAGCAACACCAAAACTGAAAAAAACTGAAAGAGCCAAACCTAAACTTCTCAATGTGAATCTTAAATATAATTAACATGCATTGAACAAACAGTAACAACAATTCCCATTTTTTCTCCAAGGGTCAAAGGTTTGAACAGTCCAGCTCCAAGGCCGTTTCTCAATATGCGTTCTTGTGTGGACTTCTGTTCTCGTGGACTCGTGAAACGTCATCAGTCACAGCCCGAGTACTGTTCCAATTCTCAAGTCCGCATCTGGCCGAGAGTCATAATACCCCGATGTGACTTGCCCCGCCCATTTTACCGGGCATGCATCGAAGCAGGCTCGTCTGTTCTTGTGAGAGACATATGTCCCAGAATGCATTTCACCTCAGCAAGCTGCGATGGCAGATGAGATACTTGCGTGCGTAAACAAAGACCGCCTACTGTGGTGACGTCATCAAGTCAGATGCTGTTCCAATTGCGGAAATGTCCATTCTCCCGTACCCGTGAGTCAGGACTCCCGAGTCTGTCTCCCGAGTCTATTCTCGCGGGAACGCGAGTCCGTTCTCGCCGTCTTAGGTATTGAGAAACGGCCCAAGAAAACTTGGACAACCTTAAATGTGTTTAAGTTTCTTTGAGTGTGCAAGATTGACTGCATACGCAAACCCAACCAGCAGACAGCAAGCCCTTGCAAAGTCCCTCAGTGCAGTCAGAACTTTTGGTCCATCCAACACGATACAGACGTCTGGACTCTCCGACGTGTTCGTCTTGTTCCTGTAGATTTTCATGTTTTGTATTATAAGGTCCCGTGAAACAGCGTCTTCACCAGCATCCTGAAATAGCAAGAAGATTGAGTATTACGCACTGTACATCCAAAAGATTAGGTCCCAATTGAACATCCACCAAATTACTTCTACATTCACTAACAGGCTGGTCATATGTCAAATGATTGACTCTATGTGATAGTATAAACTCATTCCTGGAGCTCCAAGTCATCCAATCCAATGCATCTATGTTAAAAGGACTGTTGTCTGCTTTGTCAATGGCTCTGAATTCAGACAGCTGGTGTAATAAGATTGAAATGGCATTAAAAAAAATCTATTTAAATTAATCTCAATTATTATCAATGAAACTGTAAAACCCAACTAGTAGAAATAACGTTATGATTGTATGTTGTGATTTGACCAATGTCTGAAATGAAAAAAAAACAAAAACATTATGAGTTAAAATCATCCACTCCAATCCTAAATTCCACAAATCCAGCTGTGACTCCAGGAAGTCTTCATAAACTCCCACAAAACCACAACATTTTACAACTTGATTTTCGTACTATTAAGACATACCACGTTAATTATTGAGCTCACAATGAGGTAATTCACAGTAAAAAGTGATTGTAACATTCTAAATTTGAATAATGATGTACCTGAAAAAGTGTTACCTTTTATGGAAAAAAAAATGCATGCAGTTAGATGACACTTTCCTTGGAGAGTAAATCCAACGTAAACATTGCCTCTGGCAGTGATATTCCATTTTTTTTTAATTATATAGTAAAACATTTGCAAACTTAATAATGAATGGAACCTTGAGTGGGATGCCTTTAGCCTTCAGCCTCAGCTCCATGGCTGCACTTTGAGTGGAAGAGGTTGAGAAGATTGAGAGTGGGTTCCTCCTGCTCCGTCTGGTTATAACATGCATATTACAGTCGCCCTTAATGACTGACCTGAAACCAGCGTTCACAGGCAGCGCGGCGTGACGTGAGGCCGAGAGGAGACCATCAAAACCATGACGTCACTGCGATAGAGAACACAGAAAGATGGCGGCGTGAGTCTCCTGCTGCCTCTCAGCACCGGGAACGCGGGGACTGCGTGACTAACGTTACGTTAATGTTACAGCACAAGCAATGACGATTTATTTCACAATTTAGGTGAAAGCAAGCATATCCAGATGTGTACATTTGAGCCTGACAACATACTTCAAAATACAAACAATACAAAATACAAACAATACAAATTCACGGTAGTATCATGGATTAAGTCCATACTCTTTGACAACATAACCGTGACTTTGGCAAGGTGCCCACAGCTACTGTGGCGTACGTGAGAAGGACACCATTGAAGATGCCGGCGCTGCTTCTGCTACAGCTAACGGCTAACAAATGCTAAGACATTTTTAAACACATATTGCAGTCAACTGAATTAACATACAAAATCTAAGTCGACCTAACATCCCAGCACATAACGAAGTGATTATACGTTCCCTTTATAATTAGATTAGTGTATAGGAGCCAGATAAAACAAGGTTACACAGGGCTACTAGCATTCTAGCTAGCGCTCAGCAGTCGGTCTTTCTCAGCAACGTAACATTAGCTACTAAACAAAACCCAGGAATCCCTAAAAATATTAGGTAGTTAAATCCGATCATCTAATTGTTTATTCAAATTTGCTTAATGCACTTGACCGGTTACTGACCTGATAAAAATAGAAATGAATGACACAGGCAGACGTGTGGCTTCTTCTGTCAGCGTCTTCTCAAGCAATGAGACGCTATACGCGCAAATACAGAGTTAGGGCGGCGGAGCGAAACCACAGCGCTGCACTGCCACCTACTGGCCATAGGTAGCGCCACACACAATGAAGACATGTTCTTCATTCCAAATTAAATACAAATGTGACCATACATTGTGTGCACGTCAAATTAACGTTACGTTACTAACGCCCGTGAACTTGTGATAGTCAGCAAGGCACCGGCCACAGCGTGCACAAAACACATTGACACACTCTAGATTAATATAACGCCGGGTTAGTTTATTTCACTGTCTCTGTGTGCTGCTGCTTCTTAGCTAAAGCTAACCAAGCTAGCTAGCTATTGTTCACTAACAATAATTGCACAGGTGTAACCTTCAGGAGAACAGCATCCCTTGTGCAGCGGATGTCCACGTGGTTCAAAATGCGTGGGACGGAAGTGTCCCTCAATTGATAACAACGTACTCTAAATGAGTAAAAGTCATCTTCCTGCATATTAAACTTTACTCATAAAATATGATTCAAGTCTACTCAACGCCAATCCCAGTTTTTACAGTGTATATTAAAGTGGGAGAGATGTACAGTTGGTGCATCATGAAAATGTACATGTTGAACACTAAAGTAGGCATGGGCCGACTTGAAGTGCAACACACAAAAAGCCTTGGAGAGGCCCACGATAACATTGCTCAGCTCAAACCTTGTGCAGGGATGATTCAAAGCTCTCTTCAGGGTGACTCATTCTGCTAACAGTCCGCCATGAGGTAGGTGGCAGGAACCTGCCTCCAGATTTATAAAATCCTAGAAAACTTAGTGTCCAGGGAAAAACAGTACCCAACAATAAATTACTGAAATGTGAGATATGAACTTCAGAATACGACGTGAACTTGGATTATTCTGAGGCCAATTGACACTGAAAAGGTTGACCCTCATCCCCCCACTGGATGCTTTGGATACGGTATTGATACCAGGTTGTACAGCAGGGGACCACATTAGCCATAATAACCATTGAATTGTTTTTGTGAATCTCTATTCTTTTGTCCACCCCATTTTGTCTCCACAACTCCAGCCTCATAATCTGACCACACATTACAAAATATGAAATTTGGCAGCTTATAGTGTTGAGTCAAATGTTAAAGGTCTTTAATATAGGGGTTTAGGCTCAGCTCAGAGACATTACTCCTTAATGCATTTAAAGTTCCACTGACAAGAGCGTCTTCTGTACTGTAACGTGATTCCCTGTGAAATGTAATATTTTGGGGGTGGGGGGTGCGGTTACAGCAGTTCTTGCCCACTCATATCCAATCACTCACCCTTCCTAATGTGTCACATACATAAACTGTGGAGGAGGAAAGGGATGGACAGGATATTAATGTTTCACATTAAATTGTTTCTGTACCGTCAACACATGATTTGAACACGCTATGTGACAGCGCCATGTAAGGAGTTGGTATTTATGTGAGATTTGATAGGACCGCTGTGGCTTGCTCTTTGCCAAAATTCTCATTCGATTGGGTTCATTTTGTAAACGCCACTTGGTGCAAGATGATTCTTCACACATTTGAAAGGGTTTCACAGGAAAGAGACGGCTTGAGATTCTCATTTGAAATAAAGAAAGTTAACGCATATTAGGCATCGCAAAAGAGTTAACTGAACAGTCCACAGGGGAAAAAAGGGGATTTTTTCATTTTACTGGCTTTAAAGTTGAGCGTAATCACGAATGTCAATGGTGCTTGAATTTCCAATACAACTGCAAGATAAATATAATTAACGTCCAAATATTTCGATCTTCTCCGTTAAGGCAGGAAACTAAAGCACTTGGAGCAGAACAGGAATGTCCTTACTGCTTTGTTCATGTTTTTCTGCGGTGCACTGCCTGGAATAAAGATGTTAGAGCACTCACAATTCAATATGGGATGTGTAATAGTTTTTCAAAAATATATTTGCTAAGCGAAGGAACACGGTTCCGAAGAGGCCTATCTATTCTGCTGTCTCATGTCAAATACAATGGCATAGAACAGCCACCCTGCTCGGAGTGGAAATTACATCAGTTAAAGGCCCGAGATAAAGCTTTGTTTCAGACATATTTAACCATTTCACTGCTTTTTGAGGGGAATATAGTTCTTTGGAATGACAGACAGCTCTGTGAAAAGCCTTTTTTCCCCCCCATTTAGTCCACTCGACATTATTCTGCTGGTTCTGCCCTTTTTTCCGCACCAGACACCCACCAAGGCCTCTAGTTTGTTTTGCTTTCTTGGTGATAGAAGCCACAACCTTGGTTCTTTGCCTGACGAACTGACATGCCATATCTCTTATATCTCTCTCTCCAAAGTGGCCCGTGGGGCAGTAAGGGGGGGGGGTCTGTCCAGATGGAAGAGCGTTTGGAAACCTGCAGGTTTTACTGGCTGTAAAAGGAGTCAACGGACATTGTGGAAAAAGGGGTGAAACATATGTGGCGAGAGGAACTCTTTTGGTGTGGAGCGCCTTTTTGGCCCGCTCAACACTGATGACACGGGCAACGCCACCCGGGGAATTTCACCCCGAGAATAGGATTTTACTATAGTTAAGTCACCAAAATACAGAAAGCACACAGGTCCGATTTATGCATGAAGCCAGAGACGTAGTTCCGTTAATGATTTTATTTAATATAATTACTGAAAAATCAAATATAAAATACCATTTAAAATATCAGACCTACTAAATATGGGAAGGGGCTGGTGCAGATACCAGCGCACGCGAAGCAATACAAAGAAACCAAATTCAATGACCGTTTCTGATTTAAGAACATGCACGCGACGCCACTGGTATACATGCATACCCATCAGGGAGCTTCGCACCAATACACCTGCAGTGCCGATAGTACAGCTACACAGAGCCTACAATAAAACGTCCGATTACTTAACCACTCATTCATTAAAAGATTCAAAGAGGAGAAAGAATTGTCCAACCTACCAGCAGCAACACTCAACCCGGTTCCGTTAAAGGAAAGATTGGGTTTGTAACAGGGAGACACTGCAAAAGACAATACACGCTGTGAAGGCCATCCCAACACAAGGCCTTTAGGTAACAAACCATTAAGCACACTGCATTACCTGTTGCACAACCGTGACTGCGCCGCGAACGCGAGAGGACCCAGAGCGGACATGTACCTCCGGCAACAAAGAGTAACGGGGTCAAGATGTCAAACCCCCCCGCCTGTATAGCATGCAGTTACTTCCTGATTGGTCCAGAGAGAGTGAAGTGATTGAAACCACCTGCGACCAGTCAACCTGCTACACATAGAAAAAATACATGACGGGAGAGCACGTTACACTGAAGTGTGGACGCGTCTTGTGGGGATACATGTACAGGAAACTCATACTGGTTACTCAGCATAAACCATTTTTAATTGTTACTTACTCAGCCAAATAAAATGCAAAAACAGGTCTGCAGACACCTCTTTCCAGAAGGGACATGAAGGGGGGAAATATGTTTTTGAAGAAAATATATCAATTCACCGTAATATGTTCTTGCAACCTTTGCCCCGTGACATGTATTGGACACATCAAAAATGTTTGGTGGTGTCAAAAGAAAGGTTTAAAGATTCAGTCTGACAGGGACAGTAGTGGTGAACCGATTTAACCAACGTGTCAGTCCAACTCGTTACAAGCTGATGCTGTGTCAGCCCAACGTGACTAATATTAGGAGTTTCAGAAAAAAAAGAAACCTAGTAGTTTGGGGAAAACAATGTGGCATTTGTAGGAAAAGCGTGTAAAAAAAAATCTCCGAAAAATCTCCAATGCAAGCGACGTTCCCAAAAACCTGTCTTCTAGATGTCCTGTCTTTGCATCTCCCGGGCCTTCCCCCCTCCATGTCGTGCAGGCTTTTTCTATGAGCAGCTAATAATGATGCAGATGGGTTGACAGAAACTCAAATGCCCCTTGCGTATCATTCAGACACTGCAGACGCCTCGGGCGTGACACAGCATCCGTATTTGACACCCTTGGATTGACAAGTGCTGATGGACTCACATTGGCATTCCCGGAGCCACGCTGCAGTCAACTTTCTCCAAATCTGGGATGTCTTACTTTACAAGGTAAGGACATCAAATGCAGTGCAGTGAAAAATTGACATGAAATAGATTATGTGCATTCCGGCTTGGAATGGAAATCCGTTTCATATCAAATCCAGTTTATATCAACATTTTTGTAGTTGCATGACATCCTTTTGTTGCTGCTGTGTCTGCCTGATAATAACCGATGGCATAGTTGTAAATGTTGCCTTTGAATAGGTTTTACCGTTGACCATATCGTCCGCCCCCCTCTCGTCTGTAGCGTCCACCCCCGACAAAATACCACTCCAAGGTTTCTTGAAAAGTTGAGAGCCATGTGTTATTGACGTGCCAAATGCGCAACCAGATATTTGAATATATGTTTTTGTTTCTTTAACCGAATAGTCGAACGTAATTTTTTTGCAATTTTGACAGACAGAGGCGCGCTTTTCTCCTTCGCTCAGGAGTATTGAGAATGTAGTCTGTTACTGATGCGTTCACGGACTTCCACTCTGAAAACCGCTTTAGAGTTACCTCAGAACGGTCATAGTGACGCTTCATCACTTCTTGCGAACCAGAAAGTGACTGCTTAGCGAGTGTATTAGTAATATGTAGCCGGTCACGGAAGTGGCTGACATCACGCAGAGTCCATGTAACGTTAAATGAGTATCTTCATGACCGTGGGTTTGTCCGAAATGTTTGATTGAGAGTCTGGCACACAGCGACTTGCAAGCAGCGTATTAAATAAAGTGATGCGTGTCTATAAACAGTGTCTAATTCTAAATATCTTTCTACAATTAAGGTTTGTACAGAACAAACAGGACTGGAACAGGTCAAGATAAAATATAAAAACATTTGGCCAGTTGATAAGTGCTCAGTTTGCAAATGGTGTAGAAATAACTTACAAGAACATTTGATCTAAACTGATTTAAGCAGGCAAGAGGGCTCATTTGTCTGGCGGGGGGCACCAGCACCAGGCTTCACCCCGGCTGAGGAAAAGGCAGGCCTGTGATGGAAGGGGTCCAGGAAGGGACAGCTACTGACTGTGTTCCACCTGCAGAACCTGCCCTCTTCATACGTGCTACATTCTCCAGTACATTGTCGGGATCTCCGATCCCCCCGAGTTGGTTGGTTGAGAAGGATCACAACACGTTGATCAATTAAAGTAAAAAAGTTAACATTTATTTAGAAAAGAAAAAGATGACATGAGCAACTCTCCGCAGATATATCTGGCTCTAACTATTGCTCGCAAGCAGGAGGTCGAACACACAAGCACGTATTTCAGCGTTCGGTGTAAATGGCATCTCCGAGCGGTAAAAACGCTGAGTTTTTATACACATATGAAGACCATCCTCAGTGCCAGGTACGAGAAGCAAATAAGATATGAACCATGGCCATGAACAGAAGTCCCTTGTATCGAAGCGTCTATGAGATCGAGATCGAGCCCTTCTCAGGACACAGCTGCAAACTAACATTTTGTATCATGCTGCTCTTTGCACGTCAGGGTCAAATACGGACACTTGAGACACGGGTTTAGCACAAGACAATGTTTTAACATATTTTACCATTACATGCATCTCACAACATCAAACACAATCACCCATTTACACGGAATATGTGGACTGTCTTGTGGAAATCTTCTTTGATGTGACACATTCTTCTGGGGCCCGGGAAGGTAATAAAGTTGTGTGCCAAGGACTTCAGTGCCAAACACACACATCTGACAGTACGGCAAATAGTGCCTTTATTTACAGGTTCGGCATTTAAAGACACGCCGCTTCGATATGACATAATATAGTAGAACTAATATAGGAGAAATGGCTTTATACTTTATTTTTCCAATATCACAGAACATAATATTGTAGAACGAATGTCATAAAATAGCATCGTATTCCATATTTCTAATATAATTTAACTCAATATTGTAGAACTAAAATAGCATCGTATTCCATACATCTAATATAATTTAACTTAATATCGTAGAACTAAAATAAAATAGCATCGTATTCCATATTTCTAATATAATTTAACTTAAAATCGTAGAACTAATATCATAAAATAGCATTGTATTCCATATTTCTAATATAATTCAACTTAATACCGTAGAAATAAAATAAAATAGCATCGCATTCCATATTTCTAATACCATTTAACATAATAAAGAACTAATATTATAAATATAGCATTACATTTAATATATAACATAATATCATATTAAAATATCATAAATATATTTAACAGATGCTATTTTTTACCACTAGCCATGCCTTTAATACAAAGTATAGAGGGGGGCATGTGTGTCTACCTTGCATAATGTATAACTAGTTTCTAATGACGACCGAATGAAACTGTTGGACTACCTTCACAAGTTGTTACTATTGATATGTCAAACCGGCTGTGTGAGGTTATCCGAACATTGGCCAAATGACCGGGTTCAGGGTATATGCGCAGATACAGAAATCCCCTCATCTTCATTTGCGGCCTTGCATTTCGCCAAAGAAAGAAAGAAATGAATGAGATAAAAAAGATTCCTCATGTCTCAGGCGCTGTGCTCCGCCAACGTCAATGACGTTGGAAAAAAACACTTACTGGAGCACTGGGAATAAAATATACCCATTTTCATGATTACAGATTGAATGAGGAGTTGGGTCCTCAAATGCCAAAAAGTTAGATTTTATTTTTTTTATTTTATTTTAAAAAGTTATATTATATTTTATTTATTTTATTTTAAAAAGTTATATTTTATTTTATTTATTTTATTTTAAAAAGTTATATTTTATTTTTTTTATTTTTTTATTCTTTGTATTTTTTTATTTTATTTTAAAAAGTTATATTTTATTTATTTTATTTTTAAAAGTTATATTTTTTATTTTTTTATTTTTATTTTAAAATGTTATCTTTTATTTTCTATTTAAAAAAAAAAAACGCAACTCGCGACCCCATTTTCTCCCATTAAAAAACAAAAAACAAAACACAAATCGAATTGGGTTCAACTGTGGGGTTTTCCTCCATCTATGGATTTCCCACATAAAAGACAGCAGGTCTCAGGGGAGAGTCCATACTAAGAGCGATTCAAAAACCCTAATGTTTAATCAAACAATAATACAATGGCTTTGCAGTCTAATATCTATATACTGTAGTGTTAAAAAAAAACAGCCACAAGACAGCCTAAAAGGTTCTTAAATGACTTTACTTACTTCACTTAATTACTTAAGCTATCAACTATTCTTTATTAAATCGGTTGTACCAAATTAAAAAAGGATGCCCTTGATACATGCCCCTTAAATCACATGTCGGCCAGAGGTCAGGCGGATGGTCTGCTTCTTCAGGCAGCGCTTCTGGTGGCCATCACTTGAGAGGGACACGGAGGGGTTTGTGGCCGCTTGTCCAGTTTGCACCCAGAACAAGGCCTCCCTCCAGCGACCGTCAGTTACCACACCCCCCCTCCGGTGCCTCGAGAACCTTCTTCATACATATACTTACGTATATTTATTTATAAAAAATTATATTAAATTATTATTTAATATTAAAATTAAAATTATTTATTTTATTTTTTCCAGCCAATCAGTTTCAGTAAACATCCCTGTATGATTCAACGCAAAAAAGGGTATCAAATACACATCATTACTTTGCAGTTAAATAAACAGTTTTGTAATATTTGTAGGTGAAGGAAGGGCGCACGTACAGGGAGAAGATAATTACCGTAATTACCTTAATACTATGGCCAACATTACCGTAGTATATGTGAACTACTACACTCCTCCCTCCTAGATTATAACATACATAGCCAGACTACATACTTCATTGCATTAGTCATTCCTTAAACTACATATGCAGGGTTCAATTAACAGTAACATACCCTAAACTTCATAATCATAACAGTAAGCAGTCTGAACATAATTACTGACTAAATAAGTCATTATCTCTACATGAACATTTAGAGATTCAGTCTTTCTGGTGCTGTTGGCTGTCTTTCAGGATAGCGGCGCTCCGGTTGAGCTTCCGGAGATGCACTAGCAGCTGCATCTTCTTCCTCCGTGCTTTCTGCTTGGTCCTCAGAGCTTGCTGTGCAGTCCAGGAAATCACTGTCATCCATTCTGCTTGGACGTGTTGAAGCTTTAGATGCCCGAAGGTGATCCACATGCACCTTGACTTGGCGTTGACCTTTTTGCACTCCATAGGTCAGAGGTCCTTTCCGTTCCGGAAGGGCACACGGAGACAGGGAGAAGATACGTCTGTTTTCCGTTTACTTATAACTCGAATGCCGGTATACAGATAGTGAAGTGGCTCATACAGATACCGTAATTACCTTAATACTATGGCCAACATTACCGTAGTGTATGTGGACTACTACAAGTTCAACATAATAAGGACATCTTATCTTATTCAAACAATTCAGTACATAAATGAATATATAAATATAACTTATAAAACAATATCCAGAATATGATAACTACCATGACTGCTATAAATATCCAATATAAATCTATTATATTACAGTATAAATATATTTATATAAAATTAGAACAAAAAAAATATATACGTATATATTTAGATGCACCTATGAACCTAGTTTGTTGGGGAAACATCAGTGTGTTGAGGAAAGACCAACTCAAAAGCCCCACAAAACTTTACACAACGAACTATTTTGGTTAAAATGTGCCTGTTTTCATCCACGTCCTGGTTGTGTGTCCTCACCGCGGTCCTGTGTGCGTCGCAGCTGGGCAGCGATGTTAACTTTAGCGCGGTGACGTCATGCGGACCGGCGGTTAGCACGTAGCTAACTAGCTAAACCTCCCGGCGTAGAAACCTCGGCTTCCCTTTCACACCGGTCCGTTGTCTGATCGTGAGGTCCGGCTGATCCCGGTCCACCTCTTTCACCTCGAGTTTCTCCGCGAAATTTATTCCGTCAAACGGCTCTTTGAGGAGAGAATGAGAATTTGTAGGTGAAGGAAGCGCACACGGAGACAGGGAGAAGATACGTCTGTTTGCCGTTTACTTATAACTCGAATGCCGGTATACAGATAGTGAAGTGGCCCATACAGATACCGTAATTACCTTAATCTATGGCCAACATGACCGTAGTATATGTGAACTACTACAGAGGGATTCCACGAACACCGTCATCACCTGTGTGTCTGATGCTGCAGCCGTTTGGCGCTCAGCGTGAGCACGGGGAGGGAGGGGCGGGGCTTGCGAGCGCATCATAGGTAGTTCCCGGTTGCCAAGGGAACGGCTACCTTTCAGCCAATCGGAACACAACACGTCCCTACGTCATTGCTCTTTGACGTGAACATCCCTACGTCATTGCTCTTTGATGAGAAAATCCCTACGTCATTGCTCTTTGATGCGAACATCCCTACGTCATTGCTCTTTGACGCGAACATCCCTACGTCATTGCTCTTTGATGTGAACATTCCTCATAACTCCTCTGGAGTCCTTGACAGCTGCACGCATTTTGCTCCTGGTCCTGCCTCAGTTCATAATCTTTTGAACACTGACAATAGAACGATTTAAAGTATTTTATCCAACATTTAAATCAAACAGGAGAAATGGCTCAAGGACATACAACAAATCTGCCGGTTTCAGACCAGGGACAAGCAGAGTCAGCGGAACAGTACAACGCAGAATATATGAACCTGAGGGAGATCTCCGAAGTTCTCAAGTCTATGCGCATCAAAATTTGCATGAGCGGAATAAAGGTCGCAGGATGGGAATCTTTGGTGGTTAAAAACGACAAGTATGAGCAACACAGGCAGGAGGAAGGCATGGCTAGGAGAAAATGTGAAACCCTTCAAAAAGAGGTCAAGAGTGTCATTGATAAGGTCAAAAATCATCAACATTTTCACTCAATGTACAAAGAAAAAAAAGCCTCAATCCAAGAACTGTCGTCCAAACATGAAAAGCTGCAAGAACAACTGGAAAAGCAGCAGAAAAAGTTGGAGCACTTAAAACGCGAGGAGGCAAACGCTGCGTCCCTAACACAGGAACACGATGAGTACGAGAGAAAAGTTAAG
The DNA here is from genome assembly GCF_964276395.1 of Gasterosteus aculeatus. NCBI lineage: Eukaryota > Metazoa > Chordata > Actinopteri > Perciformes > Gasterosteidae > Gasterosteus > Gasterosteus aculeatus. The sequence continues at coordinate 4,037,464 of NC_135700.1, forward strand.
CTCCTGGAGACCGAACTGCAAAAGGTAACCAATGAATTTAACCTTTTTTCAGAGGCCAGTAAACGAGACGCCCATCATCTTAATGAGAAGAAGAAGTCTATGGAACGTACGGTGGAATTCCTGACCGCCCAAAAAGATTCCATTGAGTCGGATTACAAACATCTGGAATGTAAGAATAAGGTGCTGATTGCAAAGACACAGGGGTTAGAAATACAGCTTTTCGATCTGCAGGAAGAAGAGAGCGAAATGAAACTGAAAGTTGAAAACCAACGGCGTGAAAATCAGGACGCAAAACAACGTAAGGACGCTTTGGAGGGAACAAATAATGATTTAAAACTGAAAATCCAGGCCCTCAATGAAGAGCTCACGTCCAGAGAGTCTTTGGCAGCGCAACTGAAAGTCCAGCAGACTGTTCTGGAGGCACAGCAGCAACAGTTGATTAAGGCCCACACGGAGGCCACCAGCAAGCTACTGAGCCAAAAAGAATGGAAGTCTGGCTACGACACACAGAGGGAACTAAAGGACGCCTTGGAGCTGAAGAACAATGAATGGAAAGAGAATATCCTCAGTCTAACGAACAGTCTCCAAGATCTGGACGCCTACAAATCCAACTACAAATCGATGAAGACAGATATAAAAGTTGCAACCAGACTGAATAACAATCTCAAAAAGCAACACAAGGCCCTGGAAAACAAGTTCTCAAAAGAGCAGGAGTATGAGGAAAAAAACAACGCAATAAAGTCAGAGAACATAACCCTGTTGGGTGAAAACTGCACTCTTCAGCGTCAGATTGAGGAACTGCGGAGCACCCTTCAGGGAACGCAAGCTTTGACTCGTACCTACAACTCCCTGGTGTTGGATCGAGACGCCAACAAGCGACAGAACAACGGCCTTCTGAGAGAACTTAAGCAGCTCCATAAAAAGGCCGCTAAAGAAGCGGCTCTGAAGGAGCGCAACGAGGCGACGCGGGCAGAGAACGAGAACGACCGCAGACAATTGTACTTTCTCCAGGAAAAAGTACGCTCCAAGTCGCATGTAGAAAGGGAGCCCCAGCAAGCGCATTGTTCGTGGTTTGAACCCCAGCCGCTCAATGTCCTGCAACCTACCCAACTGCTCCCTTAGGCCTCCCATTAATTATGGGTATTTAGGCATCCATTGAAGCATCGTGACTAGCGGGGCTTTCAAAAAATACCCTGACCTTAACCCTAGTCAGACACATTACACAAACACATCACACAAACACACACATACACATACATGTACACATAAACAAACACACAATTACTTAGACATAAACCATAACAAACACATATACATAAACAAACACACATACATAAACATACAGACAATTACTTAGACATAAACCATAATAAACGTTATGGTTTATGTCTAAGTAATTGTCTGTTTGTTTATGTATGTGTGTTTATGTACATTCAATCATACATAAACAATAACACACACAAACACACAATTACTTAGACATACACCATAATACATATACATAAACAATCACACATACATTCAATTATACATAAACAATAACACACACACATTCAATTAAACATAAACAATAACACACTCACATAAACAAACACACATACATAAACAAACAGACAATTACTTAGACATAAACCATAATAAACGTTATGGTTTATGTCTAAGTAATTGTCTGTTTGTTTATGTATGTGTGTTTATGTACATTCAATCATACATAAACAATAACACACACAAACACACAATTACTTAGACATACACCATAATACATATACATAAACAATCACACATACATTCAATTATACATAAACAATAACACACACACATTCAATTAAACATAAACAATAACACACTCACATAAACAAACACACTCACATAAACAAACACACATACATAAACAAACACACAATTACTTAGACATAAACCATATGGTTTATGTCTAAGTAATTGTGTGTTTGTTTATGTATGTGTGTTTATGTACATTCAATCATACATAAACAATAACACACACAAACACACAATTACTTCGACATACACCATAATACATATACATAAACAATCACACATACATTCAATTATACATAAACAATAACACACTCACATTCAATTAAACATAAACAATAACACACACACACATAAACAAACACACAATCACTTAGAGATTAACCATAGCAAACACATACACATAAACAAACATACAATTACTTAGACATAAACCATAACAAACACATACACATAAACAATCACACATACATTCAATTATACATAAACAATAAAACACACATAAACAAACACACATACATAATCACACATACATTCAATTATACATAAACAATAACACACACATAAACAAACACACATGCATTCAATTATACATAAACAATAACACGCACATAAACAAACACACATACATAAACAAACAGACAATTACTTAGACATAAACCATAACAAACACATAAACAAACACACATAAACAATCACACATATATTCAATTATACATAAACAATAACACACACAAACACACATACATCCAATTATACATAAACAATGACACACACACACACATAAACAAACACACAATCACTGAGAAATAAACAATAAAACACACATACAATTATACATAAACAATAAAACACACATAAACAAACACACATACATAATCACACATACATTCAATTATACATAAACAATAACACACGCATAAACAAACACACATACATTCAATTATACATGAACAATAAAACACACATAAACAAACACACATACATAACCACAAATACATTCAATTATACATAAACAATAAAACACACATAAACAAACACACATACATTCAATTATACATAAACAATAACACACACATAAAATAACACACATACATTCAATTATACATAAACAATAACACACACATAAACAAACACACATTCACGTATACATTAACAATTATACAAAAATACAATAAATTCACACATTAGACAAATTCACTTAAAACAAAATGTACATATCCTCTCCGGGGAAACATCACCTTATCGTGGTGGAGAGGTTTGCGTGTCCCTATGAACCTGAGGGCTGTGTTGTCAGGAGTCTTGTGCTCCTGGCAGGGTAACCCAAGTCATCTCAGGCGATGGGCCAGACTAAGAATGGTTCAAAAGACAAAGTTCTACCAGTGAGCTATTGCGTGAAACCAGTATAGGGATTTAGCCGGGATATTCAAGTTATCCTGGATGAATTTAGCTTTGACTTGGTTGCACGAAAGGAGGTCGAATTAAACCCAGCCAAGCACCCATGGAGATTTATTCTTTGCAGCTAGTCTGCTCCAAAAGCGAGTCTCATGTGTTAAATCAGCTGCTATTTTTATTAACATGCATTACTTGTCACTATTGCTGTCACAAGTTTGATTTTAAATCCTACTATTGCAGTCAGTCCCAGACTGCTGGGTCCCAAAATTCGGCTCTCAGCATGCCACAGATGGTCTGTATGGCAATGCGCTTTTTGCAAGCGGCATGTTTTTATATGCCGTGGGAGATGCCGAAACTGTAGTTAAAGGCACTGTGGTGGCAGGGTGTGGTTAGCTCAGCTGCAGAGGGGAGAGCGGGGGTGTGGTTCAGGGAACGGTGATGGCAGGTAGTTAACAAGCACAGCTGAACAACATCCTGATTGATGGTCTCCCCTGTAAAAGCAGTGAGCAGGACTTGAGAAGAGAGAGACTGGAGCAAACGCTCAGGCGTAAGGCCGAGGAGCAGAGCAACAAAGCCACAAAACCTGCTTACTGCAAACGAAAAATCAAGTATATTGCCAAGTAGACCCGTGTGTCCGTGCGTCCTTCGACAAACCCGACGGTAGTAGCTCCATCAAGGCTTCATAGGCGCCTGACCAGGGACGATCGGGAACATGGATGGGCAGCACGGTGAGGGAACGGCGCACCCACGTATTGGAGCAACTGGCAGACCGGCACCGGGTTCCTCGACGTGCGCAGGAATGGTGGTCCATAAGATGACGGCCACGGACGAGGTCCAGTCGTACCTCAAAATGTTTGGGTCGATGGCTGGGGCGTGTGACTGGCCGGAGGACGAGTGGGCGGTCTACCTATTGCTACTCCTGACCGGGAGACGCTGACGGCGGCCCTGGGTCTGCCACCCGGGGCCAGGCACGTTCATGCCGATGTGAAGAGGGCGATCGTGGATCGGATAGGGCTGTCGCCCGAAAACCACCTGAGGGCCTTCCGAGAAGCTGGGCTCGGCCCAGGGGACCGGTTGTTCGCATTCGCCCCGCGGGTGAAGGATGCAGCAAACAAGTGGCTGGAGCCGGGGGGCGTGGGTAGAGCGTCGGCGGTGGTGGAGAAGGTAGTGGTGAAGCAGCTCCAGGAGAGTCTGCCATCCCGGACGTCGGCGTGGGTCCGATACCAGCCATACCGACACTGGAGGTCGCCATCACCCTGGCCGTGGACCACCTGGCAGTTCATCCCAGCTGGCAGGGGGAAATCGATCAACCGCCAGTAGTAGCACGACCAGTCCCAGCTCCGCGAACGAGGCCCCCACAGCAGACCGTGGCTCAGGCCGTACTGGCCCGCGGCCACTGGCCCTCCCCTGGTTTCCCGATCCCTCAGGCCCGGCCGGACCCGGCCTTCTTCTGAGAAGAAGAGAGAGTGTCCTAACACCCTTCTGTGCACAACCAAAGTCAAGTCAAATGGACTCCAGGCACACTGTGACGTCCGATGTAAGGGTTTTCTTGGTGGTGGATGGATGAAGATGATGAAGATGTGGTGGCAGACCGGACAGTACTTCTGGTTCCAGTGATGGAGCTATCCAAAAAAAACAGCCTATGCACACGTGCAGGACAACAATTCAATACCAATCCAACTAGGCCTGCAAGCCGCATGGCTAAAACATCACACACAATATAACAAGTTAGCAGCTCAGGGCATTCAATTATATCCATTACACAATCACAAATGTACCTTTTGTACCGCTTTCTAATTCTAAAATAGACAACTTTACAAAACATCGTCGAGAATTCTTGCTAACACAGCTAACGGTAAACGCACCGAACTTCAGTAAAATCATCAGGAGATCAAATGTTCAAAGGTTTCACCATCTTCCCCGAAACTCCAGACGTTGAATGGCTAATGCTTCAATATTCAAATTAAAGTTGTTCATTTTTCAATTTCTGCTTAAGCTTCTGCATAAGTTTGCTTAAGTAAGTTTCTTACTTCATTAAAACAGTCGGCGGAGAAAACAAAGATCGTCTATAAAGAGACAGATGATCACTTAGATAAATCTCCGTGCATGGAATGACAAAGATTGACCATTAAGGAAAAGATGAACTGTTTTCCTGGTTAAACAGGGAAAATGTTACAACTTATTTAATTTACATATGAACAGTAACGCATTTTTAAACCCTGGTTATACTTGCATGAAGTCCTTTCGTTGCTGCTGCGTTTGCCTGATAATAACTGATGGCATAGAGATGTAAATTGTGGTGATTATTATTTCTTGGCCTTCATTTTGTATGTTTGGATCCTGGGTGAATATAAATATGTTTTACGATGCATTTTGACAATCTCGAGAGAGCTACATTTTAAAGAATAATTTCCAAAGTCATGCAGGGTTCAGTGACACATAAAGTCCATATTCGAGATCATGGGTTTCTCTGAAAATTAAAGGGTAATTGCGTATTGGACAAAAGGTTGTGTTGCAATTTCTAACAAAATGTAACAAAATCATTCATGCATCCCATCATTGTCAGTTGTGTCCTTAATTATCGATAGCAAACATGGTAAACGTAATCAACTGTCAACTATGTTATAACACAGTAATAAATAGTTGTATGCACCTTACATTCCTCTTAAATTCCAAAAAATAAGTAATAGTAATAAGTAATAAGAGCTTTAATTACTGCAACAAAAGGTTTTCTCTCCTTGATAAGCTCAACCAATGGGGAGCACCGTGTGCTGGCCTTCAGATCAGGATTTTTTGTTGCTCGTCCAATGTGATAAAGATCATTTTAGGACCAGCTTTGTGTGCAGAGGTTGTGGCACCTTTGACTGAACAGATACGTCTATACTAAAATCAAGAGGTGATTAGAGGCTGTCACCCCCCCGGTGAGATCAAGTTGGGGTTTTCTCGTCGTTGCCTTGTCTTGTCATTTCCTGTTTTATTTTGAAAGATTAACCCCTCTTGTTTCAGGTCCCTTGCCCCTCATGTGTCACCAGTCGTATCGTCTCCCTTGATATCTGATTGTGTCCACCTGTTTCCCATTACCCTCACGTGTCTTATAGTCTGTGTCTCCCTTTCCCTGGTGCAGGAGTGTACCGACCATTCTGCAACCTGAGCCTGTCGCCTTTAACTTGGTGTCCTTCTGCCTGCCTGGTTCGGTCTTGCTTTTCCCTGTTCCCGTTCTATAAGAAATCCAGTTTCTGTTCATGGACTCAGTTCCTCCAACCTGTTTATACCGCTTGTGTTTTCCTCCTAATGGAGTGATTTTGAGTTTTGTGATTTTTTTAACCAAATAAAGACTGCCTTTTTCTGTTCATTCTGCCCATGAGTCCTCTCTTTAAACGTGGGCCTGACAGAACTCTCCTGCCAGTATGGACTCAGCAGAGGCAGATTAGATGGCCGCAGCCCTGGAAAACCAAGACACCCGCCTCACCTGCCAGGAGGAATTCCAGACATCCCTGGCTTCCCACATCAGCCAACTTACCTCACAAGTTCAAGCTCTGCACGCCCATCTCCTCCAGAACAGTACAACCCCCGAGGCGCCGACGGCTGCGGCCGCTCCGGCTCCGACAACCGGCATCATGGGGGTTGCAGGATGGTTGGGCCCCCCAGAGAAGTTTACGGGGGAACAGGGACTGTGTAAAGCCTTTCTCATTGACTGTTTCATCCATTTCAAACAAACTCCTCATGCTTTCCCCACGGAAAGGTCCAAGACTGCATTCATGATGACCCACCTGACCGGGAGAGCCAAGGCATGGGCCTCGGCGGAGTGGGCTCGTGACTCTCCACTCTGCTTCTCCTCCACAGACTTTATATCCACCTTGCAGAGGGTCTTTGACCCAGTGTCAATGGACCGCAAAAAGGCTCAGGAGCTGAGTGGGTTGAGGCAAGGTGGAGGCTCTGTTTGTGACTGTGTGTCATCCGGTTTCGCATCCTGGCTGCGGAGAGCGGGTGGAACTCCACAGCATTACATGATGTGTTCCTGAAGGGGCTAGCGGCCCCATTTCAGGTCCTCCTCCTTCCTTTGGATCTACCTGCAGATTGTTCTCTGCCAAAACCCCGCGGGTCTTCTGCCACGGACGAGGAAGACCCCATGCAGCTGGGAAGGGCCCAGCTTGAGCAAAGGCGACAAGAAGGCCGTTGCTTCTATTGCGGGGACAGTGGTCCCCGCATCGTGGCCTGCCCAGCCAAGAGGCCCATAGGGGCCAGGCAGTCCGCTGCCATCTTCGGGAGGTTTTTAGCAAGACCAAGGCCATGTCCCTACCCCCACATCGAGCATACGACTGCTCCATAGAGCTGTTACCAGGCTCCAGTATTCCCAAGGGGCGCCTATACTCCGTTTCGGAGAAGGAGGCCATGCAGGAATACACTCACACCTCTCTGGACGCAGGGTTGATCCGCCCCTCGTCGTCTCCAGCAGGCCTCGGCTTTTTCTTCATGGGGAAGAAGGACGGGTCACTGAGACCATGCATAGACTACAGCCCCCTTAACGACATGAACCGTAAAGAACCGTTACCTCTACCTCTCATGTCCTGGGTGTTTGATCAGCGCAGGCCAAGGTTTTCACTAAGCTAGACCTCCGTAATGCCTATCATTTGATCAGAAAAAAGGAGGGTGATGATTTGAAGACGAGGTTCAATAACCCAAGTGAACATTACGAGTATCTGGTCATGCCTTTTGGGCTGACAAACGCGCCAGCAGTTTTCCAGGCCATGATTAATGATGTCCTAAGGGATTTTTTTAGACCACTTTGTGTACGTGTATTTGGATGATATCCTCATCTACTCCCCTGACCTCGACACACATAGAGGTCACGTGTCTAAAGTGCTTCAGAGACTGTTGAACAAGCTCTACGTTGAGGCCGAAAAGAGTGAGTTTCACGCCGAAACCATCTCCTTCCTGGGCTTCATAGTAGCCCCTGGAAGGGTTGCAGGTGGATCCGGCAACAATTAGCGGTGGCCCACACCTGATAGCCGTAAAAGGGTTCAGCAATTCCTCGGTTTTGCTAACTTTTACAGACTGTTCATCAAAGGTTTAAGCGCAATAGCTGCTCCTCTACATACTCTTACCTCCACAAAGGTGCTGTTCCGGTAGACTCCGGCGGTGGAGACAGCCTTCCAGACCTTCAAGCGTTGTTTCACCTCGGCCCCCATCCTCATCATGCCAGATTCCCAGCGACAGTTCGTGGTCGAGGTAGACGCCTCCAACGAAGGGGTCGGGGCGGTCCTCTCCCAGCGGTCTGAGCAGGATAGCAAGATGCACCCCTGCGCCGCCTTATCCCGGCGGCTGTCCAAGGCTGAACGGAACTATGACGTTGGTACCTGAGAGCTGCTGGCGGGAAAGGTCGCCCTCGAGGAGTGGAGACACTGGCTTGAGGGGGCTAACCAGCCATTCATTGTCTGGACATATCACAAGAACCTTGAATACATCAAAAAAGACTAAATTCGCGCCAGGCCAGGTGGGCCCTTTTTTTTTTTTTTTAACCGGTTTTCTTTTTCCCTTTCTTACAGGCCGGGGTCCCGCAACGTCAAACCTGACGCCCTATCCCGCCTCTCTGACCCCGAGCCTGTTGCCAAAGAGCCCGAAACTATCCTTCCACTAACCTGTGTGGTTGGAGCTGTGACTTGGCAGATAGAAGATGAGGTAAAGCAGGCGGTGAGGTTCTCAGGAGGTTGTCCCGGTTGCGTTGCGCCCGCAGGTGATCCACTGGGCCCACACCTCACTGCTTTCCTGCCATCCGGAGATTCTGGTGGCCAGCCATGAAGCGGGAGGTCCGGGAGTACGTTGAGGCATGTTCGGTCTGCCCTCAAAATCAGACGACCTCCAGGCCACGCATGGGCCTTCTACAGCCTCTACCTATTCCCTCCAGATCGTGGTCAGACATCTCCATGGACTTCGTCACGGGGCTCCCGGTCTCCGAAGGTAACACCACGGTTCTCACAGTTGTGGACAGGTTTTCCAAAATGGCTATATTTGTTCCCCTGCCAAAACTACATTCAGCCAAGGAAACGGCAGAGGTTATGATGAACCAGGTTTTTAGGATCCACGGCTTTCCTAAGGACATAGCTTCTGACCGGGGACCCCAATTTGTCTCCCGGTTCTGGGGAGATTTTTGTCGGCTCATCGGCGCGAAGGCCAGCCTGACCTCACCCGGAGGCTAACGGCCAGACCTAACGCCTCAACCAGTAGCTGGAAACCGGTGTCTGGTAGCCCAGAATCCCTCAACGTGAAGCAAGTACCTGGTCTGGGTCGAGTATGCTCACTGCCTACCTCAGCCACAGGTTTCACGCCTTTTGAATGTGTTTTTGTTTACCTTCCCCCCATGTTCACAGACAACGAGCCAGATGTGTCTGTGCCCTCGGCCCATGCCATGGTCCGTCGCTGTCGCCGCATCTGGGCAGCAGCCCGCAGGTGTTAATTCGCCAGGGGGATAGAGTGAAGAAGGCCACGGAACACAAGAGGCGACCCGCCCCCTTTTACCAGCCGGGTCACAGGGTGTGGTGGTCGGCTAGGGACCTACACCTCAAGGATCCTTCCAGGAAACTGGCACCACGGTTCGTGGGTCCGTACCCCGTCACAGAGGCCATTGGCCCAGCGGCAGTTCGCCTTCGTCTGCCTCGATCCCTCAGAGTCCACCCTACCTTCCACGTGAGCCAAGTCAAGCCTGCAAAGGAGAGCCCGATGGTTCCCCCTGTCGTCCCGCCGCCACCAGTAGTGATAGGCGGCGGTCCGGTCTACAGAGTGAAGCAGCTGTTAGGAGTACGCAATCGGGGCCGAGGTAGACAATACCCGGTGGACTGGGAAGGATACGGCCCGGAGGAGAGACAGTGGGTGCCGTCTCGTTTCATTGTAGACCCTAGCCTTATAAGAGATTATCATAGGGACCACGCTGAACGACCTGGGCCGTCAGGAGTCGCCCTAAAAGGAGGGGTACTGTCACACCCCGGTGAGATCAAGTTGTGGTTTTCTCGTCTTGGTGCCTTGTCTTGTCATTTCCTGTTTTATTTTGAAAGAGTGGGACTTCTGATCCATATCACTCAAGCGAATATTTACCCAAAGGCAGAAAGTGCTGCTTTTTAGCAGATCAGCAATTGCACGTTCCAGCCATGATGAAGCTGTGCTGTTATTGCAGCATTTATTTTTATTATAAACATCCCCTGTGCATTCCAGATCTGAGCTGCATCACTGCACTAATTAGCTCCAACTTCTGCATTTGAAACTTCATCATTCAGTCTGGACTTGTGTGTTGGATGAGGCCGCATGACCCAGTAGTGAGAGAAAGGAGGGGCCAGCTATGGCTCGGGGGGCCTCCCTTAACCTCAGGGTTGGCGGTTGGGTCCCCATCACCAACTGCTCCCTTGTCAAACTGTCCTTAAGCAAGACACTGAACCTGAGAGTGGTGATTTACAGCGGCCCACTGCTCCAAAGTGCTTTAGATTAAATGCAGAGGTCAAACTCCATTGCACATTTATGAACTATTGTAACAAAGCTCAGGAATTTTGTGTAGATTATCTTATGCCTTTAAAAGATATTGAACAATTCCACATTTCTGTTTATACGTCAACTCGTTTGAAAACCATCAATTGTAAAGGAGCATAATATTCAAAACCTCTTTTACAATTAAGTGAATGTACTGAAAGTGCTATGCGGCCTCTAACACGTTGCTAACACTCCTAGCGCTAAAGTTCCTAATAAATCATTTGTATGCGGCACATTAGCATTACATTCATTTGTGCTTCCACTTTGTGGTTCGTTTTTTTCCGTTTGTAGAACTTGGCTTTTAGGTTGACATTTAGTTGCCACAATGAGGACAGCTCAATATCACAAACCACAAATTTGCCTCAAAGGGTTTTACAATCTGTGCAATCAGATAGGCCCTGTGATCTGCTGGGTGCTTTGCACCATTTCAATTAAAGGCATCTGTATTGTTAACAGTAAATGGTACTGCACCCCAGGAAATTCAGCTTTAAAACAGGGATTTAACCAAACTCAACACCTGTATGCGTATAAAGTTGTAGTGGTGCAGGAGTAGAGGGGGTGCGTTGGGAACCGCAAGGGTGGTGGATGGAGCCCCGGCTGTTCCATGTTGAAGTGTCCCTGAGCAAGACACCTACCTGTATGTAAAGATAGTATTCGAAACTACTTACCTGTCAAACTTTTTCTTACGTTTTTTGCATTGGGATAGAGACTCACTCAACTTTTTGGTACATGTTAGCGATATGAAAGTTTCTTAGCTAGCAGGTGAAGGTTGCAGTTGTAGAAGTTACTGCATGTATTCCCTCTATAGTATCAATAATGTTCCCTCTCTCTGTTAAGCTTGTACTCATGCTAATGTGTGCTAATCATCACTAACCGTTAAGTACAGCTGTGAATGTTTTGCAGGTATTCCGCCATAAACCAAATTGTAGCGTTTAATACCCATTTTATGATCCAGCATTCACATCACAGCTAATTGAACTAGTCCTTAGTTTACTTTTCAGTTTAACAGAGATTGGCTTAAGATGTGCTGATTCTGTCTCTGTTGTGGCAGTTTTTATGGGTCACTGATCAAGAAGGGAAATCTAGATTCTCTCACGTAATGGGCCTCTAAGTTGTTTTTTACTGCTCAGATGCATTGGTCCTTCATTGGGCTTCTAGCCAGCTCACATTTTAGTCAACGTTTTCGAGCAACACATAAATGTGGTCTAATGTTGGCCATTAGTACTTGTTTGTATTACGCCGTGACATTTTTCGGCAGAGGGTAGCGAGCCGGGAAGACAGCGCTTCCTGTCG